>NC_072378.2:144466666-145073750 GCF_028885625.2 Pongo pygmaeus | reverse complement strand
AAAACGGGAAGTTTTACACTGCTCATGGGAGTATAAACTAGTACAACCACTATGAAAAACACTATGGAGAGTCCTTAAAGAACTAAAAGTAGAACTACCATTTGATCCATCAATTCCATACTTGGGTATCTTCCCAGAAGATAAGAAGTCATTATATGAAAAAGACATGTGCACAGGAATGTTTATAGCAGCACCATTTGCAATTGCAAAAATATGGAACCAGCACAAATGCCAATCAGTCAAGTGGATAAAGAAAATGTAAACATATATGTATACACACACACACCCACACACCCACACACACCATGGAATACTACTCAGGCATAAAAACGAATGAAATAATGGCGTTCACAGAAACCTGGATAGAGTTGGAGACCATTATTCTAAGTGAAGTAAGTCAGGAATGGAAAATCAAACATCGTATGTTCTCACTTATAAGGGGGAGCTGAGCTATGATGACAGAAGGTCATAAGAATGGTATAATGGACTCTGGGAGCTCCAGGGGAAGGGTGGGAGGTGAGGTGAGGGATAAAAGACTACACATTAGGTTCAGTGTACACTGTTTGGGTGAGGGGTGCACCAAAATCTCAGAAATCATCACTAAAGGATTTATAGATGTAACCAAACATCACCTGTTCCCTGCAAAACTACTGCAATTTTAAAAAGCCATAAAAATGTTAAAATTATCTAACTTAAGAAGACTTATGTATAAAAATGTTTTAACACACTGATTGTTTTTAGAGTAAAAGAGTGGAAGCTATCATAATATATTAGTGGTGATATAATATTTTTAAAAACAGGATATAAAACTATATATTATGATAGTTTCATTTTTAAAAGTATGTACTTTAATTGGCATATGCATTTGTGTGTAATTTTACACATACACAATAGGACTATAAAAATAAACAAAAATAGTATAACCTCTATAGAAGAGGATTACAGATAAGTTTAGTTCTCATCTCTATACTTCTCTGAGTTTTCAAAAAGTTAAACTCAAAGTTTCTTTTTATTAGATAAATCTAACAAATTTAAGATATAGAGTGTCTACCCAATTTTTTTCCTACTCTTCCCTTATAAAACTATAAGGGAACTATCCATATTAGTTTGGCAATTATCTTTTCCTCCTGAATTTAATGGAAGCAACCTCATTGTAGCTAACTCTGGCGTGACAGCCACTAATGTATCATAAGTAAGTGTGAATTTACAAACAGAAAAGCAGGCACCAGAGTTGGGTATGAAGATGTGATGTGAGTCTCCATGGCTTTCACTGGTAATGAACAGTAAAACAGCTCACTGCAGAAATAAAAAAACTTTCATTTCAGGCAATGAATCTGAATTAGTAAAGGAGAGCAAACTCCTAAACACCGTAGTTCTATTGTCCTTCTACTCTGAAGCTTTTCTTTATAAGACTCTGCTATAGTCTGAATATTTGTGTCCTCCCAAAATTCTTTTTTTTGAATCCCCAACCCTGACAATAATGGTATTAGGAGGTGGGGCCTTTGGCAGGTGATAAGGTCATGGGTGGAGCTCTCATGAATGAGATTACTACCCCTATGAAGGAAGCCCCAGAGAGCTGCCCTGCCCTTGCCATCATGTGAAGACCCACCGAGAAGGTAACACCTATGAACCAGAAAGCAGGCCCTCACTAGAATATCAAACCTGCCAGTGCCTTGATCTCGGACTTCCTAATCCCCAGATCTGAGAGAAATACATTTCTGTGGTTTATAAGCTACTCAGTCTATGGCATTTTGTTATAGCAGCCCAAACTGACTAAGACAGCCTCACTCATTGTAAGTTTCTCTTGTTATAAATAAATAAGCAGGGTGAGAATTTACATAGGAATACTTTAAATACTCAGAATGCTTTTCTTCATTTAAAATTCACTCCTAGTAAGCACACCCATGCATTCTACCAAGAATCCAGGCTTAGGGACCAGCATCTGAGTGATTGTTTTTCAATCACCCATAGACCTCCACTAACGAGAAACACCCATGGAAGGGCCTTTTGCACCTCACTACTCCAATCGGCATGTTAGGAAGACGTCAGTTACATGAGGTGAATGGGCGGCACTGACCTAGTATTACTTCTGATGGGATTTGAGATGTCTAACATGACACTAATAGGGTCAGATTTGGAGACCGGGTGAGATGAACACAAAGTTTAATAGACAGCTCCTGCAAGATTTATGGTCCAAATTTGCAAACCCATTGATCTCTGAGGTTATCTCACCCAAATGACAAAACCAAATCCGGTCCAATGCAAGTGTGGTTTGCAGTTTGCAGAATTAGGCCTGACTGCTGAATAAAAACTCTGAGATTGTTGAATCTTTTGCATTTCACTGGCAGTTCTATCCCAGAGCAGTGCAGAACAGAAGTGAATAGGGCAGCCAGGAAACACAGCCAGATAATGATTCAAGGTTCTCAGGCTGTGCAACATTATGTATAGAAAATTGCAGTCTCATTATAATCATAGTTTGAGATGTGCCAAATAGAAATTCTCAGTGAAAAAAAGAAAAAGGGAAGTTCCGTTGAACAGTTCTTTGGTGTCATCTCCTGATACAACTGTTCTGTTTTTGTGTCCTGAAGTGCATTTTAAGACATCTAAAGAGACATATGTAAAGGTGTGCAGATAGTGTTTTGCAATGATTTTATGCTTATGCTATATATCTGTATGGTAGCCATCTTTCTCAAGAAGCTCAATGACACAACAAGTAAGGCACCTCTTTGCTCTCTATTGCCAAGAAGAACCTGGCTTCAAATTTCCTGTTTAAGTTCCTATACATCATTATCGATGAACCACACCTAAAATCACAAGACAACTTCAAACCACAACATCCTGATGTGGTTTGACCTATTTGATTCCTTTCATATTGAAGAGAAGCAAAAAGTAAAAGGCCGGGCACAGTGGCTCATGCCTGGAATCCCAGAACTTTGGGAGGCTGAGGCAGGCAGGTCACCTGAGGTCAGGAGTTCCAGATCAGCCTAGCCAACAGGATGAAAACCCCATCTCTAATAAAAATAGAAAAAATTAGCTGGGTGTGGTGGTGCATGTCTGTAATCCCAGGTACTCGGGTGGCTAAGGCAGAAGAATCACTTGAGCCCTGGAGGCAAAGGCTGCAGTGAGCTGAGATGGTGCCACTGCACTCCAGCCTGGATGACAGAGGGGGATTTCTTCTAAAAGAAGAAGAAGAGGAAGAAGTAGAAGAAGGAGGAGGAAGAAGAGGAAGAAGTAGTAGTAGTGGTACATTAAGATGCATAGTTTTCTAAGTTTCACAAGAGCGTACGCAACATCAGGACATATGGGTGCCAAGAACATAAAGAAAATTCGCCTTCTCACATCAGATCAGGCGATGTGTTTTCCAACCCTGCTACCATGATGAATGGGAATGAAACAGGACTGCATAGCTGGCCCAACCAAGGATGATAAGCAGTTCCACAAAGCTTTCTTTAACTGTGCTACCAGTGATCGTACGTTCATGTTGGAATATAATTTTCAGTATGTGGAAAACCCTTCCACACATGATTATCATCAAAAGTTGGGAAGAAAATCAACAACCACAAGTGATCAAAGAAAAGGAAATCCGCAGACATTATTTTGTTTTATTTGACATTTGGTGGCATATTAACTTTGCCAAATATACTCAGAGCTCCTCAAAACAGAAAATAATCTTAATATTTCTTCTGTATCCTCACAGTCTCTGTTACATAGAAGGACCCTAATGTAAACAGAGTAGATAGATGACACATAGATACACATATCAATGTATGAGTGGATTAATAGATTTATCTTGATTGACTGGCAAATTGGCCACTATAGTGCTAGGATAAAACCAAACAATTGAAAAATTGGAAGGAAATGTAGTAATCATTTTGTGCAATTTTTTCACTTACAAAGTTTAATGGGGCAACTTAAAATAATTTAGAAGCCTGCACTGCAAAGTCCTGGCTAAGCCTGCACTGAAAATTTAGAAATAAATGCAGTTAATGAATCATGTTTCTCCATAGATCACTATGCAATGATGCACTGATTTGAAACTCAGGATGTCAGCATGGGAGGCTGTCAGATCATGACCCTGATGTGGCGTCAGATGCTACAATAAATTAAAGTTCCATGAAAGAGGGCTGACTCTCACTGCACAGCTGGGAGACTTGACCCTACTAATGCTTACCTCTGTCACCTGCAAGCCCTTCTGAACTTTAAACAGCACAAAATGGTTACTGATAATTAGTTATGGGAATGTAACCCATCTTGAAGCACAAAGCAATGCTCTTCCAAGCATTTAACATAAGCCGGTCATGTGCACAGAGGGGCCACGGCGAGATATTCAAGCAGTTGAACTAACATTTGAAAACAGGGCAGAAGCAATGTCTTAAGGATTCACTTGAAAAGTATTTTAAAACAACGTAAGTATAATGTAGAAGGTTAAGAAAAGCCAGGAGTTAGAAAAATAGGACTACACACTTTTCTCTAAATAAAACACCATCAAAAGCATAAGATGCAAACCCTCAGAACAGCCCTCCAGAAGATGGCTACAAAAGCTCACAAAGATTCACTGATAAGTGGTTAGTCTTTCGGTAAACAACACCCACTATTCAGATCAAGATAAACTTCACAAATACGGGAAAACATTTATTTATTTACTTTTTACTTATTTAATAATTAGTATTTTAATACAAGTTTTGCCCTTAACCGGGCATTTCTCTAATGATATAACCCATAGAGATATAACTGTAAACACTTTATAATGTATATCACATAACTTGTTTATAATGTTTCATAGTCAAGCTACTACTTGATTATAAAGCTACAAGTAGTAGCTTGATTATAAAACATTATAAACAAATTATGTGATATACATTATAAAACAAATCAATAAAACATCATGAAAATAAAACATATTTTGCTTAAATATGTAAGCAAAAATATTTCCTCACATTATAATAAACAGAACTGTCTGAAATCTCTGACAGGAAACAGATTTAGAACAATACCACCAGGAAGTCTTCAACAACTAAATGGGTACTAGACTAGATTCATCCTCTTCGGTCTTGTTAAAATAATTTTGGTTTATTTTTGCACCACCTATTTACTTAACCTTATGTGGCGACAGTGATGTTTTTTCTGAAGGAGTTCTGACCCCTTTCCTGAAGGTGAAGAAGAAATGAGGTTAGAACAACTTCGCTATCATGTACCAAAGCTCAGGCTAACTAAACAAAGTTAATCATTAGAGGAAAATAAATCCACCATTCCTTTCAAAAGTCAGACTGGATTTCAGAATTGATTATTAGGATCAATTTTAGGTTGATTTTAGGTTTTGAAAATGAGGAATCATGATTTTAAAAAAATATATATATATATTACTTAAATAATAATAGAATAAGCAAATATCATCTTCAAAGGTTATGTCATGTGTAAATATGTTTTGAAACAGTTTGTGAGGTTTCTGGGATAGTAATTGTCATTAATTATTCAATTAATTTATTGATTTTAATTATTATTCTATAAATTTTCTTCCAACAACTAATCTCACAGATTTTAATCACTCTATTGAATCACATTTTTGACTGACAATAGAGGTGGTATCATCAGGTCTACATTTCAGACCTGATGATTCAGGTCTAATTCAGAAATCAGCAGCATTTCTGAATTAAGAAATCGATGCTAATAATGTTCTTTTCCTATTATCTGTGATGATAAATATAGGTAAGACTTGAGGTGGGTGGATAGCTTGAGCCCAGGAGTTCAAGGTCAGCCTGAGCAACACAGCAAGTTCATGTCTCCAAAAAAAAAAAAAGGTAAGACAACAGAGTAGAAAACAGTCAAATTACTAAGTGGAACAAACTCAGATAGTGTAATGAAAACTGAACAAACAAATCAGATCCTGTAATCAAAACTGAACAGGTTAGAAAACCCAGAGAAAAATTATTGCATTTCAAATGTTTAAAACTACAAGCCTGGGGCACACAGCTTCTCAACTTCTGACCCGTGTCAAAGCAGTCCCTGTTACCCTGAAAGCTCCCAATTTCTTCCCCTGACACAAGTCCACCCATGGGCCACACACACGCACACACATTGGTATATAATCTCATTTCCTTCTTTCAACTTAAACTCATCTGTTAAGTCTCAGTTTAAATGTAATTTCTCCAGGAGAGACTTCACAAGTACTGAAATTAGGGCTATTATTACTCTTATAATTTCATCTACTTTTGCTTAATTATGCAGTTGTCATTGAAAATGTCCTTGTCTGTATCCTCCCACTCGGCCATAAGATCAATGTCTTCTCCATCTATACTCTTAGACTAGCACCTGGTACATACTTCACAAATATTTGCTAAGTAGGGAATAAATGATTCGACTTTGAAATGTGTTTACTATATCTTATTGAGGACACATTTGTTTTAAAATGAGATATTGCAAACTGAGCAATACAATATAGCTTCAAATTGTAATTTTAAAAATTAGAGTCAGGCGAAAGGAGGTAAATGCCATAAAGAAATTCAGCATTGAGTGGTTTCTCTCTGTGTTGTTATGATGGGAAGCATCTTTGCCCAAGGAGTCACCAAGAGAATGGTACTAAGAGAATGGCACTCACACACAGCAGACACATACATTAAAAAATCCCTTAGAGAACTATGATTATCACTAACCATCCAGTAGCAGATCTGAATAAATTAATAAAAGGCAACAGTCACTCAAAATGTCACTGAGCTAAAATTGGCCATTACACTATCCTCTGTGACTATTAAACAAAAGAAATACAGTACACAATGCAAATGGCTTAAGTATGATAGTATGTTAATAGTCCCTAAAGTCATGAGATACTTCCTTCAGGAAGCACTTTCAGGGAAAAAAATTAATTAAAATCAGGGTGGCAATAAAACTACCTATTGGCTGGATCTCAGAGAGGTGTGTTGGTGGACTAGTCAACTTTGAATGTGAACTCTTCACATAGTCACCCTTGAGCCCGTGGGCACAACTTCTCAGCCCTTATCACTTTGTTAGATGATTAGGACCTGCTTGCTGGCAGGCACATCTTGCTACGGGGTCATCCTCCCCTGGTAAGAAGTTCTTCCTCTTTAGGTACCACTCTGGAGTTGGCATGGTTCCCTCCAACTGGGCCTTCCTAATCTGTAATGAGCTGTCATCTTGTAGGAACAGAATACTTCCTGCCTGCAAGAGACTCCCAGCCTTGCCCTTTCTGGTTCTAGAAGACTAGAAATGAGTACCCAAGGTTAGAAATTGCCCATACTGCCTGTTCTGGGAAACTACAATCCCAGCATCACATATGCTGAGACAAGGTGCTCAACCACGTGCTAAACATTCTTATATGAGTGGATATCCAATAAAAATCACAAAACCACTGGATGTCTCCAAAATTCAAAAATATCAACTAAAATATCCCTTTCAATTTACCTTCACAAAAAAACTGCTGTCTTAAAGTTATGCTGAAGGTCTGCTTGCACCTGGGAATTTTAATGATCTGACCAGTCTATAACTTTCCAGATTAGCCACCATTGGAAGGCCTGCTGCTCAGCTGTTGGCCTCAACTACTGAGCATATCAGGATTTGAGTCTACTAGTCCAACAGTGGACCCTCGTTTACTTAAAGCCTGAAATTCCTTCAGGAATACAGCAAAATCCCCTTTCTACTGTGGTCACCTAAACTTCAGACTGAACAATGACAACTGCTGATATGAAAAGTGGTAAATCATTAAGGCTAGTATTCTCTCTAGAAACAGGTTACTAATACTGAGGAAGAGACAGGACTGAGAATTGAGGGTAAAGGGACTCTACCTCTGGGTGTAGAATGGCTGTTACTCAGCTTCTGAAGGGATCCTGCGGCTTCTGCATTATAGCAGTAGGCCTTGGTCTTTCCCTAGAAATGGCATTATTGCTTTGTTGGGGGAAGGTGGTTAGTTGTATTTGAGAAGTGTGAGGTACTGATACTTTTCCATAATTCCAGTTTTCCTGCCAATAAACCAATGAAGCAATGTCTCAATATATGAGACAGATTTTATAAGAATACGCAAAGGATTTTAACACTTAGGAAAGAATACATTCATGTACAACAACTTCCTATAAGTAAAATATGGCCAAAAAGATCAACTTTCACATAGGTGTTTTATAAAACATATATAATACAAAAATACACATATATGGAGTACTTCAGACTGAGAATTACATCAGGACTGTTTGAGTTCGCCTTTTGTCTCAAAAATAAATAAATAATAATAAAAATCCCAAATCAAGCCTTTGACAGGAAGAAGCCAGTAGATATCTTTTACTGTCAATTCAACTACTAAAATAGGAATAAGACAAATACTAAGACTTGGGAGTTAAAAGGGGAAACATGCTAATATAACCAGAACTTCTAACTCTGCCAATAAAATGGCTTGAAGCTGAGGCAGGTTAGGAACCCCTGGTATCTGACCTAGACTTTTAAGACTAATAGCAGCAATTACAATACAAAAGTCCAGCTATTGCCCACAATTACTGCCTCTCGGGGGTCTAAGTAATGAATTATTCATGTAACATATGCTCTATACCTTTAAAGGAAGAAACAGACAAATCTATACAAAACAAGCTAACAGACCTCTTTATGGTCATAAAATTTGTCACCTGCTGTTACCAGCTGCCATAACGAAGATATTCCTTGCCTTCCCCGCCCCTTCTAAGTGGAGAGCAAGCTGAGGGAGAACCGTCTTTTACTCTCAGGAATTTAGATGCTTAACGACATATTAAAGCGAGAGGTCGAAGTCCGCCCTGTGTTACAAGCCTAATCCTTACATTACAGTAGAGGTGCAGACAGAGATTGGGAGAAGCAACCACGGCCAGGAGGGAGCGAGGAGCTAAATTCTTCTCTCCCCACACTCATCCCACCATAACGTTCCTATCATCAAAAGGCAAGCAGTGACTGCAATTGTTTTGGAAAAGCTTCCAAACTTTTCAGATGGCATGATGTTGCATCTTTTCCCTCTGGCAATTGTGCTTTGTAAGAAAAAGCCCATTATTCTTTTAATGACTCAATCCAGTCTCACTTCTACAGTATTTGTACTTGCAATGAACCATGGGGCATTCACGGTGAAAGCCACTGAGCACAGCTTTTTAAATATTAATAATTGACTTACATACCAAGTGAGGGAGGACTTCACCCCTTTCTGCCTTTCTTTTTCTTTAAAGACTGGAAATTGGAAGAAGATTGGTGCTTGGCATCAAAGGCTGAAGAGGGCAGGAGCACATACATGCATTTGGAGGTTTTCTGTTTTAACTATAAATGTAAGGTAGTATTTGGCAGGCTAGACTCCATCTAGAGTGTGCCAGGAGTCTTCGTATGGAAAAAAGAGCTACACGCACATTTAATAATCCAAGCATTAAAGCTTCACAGTGCATGCAAGCACTCCATGTTTAAAACAGACACGCTCAGATAAAAAGCCGGAGGTCAGTTGTGCCACTGTCACTGTGAAGCGACTTCTGCCACCCAGAGCTGAGTTCCCAGGCAGAGGGCTGTACAGGGCAGTGCACGGCAGGCAGTGGCTGGACAGATAAACCTGAGGGGTATGGAGAACAGAACCCATGCCTACGAAGTCAGACTTTGGCACCAATACCCAGTGTTTGTTGCTGGATTTTTATTTTCTTTTTATTTTTTTTTTCTTCAAAGAAGTTTCAGTTAAATTACCAGCTGACTTGAGTACAAAGAGTTTCTTCTGATGTGGAATTCTAAAAGTGACAGGCATCATGAGAAGCCCTCCTGACCAAAGGAAGTAATTGCTAATTAGCCCTTTACTTGAAAAACATCTTTAAAGGAGAGAGCAAAATCGAATATTCTTTATAAATTATACTAAACCACCAAAGAGTCAATAGAGTATCTATCTAAATGTATAGTGAAAAAAAAAGGCAAGAAAGAAAGGAAAAACGTACATTCATGAAGTTTGCTTTCTGCATACCTTTTCAAATTTTGTCAGCAGTTCCCGTAAGTTGAAGTTCAGACCAATCATTGTCCAGTAGCCCTTGAAGCCTACATCTTTCCGGCAAACTTCCTTCAGACAACAGCGTTTAACTTCTAAACACCGTATCTTTTCTGGCTATACTTTAAAATCCTTTGTAAAATCCTTTACAAGCCTTGCCCTTGAGCTATGGTCCATCATCAGCAGCGGCAGCTTGCGCTGGGACATTTTAGCCACCCCACTGTGGGTCCGTTTTTTCATGGACTTCGGAGTTCGCAAGGAATAGACCTGCTTCTGTATTTCCTGGTAGCTGTGTTCCACGAGGCTGGCATGCTCTCCTCTTTCTCTGGGAAGCCCAGGATTCCCTTCTGCTCACCTCACTAATGACCTGCAGGCCACAACTGTTCTCTCCTGGGCCCCAAGCTTAGAGTTTGGTCTCAATTACACACAGCAAAAAAAGAAGCTATATCCTGGAAACTTGCATGAGAGAAGAAAAAAAAAAAAAAAGCCAAGTATTACCAACTTCCTCCATTCAGACTGATTTCAGAACGAAAAAAAAAAAAAATCCTGGGTAAAGAGCCAGTTTTCAAAGAGCATAACTTATGTAGAGTTCGAAGGAGGAGTGTACTCTTAGCTGAAGAAACACCAAAACACAGGACAAGAGGCCACCGGTTCTCACTCTCCCAGACACCAGCAGCCTGGGTTGCTATGGTAACCACCAAGCTAGTTTCAGTCCATTTCCCTAGGTCAGCCTGGCCTAAGGGATGCTGTCAATGCAAGAGAACTAAAGTTGTTTTAAAAGGTGTTCTATCTGTCCAGAGAAAAGCTCTCGCAGCAAATCTAGTCCCTTGTGCCGGCCTTGTGGCAGGAGAGAGCAGCCTCAGTGGGCTCTGGCAGCTCCCCTGGCTGATCTGACAGCAGTGTGGTAATCAACTTCTCTTTCCAGCAGTTGTTTATTATTTTAATCAGCATCCTCCCTTTCCACCACCCCTCACACAGTTTGAAGTGAAAGCTCACTCCCACTTCCTGGAGGCCTGCCTGCCCCAAAAGTCAGTTCTCTATCTCTTACATTGTCTCAATCTTGAATGGATCACAGGTTCCATGTTCCAGTTGGGAGCCAACCCATGAAAAGAAAAGGGAATGAATGTACAAAACAATTCAAATCACAAAAGGAAATACACGTTGATTAATTTTATTTTTCAAAAAGGTGTTAGCAGGAAACTGATGAAGAAAATAGTTTTAAAGTGTTTTGATCTCTTTGATGCCGCTGAAAGTCATTCAGACTGTTTTCTTATAGGGAATTTACTTGTTTCTGACATAAAACTTAATGAGAGAAACTACTGTACTCAAAATGTGAGTAATAACTACATTGAATGTGTCTTCCATTTTGATGTTAAATTGCTACTGGCACTCAGAGAAACACCATCTTCCAGGAAGTTTTAAGTGTCATCGCTTTAAAGAAAAAAACTCCAATCCAAATTATAAATTCTTTGTAGTGATATTACGGATATCATTCCAAGGCAAATGTGATTTTGCTTTTGCATTACATAGCTATACTGTATACCAATAAAGTACAACAGAAATGTCCATTTGAAACATGTTTCTCTAGTTGTAGGCAGAATTTCATCATAAAGATGCAGTGCTTATAATAGTGACACTATCACAAGTAGAATTATGTAAATTTTAATATAAATAAGTTTACTTTTTTGCATCAAGGCATAGACCAAAGCAGGGGGAAAACCCTAAAATCAGAATATGCATCTCCTAAAGGGCTCATTAGCACTTACTTAATCATGGGTCGTAAGAGATTCCATTTAGCACCAGAAAAACTAAAAATCTATCAGGGAACAGTATACAATGTTGGTATTATTTTTTGGATTTGCAAATAATTTTTCTTTCTATTTCATTCCTAACTTATTTTCATATCAGTATTTAAATAGCATGTGTTTTACATATGCCCATCTATACAAATTTTAACAAGCTTTTAAAATATTTTCATTATTTTTTCATAAAAACCTGCATATCCCCAGGGGCAAAATTGCTTTATGAGCTTTCTAGCAGAACGTGTTTCACCTCAACGCACATTTGATTTCAAAAACAAATGTGTTAATCTAATGTTTATTCAGAAATTCACAGGTAAAAATAATCTACAGTTTGGATCAAAACAGCACTGACATCAGCATGAAGACCAACCATCAGAACTGTGGTGAAGAAACTTACAGAGAAAGTGGCCACAGGGAACCTGGTCTGTAAAGACTCGGGGGCCACATGCTGAGATCTTTCAAGAGCAGCAAATAAACTTTTTACATAAATACAAGACAAAAGAAACCACCAGCACCAGCACCATCACCACCACCACACAAATAAATAAATAAATAAATAAATAAAAGAGGGAGAGAAAAAGAACAATCTTTCTCAGCTGGGCAAACTTCCAGCTACCACCCAGGGTGCTGGATGGCTGGGATCAGAGACATGTGCAAACACGCCATTCCATTCCCCCATGCACAGATCAGAAGGGTGAATTAAACAAAAACTCCATGGAACAACAGGGAATACCATAGTCTTTCTCTAAAGTAGACCCTTTCTGTTTAAAGGGCTCTTATAACAAGACAAGAATGATATGTTATTATTAGAGCCCCAAATATCTTGTATCCACACCCAAGGCTAAACACAAGGCATAAAGATGAGGGAAAAGAAAGGGTATCCTTTGTATTAGGCCTTCTTCCCAAAAGAGAAGAGCAAGGGAACTTTTATCAGCCTGATAAGTACCGGAGTCCTGGACAGGAGAAAGGAACAAGAGTATGTTCTCCTGTGGAATTTGAGAGTAGAACATCCAGAAACTGTTGCCTTTGTATCAGCTACCTTCTCAGAACTGACATCCTCTGCTAAGGTGGAAACAAAGACACTTACCGAAAACTCCCTTATATACAGTTATGCAGCAACAAAAACTATGATATTGACAAATCTAGCTATGATGGCAGCCTCTTTTTTTTTTTTTTTTTTTTTCTGAGATGGAGTTTCACTCTTGTTGCCCAGGCTGGAGTGCAATGGTGCGATCTCAGCTCAGCGCAACCTCCACCTCCCAAGTTCAAGCAATTCTCCTGCCTCAGCCTCCCGAGTAGCTGGGATTACAGGCATGTGCCACCAAGCCCGGCTAATTTTCTATTTTTAGTAGAGATGGGGTTTCTCCATGTTCGTCAGGCTGGTCTCAAACTCCTGACCTCAGGTGATCCACCCGCCTCGGCCTTCCAAAGTGCTGGGATTACAGGCGTAAGCCACTACACCCAGCTGATGGCAGCTTCTTTCGAAGAAAGAGTACAAAACTCAGTGGATGCATATTCAAAAACGGATCATCAAAAGAATATGGGATCATTCAAAAGATTTTTTTAAAAATTCTTAACTAATTTTAATTACAGGGTAACTATACTCTCACTAAAACACAAGAAAGCAACTAAAAATGTTGTTTTTTAAGTGTTAAAGTCAAATAGATTATTCATGTAAAGATCCAAAGTCATTCTGTGAAATTCAAATAGCTAAATATCTAATATATTACTAAAAAGTATTGCACTCTTTGATAACTGATACATTAAAAGACTTGTAAATGTGAGTTGCTTTTATAAAAGTGAGCACATTTCATCATGAATTTGTGTTTGATATCTATAAGATAAAGTGTACTTTCCATTACCCAGATGTAGCGGCCCATGACGATAATTCCAGCTACTTGGGAGGCTGAGGTGGGAGAATCACCTGAGCCCAGAAGGTCGAAACTGCAGTGAGCCAAGATCGTGCCACTGCACTCCAGCCGGGGCAACCAGAGTGAGACTTTGTCTCAAAAAAAAAAAAAAAAAAAAAGATTACTTTCTTAGTTTAAAGTCAGTACACAAAATATCATCTTGGTAATATACCTACATTTCCACAGTCCTTTTTTATTAAACACCTCTTTGATACATTATCACCTGTAATCCTGTAATTATTAAAACAAAAAATAGATGCCTCCAGTGAAAGCAATACATCACCAGAGAGACTTAATAAATTAGATGATGACATTTGAAGTGGTTGCCATTTTCCCAACTTAAGCCAACGTGCAAATAAATTGTTCACTAATCCTCAGTAGGTAGAATATGCTTGACACTACCAATCCCTGTATCAGATCAGCACTGAATAACCCAGGAATCTCCAGCTAAATAAACCATGTTTCAAACATAGACACAGAGTTTCATGAAAAAGCAACAAGGTTCCAGAACCACAGAGAAGCACACAGGAAAACTCAGCAATGGACTCAATAAAATCTAAATCTAAACAGCTTAATAAAAACCACATTCCGATGCCAAAATGAAGAGAGCTATATGTATGGCTTTGCCAATAACTTTCAAAGGGTAGGACAATTTACAAAAGTTTTGTACTTAAAAACTATATTTCATATAATTTGTTAAAAGATGACCTATTTTGTAATTTTATTAAGGCAATAAAAGATTCTTTACACCTCAGTCAAATAAGAACTTTATATCTTACTCCTATAGTGGATCTTAAGGCACCCTTCCCACTAAACACAATTTTTAAAACTGTAAAGATCAAGTATGTTTTCTATGTAAATTCTAACAGGTTTCTCTTTATATTGGCCAATACAAAGAACAAAAAGAAAAGAAAAGAAGAAAAGCTTCTTAGGAGCCTCTAAAGTGAAGCATATGGAAGGTCAATAGGTGATTACACATAAATCGCTACATCATGGCTTATTCATTACTAAAATGAGGAGCTTCTGGCATGGGGAGAAAAGTTTATTTGTTGTAAGCCCATTCTGACTCAAAGAAAGATCCAGCTTATTTCTTGTGAAAGAAATATACACAATTCTCCTTTTCATAACCCTTCTAACTTGGGATTTAGAATTCGAAAATAAAATAGCTTCAAGACCCTAATCATGATCCGAGTTTTCAATTCATTGTCTTCTACCACTGAAGTTCCATTAGGGAGAGACCAGTCCATACATTTTGGCTTTCAAGTTAACATCAGCCAGCAGTGAAGTGTGTCAGCTGGTAGCTATTTAAGGTAATATACAGCCCTAAAGGGCAAAAAGTTCAATCTAAGGATGGAGGCCTGAGTCCCCTGATGAAAGGGAAAACTCTCCTTTTATCCCAGGAAGTTCAGGCACTATGCTTCGTACGCAAAGAATTATTTTTAATGTTTGTCTCTTCAATATAATGCCATCTACTTTGATAATTTTACAGGTGGTCATGGATAAATAAAAATTAGGATTCATAAGAAAAAGATTCAATACTTAATATATTTTCCATAACACATAACCAAAAGATTCCAATAGACATTTAAAGAGGCTCAAAGAGCTTTTTCTTCTTCAGGGGAATGGGTGGGTGGGGTAGGGGTTCAGGAAGAGAAATACCAGCTGATTTGCTTCTGAATTAGCCAACCAGGTGCTGGAGTCAGCCTTCAGCAACCTTCTAAATATTTAATAATTCAGACAGCACTTTATTTGGTGACTAAAAATAATGCCAAGACAAGTTAATGCTTCCAAACCATATTCTTCCTAAGAAATATGCAGCATCAGACAAGAGGGAAACAATCTCAGGAGGCCAAGCCTCAAATTCCAGATGTCTACTGACAGCACAAGCCTGTAGGATATGCAACTAAATCAACAGGGTTCTGGGAAGAAGGCTCTTAAAGGTTTTCAAAAGGTTTTATAAAGGTTTCTCCAGTTTTCTTCAGCTATGTAGATTTAGAAAAATAAAGCCAAAATTCAAATACAAATTTTAATAACAGCAACTAAAATGTCAAAACAAATCAAAATTGAAAGCGCTGTTTTCAGTCACAAGTAAAAAGCTGGTACTTTCCCCAGGAGGGCATTGTTCCTATGATCTGAATACATATTTAAGGAACTGAACATTGGGTAAACGCAGAGGAAGTTCAAACTAACCCCACGCGATCAGCTACACTTTTGTGTATAATACTAAGCAGTGGGATTTCTCTCATGCTTGGAAGCTAATCCATTCATTGTGGAGTTACTGCTTCAACTCTGAACCATGTCCCTGTCATCTTCTTACTTAGGAACCCATTCTGCATTCTCTGCAAAATCACACTCTAAACCTACTTCAACTCCCTAATCACGATCCATCTTCACTAATATCACCAATAACCAGTTAATACTTAACCACATGAACCACTCACACTTACAACTATGGTTTCCCACAAAAAGTCACACACCACAATCACCCTTTTTTCCCCCTCCAGTCATATTTACTTTCTGTACCGTTATCTCTCTTTCTTCAGATGTTTGCTCTGAGCAATGAGTTCTACGTAGACAGTGAACACAGACAATGTATTATGCAGCTTACATGGAAATCAATAGGCTGATTACAAAATGAAGAATTCCTTTACGTTAAGCCATTACATTTCCTAGAGATTATTAGAATCTGCCAAATTTGAGGGTAGGGGATAATTTAACAATGCCCATCAAATATTAAAATGCATATAACCTTTGACTCAGAAATTATATCACTAGGAATTTGCAAACATGTGTACAGACATATGTACAAGGATGCTCAATAAGTCCTACTTGACTTATTGAGCTGAAAACAATCTATATGTCCATGAAAAGGTAACTGGGTAAACAAGTTATGGCAGACTCACATAATGAAATGCTGTACAACTATGTAAAAGAGAGATAATTTCTTTTTTTTTTTTTAAGATGGAGTCTCGTTCTGTCGCCCAAGCTGGAGTGCAGTGGCGTGATCTCCACTCACTGCAAGCTCCGCCTCCCGGGTTCACACCATTCTCCTGCCTCAGCCTCCCAAGTAGCTGGGACTACAGGCGCCTGCCACCATGCCTGGCTAATTTTTTGTATTTTTTAGTAGAGATGGGATTTCACCGTGTTTGACAGGATGGTTTCAATCTCCTGACCTCGTGATCTGCCCACCTCGGCCTCCCAAAGTGCTGGGATTACAGGCGTGAGCCACCGTGCCCGGCCAAGAGGGAGATAATTTCTAAGAGCAAATAATTAATCTCTAATATGTATGCACGTACATATCCTATGCATATGCCAAAAAGCGGGGGAGTGATATGTAGTTATGTACAGGTACAATCTATGAGATATAGATAATATTTCTGTAAAGATCTATAATATAGCAATAATGGCGACCTCTGAGGGAGGGACTGGAGAGCTTAGTGTCTAGAATGAAACATTTCAATGTTAAATCTTTTATACTGTGTGAAAATTTCACCACAGCCTGTGTTTCTATTTTCATACAAAATTAAATCAATAGATAGAAAATACCCAAGTAAAACACATTTATCTTCCTGGGTAGATACCTATTCCAAAAAGGGTGGCATCATTATATCTGAAAGCTAATGCTACTGGAGACAATTATTTTTGCCTTTAAAAGTTTCAGAAGTTTTGAGGTGCCAGATGGTCTAACACTACTAAACCAGTCCTCAATAGAAACAAGCCTTCTGAAGCAGTGGGCTGGTCAATGGTAAGCTTTTCTAAGGGACAGATAGAACAAAGCCTTTTTGTTCTCATAAGTTACTTTATAACTAGTAACTCCTGCTTACTTAAAGGACAACTTTGTGTCTAAACAGGCATTATATAACTCAAGCTATTCTCTTCCCAAGGAAATGAGTATCCCTATTGTCATCTAATACTGTGATACTACGGTCTAAAGTTTTTTGGAATGTTTATAAAAATCCATTGATAACACTTGAAAATGAATGTCTGGCCTGATTTGTCCAGGCAATTGAAGCATCGCTTTATCTTTCAAGTAGGTTTAAGTGATCCCACCTAGACTATGGCAGAGTGAAAGTGCCAGAGTCTACTAGTGTCTAAAGAGATGCTGCAATGCGAATAGCACCTTCGTTCATGGATCTAAGTTGCAGAAGTGAAAAAGAAAATTATAGTTTAATCATGAGGGCAGGTCTTTCCCGTGATGTTCTTGTGATAGTGATTAAGTCTTATTCCCTGGACCCTGCTTGTCAAGTTCAGAGACAGGAGGCTTTATGTGCCATGAAGGTTACTGCAACAAAATATTAAAGGAAATGAACGGCCACAGGTGAAGCACCATCTGACACTGACATCAGCCACGTTCTTGTTTAGGGATAAGTTAAGCCACAGTAGGAGGGACTTTGCAATGTCTTGTCATCTCAAGCTCTGCATTTGAAATTGCTAAACAAAGGAATTTAAAGTACAATTTCCATCTAGAATTTGATCTGGAGGGTGTTTTAACTTTAAAATCAGAATACAGAATAATTAGGAAGTAATAGAGCCTTTAAAAGTACAACACCATGGGGACTCAGGGGAAAGTGTGGGAGGGGGGTGAGGGATAAAAGACTACACATTGGATACAGTGTACACTGCTCAGTGATGGGTGCACCAAAATTTCAGAAATCCCCACTAAAGAACTTATTCATGTAACCAAACACCACTTGTCCCCCAAAAACCTATTTAAATAAAAAAAAAATACTGTAAAGAAAATAAAAAGGCAAGACACAAACTGGAAGAAGATATTTACAATGCAAATTGACAACACTACACATTGGTATAGAAAAGACTATATATAGTTCAGGATGATAAGAACTTAAGTCATCAGAAGATAACTTCCTCACTAAAAATTGAGTCAGATCATTCTACTACTATGACAGTCTGAAAAGCAATACAGAAAACGTTTTAATTGTATGAGAAAATATTCATTGATGTTACCATGTAAACTAGATTACTTATCTGTATTATTTCATCCTGGCCCTATAGTATATACTTCATGGGATAAATAAGAAACAATAACACTCTTGAAATCAAACCACCTGTGTCATGATTTCCTTTATGACACTTATCTAGCTGCTTGACCCTGGAACTCTTGTCTGAACCTTAATTTTTCTGTGTAGAATGTTCCTCTAACACTTGAGCAAACACTCTTATCAAGAAAGACATTCACTAGTACTATATAATTGCGCATTTGTTTCAACAAAAATTTATTGAGGTTTAGATAGTTTTAGTTACAGGACAATTAAGACTTTCTTACTATTATATGTATACCAGAAACACCTGCATTGACTTTTTCAGAGGTGAGGGTTCCACTGGTTTTCATATATTTTAAAAAAATTGATAAAAACTCTAAAAATATATTATTATAATGTATTATTTCAGTTGGTTTAACAGCAAAAACCATGATTACTTTTGCAAAAACCTAATATTTTGAGAGAAGCTAAGTGTATGATATTTTAAAATATTTCTTCATTTTTTACCACAAAGAAAACTTGTTAAGAGTTAACATTGGCTATTATTAACAACAAAATTTTAAAATAAAATATAAATAGATTACATAAAGATTTATCAATGACCAGTAATTATCATTATTATTATTATTTTTTGAGACAGAGTCTTGCTCTGTCACTCAGGCTGGAGTACAGTAGCACAGTCTGGGCTCACTGCAACCTCCGTCTCCTGGGTTCAAGCAATTCTCCTGTCTCAGCCTCCTGAGTAGCTGGGATTACAGGCTCATGCCACCACACCCGGCTAATTTTCGTATTTTTCGTAGAGACAAGGTTTCACCATGTTGGTCAGGCTGGTCTCAAACTCCTGACCTCGTGATCCGCCCGCCTTGGCCTCCTAAAGTGCTAGGATTACAGGCGTGAGCCACGGCGCCCGGCCTATGACCAGTAATTATTAAAAGCCACATTGAATAATAAAATACTCATCACATCAGTGAAGCCATTCCTAAAATAGCAATGCTTTAGTGTATTCATTGACATATCCCCAGAAATTACAACAGTCTCTAACATATAGTAGACAACCAAAAGTCGTTATTGAATTACTAAGTTATCTCATACATACCATCTCAAACAACTTTGAAACTTTAAAACAAGTTGGAATCACCAATTAATACACCCACATATACACACTACTTAAATATCAAAATATCTTAATATTTTTTGATATTTCTTGCTTCTCTTCTCTTTCACCTCCTGAAATGGTTTGGCTGTGTCCCACCCAAATGTCAACTTGAACTGTAGCTCCCATAATTCCCACGTGTTGTGGGGGGGACTTGGTGGGAGGTAATTAAATCATGAAGGCAGGTCTTTCCCATGCTGTTCCTGTGATAGTGAATAACTCTGATGAGATCTGATGGTTTTATAAAGGGGAGTTCTTCTGCACAAGCTCTCTTGCCTGCCGCCATGTAAGATGTGACTTTGTTTCTCCTTTGCCTTCTGCCATGATTGTGAGGCCTCCACAGCCATGTGGAACTGTGAGTCCATTAAACCTCTTTTTTTTTTTTAAATAAATTACCCAGTCTTGGGTATGTCTGTCTTTATTAGCAACATGAGAATGAGCTAATACATCTCCTCACAGGATTTCTTCACGCCATCATTCTTGAATCCAGTCTCTCTGTATTCTCAAGTTCTGTATGCTGCATGACAAACCTAACTGAATTCGAAAACTAATGTAAAAGTTACTTATTTTAGCTCACCTTCTATTTCCTCATTAAAGCTAGTATACTAGTAGCTAATTTAAAATCAAAATTAAATATGACAGTTTTTAGAACACTTATACAAAATGCTTATACCTGGCAAGTTCTGTTTACGCTCCATCAAACACTTGACATTAAAAAAAAGAAGTTCCCTTTAAGTTCCCGGCTTACAGATTTAAAATTCAAACATGCTTTATACTGTCGTATCATTCCCTGTTCCTTTAATGATTCTCCATATTCCAACCCCAAAATAACTAAACTGTGAGGCAGTGCTGTCCATTAGAACTTTCTGTGATAATGAAAATATTCCATCTTTGTGTTGTTCAATAATAGGATGGCTATTAAACATCTGAAATGTGGCTAATGATGTGATTGGGGAAATACATTTTGATTTTAATTTTAATTCATTTAAATTTAAATAGTCACATACAACCAGCGGCAATGGTATTGGAGAGTGCAGCCCTGATTCCTAACTTTCAAGGTGCCAAAATACAGCCTTATCCTACCTACCAGGCATCATTCCTACAATGTTCTAAACAACAGGCTTTCCTAGCATGCCCTGATGCACTTCGTACTTTTTCTCTGTTGACAGGATTCTATTTTCTTAAATAATAGCCTCCCCGTGTTTTTTTTTTTTTTAAATCTATTCAAATTTTATCCACCCACTGAGGACCAATTCAATTTCCACCTTCTACTCAAAGCCCTGCATTATAATCCTAATTCAACAATTTCCTATCCAAATCGGCCATCTCCATTATGCTGTACTGTTACCCTGTACCTTATTTACATGTTGCCTTGGCTTGTTTACAGGTTGTTTTGCCAATGTGCTTTCCCTTCCTTGCCACCCCAAGGGAGTTAAGCTCTTTAAATAATGAAGAAAAAAGTTAATTTGTCCCTCAAATGACCTATAGAATCCTAAACATAAAACCATTGCTCAATAAATACTTTTTACTTGATAAGAGCAAAACAATTTGAATATATTAAAATGATTCACTCTTCATGTTTTGCCATAATAGAAAAGAAAGACATGATCTTGACAGACTTTTACACATTTACAAAGTTACCAAAATAGTCTCCAAATTCAAATTGCAAGTCAAAAATTCTAGGGCTTGATTTTAATCCATCATTCCATTTTCTAAGGATCCCAAGTTACCCTGCAGATCTGCACTCATCTTAACTCATAAATTTCCCCCAGGACAGAGAGGCTCCTAACTTCCTGTAAATCATTCAAGCTTAACTTCATGATGGAAAACGTTAATTTGATTGTATTTTTTTAGTCATACTTTAAATTTTAAAAGAAAGTGCTGCCCTCTTGTGAAATGAGCTAGAAGATCTATCATTTCACTGACAGTTGTGTAAATACTACAAAGGGATTAAAAGTTAAATTTTAACATTGAAACAAAAATAGGGTTTATCTCAAAGTTGTATGTGTTTCCCCTGAGGTCTCTCCCCACTGTGCTTTTCTGCTCTGTTGGTGAATTTCCCAACCAAATGAGAAATGGATATTAGGGTAAACTGCTCGTCCTTGCACTATAATTGAAAAATAATGAATGAGTGGTGTATTTTCACTCTATTTGGAATGAAAGGCTGTAGTTTCTTTATATTACTGAAGGGATAAAGGGAACAAGAGCCAGCGAAGGAGAAGATGCATCAGTGACAACATGGGAAGACACAAGTCAGCTCACTGTCTGACCTTGGGCAAGAGCTTAACCCATACATGCTCTACTCTCTTAGCTATAAAGTGATTATTTCAGTAATATTCCAAACTGTGTAGAGTTGTGTTAATGTTAAGTAAGAAGTATAGGTGACATAAATAGCATAGTGTTTATCATCACACAGTAAGTGCTTATTATAAGTCATTTAAACAATAGGGTCCCTAAGAAAATCTAACAACTGTAATATATGTGGTCCTTTATTCAGGCATTCACTATGTGGCACAGGTACTAGATACCATGAAAAAATACATATAAAAGTATTATTTTACAGGAGCTTCCATTCTGAACTATCCATGTGTGAAAGCTGTTGATACCAAAATGGAATCAATTATGTCAAACCCTAGCAAATGGAGTTGGAAGGCCATGAAGGGGGAGCCCTCACTCACAAATGCCTGTAAAGGCCTTATAGGAGACATTCCTGCATTTACTGCACATTTGCCTGTAACAGGACTTTTAGCAAGGAAATTCCCCTAGACTGCAAAGCTCCAGATAAGCAGCTTGCACAAGGACACCTGTCTAGTAATGATGTCTTTAACAATGATTTGTCGCCAACTCTTACAGCAAGTCCTTGTAACCAATGATCTTTCTGGTTTAATAAACAGTTTATGAAGACTTCTCTCTGTCTTTAAAAGTCTCCCTTTGGTCCCAATCTCCTTGATGTGCCTGTGATCTGGCTCAGCACACATTTTCTGGGTTACAATCCTCTGCTATTTTCAAATAAACTCCTCTGTTCCGGAGAACCTGTTTCTTTTCAGATTGACACACGAAAATACATGAAAAATTATTCCATAGTTTCATGAAGAACAAGTATGAGCAGATTCACAGTTGACAGAAATGACCAATATAAATCCTATGGGCTTTAAGGATCTAATTAAATATATCAGTTCACTCAAAACCTACCTGAGTGACAAATAATGAATTATCTCAATTCTAAGGGTACTAAGAACTAGACAGGAGAAAACAAATCCCAAACTGAGTATTATCCAATAGAGTTTTCTTTCTTTCCAGAGTGTGTTTTTTGGAATAAGATTTTGCTTTTACTCCTATCCTCTCTTCTGGAATTAGGATGAAGGGAGGATGAGAGATTGGCTGGACAAAATAGCGTAGCAAGAGTGGACTGAGCTATTTTGACTATATCTCTAACATCATTAACAAACTTGAGTAACTCACACACTGGTTTTCATTTACCCACCACATTGGGTCTCACATGTAAATAGGTCCATTTACATAAGAATATTAGGAACAGGTGTGCCCATTTTAAAACGTGTTTAAAATGTGGAACATTCTTTGATTTTCGGTACACTGAGGGAGTAATCTACATAAAGTAATCTTTAGAAAAATTCTTTTGTAATGTAGGAGATCTTTTGTCAAATTAAAAGCCACCCCCTGATACATTTGCTTTCCCAGTTGGAATTTTTATGTGTGAGAGGTTTTCTTTACTTAGGAAAACCTCCCATTTCTTGATTGGTATTATGATAGGGAATAAAGGAATGTTGGCATGGTGAAGTGAAAAAATGCCTCAAGGAGAGTATGGATCTTATATTTCCTTAATATAATACGTATTTTCTCTTTTAAACAAAATCTCTTTTTAAAAATAACCTGTAAGAATGGAGGAATGACAGTCATGTTGTTCTGTTATTCTAATTAGCTGCTTGTCTGTTCAAATAGCAGACAGCCACAGACGAACCTAGTAACATTTTGGTGAGCTAACTGTGGAAAAAAAGTCTCCAATTAAATGCTGAGAAAGGAACTTAACATGCACACATTTTAAATTAAATAATGCTTTGACTTTACTGGAGTCAGGCAAAACCAATGTTGACTCATCATACACTTAAGGGAATGCTTCTAATAAATAAATGAAGGTTAAAAAGGTGGAAAAACATGCCTCAATAACTTTTCAAGCCAAATAGAATTGCATGACACTGTAACCACTAATTTTCTTAATCTTGTAGAGGGGGTAGAAGTCTGACAAAGTGAACTGTTAAGTAAGTATACAGTAAAATCAAAGGAGTAGACCTAGGCCTTGTTACCATTTATTTAATCAGGTAAAATAGAATCTGTTTAGTGACCCATATGAAAGATCAACAAGAAAAGGATTTCAAGTTCAGAGAATAAGAGAAATGAACCCCTAGAGTGTGTGCTAAATAATATGTTTTCAATAAAGGTGTGTTGATTCAATGTGATGGGCCACTGAATACCATTTTGACATAAATTTTTTTAAAGAGTTGCTTTCTCCCCCACTCCCATTACAAGCAGCCAACTCTGCTCTGACCTCCCACTTTTTGCCAGAGTCAGAACCATGCTTTGAGAAGCCCATAATATTCGCATCACCAACATAGCTTTCTCCATACCTCCTGCCACTTTTAAAATTTGTTCTCCTTGAGCCCCAACAGCCCCGTTATATAACACAGATTTCTTGATCATCACCTTTAAGGGTGTCTTCTCCAGATCCTTTTATTTTTTCAGATTCCTATGCATTTCCTCTAACCCTTCAGATTCTGTCTCTTGTTATTAATCAAAAAACTAACATCACCTGTGTATTTGCTACCTTGTTAATTTTGCAAAGTATCATTTTATGACATGAATCCTATTTCCATTAATTATCTAAATGTTTGTGTTTTCTCTGTTCCTTCTAAATTGAACTAAGAGGAAAGCCCAAGGAATAATGCAGAAGTTTTCTTTGAAGCCAGTAAATTTAAAGACATCTTCAAAACAAAATACTTTATAACAAAACAGTATCTAAGGACTATAACTATTTTAAAAGGTACGATTCTATTGAACTGAATAAACAAAATTATTTTTAATAATTAAGGCAGCCACAAATAATTCCTTAGAGTGTCCTCAAGAACAAAAATTACTTGGGAATAGAATCCAATTTAATCCCTGGCATGGATATACATCCAGGACTTTACAAAATTCTATGCTAATCTCAACCTAAAATAAACAATAGAGGGACCAACTCTCCACAACAAAGAGTTTATTGAGAAGAGCAAGAAATTGCAATTCAGGTTATGCTTGCTATGGTCCACCACAGGTGTATGCAAAGAGGCTGAAGCAAGGGGAAGCTTTTGAAAGAAAAAAAGTCCACATGAACTGTATTGAAACAAAGACCACTGGTTCCAGGAGCTTGTTACAGGAATCCACATTAGCTCATTGATGAAGGCAGCTCTTGTTAGGCAAACTTCCTTGTGCAAGCAGCTTATCTGGAATACTATGGTTCTGAGGAATTTCTTGGGATAAGTTCCATCATAGGCATACAAGTGTGTGCTCCCTTACTTCATGGCCTCCTGGCTCCATTTTATTACTGCTTGGCATAAACCACTCCATTTTGGTACTGGCAACTCTTACATCAACTAAATTCAAATTTATTATTGCTCTTTAATGAACCTGAGATAAAGTCTGTTTCTCTGACAAACTAAGAATTACAAAATGATACAGTTTTTTTTTAGAAAAACACTGTGGAAAAATGTAACTAAAACACTGCCAGGGAAAAAAATACAAATTAGGCCCTAAAAATGTATGACTAATATATAGCCAAATATATAATTCCATATGCTTTATATTTTATGGCTGTCATAATTATCTCCATTTTTAGAACTTCTTGAGATTATTATGATATTAACAGTTTGTAAAACTAAATAATACTACATGTGTAATAAAATATTTATTTTTACTTCTTAATGAGTCAGATAAAAATCATTCATTTTGAATACCCTGGTATTTTATTCAAAAATCCTAATTCAGTTTAGAAAAGTATTGAACCTATGTATGAAGCTCTTATATTTTGCATCTCTGGATCCAAAATGACATGTAAGCATCAGCCATTTGAACAAATCAGGGAGACTTTTCCAATACTAATTTTAGAGTTAATTTAAAATGGCATAAGAGGATAAGGATTAGGAATTTTTACTTAACAAGCATTTAGTTCTGTGCATAAGGTTTCTACATAGGCCTACATAGGGTTTTGCTTTTCCTTCACATGTATTGATTTGCTTTAGCAATTGTGGATTCATGCCTCTTATTCACATATTTCCCTGCTTTGCAAAGGTAAATATAAATTAGTCATACATGACTCAATATTAAGAAGAAAAATTTCCCATTGATTTTGCCTTTTCAGGAAGATGATGAAAATAATTAACTACATTACAAATGTGACACGACAGAAACATCATGAACTCAATTGTGCAGGTAAAACAATTTTAAAAAACATGTGTGCATGTTTCTAGAAGAATATAGTGCTGCAATTTTTGATCCAGTCTCAGGACCACCTCAGCAAAATTAACACAATTTTTTTTTTTTTTTTGAGATGGTGTTTCACTCTTATCCAGGCTGGAGTGCAATGGCGTGGTCTGGGCTCATTGTAACCTCCACTGCCCGGGTTCAAGCGATTCTCCTGCCTCAGCCTCTCGAGTAGCTGGGATTACAGGCACCTGCCCCCAAGCCCGGCTAATTTTTGTATTTTTAGTAGAGACAGGGTTTCACCATGTTGGCCAGGCTGGTCTTGAACTCCTGACCAGGTGATCTGCCTGCCTCAGCCTCCCAAAGTGCTGGGATTACAGGCATGAACCACCGTGCCCAGCTCAATTAACACAAATTTTTAACAAAACAAAATTATTTACAAAATAAATAAAAATCTGAACATCATGACTATCCAATACAACCTACTCTCTTACAGGAAAACGTTAAACTCTTTTCTTCTTGTTTTACTCAAATGTAGTATTTTAAACCTTAACCTACACTTTGGATACTTATAGTCTCCTTAAAATACACTATTTTCCATTCCTCTCTGATAAACCATAATCTAAACTTTCACCTTTAAAGTCCCCCCTACCAACTTCCACGACTCTTTCTCTAGTTTTAAAATGATAACACTCATGTATGTTACTTTCTAGTCTCCATCATTTTCTGATAGAGACATGAGCCATTGACTACCCAGTACCTTTAAGTTTAGCCTTGAACTTTTCTCATGCACCAATAAGTTTTCCAGGACAATCTACTATAAAACAGTAGATACTACTATATAAATACTATGAAATAATAATAATAACTCCAGGAAAAATATCCTGAAGATCAGGATGAAAGGAAGACTGACACAGAGGATTTGGGATTCTGATAGACTCCATGGAAAAATAAAAAGTTTATGTAAACTCAGAAGGAGCAAAAAAGTATTAAATTAGGCTCACGGTTAAAATTTCTCTGATTATGTAAAATCCATTTGAGAAGCACATCCAATAATACGTTTTACAGTCATAAATATAATCTACCCAGGGAAATAAATACTAAAAAACCATACCAATATTTATTCCCTCAATTCTAGGGAAGACTATATATTCAAAATAAAACAACTGCCCTACTGGGAAAAAAAAAATCTCCTCCTTCTTGGGCTGGGGAGACTGTGTCACTATTTTGTAATTTCCCCCAAATAAAGAAGGCATTTCAAATTAAATAGATAAGAAACCGTGACATTGTAGAGTCCCCTGAGAGAGTAGAGGAGGTGGGCAGATTTGTGACATTTTATCTCTAGACGAACTTTCCTATCACTATGACAAAACAGGAGGAATGGAGCCATTTGCAGCACAACTTATCTGAACAAGGGGAAGGCAAGCACAAAACTTCTCAAAAATCCCTCAAAATGTATTACTTTTGCCTCTTGGGATTAGAGTTAGAAAAACAAAAGACTGCAAACACACAAAAAAGAAGATATTAAGGAGGTGAGAATGAAATCAGATTATCAGAAAATGAAAAAGAAATGGCTTGAAATAAGATCTAAACATGACTAGGACAACTAAGACAAAAAATTAGGCTTTATACAATGAATATAATCTCTGTGAACCCACATATTAAATCCACACCTGTTAATTTTGCTGGCTTATAATACTGGGTATTTGTATAAGTAGTCTAAATTAAAGGAAAATTAGCCATAATAAAAAGAGAAGTTCAGACCACGCTTTTGCAGCTTTTAACTGGGTCAAAATTGGCCAGCCCAAACACAGACAGTAATTAAGAAAATATCATCATCTTTTCAAAAAGGGACACACACTCTATGCCTTGTTTGAGATCTCATTAACTTGGAATAAGTTCTAGTCAAAGACAAACAGGTTTTACATACCTTACTAGATTTTAATTATAGCTAAATATAGTTGCTAATTTCATATTCATGTAAACACTTGCATTGCCTGTGTCAAGATTCCTCAGCAATATTTCTGTGAACTGAAAAGCATAAAGTCAACCAATCACTAATCAACTGCTTTATTCATGGCAATATTATTCGGGTCTTGAGTATTTTTTCTTTAATAACGAGTTCTACTCAATTGAATTTCTGAAAGCATAAGAGAAACTCAAACTCTAAAAGTAGCATTTTGGTATCTTACTTAATATAAGCATGGCATCCAGACTCCATAATTACCTTAGGGCCAAGGAATCATTTCGATAATGAGTTATGTAAACCCAAAATAAAACTCTGCATGCCCCCCTAACCATCTGAATGGACCAATCCTCTTGGCCAAGGGCATTCCAGAGTTAACCTGAAAAACTAGTTCAGGACAAGATGGAAGAGCGGGTCAACATGCCTCATTACGCCCCTCCAGCATTAACATCAACACAGACTTCAAGTCTGATATGAAACATCTGTAATCTGTTCTCTCTGAAGCCTGCTACTTGGAGGCTTCCCCTGTAGGATAAAACTTTAGTCTTCACAACCCCTTATTGTAACCCAGACATTCTTTTCTACATTGAATAATTCTTTCAAACAATACGCAATCAGAAAATTTTCAAATCTACCTATGACCTGGAAGCACCCGTTCCTCCATTTTGAGTTGTTCCATCCACCCTTCCAGATCGAACCAATGTAAATCTTACATGTATTGATTGATGTATTATGTCTCTCTAAAATGTATAAAAGCAGGCTGTACCCCAACTACCTTGGGTACATGTCCTCAGGACCTCCTGAGGCTGTGTTATAGGTGCATCCTTAACCCTGGCGAAATAAACTTTCTAAATTAATTGAGAACTGTCTCAGATACTCTTGGGTTCAGAGTTATTATCATTGGTAAGAATGAGTTAGGAACCCTAAGATACAATCTAGTGCACAGTTTGTATTATTAATAACTGATCTTCCTCAATTTCAAAGGAAAAAAATCTTTTATTTCACTTTATTTACTTATTAATCTGAAATAAATATTCTTTGTTCAGGAACTTCTGGTCTTCAAATGAAACTGATAACCAAAAGACTGCTGGCATTAAACTATTTCAACTGCAAAAATTAAAAATTAGTGTATTTTAGATTTCAAAAACAATGAGGATCACAGTTGAGAAGCAGTTCTTTTCAAAACATTTTAATTTATAATATAAATATTGGGACCAAGTTGGCAGACTTTCATACAAACCCCCAATAATAACAGTTGTTAAAACAAGCATTTATATAGCAACTTTCATGAGATCAGAGCTTTGAATAAACAAACATAAACTGTACTCCTGATTATATACCTCCCTGCTCAAATCTGTAAGTTGTAAGACACTCTTTAAGGGATAAAAACTTAACACATTTTTTTTCTGGTGATTTCTCAATAAACTCTAAATTCATGATCTTAGTACAGAAATATATAAATGGAATGTATGATATCAGTTGAGGAAGATGTAAAATAGAGTTTAGACACTGTAAAGCTTTTGGGGTTCTTCGGTATTATATTAAGGGATACACTTAATGTATCATGTTTGGGACTGGACTTTGGTGGTCCTCTCTAATCTACTCTTTACAATAATTCAATTCCACCTGTAATATACTTGGTAAGTATATTCCAATTTGTCTTTGAGCATCTGACACAATGGGGAACTACTTCTCATTAACATTAGATTCCACAATTTGTTCTTGATATTAAGGTGGAGGAGGGAGATGTTTCCACGATACGTCTTAGCTTCCTCTTGTATCACAGAACCAACACATTTTCAAAAGATAATCCTTCCTCTATTTGACTATAACTATCATGATCCCTTGGTTTCTCTCTCTCTCTCTCTCTCTCTCAATCTCTCTCTCAAAACCAAAAACACTTTGTTCACTGAGCCATTTTTTCAAATCTTAATGTTGTCTGCATCATCTCTGGCACATGCTGGAGCCTTTCCTGGGAATAGCCTCCCTCTCTCCTGCCCCTGATAATGCCTCATGGTCCTGTGGCCAAGATACTATCAACACATTCTTCAGAATTATCTGCAGATGCTCTTCCCTGGAAAGTCTGCTTTGGCATCTCAAAGCTTTGTTAATGCCCCTCTTCCATATAGAAACTCCCACAGCAACATGGCACAGATAGCCCTAACACAACACAGATCATCTTGTCTGTTTATACAGCTTCATGATTCAAAAAAATACTGAAAATAAAACAATAAGATAAGAAAAAAAAAGTAAGAAGCAATAAGATTGTGTATTTGATTGATCGGGTGTGGAAAGGAAGAGAAACAAAGTATTCAAGAATGATACCTAAATTTCTGCCTTGGGTAACTGAGCAAGATTAACAAACAAGGGAATATACTAAGGGAAACAGATTTGAGTTTTAAAGGGTTTGTTGAATCATGAACTTGTATGTCCAGTGAGCAGTCGCATATAATAATTTAGAGCTCAGGAGAGAGTTATGGGATGGAGACAAAGCAAATAGATTGTTACAGAAGCCTAGGAAGAGTAAGTATATCCAGTGAAAATGAAAGAGATTTAAGGACAGAAATCTGGAAAATTAGTTAAGTATGGAGCAAAGGAAAGTGAACAAAGAAAAAAAGTGAAAAAAAAATGGCCAAATGTAGCAATAAAATTAAGAGTATATGACAAATCAAGAGGTGAGGACACTTGAAGGAGAGTATTGTCAGTGTACCATGGGACAGGAAGATAAAATTATGTAAAATCTGGGGAGAGGTAAGCAGTAAGCTCATCAAAGATCTTGGCAATGCCCATGCTGTTGTCATTGATGCAGAACATCATTGCCTTCCTTTTCTTTTATTTTTATTATTTTATTTTATTTTTTAGAAACAAAGTCTCATTCTGTCCCTTAGGCTGGAGTGCATTGGCAAGATCACAGTTCACTGCAGCCTTGAATTCCTGGGCAATCCTCCCACCTCAGCCACCCAAGTAGCTAGGACTACAGGCATGAGCCATTCCTGACTAACTTTTTTAAAAAAATTTCTTAGAGATGGGGGTCTCATTATCTTGCTCATGCTGGTCTTGAATTCCTGGCCTCAAGCGATCCTCCCACCTCAGCCTCCTTCAGTAGCACCATTGCCTTCTAAAAGGATCATAAGCAATAACTACAATTTAATATATATCATTCTATCATACAAGAAAAAGAAAATACACATAAAGTATGTGTGCAACTTCCAAAATTAATTTTAAATACCACTGGTAACTCAGAGCACTATTTAGTAACTTTGATTAATTGAAAATCAATTCTGATGTAATTTTCCAAACAGATATATCCTAGACCTAACTCTTCGCTAAGAAAATGGATGTTGTATTACTATGAAATTCTACATACAGTGACACACAAAGACAGAACTATGACAGACCTATGTTAAGTGACTTCTTTCACTGTTAAACAAAAATTCTAGTGATTTACTACCTGTGAATCCCTATTTAAAGGAAGCATCCAGGCCCTAGAGATAAGCAGTCCCAAGGGTAATAAAACCAATTTCACCACATTCAAAACAAAATACTGCAGTCTGAAAGAATGACAAAAAACATGAACTATTTTTTCTATTTAAATATATTTCAAAGAATAAAAACAGTATGAATACATCAACAAGGATGACAGATGCGCAAAAGCTTATCTTCCGAGTATAATGAGCACTGTTTTAAAGAAAAGTCCCCTGTACTTCAAAATTGTTTCAAATGTTTCAACTAGAAAATCATTAGTGGTTTTTTTAAAACAGTGCTCTCATTAGATAAAAAGCTTTTTCGGAGTTTATAAACTACGTTAACCATTTGGGGTATGTCAGAACTAACTAACATGTTGGAAAAGAAAATTTCCTAAATATGATCTTGATATCTAGAGCTTCCAAACACTGAAGTTATACAAATACAGCATAGTGTCTAACAATGTCTGATACATAAGGTTAAATATGTCTCTTCTATGAGCCATAATTCCTGAATCCTCCTATTCACTCAAGTTGTTTAAAAGGCTCATGTAAAGAAGCCATAATAAAACTTTTCTAAAAGATTTTTTTAAAAATTCAGAAAAAGAAGAAAATTAAATCAGAAAGTGGAGGCTACGGTAGACAATTATAATTGAGTACAGGGCTCCCAGCAAGTGTAAATGAGCCTGGAGCTCCCTGGCTGCCAAAGCAAACAGAAAAGCAGAAATTAGTTACATCATTACCCAATGTCCATTAGGGTGGGGGGGAAAAGGCAAGACGTTGAAACATATGCCATGTACAGAAAAACACCATTTCTTTTTTTCTTTTTTTTAAACAACGTGTATGTGAATACAAGTGCTTATATAAAAATACATAAAATTTTCTGGAAAGCTGTATAAGAAATAGTGCTTATTCTGGGTGTGGTACTTAGGAAGTGAAGAATCCCAGGGCAGGAGACATTGCACGTTATAACATCTATCTACTACTATAGTTGCTCTTTCAAGAAACGTGCATTATTTCATAGTGTAAAATCTATATTAGATTTATATATAGTTTATATTAAACTATTATTTTATAATTTAGAAGTATAATATAAATGAATATAAAATAATAAAGAAGATAGTACAGGGCAGAGTAATCTAAGGGCCACATAACTACATTAGATTCTGAACATCACAATATGATAGAAATCAAGAAGCACTTGGCTGGGCGCAGTGGCTCACGCCTGTAATCCCAGCACTTTGGAGGGACGAGGCAGTTAGATCGCTTGAGCTAAGGAGTTTGGGAGCAGCCTAGGCCACATAGCAAGACCTTGTCTCTACCAAAAATACAAAAAACTAGCCGGGTGTGGTGGCATGCACCTGTGGTCCCAGCTACTTGGGAGGATGAGGCAGGAGGATTTCCTGAGCCCAGGCAGCAGAGGTTGCAGTGAGCCAAGATCACACCACTGCACTTCAGGCTGGGTGTCAATGAAGACTCCGTCTCAAAAAACAAACAAACAAACAAAAATCAAGAAAGAAGCACGATTTCAACCACTTCATCACAAAATAGTTAACTAAAGAGCTTCTGCACAGCAAAAGAAACTACCATCAGAGTGAACAGGCAACCTACAGAATGGGAGAAAATTTTCGCAACCTACTCATCTGACAAAGGGCTAATATCCAGAATCTACAATGAACTCCAACAAATTTACAAGAAAAAAACAAACAACCCCATCAAAAAGTGGGCAAAGGATATGAACAGACACTTCTCAAAAGAAGACATTTATGCAGCCAAAAGACACATGAAAAAATGCTCATCATCACTGGCCATCAGAGAAATGCAAATCAAAACCACAATGAGATACCATCTCACACCAGTTAGAATGGCAATCATTAAAAAGTCAGGAAACAACAGGTGCTGGAGAGGATGTGGAGAAATAGGAACACTTTTACACTGTTGGTGGGACTGTAAACTAGTTCAACCATTGTGGAAGTCAGTGTGGCGATTCCTCAGGGATCTAGAACTAGAAATACCATTTGACCCAGCCATCCCATTACTGGGTATATACCCAAAGGACTATAAATCATGCTGCTATAAAGACAAATGCACGTGTATGTTTACTGCGGCACTATTCACAATAGCAAAGACTTGGAACCAACCCAAATGTCCAACAATGATAGACTGGATTAAGAAAATGTGGCACATATACGCCACGGAATACTATGCAGCCATAAAAAATGATGAGTTCATGTCCTTTGTAGGGACATGGATGAAATTGGAAATCATCATTCTCAGTAAACTATCGCAAGGACAAAAAACCAAACATCGCATGTTCTCAACTCATAGATGGGAATTGAACAATGAGAACACATAGACACAGGAAGGGGAACATCACACTCTGGGGACTGTTGTGGGGTGGGGGGAGGGAGGAGGGATAGCATTAGGAGATATACCTAATGCTAAATGGCGAGTTAATGGGTGCAGCACACCAGCATGGCACATGTATACATACGTAACTAACCTGCACATTGTGCACATGTACCCTACAACTTAAAGGATAATAATAATAATAAAAAAAAGAAAGAAAGAAGCATGATTTCAACCACCTCATCACAAAATAGTTACCATTAAAAAAAAAAAAAAACTCAAGGCTAGTCTGTTACAGTTTGTAACCAAAATTAAAGATCGCTCAAAGCAGAAATCCAATCATGTTACTTCACGAGACCAGTGAGAGAGAGAATGAGAGTTCAAGAAAGAGAGAATGAATAAAGAAAAAAGAATAAGAAAGATGTAAATGCTATACTGCAAGCAACTATAATCCCAATTTATAGCATTGGAGTGAGCTATAAAGATGACTATTAAAATGTCTGGAAATATGTATTAAAATGTCTGGAAATATGAGGAAAATAATACTTCTGCTGCTAAAATCTATCTTCTTTGTTATCTTCATTATCAAAGAAAAACTTTCTTAGAGAAACCAGTTTAAAACTATTTTTTTAAATTATACTTTAAGTCCTGGGATACATGTCAGAACGTGCAGGATTGTTACATAGGTATACACATGTCATAGCTGTTTGCTGTGCCTATCAACCCATCATCTACATTAGGTATTTCTCCTAATGCTCTCCCTCCCCTAGCCCCCCACCCCCTGACAGGCCCCAGTGTGTGATGTTCCCCTCCCTGTGTCCATGTGTTCTCATGGTTCAACTCCCACTTATGAGTGAGAACATGCAGTGTTTGGTTTTCTGTTCCTGTGTGAGTTTGCTGAGAATGATGGTTTCCAGCTTCATCTATGTCCCTGCAAAGGACGTGAACTCATTCTTTTTTATGGCTGCATAGTACTCCATGGTGTATATGTGCCACATTTTCTCTAATTACAAGCATAAGAAAGTACGAAACAAATCATGACAGCTTACACTTCGATGGAATAGAAACTTTTATCAAAAATTTGCAACATACTATATCTTAAAAATTTCCACTTTTAAAAATACTATCACTATTACACTCAATTCTAGGGTACTTAAAATTCATGCATATAAATTATAAATAAACACCCAAATACAGTGTCAAAAGTCATCAATTCATATATTTAAAAAAAAAAAAACAAATAATTTTCTAAGAAGTCACAGCCAAAGGAAAGAATGACTAGGTTTAAATATTTCAATAATGTGAATTATTAAATTTTTTTTAAAGGCAGCAGGGGGGCCTAGGCTGGGCACGATGGTTCACACCTGTACTCTCAGAACTTTGGGAGGCCAAGGCGGGCAGATCACTTGAAGTCAGGAATTCAAGACCAGCCTGGCCAAATGGCGTAACGTCATCTCTACTAAAAATACAGAAATTAGCCAGGCGTGGTGGCGTGCACCTATAGTCCCAGCTACTCAGGAGGCTGAGGTGGGAGGATCTCATGAACCCAAGAGGTAGAAGTTGCAGTGAGCTAATATCGTGCCACTGCACTCCAGCCTGGGTAACAAAGTGAGACTCCCTCTCAAAAAAAAAAAAAAAAAAAAAAAAAAATGGCTAGCTGTTAAATAATACTGAGAAGTCTATGAATTCAGAAAAGGACACTGCAAGCTGGCATGGTGGCTCATGCCCTTAATTCTAACACTTTGGGAGGCCAAGGTGGGCAAATCACTGAAGCCTTGGAGTTGGAGAGCAGCCTTGGTAATGTGGCGAAACCCTGTCTCTGCAAATAATAGGAAAATTAGCCAGAGGTGGTGGTGTGTGCCTGTGGTCCCAGCTACTTAGTAGGCAGAGGTGGGAGGATCGCTTGAGCCCAGGAGGTCAAGGCTGTAGTGAGCCTAGATCAAGCTACTGGACTCCAGCCTGGGTGACACAGTAAAATCCTGTCTCAAAAAAAAAAAAAAAAAAAAAGGAAACCATAAGTAACTGGAGGTTTTAGATTGTTGATTGCCTTTAAAAACCATTTCACACTAGGTGACAATATTCCCATATATATACAAAAGACTAAAAACATATTAACAGGCCTAGCAATTCTACTCAAGAGGAATAAAACCACACAAAAACTTGTGCATAAATGTTGATAGCAGCATTATTCAGAATAGCCAAAAAATGGAAACAACCCAAATGCCCATCAACTGATGAGTGGACAAACAAAATGTAGCCTATCTACATGGTGGAATATTATTTATCAATAAAGAGAAAGGAATGTACCACAAAAGCTACAACATGAACAAACCTTAAAAACATGATCCTAAGTGAAAAAAGCCAGTCATCAAAGCATTATAAACTGTAGGATTCTATTTATATGAAATACTCAGAATGGCAAACAGAAAGTAGACCCAAGGTTTCCAGTGGCTAGGGAAAAGTGGGGATTCGGAGATAATAGCTAGAGGGTGGTGATGGTTGTATAGCTCTGTAAATACACTAAATACCTGAAATGCACAATTTCAATGGGTACATTATTTGGAATATGAATTATATTGCAATAAAGCCTTTACAAAATAAAAAACATATTATCGAGTCAAGATTCTCTTCTATTGTCTCCGTTAATCTTAACCTCATAAACCCTAATCCTGAGACAGTGCTGCCAGAAACAGAAAGAATCTACGCCATGCCAGCCATGCATCTGTGGGGGCATTCAAGTAAAGTCTCCTAGTTGTCACCCACATGGCAACGCTAACCAGGGATGGCCAAAAGATGTCCCTGACAGACAGTCACAAGATGGCAGCTCATCTGAAGGGCCCCCAACTGATACCAGGACTTCTTCACCCAAGCTCCTCAATTCAAGATACTTCAGGGTAGCCCAGCAGTTCAGATTTTCTAAACCCAAGTTCTCATGAACTATTTACTGGGCTCTAAAATCCTGAATTCTTGATCACTGCGAAGGCAGCACATCCACACATCCCATGCCTGGACTGTCCATATTCTCACTAGGCACCAGCACCGGCTCGGACACTATGCTACTACAGCACGATCTTATAGTTTGCCTGAATGGGGCTGAACAATAGGAGTTCCCCTGGGCAGCCTGTTCTGACTGCGAGGTTGGGCTTTTTTGCTCAGCTGTGCAGCTAGACATTTAGAAGCAGGCAGAATGCCTATTCCCGCACATCTAACCCAAAAACCTTCTAGCTCATAGGAAACACTATACTAATCATGCTTGAGATTACCAGACAGTCAAGTAGTGAGGAAATATTTTCTGACAAATTGCAAAATAATGTTTTTTCAAGTATTTTCAGTTTCCTGGGATTGAATAAAACCATTTTAAAAGAATTTATCATACCAAAGGGAAGGAAAAGAATGAAAACTAGTCTAACAGATAACTAAAAACATGCAATGAACTCATCAAATGTAGTGCAGCCCATTAAATGGTACTTACATTGCTTTTTCTTTTGATGAGTACTCTGGTGACTACCTGAAAGAAATTGTGTTCACTGAGATAATGTACTCACTACAAAACAATAGATCATTCAATGCCACATTTCTGAGGAAAAAATATTTTGTGAACAAAATGGAGAAGCAGGCCGGGCGCGGTGGCTCACGCCTGTAATCTCAGCACTTTGGGAGGCCAAGGCGGGCGGATCACGAGGTCAGGAGATCGAGATCATCCTGGCTAACACGGTGAAACGCCATCTTTACTAAAAAAAATACAAAATATTAGTCGGGCGTGGTGGCAGGTGCCTGTAGTCCCAGTTACTCGGGAGGCTGAGGCAGGAGAACGGCGTGAACCCGGGAGGCGGAGCTTGCAGTGAGCCGAGATCGCGCCATTGCACTCCAGCCTGGGCGACAGAGCGAGACTCCATCTCAGGGAAAAAAAAAAGAAAAGAAAAGGAGAAGCAGAAGCAGTGGGTTATATTTCAAGTTCAAGTTTCCTTACTCCTTAAGAAATGTACTATCTGACGGAATAGGTGAATAATTATAAATATATATGTCCAATTTATTTTGTTAAATGCCTCGTTGCACATAAGCAATGAAGCATTGGCAAAATACTAAATTATGCCAAATATTATTGGTTGTTTAAAAACAAACTTTAAAAAGGTAAAAGTTGGGCCAGGCACAGTGGCTCACACCTGTAATCCCAGCACTTCGGGAGGCCAAAGCGGGCAGATCACCTAAGGTTGGAAGTTTGAGACCAGCCTGACCAACAGGGAGAAACCCTGTCTCTACTAAAAATACAAAATTAGCCAGGCATGGTGGTGCATGCCTATAATCCCAGCTACTTGGGAGAATGAGGCAGGAGAATCGCTTGAACCTGAGAGGCGGAGGTTGCAGTGAGCCAAGATGGCGCCACTGCACTCCAGCCTAGGCAACAAGAGCAAAACTCAGTTTCAAAAAAAAAAAGGTAAAAGTTTAGAATATAAAATTAAGTCTATTCTTACACAGAATTTCTAACATTTGTGAAAACAAATCATAGGTATGCTCTTGCTGTTAAGATGTAAAAATTAAATACGACCGCAGGTATCAGAGAAAGGAGTTTCTGCAGTTCAAGACTGAGGACAATATTTTACAAAATTGTACATCTCTGCTGTCAAGAAAGACAATTTATAAAGGTCTGAGTCATGTTTGCTATTATTTCACTTCTCATATTTCTGAAATTTTCAGAAAAAAATAGTAGAAAAAAAACTGCACCTCAATCTGTCTGTAAGTTTCTATTACTTACTTCCCAGATCTTCAATTTGAGGAGATGTCCCCCATCTTACTGAGACTCTCCAGCCATATTCACAAACGTTTCTCAGCTTTTGATTTCTTTTTCAGTGTCAGTATATTTATAAAATATATTTTAACACTTGGATACAATTATAGAACAGAATATAGACAATATGAATAACCAAAAACCAAATGTTAAAAAAAGAGGATCCATTTTCATAAATTAGTGCAGTTGAGGCTTAAGTTGTTTTCACATAGGATGGAATTAAGAGGAAACTGGGTTTTCTCAGTACAACTTCGGTTCCCTCAAGATCATCTAAAAGCTAGATGGTCCCCACAGAATTCAGAAAGCTTTTGGATATGCACGTTCTAATAAATGTCCTTACATTTTTGATGGACTCTGGCGCTTCCCTGGTCCCTTACAAGCCAAGGTATCTGAAAGCCTTTTTCTTAACATCTAAAGGGTAGCAATGTCAGTCTTTTACGATTACTCAGAAAAGGTCAGAATTTCTTCACCATGGAAAATTTAGCCTCCATTCCCTCTAAATTAATTTTCCTTCTTTTTCTTTCTTTCCAGAGCATTAGTATGCCTCAGTGAAGTAGGACATTATTGTGTTCCCAATGCCAAGTGGAATAACTTGTAAAACTTTTTTTAATAGAAGGAAATAGAAGATAGAGCCCAAAGCCCGCCCAAATAAGAAATGTGAAAAGAAGTAAACGAGAGGAGAACTGATCCACAGTAGACAAAATGAAATAAAATATTCTACGCTCTTTTGAAATGATGACAGCACCTCTCTCAACAACCTTGATGACCTCTTAAGTTACCACGATTTTCCAATACATAAGCCAAGCTCTCAGCACTCCCTGCTACTCCTTTCCCTCACAAAACCTTTTCTTCCTTAATTATGTATCCCCACAAATTAGTCATTTTTGGAATTTAAAGAATGATGAGCCATGAGTACTTTAAAAGCTCTCTAAACTAAAATTTCTTTCCAAACTCCCTCTCTTTCCTCCAATATTTGGAATATAAATAAGCTACACAATAAGACATCCTAAGATCAGCACTGCTGGAGTTGGCCAGGTGAAATAAGTAAATGCCAGACAGGAGGTTACTTAGGAATAGTTCCATGTCATCTTCAAAAGAACAGTTATACACACACACACACACACACACACACACACTCACTCACTCACTCACTCTATCTTCTTTCGGTTTTACCTTCAGCAATGCAATCTCAAAAACTTGTCCTCCATCCTCATACTAGAAGGGAATATCACTTGGCAGGTTCAGCTACAGACAAGGACAGAGAAGGGTCTCTCCACTGCAACTGATATGACACCCTCTGCTTTGCCTCAACCGAGGTCAGGGGACATGACCGCTAATACCACTGCATGTATGAAGGGAAGGCAAAGCAGGGAAGACAGAAGAACCAAAACCAAAATAATAAAAGTATCTTCTTTCTTCTTTTTTTTTACATGCAGATGAAAAAAGAATCTGAAAAGTGTTCTTGGGTGGTTATTGTGAAAGAGCAGGGCTGAATGAGGGACAAGGAGGGTGACAGTTGCAGCACAGGACACATAAGCAGATAAATACTGAACTCAAGCCTAATCTTCAGACCTACAAACCGGGGAAACATATTAATGGTATGCAGAGTAACTTAAATATGCATATAACAAACTCTCCAGCTCAATTCTATTCAATAAATATTTATTAATGACCTATTTTGTATCAGGATGATATGGTTTGGCTCTGTGTCCCCACCTAAATCTCACCTTGAATTGTAATAATCCCCACATGTTGTGGGAGGTAACTGAATCATGGGGAAAGGTTTTTCCCATGCTGTTCTCATAATAGTGAATAAGTCTCACGAGATCTGATGGTTTTATGAAGGGGAGTTCCCCTCACACACTCTCTGGCCTGCCGCCATGCAAGACGTGACTTTGCTCCTCCTTTGCCTTCCACCACGATTGTGAGGCCTCCCCAGCCATGTAGAACTGTGAGTTAATTAAATCTCTTTCCTTTATAAATCACCCAGTGTCAGGTATGCCTTTATTAGCAGGGTGAGAACAGGTTAATACACAGGCCCTCAGCAAAGCATGAAAATTAACAAGACTAAGCTCTCTTTTTGAATGTTATCCTTCCCATAATACATATGCTTAGTAACTCCCAATCAGAATGCCACTTTATTTTTTATTTATTTATTTATTTATTTTTTTGAGATGGAGTCTTGCTCTGTCACCCAGGCTGGAGTGCAGTGGTGTGATCTCGGCTCACTGCAAGCTCCGCCTCCTGGGTTCACACCATTCTCCTGCCTCAGCCTCCCAAGTAGCTGGGACTACAGGCACCCGCCACCACGCCTGGCTAATTATTTTTGTATTTTTAGTAGAGATGGGGTTTCACCATGTTAGCCTGGATGGTCTCGATCTCCTGACCTCGTGATCCACCCGCTTCAGCCTCCCAAAGTGTTGGGATTACAGGCGTGAGCCACTGCGCCCGGCCAGAATGCCGTATTTGAATGCTTTAAAATTTTTTAAACTGTCTTCCATATTCTAGATCTCCATTCTACATTAGCAGGTACGCAATATGCCTAAAATGACACAAATAAATTAAATTACAAAGGAGATGGAATTATCTTTCACATATCTGAATCATGCCATGGCTAAAGCAGAAGCAAAGTTTCAGCTCAGATGAGGAGCACAGTGATTACATGAAAACATCTACACTGGAGTTCAAAAGCACCAGGAACAATCCAACAATGCTTAAAGGAATTAGTCTCTAGACTTAAACACTTAGGCATTTAGGATACAACATCCCTACATCCTTGCTGGACATGGAATCACAAGACTCAGAATAGAGGTTACTTTTTGAGAGAAGGGGGATCTGATCAAGGAGGCACAGACAGCTTCTAAGAATCAGCAATAACTTGGAATAGTGATTGTTTTAATTATGATTCTTCATGCTGTCCACGTATGTTTTACATACTTTCCTGTATGTATGCCACACTTTAAAATAAAAGACAATACAGCAAGTATCTCTGGAAGAGCACACAAGAAACTGGTATCGGTGGCTGCCTCTTGCAAGGACAATGACAGTCTATGTTCATGATGCCTCATTTAGGATGCAGTACACTAGATTGTTTACTACACATCCTTTTTTGCTTTTTTTTAAAAAAACTAAGAATATGTAGCACCTTCTGAAAAATAAGTAAGAGCAAATAAGCAAATATGCTAACACTTTGCTCACTCATGATATTAAGATTCAAGGTAAGCAATGAAGATTTGTACGTCACGGTCAAAGGGAAAGATTTTCAAGAATGTGGATAAGTACTGCTATTGGCCACGCTCAGAATAAAAGAAAATTTCATAAAGAGAGCTACCAATGTAATAACCAATTTTCCATACACATGGTAATCATTAATCAAATTTAACAGTTGCAGAACCTTATTCTTCCAGCCCAAAAATTTGTCGTATTTTACAGTTCCAATGCCACACAGGTTAAATGCCCTGATCAGTTAAACCAGCCCTCAACTCCAGAACCTCCTATCTCCCCGGGCAGTTTAACTCTGTAACAATGACCAATGTATCCCAAAGAGATGAGAGTTGTGAATCGTCAGATCTATCATCCTCAGCTTCAGGGAGCCCTCTGAGGAATCTGAGATTCACCATACTGTAAGAACCCTTAATAGTCACATACCAACAAAAATGGAATCAACAGAATGTTTCTATGCATTCTTTTGGATGATTCTATTTAGGATATGAGTTAGTAAACCATGAAATCTAGTTCACAGAACAACTCAGAATGAAGGAGCTTTAACTAAAGCATGTCTATTAGAGAAAAAGTCAAGAAAAAGCTGAAAATGTTGGAAGTTCTAAAGAAACACAGTTTAAACAGCTCAGTAGGGCTTCCAAAGAGAAGCACTTCAGTGGAATTCTTGTGGGATAGAAACCAATGGTTTCTGGTGGAAGTTTTAAGCACTGGAGTTCTGCACGCATTTCAAAAAAAAGGGGCTAACACCCTCCTCTCAGGAGTACAATAATAAAAGAATACTATATTCATACAGATTTTTCAAAGGAAGTGAACACTGGAACAAGAGCTTTGAGAGGTGAATAAAATATCTGATTAAAACGTCATGTTTATATAGACCCCAAAGAAATGAAAGCAGAGACTAAAACGGATACTTGTATACCAATGTTCATAGCAGCATTATTCACAATAGCCAAGAAGTCAAAACCCAAGTACCCATAGAGATGATAAAGAGATAAGCAAAATGTGATATATGCATAATAATTAGCCTTAAAAAAGAAGAAAATTGGCCAGGCAAGGTGACTCACGCCTGTAATCCCAGCACTTTGGGAGGCCAAGGCAGGTGGATCACGAGGTCAGGAGTTAGAGACCAGCCTGACCAACATGGTGAAACCCCGTCTCTACTAAAAATACAAAAAATTAGCCGGGAGTGGTGTTGTGCACCCATAATCCCAGCTACTCAGGAGGCTGAGGCAGGAGAATCGCTTGAACCCGGGAGATGGACGTTGCAGTAAGCTGAGATCATGCCACTGCACTCCAGCCTGGGTGACAGAGCGAGACTCCATCTCAAAAAAAAAAAAAAAAGGAAGGAAATGCAGAAATGTGCTACAACCTGGATGAACCTTCAGGACATTATGCTAATGAAATAAGCCAGTCACAAAAAGACAAATATTGTATAATTCCACTTGTATGAGGTAAGAGTAGTCAAATTCATAGGTACAGAAAGTAGAGTGGCCATTACCAGGGACTGGAGGGAAGGAAGAAGTGGGGAATCACTGTTTAATGGGAACAGAGTTTCTGTTTGAGATAATAAAAAAATTCCAGAGATGGCTAATGGTGATAGTTGCACCACTGTAAATGTCTCTAATGCCACTGATTTGTACACTTAAAATGGTTAAAATGCCATATTTTGTATATTTTACCATAGTTTTTAAAAAGATCATATTTACAGTCAGTTACAAAATAGAGCAATGAATTCAAAGACAGAAAGATAAGGGTTATCAATATTATTCAAAACACCTTTTATCTGAAATCATGTGAAGAAACAGAAAGTAAACTGATAAACGAACGTAACAGCTGTTATTCTCTTTGACAATGCTTTGGCCTTTACAATGGGAATGACACCATTTAGATATAATGCCCTCGTGCAAAGCACAACTGTACCCAACATCTTCCTCTTGGAGACAACTCTACCCCCAACCCTACCCCACCCCACCCCCCTATCCCATTCATCCTCCCACTGTGCCATGCTCTTCCCCAGCCCCCTAACCCCCAGCCTGCCACACGTGCACACACGCACACAGGTAGGGCAAAAGGTTACTGAATGGGGCCTAAAACTAGGTCAGTGTTTTGTTTGTATAGATCATATCTTATTTCTCAATGATCTACAAAGACATAAGATATAAACCAGAGGCTGCAAACTGAAATGCCTAAAAGAGACATGCAGGTAACACAAACGCAGACTGTGATTTGTGTATAAGAAAAGCCACAACACCAGGCGGATCACAAGGTCAAGAGATCGAGACCATTCTGGCCAACATGGTGAAACGCCGTCTCTACTAAAAGTACAAAAATTAGGTGGGCGTGGTGGCGCTTGCCTGCAGTCCCAGCTACTCGGGAGGCTGAGGCAGGAGAATTGCTTGAACCCGGGAGGCAGAGGTTGCAGTGAGCTGAAATTACGCCACTGCATCTCTAGCCTGGGCAACAGGGCGAGACTCCGTCTCAAAAGAAAAAAGAAAAGCCACAACACAAACTTGCTACAGAGGCAACAATCTCAGTGTTGGGGGAAACTGAGTGGCCTGTAGGCAGCTGTGGACATGTGCAAACCCACTGTAACCAAATCTACCGATTTTTCTGCCTTAAAAGAGGAATTATTTTTAACTCATGAAGGTGGAGTAGAATTGGAGAAGTGCAGAAAGGCGGGGAGGAAAGCGGATTCACGTTGGAGGTCGGAATATCATTTGGGTTCTTCTCTAGTCTGGCCCTTGACCAGTCGCGAGAGGGAAACTGATTTAAAGGAGGTTAGAGTGATACTTTGTGCCCAGAAAACCTGCAGACGTTTCTGAAAGCCATGCTTGGGATAACAAACTATTTATTACTGACCCTGTGATAAGGAGAGTTTTTCAGATGTTTGTTGAAATAATTTTTGCAGTACCATGGTAAACAAACTGAAAAGTTGAGAGATAATAGACTAGTTTAAAAATGTAAATCAAGATTTGCATGAATTCTTTAAATAAACACCCACCACTGCTTAACATGTTTTTAATTAATAACTATACAAGTCCATATTTGCTTTCTTTGAAAGTCTGAGGCAATGAAAATAAACTACTGGTCACTGTCAGGCCCTAATTTCTGTGATACAGCTATAGAAATATTGTCTGAAAGAAAACTGTTTGCTCAGTCCAGTGTCAACAGAAACTTTTCAGTCAGAAATTGATTTTTTTCCTTCTTTTCAAGCTTAGAACAAGGCTTTACAAAATCTCCAGTTTTGTTTATGTTTTCAAAAAAATTAAACATCATTTGATGTTTCTCAATTATTTTTGTCACATAAAAGGAAGACGAAATATATTCAATTGGCCCCATGAAAGCAAAAATAATATTAGTAAGGCTGTGCTTTAGGTTTACTTCTGTGGTACAGAAGGTAAAGATTCTAATAAGTAATAGAGGACTAAGGGGCCCTAGGGAAAATATGTAGAGCAAATCAATTCGTAAGTATTTGCATTAGCACATTCCTTCATAAATTTGCTAGCTTCTCACTGAACATAGCACCAATTTATCTCAGTCCTCCAGCTTTTCAACCACTTCCTTTGAAAAATCTAAATGAATTCTAATGGTTGTGATTTTAGACCAGTATTCTTTACATGCCAAAATAAACAAAATTCTTTCAAGTTTTTAATTCTGAAAACCAACAAAGTCAAGAAGTCGCAGGTAAGTTAAGGAATCAAATATACAGATAAATACCTCACAAAGAGATTATCCTATCAAATTTCCATGGAAAGCATAAACCATAAAAAATTCAACTCAAAATAGTATAATTACATAGCTTTCCATAAGACAGGTAGCCAGTAAGGGTATGTAAAATATTGATGAAGGCAAAAGACAGTTATTTTAACAAGAAACTGACTCTATTAATTCATTGTTGACCTAGCATTACAGAAGTCTGCTGTGGCTGCTCCATATTTGAAACATTACATTCACTGGTTTCCTTCTAGGGGGCATCACACTATTTCTTCCAGACATGTGGATATTTTCTTCCTAATGAAAGTACTTCATTAGGGACTTTATTGCCAATCCAATAATTCAATGTTAGTAGCCATTAGAGTGCCTTAATTTCAATTTTAGCCACTGCTGTGGAAAGTGACATGGAATTTCAGAAGCACTATTTTCCTCTGTTATAATGTTCATCTTGTCCTCTCTTCTGACTCTGCCCGCAGAGAGAAAACACATTCCGCTCTCTTTTCTAAAAAGAAATCTCTCAGTCTCATTACTCCCTCAACGTATTCATGGTATTTGATTTCACTGTCAAAAACGATCTAGACTCACTGCCTCATCAAGCATTGATTTTTAATCTAAGTTCCTAAGGCTATTTACTGAAATGCTCTCATAAAGACCTGACTTCCTATCCTATCTTAGTACTGTATCACCACTGCCTGCTGCACATTTCTAGCTGGAGAGCTGACTTAGCTGCCAAGATGTCAATGAAGCCAAAAAGAAACTCCTCATCTCCTTCCCATTGCCCCTTCTGCCCAGCCCCAGTCAACCTTACCCTCACTTCACTCTTCCTGGTAATGGCCCCCGGCCACCCTTCTGATCTTCTGAACTGAAATTTTGGAAGCATCTCCAAATGTTCCCTCTCCTCTCACACACCCATGATAACCAGGTATCGGTGGCTATTTTCTACCAATTCAAACTGCCCACATCTACTTCTGCTTTTCCATTTTTAGTGACATTTCCATTCTTTGGTTGTTGGCTGACTCTTGTCTAAGCTCTTATTGTCATCATGCCTGGTCTCCCTCTTCTTTCCACCTATTACTTTTCTGTATTACATTATAAATTGTGGCCAGATTAATCTTTCTAAAGCACAGTAATGCCCTCCCTTGCTCAAAAACCTTCAGTAATATACTCAAATCTAGACTCAAGCTCATATTCTTTGACAAGAACTCAAAATCCTGTATTATCTGACCTAATTTTATCTTTCTGTCCTCATTTTCCCAATATGCTCCTTTTAACAGACCCTACTTGGCAACACTGGCTTCATCCCATTCCCAAGCCACTAATCAAGCTGTCCCCTCTGCCCTCAATGTCATTTTCTTTCTTTCCCACCATTTCTACCTTTAGGAACTCAGCATAAAACATCTAGCTGGTGGCCAATTTTCCCAAATAGAAATAATCTCCCAGATCTGAATTACTGTAAGACTTTGTTCCTCTCTCTCAATGATTGCTTTATTCTACTTGTCTTCTTTTCTTGCCACAGGGATATAGTTTTATCTGCCCTCCAAAATTCCAAAATTCAAAAATTATTAAAGGTATCATGTATTTTTCATCTTCCTGTCTTTCAGTCCCCTACCAATGCAGGATAATTTTCCCAAGATGTGCTATAGAACCTGTTGTTGAATGAAGGGAAAAGAACTCTGTGAATAATTTTTTAAGCACTGAAATCTAAATACTAACAAAGCAAAGAGTGAATTAGTTGCCAAGATGTCAAGGAAGCCAAAAAGAAACTCATCTCCTTCCCATTGCCCCTTCTGTCCAGCCCCTGTCAACCTTACCCTCACTTCACTCTTCCTGGTAACGGCCCCTGGCCACCCTTCTGATCTTCTGAACTGAAATTTTGGAAGCATCTCCAAATGTTCCCTCCAAATGTAAACTTCCCTCCAAAAGTTTACTCCAAATGTAAAATTAAATACATTTTCTATCTCTATAACTTGCAAAGCTCTAAGACATTTTTACACCAAGACTTCCAAACAGCTGACTTAGTAATCTATCTGAAAGAGGACTACCATTTTTCTTCACTAAATTCTGTGTGCCATAATGAAATTAAAAGCAATCTTCAATCTTCCCCAGTGTTCCAAAGGGGATCTATTTCAATGTATGAATGAAACAGCGTAGTTAAGAGTAACAAGTACTTAGAATCATTTAAAGTCATTTACAAAATAGCCTTACACTTTAACTCTTGCTATCACTGTCATTTGCAAATAAAACACTTTGTAAAAAATTTCCAAAGGTGAATTAAAGGTGTATTTTATATCTAAGTTCCTTAAATGATTGAAAAAATGAATTTATATACACAAGCTTCACTGACATCACTAATATTTCTATTGATTGATAAAATATATTGCTAAATCAATTATTTCGACCTTTCTCATATTACAGATGAAGAAATTGAGGCCCAGAGAATCTAAACGACTTGACCCAATTCACACTAATTACAAAATCAGGACCCAAACTCAAGTGTTTGGTCCTCTATTTACAGAGCTACTACTTAGGCTGATAAAGTAACACCAGTGGGAAAATAAGTTTATCTAGGAGATTACTTTATAATTTTCTGGAAGAAATCTGGCTGATTGGGAGAACTGCCACTGTAATTCTTTAAAATGCCATGTTGCTAGCACAGTCTCTATACTAATATTAATGGAGTTGCCAATAATCTTGTTCTTCTGTTAATTAGTTTTGTCTCATTTTAAAAACAAAGGTGATCCAGAAAGAAACAGGTATCATCTGCAACAATCATTGTCCAATAGGAGAGTGACAGTCACTTTCCAATGCAGATGGGAGTTCCTACAATCCTTTCCTGTTTTCTAGAGCTGAATTTCCTCTTTGTGAGAAAACATATTTTAAAAATCCATTTATAAATAAGAGCCTATAAGTGTTCATGCTTTATTTCCCCTTGGATAAGGTAAAACAACATTACAATACAGATGATTTCTAACATACTTGTAAAGATATCAGAAAAGACACATTATTATTCCATCTAAAATAGTAAACCAGTATATTTTTATCACATGATCCCACAAATATATAACTGGCTATTATTCTTAAATTTGATGTCATAAAAATACTTATATCTTTTCTTGATTATAAGATACCATCCAGCCTGGCACAGTGGCTCACACCTGTAATCCCAGCACTTTGGGAGGCCGAGGCAGGCAGATCACTTGAGGTCAAGAGTTAGACACCAGCCTGGGCAACATGGTAAAACCCCATCTCTAATAAAAATACAAAAATTAGCCAGGTGTGGTGGCATATGCCTGTAATCCCAGCTACTTGGGTGGCTGAGGCAGGAGAATTGCATGAACCTGGGAGGTGGAGGTGGCAGTGAGCCAAGATCGTGCACTCCAGCCTGGACGACAGGGCAAGACTCCGTCTCCAAAAAAAAAAAAAAAAAAGGATACCATCTATTGTAAGATAAAACACTCATTCAATGGTAATATTACACATATGTATAAATAATAGAAAATATTCAACTGTTTATTAAAATTTCATGAAGAATGTGATAAAACGTCATGAATACAATGAAGATCTATTTGTATTAAGGATGAGCAAAAATAAGCAAGAGCTTTAAATAAACTAACTATAACCAAAAAAAGGAGAAGAGGTAGAGAGAGAAGGAAGAAAAAGGAGGACAAGGAGGAAGAGGAGATGGAAAAGGACAAAAGGAGGAGGCAAAGGAGAAAAAAGAGAAGGCGTAGGAAGAAGAATAAACATCTTTTCCATAAACCAAACAGATCAGCTTAACAATTCCCTTGAGCATTACTAGCAAATGAATCAGATAGTTATTACACTCTTATACTGGGGGTCTCATATGCAAGGTAAAAGATATGGCAGTCATTGAGGTATAAGGAGAGTCTGACTTGTGAACACGATGAGAATCACTATACCTTTCCTAATCAAGTATCAGCAACATCCACCTGTTTCACATACACAGGCTACATATGTTGATTATTAAAACTATGAGAAGACTCTGCATTGCCATCAAGAAGAGAATATACAAACCTGAGAAGAGAATTGCATCATAGTGAGGTAAGTGCTAGATTAAAAATAGCCATTAAGTGCTATGGGAGCCCAAGATAGGGTGTAAACTCATTCTGTCTGAAAGGGTTGAGAGACAATTCACTGATAAGATAACATTTGATATGGGCCCTGAAGGATCAGCAAAACTTTCTAGAAGAAAGGCATCCAAGCAAAAGGATAGGTACAAAGTCAGAAAAAATACATGGTTTCTCTGGAGAACCATAAAAAGTTTCATATACAGTATGGTTTGTTCACATTAGCAATAAAACAACTATCGTTCTCTAAAATGGTTCACAATCAATGTTTTACAACTCACTGAAATTGTTATTCCCACTCCTAATAATAGTTATTAGTAAAAATGAATATTACAAATAGGCATTTTTCTAAGCACTTTACCTGCAATAGCTCATTTAATCCTGACAACAACCCTAAGAGGTAATACCACTATTAATTACTCTCATTTTGTAGATGGAGAGACTGGGGCCCAAAGAGGTTAACTAGTTTGTCCAAGGTTACAGTCTGACTTCATGATACCCTTAGATCCAATACTGTAAATCATACACTCAATCATTAACCCTACTAATACCACACTGGAGCTGCTGTTACTATGCAAGCTCTCCTCACTTACACCTGACCAACCTAAGTATGCTGTGGACAAAAAGAATGGGAATCCCAGATATCTTCATGCCTCCTTAGAATCCTTACCATGTCTCTTCTTTTCCTTCTTCTCCCTCAGTGTTTCAGACCTCGAAGCTGCTATTTCACTTTACAATAATCCTTAATTCCCTCCTCATTCTGACAGTAATATCACCAAGAAGGCAGCAGGATCAAAAAGAAAAAAAGTAAAGAGTTTGTCTATAACAGGTAAATCCCCAGAGTTGTCTTGTCCCCAGCTCACCACACCTTTATTAGAGAAGGTAGGTTTTCATGAAATACAGACATAGAGATGTACAAGAGATGGAAAAAAAGTAGTAAGAAAACCAGTATTATCTTGGATGCTATTTCTCATTGACTACATACATCTCAGCACAGTGATGGCAGAAATTTAACATCTCCCAAATAATACCTTTTTCAAGAGTTCTGGTTCTTCTTTCCCTTGAGAAGCTATGCTTTTTTTCAAAGTGATTTTTTGAAATAAGAAAGGCCTGTAAGTCTACCAATTAAGCAGATGGAGCCTTTATTAGAACAGGAGCAGAAGCTAAAAGGGCAATGGCATGCACACCCCGATTAATTTACCCAGGCATCAGAGTTAAAGGAACCGGCTCTGGAGCAAAAACATATTAGCCAATAAAATGCAAATGGAGGGTTTAGCAGCACAGGTGGGTACTTAAAAATGATTTAAACAAACTGGCACATAGTAGTGACATTTTCCATTCTGCAGTCATGGCCATCACAATGATCTCATTAAATTTACAAGCTAACTCCAAATAAGCCAGGCTCAATATAAGCAGAAGGCATCTTAAGTGATGCAAGAGGAATCCAACATGTAACTCTCCATTCGCATGCTTAACAAAAAAGATAAAGAGAGACACATTGATGTAGACACACTGGATATCTGGGAGAGAGCTCCAGATATATCCACACTTATACATTACATGTGATGTGGTACTCTGGGATTAAAGACCTTTCCTATTACAGAAGGAATGCCCTTCCTGGGTGGTCTAGTGTTGAATCACCCACCTGGTTTTAAAATGTTTCCTTATTTCTAACTCAATTGCAATAGAAACATTATTCACAAAATTTCACTCTCAAAATGGGGGCACATATTAAGGCATCATTTTTAAGTCCTCTTCTGTCGTATGGAGTCCATCTAACTTTGTCTTCTTCTTTGTCATCTAACTTTGTCCATCTAACTTTGTGTTAGAAAATTAGTAGAACTGGGATACTTCACATTTTTGACACATTTTGGCAAACCCAACCAAATTCCACAGCAACTTCACAAAGATTAATGGAAATCTCCAGAAATAAATCACATAGAATAAAAAATGTATTCACCATTGAGAAATTTCACAAGGCATATTAACACCTTTTTCTGTGTAGACACCCAAAAGTTTTAAAGGTAAATTGGGCTTCTCCCATATTCTGGTTTAAGAGGTTGTAAAGTTGTATTCTGCTTCAGTAACTATTCTGCTTCATTCTATAATGAGTTGCATTTCTAGACTGACCAAATTGATAGGCAGAGTCCTCAAAGGATAATGGCATCATTTAAAGTAGAAGGCACTGCTTAAATGCCAAGTAATCCTGATGGCATAAAGAACAGCTGTACTTTACTAATGAATATGACATTGTGGTCATACTACTACATATTGATTTAAAAATTAATGATGATAGAGTCTGGCACAGTATTAAAAATGTGTTTATCGACCAATTTGATATGAATTTTGTTGTGCTTATTTAATCATATAGACACCAAATTCATAATACGCTACTAAGACCTCGAGGGAGTCATCTATGACTCTAAACTTACTATGATCACAAAGAAATTATATCTAACATAATGGGCTATTGCTAAGTGTCAACAAAATCAAATGATTCTATTTAAAAGATCAAATAGCTTAATCACATCAAAGTTATGCATGGTCAATTTAATCCTTATCTTTAAAAAGGCTCTTCTTGAAAGAATATAAATTCTGATGCAAGGAACATTAAAGTTGTTAAATATTATACCTAAATATATCATTTTAAATATCTGCATGTAAATAAAACATATTTGGTGTGTTCTAACTTTATTTGGCTGTTATTGTTGTGTTTAATGATACAGCACCATGCTTAGCTTTAACTAATATAGCATATAATATAGAGTATTTTAATTTCCAAACTTTAAACAATAATAACAGAGTAAAAGAACTGGGAAAAGGTTATCATTGTGCCAAGTACATAGTAGGCACAAAAATAAATATCTGTCAAATAAATGAATAGCTAGACGGGTAAATAAAATTAAAATGGGGCTCATTTTTTAAAGTTTCTTGATTAACTACTGACTACTAAGATTCTTTGAAGCAAATAGATTTTGAAAACCAACTCTAAAGTCTTTTAGTCTGTAACCAAAGTACAGTTAGTGCATGTCTAATAAATAAGCATGTGTTTTGTACATGCCTAATTAATACATGGAAGATTAAATTCAAATGTCAAGCTAAAGACTGGTTTGTGGCAAAATATTCAAACAAATTGAAGAAATATTTATTAAGGAATACACTCAAGGAAGCACTGTACTTAGTAGTATCATCAATAAAAAGTAAATATAATATTTAAACTTGAAAGAAAAAATTTCAGCTGAATAAATTCCCAAATTTAGTGTGGCATTGTAGAGAAGAGGTAAAACCTCCAGTGGATATCCCAAAGCTTCCATTTTCCAATGTATGACAATGACATTAAAAATTATGACCCTAATTATAACTTTCAAATAGTGACAGATGGCTTCTCTGAATGGTCTCTGTACCTTTTAATTTAGTTTGCAAAAAAGATCCATCTGAATTACAATGTAAGTGCATTAACACTCACATGTATTCTCTTTTTAAACACCCAGGTGCAATTTAATCAAAGCAAGCTTTTAGAGAAACAATACAATATAGTCAAAGGAAAGGATTTCTCAATGTTCTGCTAAATCGAGGGATGGATTTTTTGATTATCTGGAAAAATAGTTGAACTGCATATTTCAAACAATCTTCCCTGAACTCTCAAGCAAGCTCTGCATGGTACTGAGTGGGTGGCAGTAAACTTGAGATTATGCTCCCCTGCAAGCATACTCCCCAGTAGAACAGTAGCTCTGCAGCTTATTCAATGCAAGGTGATCATGCTTCAACAACTTGGCTATGCAGAGCAAGACTGATGGACATTTAAGAAGAGCTGAAAAAAAAGAACACCTTCCTAAAGAGAAGTCCACCTCAACTCTCCTGAAATGATCTGAAGAAGTACAGGGGCCAAGTTCACTCAATGCAAACCCAAGGGCAATCTCCTGCAGTTCATCAACAAAGCAGAGCCACAATGACTTTAGACTGGAAGATGTTCAAAGCAAACATAAATCAATACTCACAGTTCTGGTCTCCATAAACATAACCTCAGCAGGTCTAGTATTAAGAAATATAACTTGCTCAGGCTGCCAAGAGGAACTGATTGCCAAATGCAAACCTGGATACCAAATTGAGGTGACTTACAGTTAAACTACTTTAAATAGAGGAAATATCATGTGAAATCATGAGGATGGTTTCAGAATAGTTAATTGATAGCAGGGATTGGATGGGTAGGCCAGTGGGTGATTAAAAACATTCTTAGTTATGTTTCTAAACATATCATTTGTATAACACAGAATGCTTCTCTTTTTGCTCACCAGAGTGATGGTATGGTGGATATAATTCAGCCAAAAGTGGCATCAAATCATTAAGAACTCACAATGTGCAGACAGATGGAAGACAGAACACATTCCTGACTAATCCCAATGAAAATTATCCACTGATATCTCAAGAGATTATTTCTATTGACCCTGAATGTAACCAACTACAGTATAACAGTATTATGGCACAAGTTCTGCTTGAAAATCAATAATGCAGGGTTTGAATTGAATTTATGGGACTTTATTCAATAATAGATTTCTGCTCACAGATTCAAAGGCAAAGGATAGTCAATAAAGACCACAAATAGTCTTCCCGTATTCCTAACAGATTTCTACACCAGGTGGTAGAACGCTATGGCGGGCTGGCTGCACTGATGCCCACCTGCGCCTGGAATAGAACCTGGCACAAGAAACACAGGCTCACAATTTATAAGAGCGGAACTGGCATAGACTTCAGAGAGACTGTACAATGAGCCAGTGGGCATAGGATTTGGGGAGACTAAAGAATTCTTTTCTTGAAAAGGAAGTGGTAAGCCATTCTGGGTATTTTTAGAGGATATTAAATAACTATAATAATATACATAAAAATCAAAGTAAAAGGCTACCAAAGATGTTCACTTTGGTTAATTTTAGATTGTGTGAAATTCACCTTTATTTTTAAAATCTTTTTTAAAAAAGCGCTTTTCAAAGAAAAAAAAACTATCAGACAAAACACAAATTTCCGAAGTAACCACTGATCAATGAGTGCATAGGAAACAAACTGACTTATATTTGTCATTAGCATTACAAGGCTTGCTACTGCAAATTATAATGGCTTGTAGCTTAATCCAAAGGATTTGCTAACAGTTATTTCTCTCATCTTTATCATACATTTCTATAAATTAAAGGTATCCAACAAATCGTCTTTAAATTCTAGCCACAAACCCTGCTTAATAAGTAGTTCTTAAGCAATAACGGCAATTATAGTTAACTGTGTGAATTATTTAACAATAGTTCAGAATCAATACTTGTTAAATTATTCAAGATTTCACCTATATGCTGTTGAGGCCCACTGCTTATCTAATTCAGAGTAACTGAATTAAACACAGTATAAAACACTGTACATCCTTAGAGTCCAATGCTACTGCCGAGAAGGAGTTACAACATGGAGATCAGTGAAAACTGTTTCAAGATAATGAGACACTAGTGCAAAGGTCCTGTGGTAGGAATGCTTGGTATGTACAAGGAAGAGAAAAGAGCCAAATACAGTGGGCCAGGGGACAGGAGTGATGTTTAAAAATTTAAAAAATGTCAGAGAGACAAATGGCCCTGCCTGATCATGCAGGACCGGGTAGGGCAGCGTAAGGGGTTTAGATTTTATTATAAGTGTAATGGGAGCCTTTGGGTTGTTTCAAGCAGAGAACTGACATGACTTGGTTTATGTCATGTTACGTATTTGCTTACATAACTTATTACGTTATGTATTTGCTTCAAATACTAGAAGCCAAAAGAACACTTAGATGGCTACTCCATTTGTCTGGAAAAAATGGCATGGCTTTGATGGATTAACCATGAAAATGAAGAGAGACAGATGGTTAAGAATATACTTTGGAGGCAGAGACCAATGTGCTAGCTGAGGTGCACCAAATAGGAATACATAGGGTAGGTGAAAAAATGAGCAATCAAGCGTGACTTACAATGTTCTGGTTTGAGCTAAAGGATTCAGAAACTAACTGAATGAAAAACTCAGGACAGAAAAGGGTATCATATGAGCACAGAGAAACTCCTAGTCCAGGTGTCTAAAGGGAAAGGCAGTGACATAGGCTTCCCAGGAGAAGTAATGCCTGAGATGGCAACTGAAGTTAGACAAGTGGACTCCTAAAGAAAACAGTCTAAACAGACAGAGGAAATCATATTTATGAAGGCTCGGAATTAAAAGCTCATGTCCAATCATTTATGAAACTGAATTAATAGTGATTATGGCCAAGTAATATAGGAAATGACTTCTTGGAAGCTGCGCCATTGAGAAGTGTGTCATTTTATAATATTATAATATATAATACTGACTTTCCACTGAAACTACAGATCTAGTGCTTTGTGGACATCCTTTCAGTGTAAGTATTTCTGAACAGTTACAAACGGTTTTAAATAAACTAAAATGTCTGTAATTGATTCGTAACAATGTTTCATGAAATTTAGTATCTTTTCTGTATCTCAACTTTTCTATCAAATATTTTATACCCTATAAATGAACATCGGGAAAGAGGGAGTCTGTTATTTAGACTAATGCTCTAATTTGTGCCTTTGAAATGTTCAGGGTTTCTTAAAGATTCATATATTGAAAGCTACACGTTATTTTTGTTTAAGGTCAGGAATTGCTTCTAAACTTCTTTAATTATAATGTAAATAACTTTCCTGAGAGGAGAACAACTTAGAAAAAGCCTATATTTCTAACCCTACATAGACTCCATTGCCCAAAGTACAAGGAAGAATTTATTCATCCACATATTTAACACCACTGTGCAAAAGCACAGTTGACCTCCTCATTTAAAGTTAATTCATAGGGATCATTCTAACTGAAGTGCTGCTGATAATGGAAGCACCACAGGCCAAAGGAAGCTGGCAATGTTCAGGGAATACCTAGCTCCTTTTGTGTATTCATTCTCTCGTTCATTCATTCATTCATTTACTTTGCTTGAAGAATATGATGCAACTGACATGTAATCCATCACATATCTGAGAAAACCTTACAATTATTTTAGAATTTGTACTTAATTAGGAAGATGAGCTGAGACTAAAAGGATGTATTTAACCTAGTGGTTAGGTTCAAAAACTCACTGGAAACCTTCCCAGGAATCTGTCATTGTGGGAAGGTCCTGGGACTCTTGTATTTTTTCCTATGATTTGGTAGCCACTCTTTTCACTCATGTTTCTCCTTCATTTGCTCTTTCTAGAATCAGCTGGATCTTTTCTCCATGCTTTACTGTTTCTGTTTTAAGATAATATTTGAATTTATATTCTTGTTTACCACCATGAATCTCTTTCAACACCTCCCCACAGCACCTTTTAGAAGCAGGAGAAAGCATTACATACCAGCATCATACCTATTCTTTCAGGCTATACCTGCAACCATTGGTAAAATTAATGACAGGCAATAATGTCATTAATTAATGACAGCTGCTGATACTTCTAGTGTTGAGTCGTTACTAAAAATTCAGAAAAGGAAAAAAAAAGGCTCTGACTCATAATGAATCATTCTTTCGCGCAGTCACAGGTGAGAGGAGGAAAGAAGAAATCAATGACAATCTGATGAGTGCTTTTAGCATGAAAAAGTCAGATAAAATAAAATAGTGTTTTGAAAATATATATGTTTGCATACATGCATTAGAATATATTTTAATGCGTGTATATATATTTAATTTTACAAAATACAAGAGAATCATATCACTATTTTTTATAAGTTCCTCAGTTTTCTCTGGGGAGGGGTTTCTTGTCAGCTTTATTGAAGTATAATTAATTTAAAATAAAATTTTAAGTACACAATTTGATGAGTCGTGGCAAATGTATACAGTAGTGGGACCACCACCACAATCAGGATATAGGTCATTTTTAACACTCCAGAAAGTCCTTTCACGTCCCTTTGTAGTCAATTCTCAAGCCCCTGTCAACAATTGAACTGCTTTCCATAACCATAATTTTGCCTTTCTAAAATGTGTTATGAATGAAGTCATACAACATGCTTTTAGTGTTTGTTTTTGTTTTTGTTTTGTAATTGAAAAACCATAGCGGTACACATTTATGGGATACAATGTGATACATGGATACAACATGGCATGATCAGTCAAACTAATTAACTGATTCATTTCCTTGCTTACCTGTCATTTCTTGATAAGACATCTCAAATTTATTCTCTTAGAAATTTTGAAATATATAACACATTATTGTTGATTTGGTTGGTAGCCCCTCTTTTCATTCATGTCTCTCCTTGGTTTGCCATAAATCCTCTTATCTATCTGAAACTTTGTAGCCTTTGATCAACAATTTGCCCTTCCTTCTCTCCCTACCCCCCCCCCCCACCAAGCTTCTGATAACCATAGTTCTACTCTCTACTTTTATTAATTCAAATGTATTAGATTCCATAGATAAGTGATATCAGACAGTATTTATCATTCTTTACAAAGGACTTTAATGTCTTTACATAACAACTTCCAGGCTCATTCATGCTATCACAAATGACAGAATTTACCCCATTTGTAAAGGATGAATAGTATACCATTATGGAGATATACCACATTTTCTTTATCCATTCATCTATTAATGGATGTTTTGTTGTTGTTTCCGTATCTTGGCCATTGTGAATAATGCTACAATGAACGTGAGAGTGCAAATATCCCTTTAACACTGATCGCAGTTTCTTTGGATATAAAGACCCAGAAGTGGGATTACTTGGTTGTATGTATTTCTATTTTTACTTTTTTAAGAACCTTCATATCATTTTACACAATGGCTGCACTAATTTACATCCCCACTCACAATATATGAGTTCTTTTCCTTTTCTCTGTATCTTCTCCAACACCAGTTATCTTTCGTGTTTTTGACAACAGCCATTCTAACTGGGGTGAGGTAATATCTCATTGTGGTTTTGCTTTGCATTTCCCAAATAATTAGTGATGCTAAGCATTTTTTCATGTACCTGATGATCATTTCTATATCTTCTTTCAGGAAACGTCTGTTCAGGTACTTTGTCAATTTTTAAATCAGTTTATTTGTTTTCTTGCTGAGTTGAGTGTTTTTATATATTGGCTATTAACCCCTTATCAGATGTACGGTTTGCAAATATTCTCTCCCCTTCTGTAGGTTCTGTCTCCACTTTGATTGCTTCCTTCGCTGTGCAGAAGCTTTTTAGTTTGATTCAATCCCATTTGCCTATTTTTGCTGGTGAACGGCCATATTGAAAAAATCACTGCCTTAACCAATGTCAGGAAACTTTTTCCCCATGTTTTCTTCTAGGAATTTTACAGTTTCAGGTCTTATATTTAAGTCTTTAATCCATTTGAAGTTGATTTTTGCCTATGGAGTAAGTAAGGGGTCTACTTTCATTCTTTCACATGTGGATATCCAGTTTTCCCAACACAACGCATTGAAGAAACTGTCCTTTACCCATTGTGTGTTCCTGGCACCTTTATCAAAAATCAGTTGACTATAAATGTGTGGGTTTATTTGTGGGTTTTCTATCTTGTTCCATGGATCAATGTGGAATTGTATGCCAATTTTATGATAGTACTATGCTGTTCTGATTACAGTCTCTTTATAACATGTTTTATAACCAAGGAATGTTAGGCTTCCAGCTTTGTTTTTTGTTTGTTTGCTTGCTCCAGATTTGTTTTAGCTATTTAGAATCATTTGTGTATTCATATAAATTTGAGGATTATTTTCTATTTCTGTAAAAAATGACACTGGAATTTTAACAAAGATTGTGTTAAATATGTAAATTACATTGGGTAGTATGGAAATTTTCACAATATGAAGTCTTCTAATCCATTAACACAGAATATCTTTCCATTTATTTGTGTTTTCTTTAATTTTTCTTCACCAGCGTTTTATAGTTGTCAATATACAGTCATTTACCTCTTTATTTAAATTTATACGTAAGTATTTTGTTGTTGTTGTTGCTACTGTAAATGGGATTGTTTACTTAATTTTCTATTTGGATAATTTGTCATAGGTATATGAAAACACCACTGATTTTTATATGTTGACATTGTATCCTGCAACTTTATTAAATTAAACAGTCCTAAAAGTTTTTTGGTGGAATCATTAGGGTTTTCTATACAGAAGATCATGACATCTGCAAATGGAGACAATTTCATTTCTTCCATTCCTATAAGAATGCCTTTAATTTCTTTCCCTTGCCTAATTGCTCTGGCTAGGACATCCAGTACTATGCTGAGCAGAAGTTGTGATAGTGGGCATCCCTGTCTTGCCCCTGATCTTAGAGGAAAAGCTTTCAACTTTTTACCACTGGGAATGATGTTAGCTAAATGTTTGTCTATATATCCTTTACTGTGTTGAGGTACATTCCCTCTACAGCTAATATGTTGAGAGTTTTTATTATGAAAGGGTGTTGAATTTGGTCAAATGCTTCTAATGCTTTTTCTGCATTTATTGTGATGGACATACGGTTTTAGTAATTCATTTTGTTACTGTGATGTGTCACATGTATTGATTTGCATATGCTGGGCCATCCTTCCATCCTGGGGATAAATCCCAATGATCATGGCGAATGACTCTTTTTATGTGCTCCTGAATTTGGTTTGCTAATAGTTTATTGAGGGTTTTTTCACCCGTGTTCATTACGGAGATTGCCCTATCGTTTTTTTGTTTGTTTTGGTTTGGTTTGGTTTGGTTTTTTTGAGACAAAGTCGCGCTCTTGTCCCCCAGGCTGGAGTGCAATGGTGCAATCTCGGCTCACTGCAACCTCTGCCTCCCAGGCTCAAGAGATTCTCCTGCCTCACCTCTCAAGTAGCTAGGATTACAGGCAAGTGCCACCACGCCCGGCTAATTTTTGTATTTTTAGTAGAGATAGGGTTTCACCATGTTGGCCAGGCTGGTCTCAAACTCCTGACCTTAGGTGATTCGCCCACCTTGGCCTCCCAAAGTGCTGGGATTACAGGCCTAAGTCACCATGCCTGGCCTTGTCTAGCTTTTGTATTGCCAGCTTTGTAAAATTAGTTTGGAAGTATTCCATCTACTTTGATTTTCTGGAAAAGCTTAGAATTGGTATTAGTTCTTCATTAATATTTGGTAGATTTCAGTAGAGGAGTCATCCAATTCTGGGCTTTTCTTTGGTGGGAGAATTTTTATTACTGATTCAATCTCCTTACTTATTATTGGTCTGTTCAGGTTTTCTCCTTCTTCATGATTAATCCTGATAGGTTGTGTGTGTCTAGAAATTTATTCATTTATTCTATGTTATTCAATTAGTTCCTGTATAATCGTTCAGTTCTTATGATCCTTTTTGTATTTTGGGAGTATCAATTGTAATATCTCCTTTTTCATTTCTGATATTTACTTCCTTGGATCTTTTTTTTTTCTTGGTTAGTCTAGCTAATGGTCTGTTGATTTTGTTTATCTTTTCAAAAAAGAATCTCTTAGTTTTGTTGAATTTTTTCTTTTATTTTTCTAGTCTGTATTCCATTTATTTTGGCTCTGATCTTTGTTCTTTCCTTCCTTCTGGTCACTTTCAGATTAGTTTGTTCTTCTTTTTATTGTTCCTTGAGGTGTAACATTAGATTGTTTATTCATGATATTTCTTCTTTCTTGATATAGGCATTTATTGCTATAAATTTCCCCCTTTCTGCTAATTTTGCTGCATCCCATAAGTTTTGGTATGCTATGTTTCCATTTTTCTTTGTCTGAAGGCATTTTAAAATTTCATTCTTATTTTTTCTGTGACCCAGTGGCTGTTTAGGAGCATATTCTTTAATTTCCACATATTTGTGTATTTTCCAAGATTTCTCCTGTTACTGATTTCTGGTTTTATCCCACTGTGATCTGAAAGGACACTTGATATGATTTCAATACTCTTAAATTTGTTAAGGTTTGTTTTGTGGCCTAACATCTGATCTATTCTGGAGATTATTTTATGTTCACTTGAGAAGAACATGTATTCTATTGCTGTGGAATGGAAAGTGCTGTTAGGTCTATTTGGTCTATACTGCAATTCAAGTCCGAAGTTTCTGTACTGATTTTCTGTATGGATAATCTGTCCACTCTTCAAAGTGGGATGTTGTGGTCCCTTGCTATCTTAGCACTGCAGTCTACGTATCCCTTCAGATCATTTTATAATTGCTTTATATATTTAGGTGCTCTCCAATGTTGCATTCATATGCATGTGCAATTATGTCTGTGAATTAATACCTTTATCATTATGTGATAGCCTCCTTTGTATCTTTTACGGTTTTTGACTTTAAATCTATTTCGTCTGATATAAGTATAGCTCCCCTGGCTCTCTTTGGGTTTCCATGTGTGCGAAATATCTTTTTTCACCCCTTCACTTTCTATGTACATGCTTACTAGGAAAGCAAGTCTCTAGTAGGCAACATGTGATTAGATCTTACTTTTTCTTTAATCCATTTGGCTACTCTGTATCTTTTTATAATAGAGAGTTTAATCTATTCTTTATTTCCCCATCCATTGAGCCAGTCTTTGTTATTTTATTGAAGAATTTAATCCATTTACATTCAAGGCAGTTACTGATAGGTAACAATTGCTACTGCCGTTTTGGAATTTGATTTCTAATTTAGATCCTGCGTTTCCTTCTTTCTCTGTACTGTCTTCCTTTGTGGTTTTTCTGGTTTTCTGTGGTTGTATGTTTTGAATCCTTTCTTTTTATACTTTGTGCAACTACTATAGGTTTTTGCTTTGTAGTATCAAAGCTGCAGATACCAAGATGAAATTACTCTTCTCAGACCCAAACAAATTGGAGCCAGCAAAGCACATAGAGGGAGAGGTTGTGTGTGGATGTCTGAGATAAAACCTATCTCAACTACTTTCTAAAATAGCCACACAACAACTTTTTCATGTCCTTCACATATCTCCCTCCCGCAAAGGGACCCAAAATGGCGAGGAAATGGAATATCCTCCTCCAATTCACTTTTCCCCCTGTAGAAACCATGGGTCTAGGGAAATTCTGTGTGTGTTCCACTGTGCCAGCTTGGGGGAGGGGTGGTACAGTCAAAGAAAACTGTTCCGCTTATTGTTCAGCCACAGCTTTTCTCAGTTCTGTGGTCAAGTGGATGTCTCAAGTTCTGGGATATTCACAATGGTATTCTTGTCTGATGATAGTTGTTAGTTGAATTTCTGGGAGAGAGGGGAACCGAGAATGAGGCCAGATAACTTCTATTCCACCACCTTGCTGATGAGATTTATTTTAGAAAATTGGCTCACATGATTGCAAAGCCTTGACAAATCCAAAATCTGCAGAATAAGCCAGCAGACTGGAGACCCAGGGAAGAGCTGCTCTTCAAGTCCAAAGGCCATCTGCTAGTAGGATTCCCTTTTCTTCTGGGGAGGTCAGTCTTTTTCTATTAAGGCCTTCAACTGATTGGATGAGACCCACCCACATTATGGAGGATAATCCGCTTTACTAGAAGTTGACTGATTTAAATGTTAATCTCATCTCTAAAAAATAACTGCATAAAACATCTAGTTTGAACAAAAATCCGGATACCATGGCCTAACCAAGTTAACACACAAAATTAACCATCACAACATTAGTGTGGAGAGATAAAAGTGAAATCTGGGGACCACAAGATTTGTGTTAGAAGGCAGTAGAGTGATTGACCATCCTGCTTTATCTGGGACTGAAGGGTTTCTCAGAGCAAGAGGATTTCAATGCTAATGCTGAGACAGTCCCAAAGAAAACAAAACAAGATCACTCTAAAGCAAGGTTATTTCATCAGTCCTTGTTCTTGTTTCAATCTCTTCCAGTTTATCTCTGACCTTCTAAGTTATACAGATTCATGGGCACAACAGTCTTTGGACAATAAACTACCAAAATAATGAAAAAATGTACTGTAGTTTATACAGAAGTTTTTGGTGAATTTTGATGATGATGATGAGTGTCCATCTCTAAGTGTACTGATAAAGTCTAGTGTACAAGCCCACCAGGATAATATCAAAGTTACAAAGTGCCCCAAAAATCAGACAACTGGCCTTTACCCAGTGAAACCTATGGTCCTTTTTGCAAATTTTCTCAAGCAAGATTATCAGTGAAATGTTGATATAGCAGAAAGAGCATTTCCTAAACTTATTTCCATGGTAAAAGTTGGCTCAGGAGAAAAGAAGATGTTTAGAAAATATTGAGATGAACAAAGTTAAATAGCAGAACTTTTCATAGCTTTAAAAATGTAATGTGCATCATGCAGCTCCAAAGGAAGGCATAACTTGCAGAATTTTCCAAACTGGGCCACAGAAATCACTTTCACAGTACACACTATCTCCCAGAATAGGGTTCAACAGAGATCCAGTTTGTTAAAGACAGGATTAACAAGACATACATAGAAAATGTTTCAGCTCATCAAAATATTTGCAGAAACATAATTTCTGGCTCAACATTGATTCTCATAAGCAATTTTGCAGACTCCATATTTGTTTATGTATCTTAGTAAATGATTCAAATGTTGATTCACTAGTGAGTTTTACCTTTAAAGAGAAAATTACTTTTCTTCTTTCACTTTAACATATTTACAAACCAGCAAATAAATGGGTAAAGGATGTACAATGAGGCCAAGGATATCATGTGGTGGAGCCACAGCCCCTCACTTCTCTCCTCCTTACAGGGGCTCACCTGAAGCATCCTGGATAACAGACCTCTCTCTGAGTGAGGAATCGCAGGTCACCTGTAAAATTATTCTAATTGACTTACACTTCGCTAAATTTCTAAAGTTAATATTGGCACCTTTCCAGGATAAAAACTCAAGAAAGCTAAGACAATGAGATTTTAGGAAAATGTGTGTTGCAGGTTATGGAGAATTTCTAACTCAGTATCTAAATCATGTGAGATCAAACTTACAGAATCCAATTCAAGAGTGTTGGATACTATATTTCTAAGAGTGTGCATCAATGCTACTTTGACCCACTGGAAATACTACTTTAAGACCCAGATCAATTTGAGAGAAGGTCTGAGAAACATTTTTAATATAATACAAGGCATTCATGCAAACTTGAAAACAGATACTTACTGGAATGAGAAAATGCAAAACTAGTGAAAATATTGAAAATGTCAGTATATTGTGTAGCACTTAAACTGAGCATTAGCTAATTTTAATGATTGCTGTTTCCTGTGCTACTGCCAATATTGTCAGCAACAGATGTTGTTACTGAAAATGCTAATTATTATAGGTCATAGACACCCTCTAGCTCGCTCTCTCTTTCTTGCTCTCTCTTTTGGTTTGTATTGGTAATTATGTCTGTGCATGGATAAGCTGCATATGATTTGAAGTTGTGTTTTGTGTAGGATGATGTCATCACATCAAAATAACAAAGAGACCAGTTGTTTAACTTCCCAATGTCAAACATTGTTTTACAAATAGTACGGAATAAAACTAAGTTCATTTATGATCACCGATCACTGCATTATCACATTTCAGGTCGACAAGGTACAATTAGAATATATTTCCATTTGGTTATAACAAGCAAATAACCTCAACTTAAAATGTTAAGACATGAAAAAAATCACAAAACATATACTATATTAAATTTCCAAGAAAGAGTTTTTGCAGTATGGACATAAATGCCACTAAGACAGGTACACAACTTGAAAATTATTTTTAGTAACTCAAAAATGCAAACATTTACAAAGAAAGATAAGGAGAATTTAAAATAAGAGTAAAAAGCTGTCATAAAATCCTCAAAATAATTTCTTCTGCTTAATTTCTAAATATCCCAGATATCAGGAAACTTAGCCTGCATTTATACTATGAAAACCTGAAATGAAGATTTCTTACTTTATACTTAAGTATTAAATTCAGTTGTTAGATACAAAACATGAAATACCAAAAAAAAAAAAATGGCACCCACACTGAAGTTAACAAATTCTGAGATTAGCTGCAAGAAACAGGACTGTAGCATTTTAAAGTAGAGGTGACACAATAAACAGAATATTGATTCACTTCTAAGTAATTTTATACAAATAATTGACAGGTTATCTCTTATCAAAACTGAATGATAATGGAAAAGTTATTCGGGTCACAATGAAATAAGAGTGGGAACAGACCTGGAATTGGAGTTTCATAATGAAACAGCAAAGGAATGCCCTGCCTAGCAAACTGGTAGTTCTATTCTATCCTAATTCATCTCATCAAGTATTCTTGAATACCTATTATATGCCAATGCTGGATATCAGGGCTGTGATTCTGTGTATAGCAAACCTTTGGCAGATGTGCTATAAAATTTTGATGCATGAAAAATTTAATTTTGTTACAAATTTTGTACCGTGCTGTTTTGGATATATAACTGTCACAGAAAATAGGATTAACTGAGAAGGTCCTATGACCTGGTACAAAGGTGATACCATTAGCCTAAGATCCAAGGGGTAATGACCAAGACCTTCCAAAGAGAGATCTGTGTTCATTAGTAATTGGAATAACTTTTTCATGGCAATAGAGCTTTACTCAATAGCAACAGAGAGCTGCAGGGAAGCCAATGATATATCGTGAGAAGTGGATTCTTCCACAACTATGAGACTAGGCTCAGACAAAATATTTGCAAACTTTAGTGATTTTTTTGGTCTTTTATTTTTCATGTATTTATTTATTTATTTATTTATTTATTTATTTATTTATTTATTTATTTTGAGACCGAGTTTCGCTCTTGTCACCCAGGCTGGAGTGCAATGGTGCAATCTCGGCTCACTGCAACCTCTGCCTCCCGCGTTCAAGTGATTCTCCTGCCTCAGCCTCCCCAGTAGCTGGGATTACAGGCGCCTGCCACCATGTCCGGCTAATTTTTGTATTTTTTAGTAGAGACCGGGTTTCACCATGTTGGCCAGGCTGGTCTCGAACTCCTGACCTCAGGTGATCCACCTGCCTCAGCCTCCCAAAGTGCTGGGATTACAGGCATGAGTCACCACGCTTGGCCTTTTTATGCTATCAAGCTTTAATATTCAAAATTGAAAAAAAATTACAAAGTATTCCACATATTGTACTGGGGAGACACATGACAGAAAAAGACAACTTCTTCATGATAGACAGGACACACCATTAGTTGAATAATAATAATTCATTTACACAAAGCTCCTGAGTTTAAAAAAATTATATTAGTCTAAAGTCAGTTTCATAATCTTGCAGATCAGCCTAGAATTTTATGAAGTATAGTAGCAACATGCAATTTTTAATTCTTTAAAGCCTTAAAATCAGCTAATTGATTTCTTCAGGCAACAGCATTCATAACTGAGTGGAAGTTGCCCCACTTCACACTCTTCTTTTTCTCTCATAATCCTATATGGCTTTTCAGAAGGCCATAGGGAGTATAACTACAGCATATATATGGCATACCTTATACATGTGTAGGCAATGTGCTGGGTAAGACCTGGCCATGCATGGTTTACCTTTCGAGCTCAGAGATATGAATTACTGTTTCTACCGCCTAGATGTGAAAAGGGCTCATAGACCTGGAAAGTAACATAATCAAATGTAAAACAGTATCTAATTTTAAAGCCCAGTGGATCTGGAATTACAAGGAAGCAGAAAAATGGAGACAGGATGCAGAGGTAGAATTCATATTCTGGAAAACATCATATTTCAAACACACACCTATAATTCAAACATTTTATTTGATGGAAATCATATGAGGCTCTGAGTATTGATATATCACTGCTGTGTCAAGAGTTGACTAGACCATTTCTGAATTAATTAACATATAAAAGTAAATTCCCTTAAAAATACTAGTTATTTAAATAATGCTGGGGCCATTCTTGTAACTTCTGCTTTCTTTTTAGGAACTAATGGATATATCACTGACTAGGTATTTTTAATAAATCATTGGAATGTCTACTTTTTTCATGAAATATCAAAAGTTTCTACGATAAAGACTAAAATTTTGTTCTCAAATACTTACGGAAAAATATACCTCATAACTTCGATGACAGAACTGCTTCCTAGTAATTGGCATTTCTTAACATCAAAGAGATGTTAACCATGTGTTGAAACATCAAACACATGTATCCCACCTCAAAGGAAATAAACAATTTGTCACAGACAAAGGGTCAATAAATATGAGAAAAAATTCTTACAAGCAATCACTGATTGATGCATAAAATGCTCAGATTAACAAAGATTTAAAAATTATAAAATTCAAGGCTAATCAGAGTATGGCGAGACGAGTGTTCTCATATGCTATAGGGGTAGACATTGGGACAGCCTTTCTGGAAAGCCACCTCTCAATGTATAACCTTTGATCTAGCACATACACAGAGAAACCTATCCTAACAAAACACAATCATTTGTTACAGTAAAAGATATGTATAAAGAATTCACTGCAACCTTATAAGATCAAAATCAGAAAGCAATTTGTCTAGAACACAAAATGCAACAGAATGTTTACCACTGCCCTAAAAATATTACATAAAATAGTTAAAGAAATACAAATATGCTTATAAAGTACTATTGGGAGAAACAAACAAAAAAATTCATAAAAACAAAAGGAATTATATAAAAGACAATTCTAAATTTGTACAAAGATGCTTTACATGCATACAGGCGTATCTCGGAGCATTGCAGGTTTCGTTCCAGATCACCACAACAAAGCAAATGAGTCACACAATTTTTTTGGTTTCCCAGTGCATAAAAAAGCTATTTTACACTAAACTAGTCTATTAAGTGTGCAATAGCATTATGTCCAAGAAAACTAATAGACAGCAGGTCCTAGAATAATGTTGTTTCATTCAATGTCATTTAATTCAACATTGTTTCATTATAATATTGATGAGAAAAAACAATGCTTCCTGTCAGGGCCCCTGTCTGTATGGAGTCTGCACTGAAAGTGTTCAGTGTTCAGTGATTAGTGCTTGTTTGTGATTGTTTTGGAATTGCATGGTGGGAGGAGGCGATACTGAGAATTTTCACTTTGCAAACATTTGTTCCTTTATTCATCTACTCCCACCACTATGACAGACATCCCTCATTGATTCACCTAAAACTGGGTAAATGAGTATCTCACTTGTATTTACTAATCTTTCTTAAATGTATGCATAGCTTACAATTCAATATTTTAGAAGTATTTTGGTCTTTATTTAGAAGTTTGGTGATCTTTTGTGATGAGAAATATGCTGTAGGAGGCCGGGCACAGTGGCTCACGCCTGTAATTCCAGCACTTTGGGAGGCCAAGGCGGGCAGATCACATGAGGTCAGGAGTTTAAGACCAGCCTAGCCAACATGGTGAAACCCCATCTCTACTAAAAATACAAAAAAAATCAGCCGGGCCTGGTGGTGCGTGCCTGAAGTCCCAGCTACTCAGCAGGCTGAGGCAGGAGAATTGCTTGAACCTGGGAGGCGGAGGTTGCAGTGAGCCGAGATCGCACCCCTGCGCTCCAGCCTAGTTGACAACAGAGTGAAACTCAGTCTCAAAAGAAAAATAAAAAAAAATATGCTGTAGGAATTTAACTCTTCTTTATATCAATTGACTCATGATAAAACTGGTTTTGTTATATGACATTTTGCTTAAAGTCGTAGTTTCCAAGAACCTATCAACAATGTTAAGGAAGGACTTACTTACTGTACATATCTTAATTTTAAAATATTTTATTGCAAAAAAAAATGCTAACGATTATCTATCTGGGCCTTCAGCAAGTCATAAACTTTTTGCTGGTAGAGGGTCTTGCCCTGATTTGATGGCCGCTCAATTAAGGGTTGACTGACATTTTCTTAAAATAACACAGCAATGATGTCTGCTCCATTCATTGATTCTTCCTGTCTGCCCCATTTATTGATTCTTCCTTTCATGGAAGATGTCTCGGTAGCATTTTGTCCACATTAGAACTTGTTTCACAACTGGATTTGTTCTTCTCAAGCCTCTCAAAGCCACTACTTTACTAAGTTTGTGTAGTATTCTAAATGTCATTGTCATTTCCATAATGTTCATAGCATCTTCACCAGGAGTAGATTCCATCTCAAGAAACCACTTTTTTTGCTCATCCATTAGAGGCAACTTTCCAACAATTCAAGTTTTACCACGAGATTGCAGCAATTCATTCCCATCCTCAGGCTCCACTTCTAATTCTACTTCTCTTGCCATTTCCACCACAGCTGTAGTTATTTCCTTCACTGAACTCTTGAACCCCACAAAACGATCCATGAGGGTAGGAATCCACTTCTTCCAAACTCCTGTAAATGTCACTATTTTGACCTCCTCCCATTAATCAAGAATGCTCTTAATAGCATCTAGAGCAGTGAATCATTTCCAGAAGCTTTTCAACTTACTTTGCCCAAATCCATCAAAGGAATTACTATCTATAGCAGCTATAGCTTTCTGAAACATATTTCTTAAATAATAAGACTTGAAAATCAAAATATCATCTCGATCCATGGGCTGAAGAATGGATACTGAGTTAGTAGGCATGAAAATAGCATTACTCTCCATCAGAGCTCTTGGTTGACCAGTACATCGTCAATAGCAGTAATATTTTGAAAAGAATCTTTTTTTCTGAGCAGTAGGTCTCAACATTGAGCTTAAAATATTCATTAAATCATGCTGCAAACAGGTGTGCTGTCATCCAGCTTTGTTGTTCCACTTATTGAGCATAGATAGAATAGATTTCACATAATTCTTAAGGGCCCTAGGATTTTCAGAATGGTAGGTGAGCAATGGTTTCAATTTAAAGTCACCAGCTGCATTAACCACTAACAAGAGAGTCTTGTCATTTGAACCTTCAAAGTTAAGCACTGACTTCTCCTCTCTAGCTATGAAAGTGCTAGATGACATCTAATTGAAAGCTGCTGCTTCATCTACATTGAAAATCTGTTGTTTAGTGTAGCCACCTTCATCTATTATCTTAGCTCCATCTTCTGGATAACTTGCTGCAGCTTCAACATCAGCATTTGCTGCTTATTATTTGTACTTTTGTGTTATGAAGATGGTTTCTGTTCTTAAACTTCATGAACCAACCTCTTCTAGATTCAAACTTTTCTTCTGTAGCTTCCTTAACTCTCTCAGCCTTCATAGAATTGAAGAGAGTTAGGGCATTGCTCTGGATTAGGCTTTGGCTTAAGGAAATGTTGTGACTGGTTTGATCTTCTATCCAGACCACTAAAATGTTCTCACTATCATCAGTAAGGCTATTTTGCTTTCTTATTATTTGTGTTTTCACTGGAGTAGCACTTTAAATGTCTTTCAAGAACTTTTCCTCTGCATTCACAACTTGGCCAACTGTTTGATGCAAGAGGCCTGCCTGGCTTTTGACCTATCCTGACTTTGGACAGTCCTTCCTTGCTAAGCTTAATCATTTCTAGCTTTTTATTTAAAGTGAGCATTGTGCAATTCGTCTTTTCACTTAAACACTTGGAGGCCAATGTAAGGATATTAACTGGTCTAATTTCAATATTGTTATGTCTCAGGGAACAGGGAGGCCCAAGGAAAGTGTAAGACGGGAATGGTGTGTTGATGGAGCAGTCAGACCACACACAACATTTATCGATTAAGTTCAGCATCTTATATGGGTGTGGTTTGAGGTGCCCAAAACAATATCAATAGTAACATCAAAGATCACTGATCACTGGGTAAAATAACATATAATAATAATGAAAAAGTTTGAAATATTGCAAAAATTACCAAGCTGTGACACAGAGACACAAAGTACATGCTGTTGGAAAAACAACACTGATAGACTTGTTTCACAGAGGGTTGCCACAAACTTTCAATTTGTAAAAATGCTACAGCTGGAAAGCACAGTAAAGCTATGTGTGATAAGATGGGGGTATGCCTGTGTACACACAGAAAAGAAGAGTGAAATGAAAGTAACACATTAATAATATTCCCTTCTGAATAGTATGGTTAACTGGTAAGTTTTATTTTCTTCTTCCTTCCTTTCTACTCCATTTTACAAAATGTGCACTTTCTTTTTAATATATCCAAGAGTAAAAGTGTAAATGCTATTTTAAAGCTAATGAAATCTATTTTCATTTGCCAAACAAAATTATAAGTGATTTGCTGTATATGCATATTCAAGCTGTCATTATACTTCTTTGACATTCAGAGGTTTCTCTAAAGAACATTTTTTATACCTTACAAAACCAACCTAGAGATTTAAAAAAACACAAGTTTCAGCACAGTTGACATATCCATTTCCCTCCACACAGTTAAAGGTATGTCCAGAATGATAACCTCCCGCCTCCAACCCAGTGTACCCCTCACTGCTTCGTTAATTACCTTAATTATTTGTTTAACCTCTCAAAGATTTTTTCAATATAAAATAATATCATGAGAACTATTTAATTGAGTACTCTTCCTCACTTTCTTCCAGCCCTAACCAACCACCCCATTTCCCCAAATACACCTGTACTAAATCAGGTATATATCAGGAAATATATGGGCTGGTTAATTCCTGGTCTTCAATTTCTGTCCTTTATTAGTAAAGAAAACATTCTACTGCTTTACACAGTGCTTTGTGCCTTAAATGAGATTTCTCCTAGACCGCAATAAATATTTGCTAATTTTGATTTAATTTAAAGATGAGGGAGGTTAATCAAGAGCAATTAATCAAGAGCACAAACTAGATGTCATAAATAAATAAATACATTTTAAAATTCTCCAACAACCTTTGAGTTGTTTCTAGTCTAGCAATATTCATTCTGATTTGGAAGCCAAAAATAAAATTCTATGGCCCCCAACCAACTGAATGGATCCCTCCTCTGGGCCAAGGGCATTCTAAAGTAAACCTGAAACACTAGTTCAGGCCTTGATGGGAATGGGTGGTTGTACATGCCTCATTATAACTTCCTCTCTTTGGAATTTAGGCACAGCTGACTAGCATTAACATTAATACAGCGACCTTATGATTGACAAAACAGACTCTCTCTAGTAACAAGATATCAACATGACAGACAGCAGGCCCTGAAAGAAATGTAAGTATTTTACCCCAAAATATATTTCTTTGACATATTTTGAAATGCCCCTGCAAAGCTGTCTCTTATGGGGAAAATCTACATTCCACAGAGAACCCCCTTCCCTTTCCAGGTCTTTTTCCCTAACCAGGAGAGAATTAATTAAGAGTCTGGTACATTTTTATGTCTGATAAGAAACATTTACAATCTATTCTCTCTGAAGCCTGCTAACTAGAGGCTTCATCTGCAACAATAAGAACCTTGGTCTCCGCAACCCCTTATCTTAACCCAGACACTCCCTTCTATTGATTCCAGGTCTTTAGATGAACTCTTTCAACCAACTGCCAATCAGAAAATCTTTGAATCCTCCTATGACATGGAAGCCACTTCAAGTTGTCCCGCCTTTTTGGACCAAACCAATGTACATCTTACACGTATTGATGGATGTCTATTTTCTCCCTAAAATGTATAAAACCATGCTACACCCTCATCACCTTGGGCACATGTTATCAGGATCTCCTGGGGCTGTGTCATGGGCCATGGTCACTCATATTTGGCTTGGAATAAATCTCTTCAAATATTACAGAGTTTGACTCTTTTCATTGACAGATTCATCCTTGGAAGCCAGAATGATATATTTTGTTCCATATAATTTTTAGTAAATAAGGAACAACACTATGTTTCAAACATTGTAATTCCTATCATTCTTTCACCAGATAAGCAGGGGAAAGTTCAGGTTATCTGGCAATGTAAAAATTCTAGATATAAAGAAGTTTAAAATGTAATGATTTAAAAACAACAGTATGTGTGCTAAAAGAATCACACCATATGTGATTAAGTCAAATTATAAAGCACCAGCTTTAAGTAATGACTCAGAGAAACGAGAAAAGCAAAATAAAAAGGTATAGTTATGAATGGGCTTTACAATAACTTATTTTGAGTAAATCATTCCTTTGACAAAGTTTATGCTTCTTTCATAAATAAAGACAAGGATAGTTCTAGAGCTTAAGAATAGAAACTTGATAACTTTCTACTAACCTTGATGAATATGAAAGACAAAAAGATACTATGTCAACACCAAAAGAAGGGCCCCCATGCCTGTCTCAACAAAAGTTATCAGTTGCAAGCCTTGTTAAATAAGATTACACACCAACTTTCCTATTATATTGAATTTTAGAGAATGACAGCTTTCATAAAGGACAATTTTGTTGTTCATCTCTAGAGGAACTAGTAAAATATAATAAATGAGGCTATCAACTCTACATATTTCATGCTTTGAAAAGTTGCAAACTTTTATAGTAGGCATGCCTAGCTTTTGCAAAATGAAAAAATGAGTTTTTAAATGTGTTTCACTTAAATGTAAATGAGCTAAGTGAATGAAAGCTGCAGACTCAATAAATGTTTATTGCCAGGTAAGTTAAGGCACTTTTTTTTTTTTTTTTTTTTTTTTTTGAGACAGTCTCACTCTGTCGCCCAGGCTGGAGTGCAGTGGTGCAATCTCAGCTCACTGCAACCTCCGCCTCCCGGGTTCAAGCGATTCTCCTGCCTCAGCCTCCCCAGTAACTGGGACCACAGGCATGTGCCACCACATCCAGCTAATTTTTTGTACTTTTAGTAGAGACAAGGTTTCACCATGTTAGCCAGGATAGTCTCAATCTCCTGACCTTGTGATCTGCCCACCTTGGCCTCCCAAAGTGCTGGGATTACAGGCGTGAGCCACTGTGCCTGGCCAAGACACTTTTAAGCCATTTTGTGCTTGTCACCATCTGAAGTTGAAACATGAAGAATACAAAAAAAAAAAAGCATTTCAAATTCTTTTATGATGCCCAACAGTAAAGTATGCAAGGGTTCAAGTAATCTGACCAGCTTTTATTAGAATAGGGTTGTTGTTACCTATAAGACATTTTATCATAAAAATACTCAAGCATACAGAATAATTGAAAAAAGAGTAAAATAAATACCCATATACTGACAACCAGACTCAACAGCTGTTAAGATGTTACCATATGTGTTTTATCTAAAGAGATACATTTCATTAATTAAGTTTTGGAACCACCTTCAAGTAAATCATTTACTCCAACTATTTGATTCATTTGGTGTCAATAGTCCAAATTAGAAACATATAAAATACACTTTGGTAGTACAGTCCCATGAAACCCAAAAATGGAATATATCCATATCATCGTAGTTTGGTCATTGCCACTACTAATTAATCCTATAGGACAAATCACTTAACTCTTCTAAGCTTCTGTCTCCTGATCTTGAAAAAATTAGGAAGTTAAACTTGAGAATATCCAAAGTCACCATAGGTTATTAAATGTTATCATTTCAATAACCACAGGAAAACTCTACTCTCACTGACCTGTTTGATCTGCATATGAAACTCGGAAAAACCATAAGACACCTGAACGACAGCTGGCCAGAAGCTGCCCCGTACCCTAACCCGCAAGGATGTGGACACATTTCTAGAAATCACTCCAGCTTTTAAAGTAAGGATGACATTTGGCATAAGTAAACTATTGAATTATTAAGTTGTCTAATGAGGTATTGATTCTCAACCACATGCACCTTCCTGAAATTTTGGTTTATATGATATAATTTCTCCAATCTTTCTCTAGCTTCCTATCAAGCTTACTGCTCAGCTTTTAGAAATAAGCATAATAGGTCATTAGGCTTCCATTAGAAGCAATTACTTCAAAACAGAGCAAATGTTCCCCTTTCTTTACCACCACACCGTATAAGGATCTTCCACAAAGACAGGCCATGTAATGAAACAATCTAGGTTTTGTTTCAAGAATTAATGCAAAACAGCACACAGTCATTATGGTCATTAATTCAGGTTATTCACTACCTATCAAAATCACACTCTCAAAAAACATATTATGCAAAAACCATTTGAGATTTACCAGAATGTTTAATTATTATGGAAATTCAAGAAAGATCTTCCTTCTTCAAGCCTTCCTAGCATCTAAGATTACTAATGTATAGATTTTTAAAATTATGGCTGCCCTAATTTTGGATTGAATAAAGACTTCAAAATACTTCATTTGACTAGATGCTGCAGACTCAGGGGCTATTAGTCCTGCTCTGAAGACATGGACCCTCTTATGTAGCCCCAGTTTGAATCTAAGTTGTTTGGAAATAGTATGATTTTACTGGCAGAGAATGTACCTCAATATGGAAGGTGGCTGTGTGCCCCAGGAAAGAAGAAAAATAAACTGACCTTGCATTGCAGAAAGACCTCAGGTGGTTAGTATTCAACATTCTCCCGCCTCAGTTGAGACACACAGAAGTCTGAGTTAGTCACTATTTTCAAAAAGCGTTTCAGCAGTGAATGGTGAGAAAATCAAAGGTAGATAAATATTGTCATTGATTGTTATTTTTTTATTTATAGGAAATTTAATATTTTGATTTCCATAACACTAGCTCTGCATGGCAAATTCACAAACATTAATACACTGGTCCTATAACAGCTTTCTAAAATATCTGGAATGTAAATTATTCCCACTGTCTAGAAGACAAAACTGAGGACTGATATGTCCCTTGGGCATTACATAAGATCAAACAAGTAAGGAATCAAATCTAGATCTTGTGATTCCAAATTCAGCATTTTTCCCATTATACTTTACTTGTACTGTATTCTAAATAATTTCTATTAAAAGTACATTACTGTGCATATTTTATAGATATGATTTACATAGCACTAAACATAAGCTGCCCTAGATAGTACTAAGAATTAAAACTCAAAACTATCAAGTTCTCTAAGATAAGGTAGTAAATTTATCACAATGAGTTAGAATTATATTTCCACAACTTTTACCTAATCCCATGGTTTCAAAATATTACTGTCAGTCTAATATTAAAAAAAGAAAGTGTTCAGGGTTGCCTAGGGCTGGGGCAGTGCGGTGGGAAGAAATAGGGAATGACTGCTCATGAGTATGAGGGATTTCTTTTTAAGAAGAGACAAAAATGTTCTAAAATTAAATTATAGTGATGGTTGCACAACCCTGTGAACATGCCAAAAGCACTGAATTGTTCATTTTAAAAGTGAATTTTACATGAATTATATATCAATAAGACTGTTTTGAAAAGAAAAAAACTAGAGTCAAAGTATATAGAACTTCTGCTTTACTGTATTAATTTTTAAATCTAAGGAAAAATTGAAATTTGGGTTATTTATTCAATATTTACAAATACTGTTCTGTTCACAGAACTCGAAAACAAGGTATAGTCCCAAATTCAAGAGTTTACAATTCAGAAGGTCAAAAAGAAATGAATAGCTAATTATAGTACCAGGCAAAGTTAAATACAAATTCCACAAAAATAAATGCACACAAGATGTAGTGAAAGATACTAGAGTAATCTCCTGGGAGCTTAAATATGGAGTACCAGTGGGTTGTGTGACCTTGGGCAGCACAAAAAAATATATTAAAGCACTTTAAGAGCAAAGCTCTACATAGATGTTAAGGCACTGCTTCCCTATTTATAAAATAAGGAAATTGGTCAAGTCATTTCTACAATTTCCATAAACTCTAATGTTCTACAAATCTATAATTTAATTCTAGACAGACTGACTTCTACTGTGAATTATTTTTCATTTTTGCTTGAAATATTGTGTAATTCCCTCATCAACTAAGTCATAACATAAAAGTATAACATTTTTGTCACTCCCATACCAAACTGACTTACATCCAAAAGAAGGCTGTTTCCTTTAAAAGATGCATTCTGAAGAATTATGTCCTTATTTTAAAGATACAAATATTATGCAATTTCTTTTTTAGAATTCCTTTTTTGAAATGCTGTGTTTGAGTATCTCCAATATTCACAAATATTTTTCCTTTGAAAATGAACTAAATTTTGGAAACAGTCAAAAAGATCTGGCATACATAGCTGGCAATCAAAAGGGCAACTTTTTTATTAATATAAAAATGTAAATGAATGAACTTTGTAGACATTTATGATGGACAAGTACCCAATGTTCTCTGAATACAATCAGCATACTTTTGCGCTCCATGTCTGAGGCAGGAGAATAGGGTCTGAGACAGGCAGCCTAAGGCCAAGCCATGGCTGAGTTCTTGGAATTGGGCCAAAAGGAAAACCCCATCTCTCCATGCCCAAGTGAGAAGAGGCCAGAGACTCCTCTTTTTACAAAACCCCTCTACCCTGCCCTACAAATGGGAAATGCCTCTGATTGGTCTCAGGCCAAAGCTTCACTTCAGCCTCTGATTGGTCACAGGCCAATCCTTCTTTCACATAGGGTATTGTAACCAATTGGAGGCCTCTAAGGGTACCTAGGGGTGTCACCAAATTTTTTTAGTTTAATAAAATCCCTAAAGCAAATTGCAATCAGGGCTTTTGGGCCACCTGCTCAAGCCCATTTCTACTCTGTGGAGTGTACTTTTCTTTCAAAAAATCTGTGCTTTCATTGCTTCATTCTTTCGTTGCTTTGTTTGTGCATTTTGTTCAATTCTTTGTTCATTGCGCCAAGAACGTGGACAGCTCCTAGTCAAGACTTTGCATCTGGTAACATGTTTACTCATTCAGTCTATTCGCAGAGTTTTCTGCTCTACTAAAATTCTATCTACTCCTCAAGATCCATATTAGTACTAACACTTCTCTGACATTTTAAATTCAGATTTTACTGCCCCTTCTTCTGTGTTCAGACAACTTCTAGTTTTATTATACTGTATTTGTTGCATCCCATTTTAGAAACTACAGTGAATGGGTTCTCAGTATCTGAAATTCAGACAGTTCTGGGATAGAATATTTGATCCTACACAGGTAAATCATTCAACTTGACTAGGTTTCAGTTTATATTCTATAACAGGGTTATGATTTTCATCTAACAACTTCATAAAATATTTTTAATTGGTATTGCCTATTGTCTGTGAGGGTACAAGAAATCAGGCATTCAAGCTGGTAGTGGTTATGTAAACAGGTGCTACCTTGCAAGATGGAAATCCGGCAATAAATATCAAAAGCTTTTCGTTGGCTGGGTGGGGTGGCTCACGCCTGTAATCCCCGCACTTTAGGAGGCCAAGGCGGGGGGATCACGAGGTCAAGAGATCGAGACTATCATGGCCAACATGGTGAAACCCCGTCTCTACTAAAAATACCAAAATTAGCTGGGCATGATGGTGCACGCCTGTAGTCTCAGCTACCCAGGAGGCTGAGACAGGAGAATTGCTCAAACCTGGGAGGCGGAAGTAGCAGTGAGCTCAGATTACTCCACTGCACTCCAGCCTGGTGACAGCAAGACTCTGTCTAAAAAAACTAAAAAAATTAAAAAAAATTAAAAAGCTTTTCATTGTTCTGGTCCTTTTGGTCCAGTTATGCTATTCTAATAACGTACCCTGTACATAATCAGGATGCACTTAATGATGTATAAGGATGTTCATCATGGAATTATTTATCATGAGAACATTGGTAACAACCTAGTTACCTAACCATAGTGGGTTCCCTGAATAAATTATGGTGCAGCCACTCAATATAATTTTATTTACATTGTTTTAAAAAAAATCACAATATATGACATAAAAAAAGCATTCATGATGTGTAAAGTGTAAAAGGAAGGCTATAAAATCCTAGAATAAAGCTCCAAAGCAAATAGCATTTCCCATACTTCTATATCACAACCACCCTGGCCTGCGGGATGCCAGGGGAGGTGCTACACTCTAGTCTTTTAAAATTCTGAACCCAGAGTAAATACACAATCAGATAACGTTTTCAACTAAAAAAGTTCCCCCTTTTCTCTACCCCTTTAACTCTTGCAACATTTACCCTGAAAAAAAGGAAAATTCCTCATTTTATAAATTTTTTGAGCCAAGAATCAAGAGCTTTTTTTTAAGGCTATAATTAATACTGACTTATACTAAGAATACTAAATTCAGATTTTGGGGGGTGAGCTTAGACTCAAAACTGATGGCATCAAAAAGCATAATTCTTAAAATGTATACTTTTCAGAAGTACATTTAAAATTCTCAGTATTTCTTTCCATCCTCTACTAAGCAACCATGTTTGTTTTTCCTCCTGTATCACTCACAGTAAAGACGACTTCTTTCCTTTGCTTTGTTTAGTTTCTGGCAATGGAATAGGACTTCTTTTTAATATGAGGTTTTATGTCAATCAGCATTATATCAGTTTCTTTGTGGGTTAACTAGATTTTTAGGGGCCATCTCAGAGCCTAATCTATAATCCAGAAAAGGCTTCACAAATTGAGGAGCATCCTACAGGAGTTTCTATCACAAGCCCCACTGGTCAAGGGAAGTTTTTTCTTGCATTTCCTCAAGCTGAGACTCAGAGAAAATATCAACCCCAGGGAAAATTTCAAAGATGTATTTTCTCCTTCACTGTTGAAAGCAGGAGTTTATGGCATCTTCGCAGTGGGGTGACCAGGGTGCATCTGAACCCCAGTGAGTCAAGGTCTGCAGCGGCATGAATCCTTTGGAAAAATTCTCAGGCAACTGTAATGTGAACATCCTTGTTAAGATGTAAGGGTTACTTCAGAGATAAAGATAATGAAGATGATGATACCATCACCACACCCAAGGGACATGAGACTGTGCTGGGCGTGTCAAGTGGATCGTCTCATTTGATCCACACTCAATCAAGGTGGGAGAACAATCCTACCAATAGTGGTAACTGTAACAACAGTAGCCAACCCACATAGCAGTTATGTGCCAGCCTTTGTTTTTACCATCTTATCAATATTAACTTATTTAACTCCTACAACAACCTTATGTGTGTGTGTGTGTGTGTGCATGTGCGTGTGTGTGTGTGTATGTGTAGATTGAGAGAGAGAGAGACTAATTCCAACCCTATCTTCTGAAGAGGGAACTGAAACAGAGATGTGGAAGGATTTGCCAAGGTTACATAACTGGTAAGTGGCAAAGCCAGAACTGTTTGAATCTAGTCTCACGCTAGACACGTGTGAATGACTAAAATTCCTCAGAACAACTTATTTGTACTTCCTTGTTTCCCATGGAAAATGCAACACTGCATTTTACATTTATGCTGCTTAGCACATATCTTTGGTTCATGACAGCCATTCAATACATGTTCTTTGAATTAAATTTTTAAATATATATATATATTTCTTATTTTAAACAGCTCAGTCTGTTAAGTTAGTTGACTCCTTTCAGTTTCTTTCTTAGGGAGCTATTATGTCCTTTTAAATATAATGATAAAAAACTACATTTGGGTATGGAGAACTGGGTTCAATGAACACATAATTTAACGTTTGTATTATTAAGAATCAAACCAAATTAAGTTATAAATCAAAAACCAGAACCAACTATTTTAATATGGATGGAAATGACCCAATCCATCTTTCTTATGAAAGTGCAAAATGAACTCATTTTAAAAAATCTTTATTTCCTTAACATTATATAGCCAATACTTGAACATCGAACATCGAAATAGTTTTGAAAAGAATATATTTCCTTACTTTTAAACTTCTAGGAAAACAAGTACATAGCCACCTGCTCAAAACTGTCAGCAACTTTGGAAGGCCGAGGCAGGCAGATTGCTTGAGCTCAGGAGTTCGAGACCAGCCAGAGCAACATGGTGAGACCCTGTCTCCACAAAAAAATACAAAAAAATTAGCCAGGTGTGGTGGCATGCACAGTAGCTGTGATCCCAGCTACTCGAGAGGCTGAGGCAGGAGGATAGCTTGAGCCCAGGACGTCAAGGCTGCAGTGAGCCATGATAGCCCCACTGTACTCCAGCCTGTGCGACAGAGACCCTGTCTCAAAAAGAGAAAAAAAAAGCTGTCAGCAATAAAACATCCATTATAGACTATCTCTGTTTCCTTATGTCCAAAATGAAATGGTTGAATCAGATGATTTCCAACATCTCCTCATTCTCCAGAATTCCATGTTTTAAAGGAACATGGAGTGTTCTCCTCATGCTCCAGCTCATGTTTTAAAGGAGACTGCAGGTTAAATTTCTTTAGACAAGGAAATGCATATGGAAATAACTCAGAACAAAACAATATCTATTACTTAGTTAATGTAATCTCTCTTTCTATATCTTCTATACTGAATGACCCATTTTATCCCAATATAATTTCTAAAATTATCTATCTAAAATTACAGGTAGAGAGACACTGGCTATTGAGGCAGAAAATCTATGTTGAACACAAGCTGCACCGCATACTAGCTGAGCAACTAACTACTGGCATGTTCCTTCACTTGCTGACTTGCAAAACAAATTTCTTTCCTATCTATCTCTTAAGGACAAACGATAATGTAATATTGTTAATATTATATTTATTAATGCTGTAATATATGAGAAAACACATTGTAAACTCTAAAATACTAAAAATGTAAGGAAACTGTACTAGCAGTATCAAGATATTTTCCCATCAAAACAGCTAACAGTTATTCTATTGTTGTAGTCAACCATTTTTCTCTCAATTCTGTTAAAATCAAAACAAAATAGTTGTCTATTGTGCAAACGGTTCAACATCTTCTTCCATTTAATGTTTTTCCAAAATTCTTGCTTAACTTTATGAAGCCATACTTTCACGTAAGCCTATTATTTATTAAGCATTAAAAGGCACTGTCTACTTTTATAAGCGAGCTGTGTTATAAATTAATCTTTTAGAGTTCCACAGAACTGAACAAACTAGAAGATGAAAAATGAAAAGCAACCCTCTGATGCACTTCACATCTTTTCCAATTTCAATTATTTGGACTCATTTACCTCGCCCAGAAATGAATAAGCTTTGTGAAACTGAGAAAGCTACCAAGACATAACATTTTCTACATTCTTTTATCTCTATGGTAGGAACTCTACTAATTGCTTATTTTAGAGAACTAAAAATAAACTACCAAATATACTAAGAGAAGTTGGTAGTGATCACAGTTAAGAGTAAGAGGAAGGAGCTATGTCTGCGCATTTAAAATCTAGCAGTACCTACAGCTAGGAAATTTCCACTTGAAATTTAATAAACTTTGCCTCTAGGAAAACACAAATTATCAACCTTTTAAGTTACAATTATCAAGTAATACTCTACAAATAAAGGGGACCTTTTATCCATATCCTTAATACTACTTCAACTCCATCTCAGAAGGACCTTCTATTTGTTCCGGATTTGTACTAGTATTACACTTCTAGACATACACCAATGATAATGATATCTTGGCTATAAAATAATTTTAAAATGCTATATTGTAGAATGTATTAGTTATTTTTTAAGTGAGTGACAAAGCATTGCATCAGATCTAATTATACTGCTTTTAGCTAATTATATTGACTTTATCCAAGTCACTGATAGCATGAGTTTTCTGATTAACAAAATTTTAGTTAATTGGATAACTTTTTAAAAACATAATTTTGACAACACATATCAACATGGGGAACTACAGCAAAACAGAGGTCCAAGAGCCTTCTAAAATGGCACTTGTGCTCTTGGAAGCCACAGGAATCATATCCGATAGTGGCAGGCAGGGGTGCAGGTGTTTTCTCCTTAATCCCATTTCACTTTTGTCTGTAATCTTGACCTGACTAGGAAGTGCAGAAACAGAGGCAGAGTAGAGAAAGTAGTCTGTGTGGGTATCCATACAGCTCCCATGAAACACACCTATGGCATCCATAGAGAGGGTTAGATGGAGGCAAACCTGTCTACATATGCCGTTTTTCTCCATTAAACCTCAACCTTCACACACTTTCTGAACTAATCCAACCAAGACTTTCTCATGAAGCCAAGAAGAGACAACTCATATGATCAAGTGGGAATTCTAACTTCCAGACTAGAAGGTCATGACTCTGAGCTCCATGGTTCGAACAATCTATGCATAAGTTGGTTATTGAGAGAAACTGAGGGAATCCAAGAGTTGACCTTAAAATACATACATCTCAACAATCAGATCATGATAAAGTAAATCTCCATTGCCCTGGATCACTTCAGGATTTAATTGTTCAAGGAGAGCAGGGTTCTCCATGTGAAAAAAAAGGTGGGGAAATGTTTGAGAGTAAAAAATACAAAATTCAACCTGTCAAAAATACACCATTCCATTCAGTGTCTTTTAAAAAACCACATACTCAACCTTAACTACCTCTAAATACAGGGAGCTGTATACATAGATGAAAAATAATGTGTGACCTTACTTCATCAGTGAATTTAAAAACCTGCTGAGAGATTAATGTGCCTTCGTGTTCATTATCTATTACTCATTAGCACTACAAGCCACTACATAGTTCTGTGTTGTCCACGTCCACAACATGAAAACACACACACACACAGCCACAAAGCAAGCCTTTTGTAGACACCACTGGTCAATCGTGACTTGCTAGGTGGAATCTTCTGGTCTCTTTCTATTTTTCACAGAATATTCAGAAGTAGTTGCTTTAATACCACAGAAGACACAGTTTTCCAGGGAAGACTTTGAGATCAGCACCACACTGAAAGCTCAAGCCCCCCAGAAGGCCAGGCTAAGAATAGCCATAGTTTCACTCTGTATGTAAATGACTAGTCACCAAAATCGTGTTGTGTATACCACATAGAGAAAAAGAATCAGCTGGGGTTCAAAAAGGCAACAGTAGAAAGTAAGAACAAAATTATACACTACTAATATTTAATACATGATTTCACCATGGCATATGTGTATAATTTTTAAATGAATACACATCTATATACAGCTAGATGTTTAAAAGATTTTTGCTGAAGAAATATGATCAGAATAGTTTCGGGGGTGACTAAAACCACTTAAACTAAAATGATTTACATATACATTCAAGCAAATAGAAGTTATATCACTTAAATCAACATTTTCTAAAATGCCTGCGTCACAAAGAACTCAATTTACAGCACTAAATATTTTTAAATTTTTCTCATTTTTCTATAATGTTCATATCCCAATCTACTTTACAGGAAACTGCTTTTTACCATGCCCTGAATTGCTAAATATTTTACAGAAATTGGCACTAAGAAAAAAATAAGGAGGACTTATAAAAATCTCTTCTGATTTAACATTAACACAAATAACTCATTTCTAATCTAAAGATTTAATGATACAAAACACCCCAAAGTAATCACATAACAATAAAAACAAATTAAATTCAATATTATTTTTCAAATCATTTACATCAGCTTTGTTTCTACTGTGCTCTATTAAAAGAAAAATTATTTTATAGGCATGAAAATTTTAAAGAAACTAAGCAAACAAAACCATATCTGAGAAAATTAGCATCCAGTGTAGGGTGATTTTAGGTCATCAGGGCAATTTCAATGCTGCTAATTATATCTCCAAGTAAGCAGCACTTATGTTTTTGCTTCCTGCTCAAATTTTATTGGATGTATAACCAAGAAGAAATATTTTTAAAGGCAAAAAATACACGTGAATGTGTAAATAGATTGTGGGAGGGGAGTATATTTTAACTCTGAGAGCTGTGACATGTCTTTTTCATTCCTCCCTTCTCTTTGAAACATACAAGAAAACCCACAAAATGAGAATATTCCACACAAATATCTACTCGTGTAACACACACACTATCTTCTGACAAACAGGAGAAGTATGAAAATAAGCAGAAAAGACGAGCTGCCACAGAGGGAAAAGTCTAACAAAAGACTAAACAAATAATACATAAAAAGAATGATCCTCAAGAGGAATTTAAAAGACGATAAAAATATTCAGACACTGAATTTCAAAATGCCAATATGAATTTTAAATAGTCAAATTTCCCTCAGATTATGCCACATTTTATTCTCATTCATTTTGGTCTCTAAATGTATTTACAATAGACTGTTTCTATATTTTTATGGAGAAACACAAACTTAAAGCATTTTTTTCTAAGAAACTAAATTTAGAGAATGTGGGAGGAATAAGGAGAAAGTCAAGGCAGCATTTACAATTTAATGGGAAGGGAATTTACAGTGTCTTAAAGCAAATAAATGTCAAACCTATTTAAACTTTTAGGTATGACACATGGACTACTGATAATTAACATACAATTAAGTATTTTTGGTTGGTATAGCTACCTCTAACAATATTTGAGATGGCAACTGTTAATATTTAAGTCTACAACTAAATTTTTATTTCATTAAATTAATATAGCTCAATAACTTAGATCAGTTTTCAAAATATAACCACACAAATAAAATTTATCTGTTACTAGTGTATTTATTTCATAGTAATTGCGCCGCTTCCTAATCTGGATTTCCAGTTCTTTAGGCAAAATCTCCTATGTCACTGCCTTATACTGACACCTGCTGGAATGTACTGGAATTGTACATTTCTCATTGCGTTATCCAGGCAGTTGTTAATTTTGCATATGGGAAAGAATACGTGGAAGATAGTATTTCAACAGCAAATGATGTAAATTTTAATTTTCTAAATGAAATAAGTAACATTTATTCTAAACATTTAAATTTTCATGGTATCTTTAGGAAATTATAAATCAAGAAGTCTTCCCAAAAAGCACTTCTGATGGTAATTTATCCAATGACTTCAGTGACTTAACTTGTGTCTATTTGCGGTAGAATTAGGAAACTAATTAGCAACTTTCTCCAATATTGACTTCTGCTGTTTCATACTTTGCACTAACTTAATACCTTCAACTTTAGAAAAATATTTGGTTTTGTGAAAGTACACACACAAATGGATCAGGAAAATGACCCTGCTCTTAAAAAAAAAAGAATACATTCATACTGGTAGTTAAAAAAAATTAAATAGCATGAATTAGTGAATGAGCTTTTCTTATCTATTATCAAAATTGCCTTTTCATGAAAAACATAAATGTTTTACCAGAATAAACTTATCCATTGAAGTGGAGAAAAACACAACACGTTGAAATAATTAGGTTTACAAATCTTTGTAACTGAATTAATTAAGTTCCATTAAGTTTTAATTAACTTCTTATGCAAATAAAACTCTTGTAAGTATTTCTGAAAAGAATACCCCACTACCTGAATCTGTCTCCCAAAACTTCCGGGAAAAAAAAAAAAGTTTCCAGACAGCAATATATCTAATTGGCCAAATCATAAGAAATTACAGTGTGATATAATAAAGTTAATGGAATACTGCTTCCCACCTCAATCTGCTGCCATATAAGCATCATCTAGATGCCTGGACATGCCATATTGTATATCATCAGAAAAATAATATTTTCTTAGAGACAGTTGTTTTGATCACAAATGAGTTTGGGCAGCTAACAGAGCAACAAGATACATTCTTGAGAACGGTACTAAAAATATGATAGGAAGGAGGAATATAGTACTGCGGTAGTGTAAAAATTGCTAATATAACTCTCTCCTTTTATATCAAAACACTCTAATTTTGACAAAAGTAATGACATAGTATCAACATAGTTTGAATAAAACAAAGCTATGATCAAACATATAACAGCTGACTTAAAAAAATACAGCAGCTGATTGAATGGTTTATGTTCAGGATGATGTAGTATTAGAAATTTGCAACTGTCAAACAAGTTGCCTCCTGTAAGTCTACTTAATTCATCTATCCAAATGAAATTAAATTCTTCAAGTGTAACTATAATATATGGAGATTCAAGAATATAGGGGATGTTTTATGATGAAATTCAGTCTGATCATTTTTTAAAAATGTGTTTTAATTGTTTTAATTGAAAAAGCAATTAGCTATAAAACGATGGAACATTTTTAAAAAATCTACTGAAAGATTATTTGGCAATCTTCTTTTAATTTTACTAAAATTTACATAAGATTAATGTGCCATTCAATATTAAGATACTGCAAAGTACCAGAGAGGTAACAGGTCTTAATGAATGTAGTAGTTTTGCTATCATATTTTCTCCAAACATTTCACTAGCCCATCTCAGAAGACAAGATTGTGTCAATTGCAAAATAAACTATGTACTAAAACTAAAACCTGTTTTAGATTTTTAAACAAAATGTAATTATGCAATTCACTTTAACAGCTTTCACAATCAGTTACTAAGAAAGGGAATCTTTCCTTGATAAGAACCTGAAAGATTAGTTTTTAGAGCCTGAGAAACAGTAGAACTGTCAGACACCCGAGATCCTTATTTTCAATCACTCAGTTACCTTACAGAGCTTCTGATACCGAGGAGAAGAAACTGCCATCCTTTGTAAGCGATGCAACAAAACCACAACTTTCTGCAGAGACGTTCTCACCACAGCCATCATTTTAAGTTTACCACACTTCTGGAGACACCTCAGAATTTGCATTATAAATGAAGAGCAACGATCATTTCCTCCCGGTCACTGGACAATGATTTGTCAGTTCTCTGAGCATGCTCGTTTCCAGGAAAGCATTTGAAAGATATAGGGGGTTAGGTTCTAGGAAAAAGGAGGCTGGTATTCCTTCAACTTCTCAATTTAAAAAACACAGACAAACGCCACAGAGAAAGCCCCCCAGCAGATGCTCACAGGCAGCACTTGCTCAGCCCGGCATGGCCAGAAATGAAGGAAGTTGTCGAGCAGCCAAGCGCTGCCGGCTGCGGGAGAGGAGTGCGCTCAGTAGCCAAAGAGGATATTAAGTGAAACATTAAAGCTGCAGATAGAAAGCGGACATCCCCTGGGAACAGGGATTCAACATACCACCACCACCACCACCACGGTGCATGCCCTGTAGCTGGTTTCTATTAAGAGAGAACAGAGCATTCACCCTCTCTAAAGAGGGATACGTTCACTAACGTAAATGCAGCTCTAGCTGTGCTCTGTGAATTAGTGAACAGGAGACCCTGTTATAAATCTTGAGAAGAGCTGAAGGGTACAACTGACTCTGATAACAACAGCCCATACACTGAGTGCTAAAAAATCACCCCCAGACAGGTCTCAGCCCAAGATCACCTAAAACAAAACAAAACAACAACAATAAAGCAAAACAAAAAATATTTGCAGGGGTTATGTGACTAAGATACCCTAAAAGCAGGGTGATCCAGTGGATTCTCATCTGCCTGCCGAGAAGGTAAGCCATTAGAAATGGAATAGGTTAGGATTTGTCTAATTAAACAGCTAAGTTAATAAAAAATTAAAAGTCTGTAATTGACTACTGAACATTCCAAATTGCCACATTTCCCCTTAGACAGCATCTTCATGATCTCATTTTATTTGCCATAAAGCTGTTTTAATTTTATGAATAGGAAATATGAGGCCATAATTATATCATATAAAAATCCAGTACAGAATTTTGGGGTTTTATGTATATATACATATACACACACACACACACACACTTGAGACATATTCTCTACTGCAGCCTGAATATCATTGCAAATATCAACCGGGGTAAAGTACTATCAGGAGATGTGCAAAATAACCCTGGATGATTAAATGACTGGGTCAAAGAGCACAGCCAGAAATAGAACCCAGATGTTGCTCATTATCAGTGTCCTGCTCAAACTGGTAACCGGGCTAATGCTGCAATTTCACCTCTGTCTAATGTTGCCATGATTCTTTAAAAGAAATGCAGTATTTTCAAGTATTTGTTTTTCCTCCTTTACTTCATTTGCCTTTCTTAGTCCTTCATGTTAGAACGATTTAAAGTCCTATATTGTGTCTTACAGAACGGTGTTTATCAAGCAGTGCTTTGCCGACTTTGTTGGGTCTTATAGAATGTGTTTATCAGGCAGTGTTCTGTGGGCGTCTGCCTGTATCTTTTTTCCCTGCAGGTCCAAACTGAGAATCTACACTGCCTCCCTCTGGTGAGGCTAACAATGTCACCATATCTGTGTAAAGCCAAAAGTGGAGCACATATTCAAAGGATAGAATATAAAATGCTAAGGTATTTGGCAAATAGATAGAAATAGATTAGTGATTGTTCAGAGGGGAGGGAATTGGCGGGGAGGAATGGGAAATTGCTAGTAAAGGGAAGGGGTTTCTTTCTGAGGTAATGAAAATGTTCTAACTTGATTGTGGTGATGGTTGTACAACCGTGAATAGACTAGAAACAAATGAATTGTAAAATTTAAATGAATGAACTGTACAGTATGTGAATTATATGCCAAGAAAGTTGTTATTAAATAAGTATGAAGCTATAATTCCTGTCCCCTGTCCTAGAACCAGCAGATGAAGTCCCCATGATATAAGCATTCACCCCTCAAGCACAGTGCTAAGCATGGAGCTGGGCACAGGAGAAAAATCTAAAACATCTATAATCAAAGTCTGCACCTATGGAACAAGAGGATGAAAATGAGGCTAAAAGCAAACATAGGAGATAAAAGTGTAATAATCCTAAAACATAAATTATTAGAGAGCAAAATCAGCCACCCATGACAACACCACTCCAGAAAGGCAGCAGAACTCAGGATTTTACCCAGGAAAGAATCAGAGCATTTCAATTAATTGGTAATGCCAAATGTAAAGCTAAAATTTTTAAATATAATTAAAAGAATAACAATCTTTTAGAATATGAACATGCACATTAAGAATAAATGCACTTGAACTAATAAACTAGTTGGAAGTCAATAATGGGCTTTCATACAAAAGCAAAAAATAAAGTTTCTGCATCTTTGGCCAAATACTCTTATCTGAATATAGATTCACAGTGACAACTGCATACCAGGCAACTCCTCCTGGATGTTACTCCAATGCTTCATTTCAACAAAGTCAAAATGGATGAAATTTGCCATCCCCACACATGTCCCGCTAACTTGCAACCCTGCCCTGACATTTTCTTCTATGTTCCCACTCTTAGGCTCTAACGCCACTTGGCAATCTGTCTTTCCCCTTCCTTAGTCTATGTATACTATTGAGTCATTAGATCTACTACCCCTGCCATTGTCTCCTTTCTGGTAATTATCACCTGTAGCCTGGATGGCTACATGAGTATCCTAACAGGCCTCTCTTCTGTCACTCTTGTCTAGTTCAAGTCCATTCCTCATACCATCAGCTAAATTCCTATAAAGCAAAAATCCCATTGCATCACTCTTGTTACTATCCTTTATGACTTCCCTTCATTGCCACTGGATTAAAATATAAATACTTGCATGGCATTTAAGACCCTCTATCAGCTGGACTGCTCAGTTCTCAAGGAAGCTTGTCTCTCCTGCAGGTCTCCAAAGAATCGGCTTTTCTCTTGCCAAAAGGCCTCTGCTACGGAATAAATCCTAACAGCCTTGCAGCAGGGCAATGAAACATAGATACATAAATCCAAATCATCATTCATCCTTAAAAGAATGGCATGTATCATAGCATACTCCCAAAAGTTAATCATCTTCCATGTGCTTTAGAACTATCCTTATCAAAATTCACCCAAGATTCACCTTAAACTGAACATAGAATAAACTGCTTTGTCTTCATGAAATACTCCCCTGGCCTTGGATCTGGTTGTCACAAGTCATGAAGCAAGTATAAACAGTGAAACGTGTCAGCTAAGCAGTTCTACATACACATCCTGTGCATGCAGCAAAGATACACCAAGCTCCTTATTCCATCTTCCTTAGTGCACAGACTGTGCACCACCACCACCACCACTAACACCACCATGCCACCAGAACTTTTCTGTTATGATTTGCCATGCTTTTGTACAGTCATTTTCTCCAACAAACATCTCTCCATTTCCAAACAAGTTTCTATTTTAAATGTCTGTTCACTCATATAAAAGGAGAATCATTAATATACAACACCATAAAAAAATTAAAATTCTCTTTCCTCAGAAAAACTCAGTAAAAGGTACTAAATCTCTAACAATCATCTATCTATAAGGTGCTGAAAATAAAACCATAGAATTTTTAAAAAATAGAATGGAGAGAACATTTTAAAATTAAGAGCATTTAATAACAAAGCAAGGGAGTGAAAAATCATGCAAATTACTGTAATGTGAAACATTCTAAACATAAATGTACATATTTATCTTTAAACAAAGGAATTTTAGTAGACTCTTAGTAAATGTCCTCTTTATTACTTTCTACCAGCCAAAAGAGACTATTTTTAGCAACGCTAAAGTAATAATGTATTATATTTTATAAAGCATTATAATGTATTTTAATATTTTTATCAGCAACCTTTCTTGATGCTGTTTGCCATAAGTAATCCTGTGCTTAGATATTTTTATTTTGAAAGATTTTAAACATTTCTATTTACATTTGTCTTCCACTGTTTGAATATTCATTAAATATTGAGAAGAGTCTTAGCTATGGTAAGAATATATCCTAAGATAAAATATGTCAGAAGACATCATTAAACTCCAGAATAGGCCTGTGCTTTGCTGGTGCTCATTACCAGGGTTCATTTAAAGCCTCCTTTATTCATTGTGTATAAACTGTTACCTACTCAAGTGCACAGCCTAGATAGCTACTGAAATTAAAACCATTGCATAAATTAACTGCGAGCATTTATAGGTCAGGCTTTTTCTTGTTTAAATCATAAAAAAATAAATAATCTAGCATTTACCCACACTCAGAGTCCTCTATGACCTCCTAAAATACAGATGATGGCTAAATATTTTATCAATTAACATTTATAGTGACCTCATGAGGCTCAAAACAGCGAGTCAAAGGAACAGATTTAATTTTGATACTTGCCTGGTCACACTCATTACCAAGTCACAAAATGTATTGTGCAATGAATAAGATACAAGCAGCAATGTATTTAAACAGAAATTTTCAACAAATGAATCTTAAGAACTCAACAGTAAAACACCATGAGTTTTCATGCACAGGGACAATTTATAAATAAGCTCATTCCAAAAAGATCTGTTTTTCAAATTGTGTAACTTTTCAGTGAAAATAATTTCAAACTTAAAGAAAAATTGTAAGAATCAGAGTAGTTCAAAGAAAGACTCTGTATCCTTCATCCAGATCCACACATTTGTTGACATTTTACAAAACAGTCTTTTTGATGTTTTAAGAGAAAAGAGTTCCTAAGAACGGATTTAAAAAAGGTTTCAATGCTGAGTTTCCTAATGGTGAGTCAAGGTCCAAGGACAGCAGTCAGTATTTACTTAGCATTTGCACACAGGGCACTGCATAGGCAACAATATGGATAATATAATCTCTGCCCTTGAAGAACCATGTGACCAACTGGGACAAGTGGAGACATGTATCAAAAGACAATGGAGGCCAGGCACGGTGGCTCAGGCCTGTAATCCCAGCACTTTGGGAGACCAAGGCAGGTGGATCACTTAAAGTCAAAAGTTTGAGACCAGCCTGGCCAACATGGTGAAACCCCATCTCTACTAAAAATACAAAAACTAGCCGGGCATGGCGGAGCACACCTGTAATCCCAGCTACTCAGGTGGCTGAGGGATGAGAATCGCTTGAACCCAGGAGGCAGAGGTGGTAGCAAGCTGAGATTGCACCACTACACTCCAGCCTGGGTGACAAAACAACAACAACAACAAAAGACAATGGAACACATGTTCACAAGTACATCAGAAATAATAGTTGTCAAACTGATGTGAGCATGGCATGGTATAAACTAATCAGATGTCATACTATGGTTGACAAGGAGACTTCCCCATTGAAACAGGTTTTTGTTTTGTTTTTTTGGGGAGTGGACAGAGAGTCTCGTTCTGCCACCCAGGCTGAAGTGTAGCAGCATGATCTTGGCTGACTGCAACCTCTACCTCCTGGGTTCAAGTAATTCTCATGCCTCAGCCTCCCAAGTAGCTGGGACTACAGGTGCACGCCACCACACTTCGCTAATTTTTGTATTTTTAGTGGAGATGGTGTTTCACCATGTTGGCCAGGCTGGTCTTGAACTCCTAACCTCAGGTGACGTACCCACCTTGGCCTCCCAAAGTGCTGGGATTACAGGTGTGAGGCACTGCACTCCACCTGAATCACATTTTGAACTGGAAGGTTCAAGAGCACTAAAGCAGAACTACTTGAGGGCAGAAAAAGATTCAGACATATTTCATAAGATTCCTCATAATGTTTATAAGTGAAAAGTTTTATATTAGCACATTTTGTGTAGAAGAAATATTTGAACCTCAGACTACATATACAATCACAGTTATCAAGCTAATGACATAAAAGTAATACCATCAAGCCTAATATTCTTAGTTATAAACTAAGCCATAGAGCTTTTGCAGCTTTTATATTAAGTATGTATAATAAATGGAGAAAGAAACAACTTCACATTAAGGGAAAATGCCCTTATAATTTAGGATTCAATAAAGCTAACCGTAATAGGGCTTAAAATGACAAAAAGCAGAATAGCTGTGAGCCTCTAACTCTAAATAAACAATTATTACTTCCATAAAACAAGGTGGGTTTTTCCCCTCTAACATTAAGTAAAAATATCTAATAGAGCTTATTTCAAGAAACCTATTATTCACAGGAGAGCACGGATTTCATAGGAGAATAAAGTGACAACCTCACCTTTTAAGGGTAACACATTTGCATGCAGAGGGATCAAAAGCGCACAGGGCAAACACAAGTACTGGTGTGGTTTCCCATGCACTTACCTGCATCTGCTGTTTGAGTTCCCTGGCCAAGATACTATCCTGAAGAGCATTCTCCCGATGAGAGGCATCTGCAAGCACATTCACTGTGGTCTCTGCTTCCTGCATCCACTTTAGGAAGTTTTCCAGATCTCTGCGAGAGGCCTGCACCATCCTCCACTCAGCCTCCAAGGTGTTCTGTCTGTCAGCAATACTGAAAGTAACAATATGACAGCATGGCTCCATTACTTACAGTGTGACATTCCACATCACACATCCCCTAAATAAAAAACTAACAGGCAGCCCCCAAAGGACCTTTTAGTCAAGTCACCATAGGTAACTGGGAGATTTATTTGTGTGTGTGTCTTGAATAATCCTTAGTGGGGGGGGTCATGTGAATTCTGAGAAGAGTGAAAGGGGGAGAGTCATAAAAATATTAAAATCACATCCATAAGATACAATAATTATAAGTACATTTTACAACTCATAATTGTAAGTTAAATTATTCCCCCATATGTTGTAGGTCAATACAAAAGGCAATTGTATTCTTTCAGTCACTGAATCCTACCACTCCTTTAAGGATTAAATATTCGTACAGTCAGTGACTATATGAATATTTGTTGATACTGCCTTTATGTAAGTCAATACAATTGCCTTTTGTGTTGACTTACATAAAGACAATATCAACAAATACTCCTACAGTCAGTGGCTAAATGAATTCTAGGAAGAAATAAAATCTGAAGAAATATTTAAGACAAAATAAAAATAATTGAAGCAGCTGACTTTATATATTTTAAACAATTCATATCTATACAAGTTGGTTTCTTATTTAGTAATATTTAGAATGCATTGGACAAATGAGCTTCTATAAACCCTTCATTAAATCTACATCAAAATTAGAACACAGAGCTGTCTTGGAGTTATATGAGTTAAGAGATACACACACCTGTAAATTCAACATTTAAAACTTTATATTCTTCAGAGCTCTATAATAAGGAAACAACTGAATTTTAAAAATTAGTATCGATAATTTCACTCCTAGGTATTTAAATCCAAGAGAACTGGAAATATTTCCACAGAAAAACCTGTACACAAATGTTTGTAGCAGCATTATCTATAATGGCCAACTAGTAGAATCAACCTAAATTGAGAGAGAAGTTAATAAACAGAATACACTATGTCTATACATAGAATATTATTCACCTATAAAAAGGAATGAAGTACTGACACGTGTTACAATATGGATGAACCTTGAAAACACTACGTTAAGTGAAAGAAGTTAGACACAAAGGGCCAGATATGGTGAAATTCCATTTATACAAAATTTCCAAAATAGGTAAATTCATATACAGAGAGAAAGTAGATTAGGTGTTGCCTAGGATTGCACGGTGGAGGACAATGGAGGATGACTACTAATGGTATGGGGTTTCTTTGGAGGATGACAAATTTTCTGAAATTAAGAGTAGTGATGGTGACCCAACATGGTGAATATACTAAAAATCCTGATGAATTTTGTGATACAGCAGTCCCTCCTGATCTGTAGGGGATATATTTCAAGATCCCCAGTGAATGTCTGAAACCATAGATAGTGCCAAACCTTATATATACCATGTTTTTTTCCCATGCATCATACCTATTTTTACATTATAAATTAGGCACAGTAAGACATTGATGATAATAACTAATAATAAAATAGAACAATCATAACAATATACTGTGTAAAACTTCTGTCAATGTGATCTCTCTCTCAAGATTTCTTTTTGTATACACCGCAGGTAACTGAAACCACAGCAAGCAAAACCACAGATAAGGGGGGACTACTGTATACAAATTGTATCACAGTAGAAATCAGCATATCTAATAGACTTTATTTACACATATTTTTTCTCTCTGTCCATCCATTCATCCACCCATCCATCTGTCCTTCTATCTGTATATATACATAGAGGGAGAAATGTCTGGAATATTAACTTAACATTCAAACAGTTAATTTTGGGTGCTGGGATTTAAGTTGGTTTACTTTCCTATTTGCACTTTTTGGCATTTTTTTTTTATTTTATAATGATGCATATCTTTTTTTAACATATCATTTTAAAAAATGGGCAAAAGATTTAAACCTATACATTACCATAGAAGATGTTTAGATGACAAATAAGCAAATGAAAATATGCTCAGCACATTAATCATTAGAGAAATGTAAATTCAAACCACAATGAGACATTGCTTCATGTTAAAATGGCTTTAAGAAAATGACTATACCAAGGGTTGGCAGGAATGTGGAGGAACTGCAACTCTCATACATTGCAGGTAAAAGTACAGCCATTTTGAAAAACAGCTGGCAGTTTGTTATAAAGTTAACCATGCATTAGTGATACAACTCAGCAATCTTACCCCTAGGTATTTATTGCTAGGAGTAATAAATACCTATTTATTTATTATGCCTAGGTGGGGCACAGTGGCTTATGCCTGTAGTCCCAGCACTTTGGGAGGCCGAGGCAGGCAGATTACTTGAGGTCAGGAGTTTGAGACCAGCCTGGACAACATAGTGAAATCCCTTCTCCACTAAAAATACAAAAATTAGCTGGGCATGGTGGGGCATGCCTGTAATCCCAGCTACTTGGGAGGCTAAGGCAGCAAGAATTGCTTGAACTCAGGAGGCAGAGGTTGCAGTGAGCCAAGATTGTGCCACTGCACCCCAGTCTGGGTGACAGAGTGAGACTGTCTCAAAAACAAACAAACAACAACAAAAAAAACCACCATATGTCTACATAAAATCTGTATGTCAGTGTATATAGCAGCCTTATTGGTAATGGCCAAAAACTGAAAACAACCCAAATACCAACTGGTATTACATACAGATAGACAAAGTCTGGTACAGGGATACAATGGAATACTATTCCACAATAAATATAAGCAAACTACTGATACACGCAACAACATGCATGGAATCTCACATGCATTCTGCTAAGTCAAAGAAACCAGACATTAAAGACTACACACTAACATTCTGTTTATATGACATTCTTGAATGTCATCAACCTCATCCTAGCACTTACTTCTTAACCTGCAGAATCAGTTCAAATTTCCTTGCCTGGAATTTAATTTCCTCCATAATTGATCCCAGTTTACTTCTCCAACTTTATCCCCTAGTTTCCTTCAATACTCTGTTTAGGTAATAGTGGTGTGCTCCTTTTTCTCTACAATATTCTTAATATTGTGTCCACACGAAAATGTTATATCCATATAAAAATGTCCTGCTGACCCTCTCCATTTATCACAATCCTACCACTCCTTTAAGGGTTAACGACTACCTCTTCCAGAACCTTCCATCCCAGTTCGGTTTCCTTGTTATGAGTTCGTAAAAGGTCAATAATCCTCTTCAAACAACGATTAATCACATGAATCCTGGAAAAAGGCCTTGAATGATGATCTTGTTTCATTCTTAAATTGTATTTTAACTACACTATATAGTTTTCGTATCTTTCCACCCATTCTATAAACTGCATTTCAGCAGAACTTTTTATACCTTCATATTCCTGAGTCCTATTTATACAAGTATTTACCAAATGACAATCTTTCCATAATATTCATTTTATTTTATTTATTTTTTATTTTATTTTATTTTATTTTATTTTATTTATTTTATTTTATGAGACAGAGTCTTGCTCTGTCACCAAGGCTGGAGTGCAGTGATGTGATCTCAGCTCACTGCAACCTCTACCTCCCAAGTTCAAGTAATTCTCCTGCCTCAGCCTCCCAAGTAGCTTATCGGTGCCTGCCACTACACGTGGCTAATTTTTGTATTTTTTTAATAGAGACAGGATTTCACCATGTTGACCAGACTGGTCTCAAACTCTTGACCTCAGGTGACCGGCCCGCCTCAGCCTCCCAAAGTGCTGGAACTACAGGCATGTGCCACCACACCCAGCAAATTTTTGTATTTTGTTTTTTAGTAGAGATAGGGTTTCACCATGTTGGCTAGGCTGGTCTCAAACTCCCGACCTCAAGTGATCTGCCCGCCTCAGCCTCCCAAAGTACTGGCATTACAGGCTGAGCCACTGTGCCTGGCCATGCTATGTCTTTAAGATTAGCTCCTACACTTAAACAATTTACAAGAAAAAATCAAACTACCAAATCAAAAAGTAGGCGAAGGATATCAACAGACATTTCTCACAAGAAGACATTTATGTGGCCAACAAACAGATGAAAAAAGCTCAAAACCACAATGAGATACCATCTCACACCAGTTAGAATGGCAGTTCCTAAAAAGTCAGGATACAACAGATGCTGGAGAGGATGTGGAGAAATAGGAACGCTTTTACACTGTTGGTGGGAGTGTAAATTAGTTCAACTATTGTGGAAGACAGTGTGGTGATTCCTCAAGGATCTAGAACCAGACATACCATTTGACCCAGCAATCTCATTACTGGGTATATATGCAAAAGATTATAAATCATTCTACTATAAAGACACATGCACATGTATCTTTACTGTAGCACTATTTACAATAGCAAAGACTGGGAACCAACCCAAATGCCCATCAATGATAGACTGGATAAAGAAAATGTGGCACATATACAACATGGAATACTATGCAGCCATAAAAAAGAATGAGTGCATGTCCTTTGCAGGGACATGGACGAAGCTGGAAACCATCATTCTCAGCAAACTAACACAGGAACATAAAACCAAACACTGCGTGTTCTCACTTACAAGTGGCCGTTGAACAATGAGAACACATGGACACAGGGAGGGGAACATCACACACAGGGGCCTGTCAAGGGGTTGGGGGCAAGGGGAGGGAGAGTATTAGGACAAATGCCTAATGCATGCAGGGCTTAAAACCTAGATGATGGGTTGATGGGTGCAGCAAAACACCATGGCACATGTATACCTATGTAACAAACCTGCACGTTCTGCACATGTATCCCAGAACTTAGAGTAAAAAATTTTTTAAAAACCTAAAAATAATAATTGAACTAATTATGAAAAATAACTCCTACATACCATTTTTCAAGAAGCTCCTAGATGTCCGCCACAGAACTCAGTTTGCAAATCAAGAAGGAGGAAGATACGAGAAACATAAAAAAGAGATCCAACCCAGGAAGAAGCAAAGGGGCTCTCCTGTTAATGGTGACAGGAGATCACAGAAAAGAGGGTGTGAATCCAAACTGGAGCAGGTATGGGCTGTCTTCACCGTTGCCACCACTCTGTATTACTGTTTTAACGTGACAAAACTTACAAAGGATACACTCAGACAAAATGAGGACATCGCCCCAAAAAAGAAAACAAATAAACCCAAACAAAACAAAACAAAAAGGCAAAAACAAACGAATAACACAAAACTTCCATGAGATCCAAGAAACAGGGATTCTAAACTAGGAGCAAAGCAAATACCCAGCATGATGGCTGTGTAGCAGGCCTAGAAAGCATGTCTCCAGAAGAGATGTCACCAAGGACCAAGGAACAATATTAGAAGTGATAGCCTGCTTAATGTGACTGGCTTTGTGGAAAATTGTACTGTCAGGTCATTGGAAAATGTGGGAGGGATTAGCAATAGGTGCAAAGAAAACTAGGCATATAAAAATAAGGCAATTATTAATTTCAGGTAAAACAAACACATAGGAAACAAAATTATAATAAACCTCAGTTTTTAGCTGGTAATAATGTTTGGACAGGCAAAATAATATCAACACTGTATATTTATTTACCTAAAATTCAATGACGAAGCAGGGAAAAGAACAGCAGCATCCCTAAGCAGCTTCCTATGTATTTACCAAAATAGGATGTCAGCAGACAATATCTAATACTGAAGAACTGAAAGATGATGGCATACTCATTTTATTTAGAATATGGAAATGTAAAAATGATAGAAGAAGGTAAGGAGAATAGTTGCCTCTAGGAAGGGGACTGCAGTGAGTCAAGGGAAAAGAACTATATTCTGTTATAAACCTTTCAGTGCTTAGTGGTTGTTGGTTTTTTTGTAATCATAGGTGAATTTTTTTTAATTTTTAAAATTTAGAAGTTACCCACTAGAATCTGAGTGGTTGTTGTTGGTGATGTTTTATCCTTCCCCAAACCCTGCCCATATTTTCTATTTTTAAAACATCAACAGAAAAAACATTAAGAATAGCCAAATGAAGGCTGTGCTAAAAAGGCGCTAGAAAACAATTAAAGGAGTGCACATATGCAATCAATCCACTACAAACAGGCGATTCTCCTTTAAGAACATTCAATATATAAAATTTAGTCACTAAAAAATTTAGTAAGGTCAAACACCTTCATTTCCCATAATCAGAAGTCTTTTTTATTATTTAAGAATATTCATATGCACATAATAGGTTATATGGCAACAGCTAATGTAAAAAGAGATCATTACAGATTAATTCTATTAAACCCTGAGAATGTCCAAACTAGGGAAAAGGACGCAAATGTCTAAGAACCCTAAGGGTAAAGGCAGATGATTCTCTTTATATGACAGATATTTAGATACCTAGCAAGTATAAAGGACGAGGCTAGGATGGGAGGTAGACAACCTAAGGTCATACTTCAAAGGAAAAGTGAGCTAAGAAGACCATGAGCACTTGGCCTCAGACAGTATTCCACTGGGTAGAGTAACTTCAGCAGCACACTTTGGTGACCAGTGGAACATTCTCAATCCAGAAGCTAGACCACCTGTTGACAAATTATCTACTGATCGATCATCAGTGGGAAAAGAGATACTACTTTAAAAATATTCACTTTGTAGGAAACTTTCAGAAAAACAAATTTTAGTTATTTTGTAAGAGATGTCTACTTTGTTGGCTATATAAGTAAAAAAATATGGATTTTGGATTAAGGTAGACAAAGACACTAGCCACAAGTGCTTGGGCAAGGATTGTCTTCATCATCCCTAAACTTTGCCTGATACACAGGTTTTCCATGATCTGACTCTGGCTCACCTCCCCAGGAGGCATCTCCCCGCTTCATACTTCATATGTTATTTATCTATAAAAATGAACCAATTATTAATCCTCTGAGCAGTCACTGCCTCTGTCGCATCCAGAACTCTACATTTTACTTTTTTTTACCTTAAATATCCTCCTGCTCCTTCCCTCCAGCCTCCACTAATTTTCCCTGTCCCACCTGGTTAACTTCTACTGACCCTCCAGACCTGGGTGCAAACACTTTCCAAAACCATGGTACCTTCCCCAAGGCATCCCATAGTTTCCCCTACCATGGCTGTTGGTGTTTCATCGCTGCTATCATAAATAACCACAAACTTTGTGGTAAAAAACAACACAAGTTTATTATCTTACAGTTTTGTCAGTGATCAACACGGGTCTCCACTAGACTAAAATCAAGTTATCAGCAGGGCTGCATTTATTTCTGGAGGCTCTAGGGGTGAATCCGGTTCCTCTTCTTTTCCAACTTCTAGAGGCTGCCACATTCCTTGACTCATAGCCTCTTCCTCCACCTTCAAATCCAGCAACAGCAGGTAAAGTCCTCACTTCACATCTCTCTGAATCACTCTTCTGCCGCCTCCTCCACTTTTAAGGACTCCTGGGATGAAATGGGGTTCACCCAGAAAATCCTGAATAATCTCTTTGGGGGACACTTTTCTGCCTTCCTCATTGTATCTCTGATCATGACAGTAAGCAATTGTTTTCTTGCCTGTTTAAAGCTGTTGCTCATCAGTGCACCCAGTAGGACCAGGACCTACATACAGTAGCAACTCAACAAGTATTTATTGAATAAACTTATACAGCAATAGGAATAACATCTCCATATTGCATCAATATTTTAAGGAGAAAATGAGGTATACATATATAAATGTATCAAGATATAGTGAATACTCAGTAAATATTTTCCCTAACCTCATGTATGAATTTGGGGAAATACTAGGAAATTAATTTTGCTTATTGCATGCAAATGTGAAATTTAATGAGAAGTGTCCTGGAATTTTTTCTAATGCATATATAGCTGGTATCAAATTTTTATCATAAACTTAACTACTAAACATAATGACTATACTAAGAGTCAAACCCTACTTATAGCAGTTCAAATTGTCTTCAAATTATTATAATGAATGTATGTGTTTAAATTTAAAATCATAGCTTATACATGTTATTTTATATTCTGATTTTTGAAATTAATATAATTTATATAAAATTTCTAATAGACTATAGCTTAGTTGTTTCCTCCACCTCCAGTTTATTTTTTCTTACTTTTAAAAATTAGACCCTAGGCTAGAGTACGGTATACTCAACAATACAAGATTTTCTATCCATTCTCAAGGAATTCCACATGATTTATTATAATATCATAAGTCAATAAAATCACTGAAATTAGAGTCTCAGGAACACGTATTCATACTCTATTACACGGCTAATATACCACCTTTAATGCCATTTGTACACTGCTCTCAGAAGACAATGACCTAATTCTATCACCTCCACCATTTAGTAGCTGTATGGCTTGGGGTAAATCATTTCAAATCTCCAATTTATTTTTTTCATCCTTAAAATAAGGGGCTTGTACTGGATCAGTAAATTACCCATTTTAAAATCTCCAGAGATCCTTTTAAAACTACATAATCCATCACAGGAATCACAAAACCTACTAGAAGTGTTCCTCCACTCTCACCTCCATCCCTAGTTTCAAATTCAGCTTCATTAAGAATCGCTGCATGTAAATGAAAGGTGACTGGCGGGAATAGATGGGTAGTGTGCCGATCGCAAAAAAGGTTGGGAAGCATTAATGTGGAAGAGTTCTAAGATCGCATCCAGCACTGAACTTGCATTCGTCTATGATTCTCAATGTAGATTTTATATTTGGCAGTTCTGACTGCTATGTCTCAAGAAAGATCAGAACACAGCTAGAGGACGTATTGAGAAAAGTAACGAGATAATACAAGGGAAGGAATGCTCTTACAGGAAAAGAAATGATTTTAAGCTTAGGAATTTGTGGCTAGAAGACAAAGGCAAAGAAATTTTTTTTTAAATCTCTTGTTAAATCTACAAATCACAAAGAACACAGGCTAAAAACCTAAAGATACAACATTTTAAGTTTAGAAGGGTAACATTAGCAGAAATAATTTTTTTTTACTTCAAACAGAAGAAGCAACAGACTATAAAAGTCTTTACTGCAAGAAATGACACCAACTAAAAATATAAATAGCTTCCCATAAAAGATTTAAGGACATCCACGGGTGACAGATTTATAATACTTTACATTAAAGGGAAGTAGGATTTTTTTTTAAATGTGAACGCTTAGCTTTTAAAAGATATTTTTGTAATAAAAGCAGCTATGACACCCTATAGCCTATAGTCATTTTGTAACACAATAAAACCTGACATACCTGCCTTTTTAAAATGTTATTTTAAAGATGTTAAATAATACTTGATATTTTAAGCTACAAGATATATTATTTAATCAATTGTGCATCTACTTATAATTGGTCAAAAGAGTATTTGAACATGAGTAGATATGTCTCTCTTTTTAAAGAGTTTAATGAAAAGGGCATCTCAGGAAACCCATCAATGTGTGTTGCCAAATTTTGGTGTGCTCAAAAGGTGACCTTTACATTAATATAATATTTAAATACATTTATCTCTTTTAGAATGAAAAACAGCAGCATCAGTAGTTTGAGTGGCAGGTAGAAAACTTACAATGAAACAATTCCTTAAACTTTTCAGTGAGCACCTTCACAAGGTAATTTTGTTCTTTTAAATAATATTCACCTGAGAAATACATTAAAGCATGCTGTGGGGAAAATTCAGTTGAAATGAAGAATCAGTCACTGCACATATTTCCAAAGATCTATCTATGGTCTTTTAGTGACCATTCCTGGTTACGTAGAGGATAGATCGTCATCATGATATTTGAAAATTCACTACATGGGACTCAAGGAGACCCCGTCCTAAGCTGCTAGCCCCCACTGACACTCCCACCACAACCCCCTGCTGCTACCCCATGATCCCCGCCCACAGCCTTGTGAACCCAAAGGAGCATCTCTCCTGGGGCTGTGATTGTCAGGAAATAAATAGTCAAGACCACAGAGTCATTTCCTTGAGAGGATTTCCCTCACCACATCCTATTTCCCCTTTAGCTAAGTCACTACCAGATATTTGGTCTTCGTTAGTCAACCAATATTGAACCATAACTCCCATACCATCCCCAGTCTGCTCCAACACACTCCCCTAACCCTTCTTCCACCATGCTCTAGAGCTCCTCTTCTAGGATCAGCAGACTCTGCTGTACCTTCTATCTCCCCAGACCAATCCCTTTTTGTCTTCACTGAAACCAGTTTCCATAGGGCCATTATTTCTCCTGCAAACTTTTTGTTTTTTCCAGAGTCTGGTTCTGTCGCCAAGGCTGGAGTGCAGTGGTGTGATCACAACTCACTGCAACCTCCACCTCCTAGGCTCAATCAAACCTACCACCTCAGCCTCCCTAGTAGCTAGGACCAGAGGCATGTGTCACCACACCCAGCTGATTTTTGTATTTTTTGTAGAGATGAGGTTTTGCCATATTTCCCAGGCTAGCCTGGAACTCCTGGACTCAAGCAATCTACCTGCCTCAGCCTCCCGAAGTGCTGGATTACAGACATGAGGCACTGCATGGGGTCCCCTGCAAACTTTTCATGAAGGCTTTTCCTTTTTCTCTCAGATCCTTTATGCCTCAGTTTGAGAAGCTGGAATAAGGGTCCTCCCTGCTCCCCACTGCTACCTCCAGGTTGTTGTTCACCCATCTTCCAGGCAAAATCCCGCTGTGGAAAGCACAACACATGTAGCCACTATGTTCCTATACTGAGCTTCAGGTTCAGGGGCACTATATATAGAGGTTGACCGCTGCCTCAATGAGGAAGTGAAGTTTGAAATCCAACTCAAGGTCTGTTTGCCAAGCCATAGCTCTAGTGAGGGACGACACCATCCAGAGAAAGGGACACATTAGACACCATTATGGACCAGAGGCAATCCTGTTCTCCTCTCATTTCCAAAGATCTTACTCTTCCCTGCTCCATCTTTCTCCCACTTCCATCTGCATTCTTCTTCATTGCCTCATGGAGTAGATGAATGCTATTAAAGAGTAGTTCAACAGGACTACCTTTCCTTACATTTAATAATATAAACCACAAATAGGCACTCATTACTGCCCAGCAATACCATACATTTACCCTAGGAAACTCTCCATCCCACTCACAAAGATCTGATCTTACACCCAATCCTCTCTCTTCCAACTTCTCTTAGTCCTACCTCCAACCTCACTGACAATGTGCTCGATAGATCATAAAGCTCAGTTCTTGCATGGAGAACCTTTCATCTTCCACCACTAATGGTCTAGTTCACATACATCTAAACTCACCTTCTCGTTGTCTTTTCTGGTCATAATGAAAAATGCATTCCAGTTCTTACCAAACCCAATTCTCTAAATCTCACTTTCTTATCTTCTCAAAGCCTTCCTGTCCTCCTTCCTTTGTCCCCTCTGCATTTAATCACCAGTCTCTCATCTAGTGGGTCATTCTCATAGGCACACAAACATGCTTTACTATAATCCATTTTAACAGAAAAGTCAATCGACTGTCTTAACCCTACAGCCCCCACACTAAGCACTACCTAATCTCTCTGTCCCTCTTCACACAAACTTCTCTAAAGTTGTTTCCACAAACTGTTTTTACTTCTTCACCTTCATCTCACTCTCTAGCTTCTGGCCACATTACTTCCTCCAAATTGCTCTTTCCAAAATCACCAGGAATGTCCAAGCTGTGGAATTCCCAAAATCATGTGCTGTGTCATCTTATTTGATTATTCAGCCCAATTCAATCCAGTAGATCATTCTTTCTTAGAAACATTCTCCTCTCTCCATTTCCTCTAAGAGATATTCTCCTCCCTCTATTTCTGAACACGACAAATCTGCGAATTTTTTTCCACTTCATTGGAAATTTTTTCTGAGTCCTTTTTGCTCCTTCCTCCTTTTTTGCTCAATCACCAAACCCTAGGCCTTATAGACCCAGTTAAGCATACCCCTCTCTTCTTCATCTACACTCCCTCCCTGGTGATCCCATCCAGTCCCACATGTTCAACCTCCAATGTGAATGCTGAGAACTCTCAATTCATATCTGAGGTCCAAAACATCTGAGTTCCAGATTAATATACATAATTGCCTATTTCACCTATATACTTAGATATCTAACAGGCATCTCACACTTATCAAAACCCAACTTGTAATTTTTGTTCTTCTAAAACTCCCACATCCTTTCCCAATTCGGTGAATGGTACCTTTTACACTCATCCTTTTACAAAATACCATCTTGGACTGTTTCCAAGCCCTTAAGGCATATATCTAATCCACCAAAATGTCTTTTCTACTTCCAAGGCATATATAGCAAATCTACCATCTTCTTTCCATCATTGCTGGCATACAGTAGCCACGGGGACCACCATGTCCCAGTTGGACCACAGCCATCACTTCCTTTCTGGTCTTCCCAATTATTCTACTATACCCACTAGCAACCTATTATCCACATAAGATCCAGAAAGATTAAATTTTAATATATATACACATTAGGCAGTGTCACTCCCTTCCTTAACAATTCCAATAGCTTTCTATTGTACTTTTAATATCCAAACTCCTTCCCATGTGATATGATTAGGTTTTGTATCCACACCCAAATCTCACCTTGAATTATAACCCCTATATCCCCATGTGTCAAGGGAGAGACCAGGTGGACATAACTGGATAACGGGGATGGTTTCCCCCGTGTTGTTCTCATGATAATGAGTGAGTTTTCACAAGATCTGATAGTTTTATAAGGAGCTCTTCCCCCTTCACTCAGCAATTCTCTTCCTGCCGCCTTGTGAAGAAGGTGCCTTCCCTCTCTTACACAGCACCTCTTTAATTTCTCTCACCTCCAAAACAATCTCCTACAGTTAGGTATTATTTTCCTATTTACTTACGTACATTGCAAGGCTTCCCCTATGCAATGTCAGCTTCCTGGGAGCAGGAATGAGGTATATTTATGGTTGAATCTTTAGGGCTGGTCACAGAGCTTGGCAAATAGGAAGCTAAATAAATACTTGTTTAACTAGTTGATTAATCAATTAATGGAAAAAGAAACAAATGAAAACAAAAACAGAGACTGTGGGCATTGTTTCTGTGGGCATTGGCTCTTCAGTTTGTTTGATATGGAGCTAAATGTGCTGAGAAAATATCCGCATGCTTGAGTTTGATATTTACAAAATGAAAACATTAACATTCATAGGCATTTATCACAAAGACATTGTTCGCAATTGTTTTTTTAAAAAAAGTAATAAAATGATACTTGAAATATTGAAACAATGTAACAGAAGAGGAAAATATAGAAGACTATAATTTTTACACTTCTCTTTTTGGCCAGCTTTATTCCCAACTTGGAAGGGAAAACTAAAAATCAAATGCTAGCAAAGAAAATAAACAAAACAAGTTGAAAAATAAAGGTGATTTTCAGGGAAAGAAGTAAGCTTCCGAGAGGATAAATCAAGTTGACTGACCCAAATCTCCGAACCTCATATTGGTGGACATGCTGGGAGGATAAGGCTACCTGTACTTTTCACCTGAGCCCATTCATTCGGGAATGACAGCTGCTACAGCATTCGTTTTTAAGAGCTTGAAGGTTTAGCCTGGCTGATATCAGGCCTTATGAAACAATCCCAATATGAGTATCTTCTATTGATCACTGTTAAAAGGAATTGACCAAATTGGACAAAGAATAAATGCTGAAAAAAGCTTCATTTTTATTAATCTATAAGGACAATAAACATCATTACTGAAAAAGTAATAACAGATATAATAGAAGCTTCCAAATATACAACAAAATTATTGGAAAATCAATCAAAATTAAATTTTTGAAACTTAACCTGTTTTCAGAATAGTTACAAAATCAGTCTTTACTATATACAATATTTAAATAATCTTTTGAAAACTATATACATTCCACATGTCTAGCTGGCCATTATTAATTAATTAATAAATATTAATGAGAAAGATAATACCATTTCAAAAGAAGAAAATAAAGTTATCTTACTGGATAAATCTGTATTTGTGCCTCCCACATTAAATAATTGTGTCTTATGAGCAGACACTTCTCAAAAGAGGACATTTATGTGACCAAACATATGAAAAAAAGCTCAACACCACTGAGCATTAGAGAAATGCAGATCAAAACCACAATGGGATACCTTCTCATGCTAGTCAGAATGGCAATTATTAAAAAGTCAAGAAACAACAGATGCTGGTGAGGCTGTGGAGAAATAGGAAGGCTTTAATGCTGTTGGTGAGAATGTAAATTAATTCAACCATTGTGGAAGACAGTGTGGCATTCCTCAAAGACCTAACAACAGAACTACCATTCTACCCACCAATCCCATTACTGGGTATATACCCACAGGAATATAAATCATTCTATTATAAAGATACATGTATGTGTATGTTCATTGCAGCACTGTTCACAATAGCTAAGACATGGAATCAACCCAAATACCTATCAATGATGGATTGGATAAAGAAAATGTGGTAGCTATATACCAAGGAATATTATGCAGCCCTAAAAAGGAATGAGATCATGTCCTTTGCTGGGACACGGATGGAACTGGAAGCCATTATCCTCAGCAAACTAATGCAGGAACAGAAAACCAAACACCGCATGTTCTCACTTATAGTGTGAGCTCAACAATGACAACACATGGACCCAGGGAGGGGAACAACACACTGGGGCCTGTAGGAAGAAGGCAGGAGAAGGGAGAGCATCAGGATATATAGCTAATATATGCTGGACTTACTACCTAGGTAATAGGCTGATAGATGCAGCAAACCACCACATTTACCTCTGTCATAAACCTGCATGTCCTGCACATGTATCCTGGAACAAAATAAAATAAAATATGAAATAAAATATAAAATAAAATAAAATAAAATATTTTTTTAAATAAATAATTGTATCTTTTTAAATTCTGTACCTTTTCTTCCCAGGATGGTTGGATTTTTGCTTTGGCAGGAAATGCTTAATTGCAAGGTAAATTCAGCAACTGTGATAATTCTGCAAACCAAGGAAACTGCATTTTCTAAGAAATTTCATCTGTTAATAAAGTTTTAGAATATCTATACTGCACTCAGAAAAGCAGACAATGAAGTATTTTATCATTAATTAAAGTAGAAAGAGTTCAAAATGACTATGGACAAACAACTGATAATGACTCAACCTTCTGCTAATTTAACCCCAGAAAGTACTGTGCATTTGACTAAAGGCAGTGGATTTATCAGAAAGACATTATATGAAAGAGCATATGATGACAGTTTGGGCAACTTTTTCTTAAGCATATACTACCTACCAAGAACTTTTACACATAACTTTTGATATCACAATAACCCTACATATTAGACATGTTCTCCACTTTAGAATCAAGGAAATGGAGACTCGGTGAGTTGAAATAACTTCCTATAGGTTAGCACAGAAAGCAAGTGCATAAGATGAGCTTTTAACCAAGGATTGCCCCATATACCTTACACTCAGTGCTTTCTGTTCTGCCTGTACAAACCTAGAAATACCTTAACATAGGCAAGGTAAAATGCGATAAGGACAAGGACAAAAAGACAGAGTAATTAGTGATTTCTAAGAAACTGTTTATTGCACACAGTTATACCGTCTCATTTCCTTTACAATACTTCAGTGTAGATAACTACGTGTGTATATACATGAGTGTGCATATATATACATACCTGTATATACATGCATGTGCAAACACATCTATACACACAGTTATATGTGTGTGTATATGTGTGTGTATATATACATACACACATATATGTGTATGTATATATACATGTGTGTTATACATGTGTGTATACGTGTGTGTGTGTGTGTGTGTGTGTGTATATATATATATACATATAGAATGTTATTTTAGCCCTGGAGTGCCAAAATATATACAGCTAAAATAGCATTTCAGACCCAAATCAGGCATCCACACTGACTGTGCTATAAACACATTTCAACAATCACTATCTCAACTGGCACTAGAAAATTTGTTAATTAGCATTAAGAGATGGAAGGAAAAAAAGTTATAAGTAAAAAAAGTAGTGGTCAGGATATATAGATTAGTTAGAAACATTAGAGACAGGCCTACTGTTCAAAGAATCCAAAAAATCAGGATTCAGTTGTGTTTCAGAATTAAGATTATTTTTGAACATTAGAAAACTAATATTATGAAAGTAACTATATTAATTACTACCCCTGAACAGGGTCTGGGGAAGCAATCAAACACATTAATATTTCTGCAGCAAGGAACAAGGCTATTCACACTAACCAGAATAAACAAAGACTTTAATAAACAGCTGCACGGCAATTCAAAGATTTCTGTTATCAAAGCTGTTTTTAGATTTTGGCATTGTAGATAAGGGATTGTGGACTTATAATTGTGAATAGCCAAATTATTTAGGCTAACTGCAATTCATACAAAACATTTCCTTTGAAAGCTGATACTGAACTTCACATATTATGCTGCACAGTATTCCATGTGCAAGTATAACAACCCTTCAACCCTCCAGAATTTGGCTGACAATGATGTATATACAGAACAGGCTGGAAGATAAGAGGGCAGCCATGGTAAAAAGGCCTCTCAGCAGCCATTAGATGGGGTGTGATGGCCACGTACTGGAGTGCATTACATTATGCATAAAAAAGGCCCCGTATCTTTCATCTGATATGGCTTCTAAACTCAACACAGATAAGAATCAGTAAATGGAATTACAGACAGAACTGAGAGGCGGGTACACAAAGCAGTCACCAAGAATGTCAGCAACGGCTGACAGTCTGATTCAAAGAAGAAAAATGAAACTGTTTTTAGAGACGATAAGAGCCTGACTTGACAGTCAAGCTTGAATTACAATCCCAGCTCTGCCATTATAAGCTGTGTAGTCTTGAGTAATTCCTTAACTTCTCTGTACTTCAGTTTATTCATTAACATAGGACTGATGAAAATGCTAGCTCTCTCCTGTGGTTGTTGTGAAGATTAAATGAAATGATGTGTGTGAAGAGGTCAGTACAGTGCCTGACAATGAGATGATACTCAAAATTTATATGCACAAAACAAAGCCCCAAATCTCACAAAGTATAGCAGCCTGAATAAATTTACTGCCAATTCTTCAGAACTCACAGCATGAAGAACATTACCATTTAGTATAGAAAAATATCATCTTGACTGTGTTGCACGACTTTGAACATGTCACTTAACTTCTCTGAGCCTGAGAATATTAGATTAGACCATGTATTCTCAACAGAGGTAATAAATGGTTATTTCTTTTCAGGGGGAGGGTGAAAAAATGTACTCTTTTTATGTATAAAGCACACCCATACAGTACACAGTATATCATGGTATTAAAATTTCATGGGAAGATGAGTCTACAAAGGCTCCTTAGGGAAGCGATAATGTAAAGAAAGGTTGAGAAACACTGGTTCAGAAGAACTCTAAGGTCACTCATATCCATTAAAGTTCCTTAATTCTATCTTTGCAACAATAATACCAAGAATTCAGAAAAAAGTTAAATATACATTCACAAGCTTTAAGAAGGCAAAGAAAGATTTATATATTCTACAAAGATGTCCATTTAAAATAGTTAAAAATTGTAAAGTTCACTGGGTTTAAAAGAGAAAACTCTCTTTACATATAGAAGCCCTAGTTGTCATTCACGAAGGGATCCTATGAGCCAGTTTTGCTCTGTTTTCCCTGCTTTATAGATCATAATATATCCAAATCATGTCTAAATATTAATATAATTACTTATTTCCACCCCCAGGAAAATGCAGAGAGAAAACACAATAAGGACAACCACTTGTAACTACAAAGAAACTGGAACATTGTAATTGTCTTAGCTATGATAAATGAAAAATCACCTTGTAATATAATTCATTTTTAATTGCCTCTTCCATCTCATCCAACTACTGCTGTAGGCTGTCTTAAAATATTTACAAAGTAAAAGAAAAAAAAATAAGAAGAAGAATTGGAGGTGCTAAATAAAGCAGCCCACACATTCCTAAGGGATAAATTTTTTGTTAAGTTTATAAGGAAAACAAAGTCCTAACTATTATACATGGAATTTTCGGAAACACAAAGATAAAGTATATTCCAGGACTATATCTCTTTTTTTTATGTTAGCTATATTATGCAAATAATTTTTATTCATTGTACTTACTGTAGTATGTATATGTTTTCATCCACAGTTCCTGCATCATAACTCCCATAATGCTTGTTATAGCCTTTTGTTCTAATATTGGGGTCCCTCAGGGCTCAGAAGCAGGCCTCAGAAAACAATCTCTCTCTGTGACCTTCTCCTGCTCTTTCACCTCCTTCTTTCTCTCCTGAAGGCAGGAGTCCTCCCTTACCTTTCTATCTTGGAGATGGCCATAAAGAAATTCTCTGACCTGCTTTGTCTGATTGTAGGTCTTTTTTTTTTTAATTATTATTATTATACTTTAAGTTTTAGGGTACATGTGCACAACGTGCAGGTTTGTTACATATGTATACATGTGTCATGTTGATGTGCTGCACCCATTGACTCGTCATTTAACATTAGGTATATCTCCTAATGCTATCTCTTAAGGTTAAAGCTGTTTTTAATTCACCTTCTTCCCCGCCAGAGTTATGATATCCTTACTATATCCAAATAACCTATTATAATAAAAGAGAAAAGTTGTAGTAAAATGTTAGAAAGACCAATATCATAGCCACTCTGCTTTAACCACTTGTGAAGTTTTGTCTTTGCTAACCCAGTCTTATTTTCTCCAGTATCCAAGGTATATCTAACAACACATTCAACCTCACATTCTGCCCTCATAACTCTCTTCTTTGAGTTTTCAGAGCTTCAGAGATTGTAACTAAAAATAACATTCTGGAAATGCATAAAACTTATCCATGTCAAAATGTTATTAAATGCTTAGCCATACTTTATTAGCTGGAATATATCAGGAATACAAAGTGCTCTAATACCGATTTTATTCACGTCAAAATAGATGTGTTTTGATACCAAATTGGTTTTAAGACAGTTGCATTTTAATAAAGATGTGCATAATTTCACTTAGACACAGGCATTCCCAGTACTATATGCATGATGTAAACATCTTATTTTACTAATGATGAATATAAATATGCAATCTTAAAGAGATGCTAATCACTGTTTATAGTTTGTCAAATTCTAGGTGTTCAAGTGACAGAAAATTCTCTTGTAAACACATATTCTATTTTGGGCTGTTCCAAATACTCTGACTAGACAAAGTAATGGGAAAAAAGATAGTAAATTAACTAAAATCCTAAATGCACATAGATTATTTCAGTGTTGGATCCATGTGTGTCTGGTCCTCAACTTAGGATGCCCCACCCAAATAGCATGCTATTCCAATTACCTTTAGGGATACCATTACCCTGATGCATTTGTGAACACCTGCACTCCTTACCATCAGAAGACTACAAAGTGTATTCTAGATAATACTGAGAGCGTAAGACAATCAGAACACGTAATCACTGGCAAGGTTTAGGCTGATTTTAAAAAAAACAAAACAAAAAACTCCATTGTAAAAATTCAAATACATATTGTATAAGCATACATTCTGTACTAAGTATGATAATACTAACTCAGCACATCACAGTATAAAAATAAAAAAAACATAATAAATGGTACTTGTAGTTGCCACATGTTTGGCAGGTTTCCATGAGAAAGCCAAAGCCATCAAATTCTCAACTTGACAATATACATGTACCTGCCAGGGCCTTAGAATTACCTTTGTTTGAGATTGATCCATGATGTTTTTAAGTACTCTGTGGTTTCTTTCACATTCCTTGTGTCATCACTCCCATATTCCTCCAGGAGTTTCTGCAGGACATTATCGAACGCCATGATGATACCATCTCCAGGACCCAGTTCTTGAAGCAGTATCTGAGGTGCAAGTGCAGGTCTGTTTGTTAGACTTGGTCACTCAGTAATTATCATAATCAAAACAACAGTACTCCCGGCAGATTTTGACATGCTTTAGATACAGATACCACAAGATGAAAACAGACTGGGGGCAAACCCTTTTGTTATATGTAAGCTTAAACCAAAATTAGTAGAAGTGAAAAGAAACGTGTCCAAGAAAGTGATCGGGTACACAGATGACAATATTACCAGATTATTATCGTTTTCTTTTTGAGATATTTTCCTTCCTCAAACCATTTGTCTTTTTCATTCCTTCTGCTGTACCTCTGATCCTTACATGGACATGCGTCATAAAGGACTGAATACAGAGAGAGTTCCTGCATACATGCCTGGAGAAACGTGAAGGATCAACAACATGATGTCTTCCATCTCTTGCCCCTGGATCACAAGGTGTGTTTACAAAGATAACTGCTTGAATGGATCAAGCTGCCAAGCAAGGTTTACTGAGAGCTTGCTTGAATAGCCACTGATGCTGAATTTGTCCACTGGCATTGGTTCTTTGACATAGTTTTTCAGCCTCTGAGAGTCTCTGGATCAAGGTACTCACCATGAAATCTAAATGACAACTGAAACCTTTAATATAATGCTTTTTGTAGCAATTGGGAAGATTTTAAATCACCCTAAGGTTTCAGAAGAAAAGAATCACACTGCTGATTAAAAAATAATGTTCTAATATGATAACTGAAACACTGACATCACTTTTAATTGTATTCCTCTAGTTAAGGGGCCCGGGGCTTCACTATTACTTGGGAGTCATTTGGTGGAAACAGTCAGCAGTATCACAAACACAGAGAATGATCCAGAAACGCGTATAACTGGCCACTTGCTTTTAAAACTGTAACCAAGTAAAGTCTGCATTTGTGGAGAATAAAAACATACTTCCACATTTTCGATTGTTTTCTACATATACCCTCTTAAATTCTTCACAAATATACACTTCTATCTTAGGCTAGCTGAAGGGCAAATAAATGTTATACCAAACTGTAACCTCACAACCAAAACCTCCAATTCAAGAATATTTTATAATTTTATACAGAGAATCTTAAAAGCACTTTTAAACATACCATAGTTGTTCAATATTATCAACTCTATAACTGAACTGATGACAAAAAAGATGCTTGCTATTATGAAATTGATAAAACAGTTTGGTTAAAAAGACATTAAAGGAAACTAAACTTACCTGATTTCTTCACTATAGTAGCCCTCAAATGAAAGTCTTGGAAAATTTTATTAATAAAAATAACCTTCAGGGTAAGTAAGTAATATGGTTTGGATTTGTGTCCCCACCCAAATCTCATGTCCAATTGAAGGAGGAGCCTGGTGGGAGGTGACTGGATCATGGGGATGAATTTCCCCTCTGCTGTTCTTGTGATAGTGAGTGAGTTCTCACAAGATCGGATGGTTTAACCGTGTGTGACACTTGGGAGGCCAAAGTGAGCAGATTACTTGAGCTCAGGAGTTGCAGATAAGCCTAGGCAACATGGCGGAACCCCGTCTCCACAAAAAATACAAAAATTAGCTGGGCGTGGTGGTGCACACCTGTCATCCCAGCTACTTGGAAGGCTGAGGCAAGAATCGCTTGAACTCAAGAGGTGGCTGTTGCAATGAGCTGAGATAGCGCCACTGCATTCCAGCCTGGGCGACAGAGTGAGACAATGTCTCCAATAAATAAATAAAATGTGTGGCACTTCTCCCTTCTATCTCTCTCCGTCTTGCTGCCTTGTAAAGAAGGTGCCTGCTTCCCCTTTGCCTTCCACCATGATTTTAAGTTTCCTGGTGCCTCCCAGTCATGCTTCACTACAGTAGCCCTCAAATGAACTGTGAGTCAATTAAATCTCCTTTCTTCATAAATTACCCAGTCTCAGGTAGTTATTTATAGCAATGTGAGAACAGACTAACACAGTACAGAAGGGAGCAAAAGAGGGTTCCTGGAATCTTGAAAGTGTTCTCTTTCTAGATGCTGATTTGAGGGTGTGTTTCACTTGCAAAAAGTCAGTGAGCTATAAATCTAGGAGACATGCACATTCTTACTTGTTATGCCTCCAGAAATTTTTCAAAAAAATCTTCCAGATCAAATTCTTCATATAAATTTCAATACATACTCTAAGAACTTAGGAAAAAAACATGACAGGGTCCTATTATTAAGAATTACAGTGAACAATAGAAAAAAAGTATATCCAACAAAACAATACTGCCAAAAAATATCTGATGAGTCTTACCTGGTTATCAGCAATTTGTTTGGTGAGTGGATCCCGTCGGGCTTGCTGAAGAATATAGAGTCGAGCCTCATATTTTCTCATCAGTTCTTCAGTCTCCTCCCTATGGTCATCCCACTGAAGACTGTCAATAATCATGTCCTCAAGCTGCTGCTGTCTTAGCTCAACACCATGCTGGGTGCCATCCCACTGGTTCTTGACCCTTTCCACTGAGGGTAGCATTATAAAAGAAAAAAAGAATCCCAACATGTAACTCTCAGGAGAAAGAAAAAATACCATATATCAAATGTATCACAAATAAGCCTATAAGCAGAAAAAAGAAAGAAGGTGAGCTGATAAACACATTTTGAAGGAATTTTAATATACATCTGCCATCGTATACAATTGATATATTTCTGAAATGGTGTTTGAGAAAAAAAAAAAATCTTGAACTCTATTTTCAGTGCCCTAAAACAACTCCCAAGAAAATATCTACTATTATAAACTGATACTGCCAAAAATTTATAAAGAAAATAATGTTCTATTTAATTTTGTATTTACAGTTGTATTTATAGACCTGGTTTGATGAAGGTAGGGTTTAACAGTACTTCATGATCCAACTTTAAGACAGAGAGATAGTCACTTGTTACCCTCAAAGAAGAATTTTCTAAGGCAGTCTTGATTTTAGAAGAAAATGAACTAAGATTTTTTTTTGCATTTATTTTACTGTAGCAGGAAAACTCTCTAAAAGGAATTTTATATGTTCAAGTTCAAGAGAAACACTAAAAGTAAAAGAGATTCATGTACTGTGCACCCAGCAGCTCTTCGTCATAAAAATTCCATACTGGCTCTTGTCCTTCCTCTTTTATTGTTGTTCATTCCTTTCACTCATTATCACCTTCTCTCTCTTTCTGTTTCTCCTCAAGCTTCCTCTCTTCTCCTTTCTCTATTTTTAACAAGGTTTTAAGGACAGAGAGATCTAAAGAAACTTTTTTTTTTTTTTTGAGAGAGAGAGTCTTGCTCTGTCGCCCAGGCTGGAGTGCAGTGGCACGATCTCAGCTTTCAGCTCACTGCAACCTCCGCCCCCAGGTACAAGTGATTCTCCTGCCTCAGTCTCCCATGTAGCTGGGACTACAGGTGTGTGCCACCACACCCAGCTAATTTTGTATTTTTAGTAGAGACAGGGTTTCACCATGTTGGCCAGGTCTCGAACTCCTGACCTCGTGATCTGTCTGCCTCGGCCTCCCAAAGGGTTGGGATTACAGGCATGAGCCACCGCACCCGGCTGGAAACTTAAATTTTTCATTAATCACTTCAGAGTTAGTTTATAATCTTGAACTGAGGTACTAATAAACAATAACTTAGAATATCTGCAAGAACCTGCTGATAATAAGTAGGTAGAATGTTAAAACCACACTGCTGGAAGATGCTTTGGATATCAGACAAAAAGAAAGGCTATAGTTAAGTACCAGGCCCACGAGGAACATAACTACAAGATAACATTCCAGCTGAGTTATCATGGAACACTTTGGCAAAGTTCTTGGGATAATATATGGTTATAGTGAAACTCAAAAGCTCTCAACTGGCTGGGTGCGGTGGCTCACACCTGTAATCCCAGCACTTTGCGAGGCCAAGGCAGGTGGATCACCTGAAGCCAGAAGTTCAAGACCAGCCTGGCCAACATGGTGAAACCCTGTCTGTACTAAAAATACAAAAATTAGCTGGGCATGGTGGCAGGTGCCTGTAATCCCAGCTAATTGGGAGGCTGAGGCAGGAGAATCGCTTGATCCCAGGAGGCAGAGGTTGCAGTGAGCCAAGACTGCACCATTGCACTCCAGCCTGGGCAACAAGAGTGAAACTCCATCTCAAAAAAAAAAAAAAAGCTATCAACTTAAGGTTGTTCAGGCCTTAAGTTATACCTACACGTCATCATTCTTTAAAACTTGCTCAATGAGACAATCTGTTTTATTCTGCCTTTGCTGTTTAAATAAATTGCTTAAGTTTTAAACTTAAGAAAGAGAGGCCAAATCTATCATAATGTTCTCTTGTCAGTTAAAAAGTTACATAAAGTACTTATGACAAATTCTATTACTAATAGAATCCTTTAATATTAAACAAATGAAACCAAAGACATCAAGCGAGAGTAAATATCACAGGTTTATCATAAGAAATAGGCAAATTATCCCACTCATTGTGAGTTAAGCCCTAAAACGAAGTTACTATTCATAGCAGTACATTCCCCCTGGGAAGGGTTTTTCATATAATGAGGAGTAATGAAGGTTATAGAACCTCTACACAACACAGAAATATTTATATATAGAGAGAAAATAGAGCATGTACATTAAATGGGAAAGGGAACATATTTAGGAGAAGTCTTGTAAAACAAAAAAACAAACACCTGAAAGAAGTTCTGGACAAAAAGAGAGGTGATGGAAAAAATAATAATTAAAAAAAAATCAAGATGATAGAAAAAGCAAACTGGAAATGGCTTTGTCAATAGTTTGGTATCACTAGAGCAGAGGAGCTCCCCTGTGATGTGAGGGAAACTGGCTCACTCCAAAGTTCCATAACAGGCACAATCCATCCATTCATAAAAAGAGAAAAGAAGGAAAATGACGTATTTAGTAAAAATAAGCCAACACTGTTAGACATTAAAAGTTCTTTTCTAATGTATCTCCTATAATAACCTTGTTGCTACCATGACTATTTTGAAATCAAAACATACTTTTTATAGGGAGAGTAGCTGACTTTCTTCCCTTGACAAATATTAGGCTTTATCCTTCCAGTTTATATTTTGCCACAAATATTTATTAGGTAGTTAATTTGTATTGGGCACTGTTAAAGGCCCAAGGTCAGAAAGATGGATATTCACAATCTATGGAAGGGAGAGAGAATTAAAGTAGTTGTAAGATCTATAATAAAGTGATGGGGGGAAAGGCCATAGAAGGAACTAAAAATAGAAATTAACATTCACCAGGGACCAGAAGAGGAGGGAAAGACGTCACAAAGGGGATGAAATTTTAGCTGCTGCATAGAATTTCACCTGGGAAGAAAAGGCCAAGAGAAAAAAAATAATTCAAATAAGAAGACTAGGAAATGTCTGGATATTTTAAGGAATAACAGCATAATTACAGGCCGGGCTGAGGGCTGAAGTGAGAGAAGGGGTAGTGGCAGCAGATTGTGACAATCCCTAGGTGTCAATCTTCAGAATTTAGACTTCGTTTGCTATTGGTAGTACATTCCCACTAAGAAGGGTTTGTAGAAGCTAGATGCTTCTGAGCTAGAATGCAAACCCCGAGCAAGGATCTTTGTTTGCTATTGTTTTGTATGTTTATTTTTTGTTGCTGTTTTCTCTCATTTTTAACTAAAGTATCCCCAAATTAATGCCAGTCACATAAGCACATAGCAGTTGCTCAACAAATATTTGTGGACTGAATTTTGGGTTGAGTTAAAAGACATAGTAAGACCTGATTTTAGAGAATAAAGTATAATGAGAGAAAGGATTTGCATTCTTATGAGTTCCTTTAACCTTTTTTTATTCCTCTAAAAGAAAGCCTAAGTTAAGAGAAGAAAACCCAATGTGTAAGTAATTACTTAAGAGTCGTGATGTTAATAATTAAGGACTTCATAAGGTTATTGTAACAATGTTCACAAAACATAAAAACAAGGAAAGCTACATTTCTATATAAATAAAGATTGACAAATATTAAACACTATCACTTTCTAGTTGAATAATCTTTGAAAATGTGTTTGTGTGTGTGTGTACGTGTGTGTGTGTGTGTGTGTGTCACCATTTGCAGGGAAAGTGGATGATGATACATAACTTTTTTTTAAAAACTTACATTTTTCTGTAATTGCTGTTCTCACATCTGAACTGGAAGCTTTATTTTTCAAATTCTGTGCCAATGTAAAAACATAATCCAGTTGAGGATGGCGCTGTTCTAAGTCAGCCTTTGTAATCTGTTAAGTAGAAATGATTATTCGGATAGGTTAATAAGCCAAATGAGAAGAATAATAAGCAAAACAGTTGTGCTGACATCAAAGTTGTCGTTGTTTTCCTCCTCTATGGCATAGTGAGGCATCAGCAACGTGGCAGAAAATGAGTGCATGATTTAAAGTCAAAGAACATGCATTCAAATCTGAGTTCTTCCATTTAGCACCTGAGTCACCAGGCAAAGAGCTTAACCTCTCTGTGTTTTTGTTTTCACAAAAAAGAAATAATAAAATACTGACAGCTCAATTACATCCAGTCTGAGGACAATAAATAAAGAAAATCCCTTCAAAAGCTGAAAAATGCCCTGAAAACATTAGCAGTTATTGCTGCTGATGATGATGCCTTGCATATCTGTTCTGTGTCAGGTACAAACACAAACTAATGTCATAGGGTTGGGGGTGACATAGAAAAGTGCTAAGAGGAATAACTATAAATTAAATCCTCTTAGACATGAAAAACTGCTGCTGTAGATGGTTTGCCTCTCAGTGCTGATAAATATGGGAGAAATGGTAACAACATCAGGAAAATCATGTGTTTTCAGTACAGAACTAATGACAGTCATAGAGACTAGAAAACAATTTACAAAAAACACAAATAGTGGCAAATGACTTTTTCCCAGTCCTTCCTCTTTACAAATTCACCCATTTTGTAGATTTCAGCTACTCCTCTGGTGTCAAATATTACTTCTAAATGGATTGCTCACAACTTTCAATCCTAAATCCCAGGGCACATGGTAATGAATACTGATCACTTCCTTCTAAATGGCATAAGGACTCCTCACCACAACATGTCTGAAACTAAATCACTCAAACCCTCATTCACACTCAATTTCTTCTATTCCTTATTTCTGCTAATGGCGACAGCATCATCTTAGTCATTTCAGAAAGGGCCCTTTGCCTTGATTTAAGTATTTCTTGCCTCCAATCCATCCTAGTCTTCTACTAAAGCAAAGCATGGTTATCATGAGTTCATAGACACAATTTTAAAAAGAAAAAGAAATGAGAAGAAAGATGCTTACCAATTGCTTACAGACTAAAAATCCAAAGGGCTTTGCACAGCCTGCAGGCTCCTTCACAAAGGGAACTTGAGCTGCTTTTCCTGCCTTGCTTCATACTGTATTTCTTAATTGCACAAATGTTGGCCCTACTGTCCTTCTTGCCTCCTGTACCACATGACTTTATTCACTCTGTTCCCTATACCAGGAATGTCACCACTTTATCCCAGATGCCAAAATCCCACACAGTTTGCTTTCCATCACTGGAGAAGGGATCCCCTTCCTCATCCTGGCTCCCCCAACAGGTTGCCTGTACTTCTCCTGAGGCTTTTATTAGACTCTTGCCTTGCCACAGTAATTTCTCAACTCATATGCACTCAGTGCCTCTGCCTCGGTGTGGGCTTATTTGTAATGTGGGGATAAAAACAGTACCTATCTCACAAGATTATTAAAGAACTGAATGAGATAACAGTGTAAAATACTTAGAAAAATGACCAGCACACACGAAGCACTTAATAAAAGTTAGCAAGAGCTGTTATTATTATTTCATTGTAGATTCCCAATTTCTACCTAGTATATTCTTGTCAGTATCCTTGTACCACTCACAGCCCAGAACTTAGCACACACTAAATAGGGAAAAAGAATTTTACAAATTAATATTAGATGGCACATGTATAGTAATAAAATTATAGGAGATATTCACTTTTAAAATCAGAAATTAATCTCATCATGAAATATAAGTTGCAAAGGCACTTTAGGAGATTATCCTACATCACACAACAGGCATGAAATGTTAATGCCAGCTTATATTTATACTAATGTGCCTAGCTTTATGGTATCAGTTTTAGATTTTAAAAATGCACTGGGTCTTTAAGTCAGTAAACCTGATCATATCACAACAGTATAAATGCAAGAAAAGCTCTATGCTTTGTAGTTAGCCCTGGATGGTTGTTTGACAGATACAGAATTTTTTAAACCTCATTCTCTCATGGTTTAGGATAAGCAAAAGGGATTCAAACAGATCTGGTCTACCTCTGGGTTGTGGTGTTTCCACGACAAGCTTTTACACTATGCACCTACTTTCATTCGGGAAACGGTCTTATTGATCTCTTCTACATCCCCGACAGTGACAATGTTGGACTTCAGCATCTGGTCGATTAATACCAGCCAGTCGGCTAGTTCTGTTATAGTTTTATCAAGATCAGCAGGAACTGAAATTTCCGAAGTACGATGAGACTGAACAGGAATATCTGACGCAGATGATACTAGCACCACCTTTTGGACACTAGGATGAGCTGAAATGAAAAATGTAGCAAAAGAGAAATCAATCAACAGGATGTTTTAATTATGGTGGTGTCATGGTCACACGTGTATGTGTATTTAAATAAAATTTAGTTTAAGTAAAAAAATTCTAAGAGGTTATTTTTTCATACTGAAATGGCTATGGTATTATCTGTAATATCCATATGTCTTTGGTAGCTATCAAGCCAACGAAACAGTTTTGCAACATTCTAGAACATAATCAGCACTGACACTGAGAAAAACCAAAAGTACAAATGTGGGAGAATTGGAAATATTATTTTATTTTGGCAAGATGATTTTAATTATAAAGCCAACTTATTCATAAATTTTTATTCTTTTTTCATTTAACTTTATAATGTGAGCATATTTTATTCTTAGTAAACACAATTATGAATACCTATGTAATAACCTATACCCATATTCACTTTTATTTAACCCTTGGATATTTAGATTGCTCCTGAAATTTTATTTTAATTTTTAAAAAACTTGCAAAGAATATCTTCTCCTGTAGAGTATTTTGCACATTTCTGATCACTATCTTAGCATAGATTTCCCAAGTAGAATTACTGAGTCAAAAATACAAAAAAAGTATGTATTTAATATTCATTGCCAAATTGATTGGTTTTGATACAATAAGTAGTTGAATTAGTAATTAAAACTATCTGTAACCTACTTCAGGTATGATATATTAGATGAGGCTTAAATAAATTTCTAAAATGTATAGTCAATCTGTAAATTCAGCACAATCCTAATAAAAATCCCAACAGGCTTGAATGTAACTTAACAAAATCATTAATTCAAATTTCTGGTTATAAAATTAATATTGAAGAGAAAAGGACAAAAAACAGTCAAATTTTTTTTGATAGAGGAATATGCCCTCCCAGATATTAAGTTATATTATTTAGCTAATAATTATTAACTCAATATATTATGGACTGAGACATTTAAAGAGACCAACAGAAGAGAAGAGTCACAGTGTGTAGATGGCAGCGAAATCTGACCTTGGCAGAGACTGAATTACAGATCAATGAAGAAGAATTTACTGTTCAATAAAGTGGTGACCCACGGCTGCAGCAGGGAAATGATGGGACTGATTTTAACCTCACATACACCATAGAAAAATGAATTCTTAGTGGATTAAGGACCTAAATATGAAAAACAAAATTGTTAGTTAAAAATATGGAAATGTTTATTACTTCAGAGGACTGAAGTAGCTCTCAAACAAAACACACAAAAAAGGGAAGCTATTAATAAACCATTAATGGTTAAGAACTCCAAAGAGCACCATAAGTAAAGATTTTAAAAGCCTTTGAAACATGAAAGGAGATGGTATTTGCAATGCCCATTGCAGACAAAGAACTGATAGCCAAAATACTTTTTCTAAAACTTAAAAAATCATCTAAAGACAATCCACAAAAGAGGAAATAAAAAAGGCAATAAACATAAAAATGTGAAATAAATGTCCGACCTTTTCTATAACTGAGATAGTACAAATTAAAATGAAATACCCTACATCCACAGGACCACCATCAGAAAAATGACATCTGAGAAGCTCTAGGTTTCTAGAGACCCTTCCAAGGGTCATGATGCCTATACTATTATCATCAGCACATTATTTGCCTTTTTAGGCTCAGTCGCTCCCAAGTGTACAGTGTGTTTTATCTAAGTCTACATAACATGTGACATCACAAGAGACCAAATGCAGAAGCAGAAATAAGAATACAGCTGTGTTCTATTAAACTAGACAGTTAAGAGATTTCAAAAAATATAAAACTGCAGCTTTTCCAGATTTTTGTTTGTTTTAGAAAATAGAGTTGTTTGTTTGTTTGACTGTTTATTTATTTTTCTTTGAGATAGGGGCTCACTCTGTCACCCAGGCTGGGAAGCAGAGGCACGAACACAGCTCATTGCAGCCTCAACCTCCTGGGTTCAAGTGATCCTCCCACCGCTGCCTCCTGATTAGTTGGAACTACAAACCTGCATCACCAAGCCTGGCTAATTTTTTTTATTTTTAATTTTTTGTAGAGATGGGGTCTCCCTATGTTACGCAGGCTGGTCTCAAACTCCTGGGCTCAAGTGATCCTCCTGCCTCAGCCTCCCAAACTGCTGGGATTATAGACATGATCCACTGTGCCCAGCATCTTATGCTAATGTTACAAAAACATGCTATTTTTGTTAACATATAATGGCTTTATTATTATTTTTAAACAACTTAATAAATGAATTAATGGAATTTTTTTCTAGTTAGGTAAATATGGATAAATATCACTCAGAAAAGCAAAAGCTCTTTGAGGGTCCTCAATAATTTTTACAAGTGTAAAGGTGTCCTGAGATCAAAGTGTTGAGGTGCTGGTAATGCTGTAGAACAATAAGAACCCATCACACACAGCCAGTGTCAGTGTAAACTGGGCCAAGTAATCTAGACAGCACCCTCATGGCAGCTAGTGAAGTAGAAGGCACCCATATGCTAAATCCAGTGATTCCATCACTAGATATACACTCTACAGAATACCTCACACATCCTTCTGCCCCATCTTCACTTTAACTTTTTTTGTAGATAAAAAAAATTCATTGTTTTAATTCATCAAATACCTATTAAGAACCTATTATGTGTAAGGGGCTATTCTAGATGCTGCAGGCATGAGAGTGTACAAGACAAAGTTCGGGCTGGAGTGCAATGGTACGGTCTTGGGTCACTGCAACCTCCACCTCCTGGGTTCAAGCGATTCTCCTGCCTCAGCTTCCCAAGTAGCTGGGATTACAGGCGCCCACCACCACGCCCAGCTAATTTTTGTATTTTTAGTAGAAACAGAGTTTCACCATGTTGGCCAGGCCGGTCTCGAACTCCTGACCTCAGGTGATCCACCCGCCTTGGCCTCCCGAAGTGCTGGGATTACAGGCATGAGCCACCGCGCCCTGCCAGAGCTTGCATTCTATCAGGAAAATGGATGTGTGTTACGAAGTAAAATCAATGCAAGAAGACAAAGAGAGACAGGGTGTATCTGAGATATTGTGGGCAAGAAAGAGCTATCCTAGAAAGGGATATTTGAAGGAGAACTAAAGGAAGTGAGTATGTGAAACATGAAAATATCTGAGGGAAGAACATTTGGGGAAGACAAGAAGAAGGAACGGCAAGCACAAAGACCAGAAATGATTATGTTCTTGGCATGTTTGAAACAGCAAGAAGACCAGTGTATTTGAAACAGAATGAACAAAGGGAAAAGCAGTAAGAAATGTGATTAAAGAGACAGGCAGATATGCATGGTGTTCTGGACTAAGGCCAGACTTTGGAACTCATTTATATGGATGGAAGTGATTAAAAGACTGTGATCAAAGAAACGACACAATCAAACTTATGTTTAGAAAGCATCACTCTATCTGCTATCAGAGGAATAGGTCATGGAGAAGTACTGAGGCAAGAAAAGAATCAGGATTATGAGTTAGGAGCATATTCCAATAATCTAGATAGAAAGATGAGGGTGTTCAAGACCACAGAAGTAGGTGGAATGGAACATGGAAACGATGCTACTTGCTGATGGATTGAATATTAATTCCAGAGAAGAGTTGAGGTTGACTACAAGTTTATTGGCCTAAGGACTGGGTGAATCATCTAAAAAAAAAAATGTCTACAGTTCTGGAACTGGTAAGCATAGGTACAGAAGAGAATTTAGAGGATTGTAGTATATCCGATGTTATGTAATACTGTACATCAGTTTAAATGAGTAGACTAGAGCTACATGCATCAAAAGGTATGGCAATAAGGATGATCTAGTAGCTATCAGAGAAAGAGGATACGTAAGCAGCCCAGAGAATATGGAATCCTATGCATAAGTGGAGGAGCTGTTCTTAGAAAAGAAAAGAGATAATAACCCTTTCGCTGAATAGGAAGGAAGTGTGTAAAGTATATGGGTACAGCTGCAGGTAGCTTGATGGATTCTCTGGTGGGAAAACGAAAAAGGTTTTTTTTTTTTTCTTTTGAAAATGAGATGAGGTCATTAGTTAAGAAATGAGTACCAAGGAGTACTCAGAAGAAAGTACGGTAGGACTGTCTCTTAGTGCTGAGTGCTCATTTGAGATGAATAGTCATAGCTCTGAAATGAGTACAGTCGGCAAGGTGTTGGCAAGGATGAACCTCAAAAACATTATGCTAAGTGAAAGAAGCATCGTATGATTCCATTTATATGAAATATCCAGAATAGAGAAATCCATGGAGACAGAATGCAGATTGGTGGTTGCCAGGGGCTGGGAGTAGGAGGGAATGGGAAGAAACTGCTTAATGAGTAAGAGGTTTTAGTTTGGAGTGATAGAAATATTTTGGAACTAGATAGAAATAGTGGTTGTACAACATTGTGAATGCATTAAATGTCACTAAATTGTTCACTTTAAAATGGTTAATTTTATTTTCTAAATAAAATGTTAAAAAGAAGAAGGAACTGAATTAAAACACTACGTAGGAGGAGAGAGACATACTAAGATTAGCTTCAGGTCTCAGGCCTGTCCCAAGGACGAATATCCTGTTAAAAAGGAGCCATCCACCTAATGGAAGTTGTAGCTTTGCTGTTAGCTTTTTATACTTCTAAATATGTATTCAAATTTTCCCTGTTCCTTTACCATATCGAGGTTTTAAAAAGTAAGATAACCCATGACGATTTTATAAAATGCATCAAATTCTTTCCCTATGATTACGGAGTTGAGCCTCTATTTGCAAAGCAGCAGTACCCAAACGTCAACTCAAGTGTTCTGAATATTAATCAAGAAACTTGATCAGGCCCCAGGTATTTTTGGTGCAAATTTCCAGAAATACAAGTAATAAAGAACACAAACTTGGTCCTAAATTAGCTTGCAATCTCGAAAAATGAAAAAAAAAATCTTGTCTCTCATCACTTTTTTCAAAACTTGAGGAGGAGGAGGAGGAAGAGAAGGAAAAGAAAAGAAAAATAAGAGGAATAAGAGAAATAAAAAGGACCCCCCCCCCCAAAAAAAAAAGAGGTGGAAGAGGTAGAGGTGGAGGACGAGGGAAGAGGTAGAAAGTAGAAGGTGGACATGGAAGTTAAGGAGGAGGAGAAGGACGAGGGAGAAGAAAAAAGCGGGGAGGAGCAATAAAAAGAATCAGCAGAAGCAGCTGGCAGGGAGTGAGTGGACAGTTAGAGTTAGTCACATTTGGGGTTTTGCCAGGTGACTCAACAGAGGAAGAGCAGGGCATGATGGTTCAGAAAACCTGCAAGGCAGTGGCAACAGTGGCTATGGGGCAGGAGCCTGCGATCTAATCTGGATAAAGAGAGAAGGAAATAGTGAGAAAACATTCTTCTTTCTCCACATCCAAGTGAGAAGTATTTGTCTCCCAGGTTGGAGAATGCTTCTAAATATCCATCTCCCACCTGCTTCCCAGGATATCTAAACGTTTTGTTCTCAGTCATGATCAGGGTCTAATTACATATGCTAACCAAGCTCATGTTAACACAGCAAGTTATAGCTATTTCCTGAAAAGCTGCATGGACCCAGAAAACTAGTCCTCAGTTTTCACACCTAGCCTCTCATCTTCCCTTCAGCGGGACCTGTGGATGCCCAGGTAGCACTGGAGTCCAGAGAAAGGCCAGCCTTATCTGCTGCGAGAACAAATGCCTTACCCACACTGGGCAGCCAAATGTGTCTTGGGTTTAAAGAAGATGTTCTTTTCAAATCATTGAAAGTAGGTTAAATAAAGAAAATGGCACGACGTTTCTAAGTAAGTCTTTCTAATTCATATATGAGGCTCATATCACAAAATTTTACTATATTGATTTTTTAAAAAACTTTGTTAAAGATAAACTGTATCTTACCAGCAATCCTTGTCTGTGAAACAGAACTGGGCTCCTGGATGCATTCCTTCAGGGTAGTAGGCACTTCTCTGCAAATCTACCGCATCAGGACAAACAGAAAGAGAAGAATACTATATAAATAAAGATGACTGTAGTTCAAAAGAAGAGGTGTTATTCTGAATGGCAGCTCTGCTACTTTTCTTCCCCTAACCACCTAAACTTCTGGCTCTACCTTCACTCTCCACTGCAATCTTGTTTGAGCCCCTAACTCCACTGACATTGCTATCAAAAACACCAACCAGTCCTTAGCTGTCCTGACCCCTGTGCACCAGGTAATGCCGTCCACTCCTCCTCCCTTGAATTCTGTTATTACTCTGCAATTCTGGCTTTCCTCCTAGCTCTCTGGCTGGCTGTCCTGAATTTGCTTCCCCTACTCCTTTTCCTCTGCCCGTCCATCAGATACCAGTATCCTCCAGGGTAGGTGTGTTGCTCTTCTTGCCCTTCACCCTGGGCTCTCCCTGAGTCCTGGTTTCCAAAGGTTTCAGGAATCAGATGGAGTTTTGAGAGGCTAAAGACTGCCCAAAACATATCTTCAGTCCAGCCCTCTCTGTGAACTAGATATTCAGATATGTCCAAATCTGAGTTCCTTATCCCTATCTTCCCTGACACCCATTTCATAAACTCTACTGAAGATTCTAACTAATCTTTCTATATCAATTCTTAGGATCACTCCATCTATCTCTGTAGTAAAGCTATAGCAATATTTCAAAAATATGACTTTCCTCTGCTTAAAACCCATCAATAGCTGCCCACTACCCTCAAAGTGGTAGATTGTTTGCAACATGGAGCTCAAATTCCTTGTGATGCACAGTGAGTCCCCCAGGATCTCATCTCTGAGAACATCCCTCAGCCTTCCATTCTATAGTGGGCTACTTCCTGGACCTATATACACTGTGCTCATTCTCTGTCTCTTCTAGACACTTTCATTTGCCACTTCTCTCTACACTGCCCTTTCCCTCATTCTTCACCTGATCAATACTTATTCATCCTTCATAAATTAACCGGAATGTGATCTTTTCAACAAAACCTTCCACAGCTACCCCTCAAAGCCAAGGAGGTGCTCCACCTTTATGTGCCCATCACTACCTGGATGTTATAATTGCTTGTCTGCTGGTCTCATCCATGATAAGCTCTTTGAGTTAGAGGGAATGCCACACTCTTTAATGCATTCCTATCTCTTAAAATGATACCTGGCAGAAAGTGAGACTCCAATAAAAACCTATTGAGTGAAATGAATGACTGTATGAATGAATGAAATATCCCATGTTAGAATTTCCCAAATTATGTTTGTTGAGATTTTCTGCACAATGAGCATTGCTGGTCTTAGACATTCATAATTCACCAAAGTGAATTATATTAAAATCTACATGAAATCCTGCAATAACCAAAGCTCTAGCTTTGTCTGACATAGTGCACCCAAATTAACAACTGTGCCCTTTTCTGCAGAATACCCACTGATACCCTTCGTGTTAAATAAATATGTGTGCTCCGACTGAATATGGACAACCTTTCTGGCAAGTGACACGGGACCTAATGTGTCTGGAAAGGAGTGTAGGGGAGAGAGAGCAGCGGATATTGTAGGAGAGACCACAGGACGCCAGGCCATGAGAAGCCTTATAAGCCAAAAAAGCATTTTGGCTTTCACCCTGAGCAAGACAGAAAAACATTGGTGGACTTTGCTCAGGTAAGTCACTTGATCTGAATTATGTTTTAACCAATCATATTGGCTGCTTTGTCTACAACAGAATAACAAAGGGCAAAGGAAGAAGCAGGGGAGATGAGTGGGGCAGCCTTTGTAGTCATCAAGACAAGAGATGATGGCAGGCTTGAAACAAGTTAGTGGCAATGGGGGTTGTGAGAAACAGTCAAATGTATGATATTTTTTGACCTAAGAAGAGTTGAAAGAATTGTAGAGGAAATACCTAGGTGCCCTCTGACATCTACAACTGTCAAACTTCTTCTACATTTGCCTTATCACACGTAGCCATCTGGCTATCCAATAAACCATCCATCCAGTAGATATGTATCTTGAAGGAAAAGCTGCTAATGGTGACTGAGGTATAGTTTTTGGTTTGGGGGTTTTCTTTGTTTCTTTTTGTGATAGAATTCATATACCATAGGATTGACTCCAATATTTCTGACTTAAGTAATAATAAGGATGAAACTTCCATTGACTAAGGTGGGAGATGTACATTAAGGCACAGAAGGGAGAGGGATATCAAAAGCTCGATTGTGTATGTTAGTTTGAGGTGCCTATTAGACATTTAAGGAGAGATGTTGAGCAGGTAGTTGCACACACAAGTTTAGAGTATGGAGAAAGGTCCAGACCAGAGATACACATGTGTGAATCACAGTGACTCAACAGGCAGTGATTCCCAATCAGAGAGACCAGATCAATAAAACACCTGCATCATTAGCTATAGGATAATGGCTACCATTTAAAGAGGATGAGAGATAAAATGGCTGATATGGAGTCCATCCAAACCAAGGACAGAGACATATCCATTCAATGTCCTATATAGACCTCACACTCTGATATGGTATGTACCAGGTCAAACAAAAAAGATATCTATGACTTCATCTACTTTTAACTGTTTCAATGGCAAAAAAAAAATAATGGTAGGAGGGAAAGATATCTTAGTTGTATTTGTAGTCACATGCCATTACATTTCACTGGAACCTATTAAATATATATTTAATGAAAAAAATCATTGAAAATAAACATACATGTTTGAAAAGTCATGTGCAAAATCAGGACGCTATTTTCTTTCTTTCTTTCTTTCTTTTTTTTTTTGAGACAGGGTCTCCCTGTCTCACCCAGGCTGGGGTCCAGTGGTGTGACTGCAGCTCACTGCAACCTCCACCTCCCAGGTATAGGCAATTCTCGTGCCTCAGCCTCCCAAGTAGCTGCGATTACAGGCGTGTGCCACCACGCCTGGCAAATTTTTGTAGTTTTAGTAGAGATGGGGTTTCACTGTGTTGGCCAGGCTGGTCTCTAACTCCTGGACTCATGTGATCCCCCCATCTCGGCCTCTCAAAGTGTTGGGATTACAGATATGAGCCAACAAACCCAGCTCAGAATGCTATTTTAAGGTCTTCATTTTCAGAATATAATCACTGGAATTTTCTTACCTAATTCCAACATATATTCATTGTTTAATGCAGTATATAATGTATAAATCCCCTAGGCCAAAGAGTTCTGTATAAAATAAAAAGTATTCTTCTAGAATATATGCCTCTATGACAGATAAAAAATATAAACATTAGTAAGCTTTAGTAAAATTCGCCCCATTTGGATATACTTGAAAGTAAAGCAGTTACATGATCCCACATCTCTGACAACAAAATCAATAAATATGAGAAATGTGTGATAGTAACTTTATACACACCTTATTCCATGTCATATTTACAGTCCTTAAGCTTTCTGAAATTTTATCCCTTTCAGGTAAACTCAGACTTTTATCTGAAAGCATCTCCAATTCAGTTCTATTCAGCCATTTGAGTTTTTCAGCGTGTACTTCCATTTCTTTAGTTAAGTCCTGGAGAAGTTAAAAGATAGGTGTGGTTAGAAGGTAGTCAGATAAGGGAAAATTCAAGAATTGTATTAGAAACCTTTTTGGTATTATTACAAATGTAAATTTCTAATTTGTTAAGTGAAAAAATAAACCTATAAGAAGCTTAAGCTCATGCTAACAAGTGATAACTAAGAAGGGAGTGAGCACATGCCTTCCGTGTGTATTTTTGCACTCCTGTGCACAAACGTGCTCTCTGGTACTCACTGTCTCTTAACCGGGTCATGTATTATTTTTACACTGCTAATTTAACATTCTGTTCTTATCTCCTCCTTGCTACTCCATCCATCCTAATATACTGTCCCACCTTTTCTAACTCTCCTCAAATTGTTTACAAAACAGACATTCCCAAAAAAACTACTGAAATTTTTAGATAAAAAAGGAAGCTTGTTAGATATTGTCACATTTTAAAAAGAAAACTTAATATATGTTTCACAAAATATTTTTCATCATTATTCAATGTTTCTTTCTCAAAATGCTTCAATCATACTCCTTTATAGACAAAATCTCTGAATTAGTAAGTAACCTTTCACATACAGCACATACACTTTTATGCTTGTACATGTATGAATACACACTCATAATTTCTTTTTTGTTTTTTTTTTTTTTTGAGACAGAGTCTCGCTCTGTCAGCCAGGCTGGAGTGCAGTGGCAAGATCTCGGCTCACTGCAACCTCCACCTCCTGGGTTCACGCCATTCTCCTGCCTCAGCTTCCCGAGTAGCTGAGACTACAGGCGTCTGTCACCACGTCCGGCTAATTTTTTTTTGTATTTTTATAGAGATGGGGTTTCACCATGTTAGCCAGATGGTCTCGATCTCATGACCTTGTGATCCACCCGCCTCGGCCTCCCAAAGTGCTGGGATTACAGGCGTGAGCCACCGCACCCGGCCCACAATTTCTTTTTTTAAATAAAAATGTGAGCACATTATGCTGAGTGTTCTGCAACAAGTATTTTAATTCTTAACACAAAAAATAAATATTTATGAATACAAAATTTATGGATATTTGGATATATTTATACATCTATCTATGTATGAATTTTTACAGATTATATACATATACAACTATAAACAATACTTGTTAGTTGCAAACCAACAAAGAAAATCTGATTAATACAACCATGACACTAAACCTATTGCAAGCTGCATTTTGTTCCTCAGCAAGTCACTCCGATAATTACTGATTATTATCTATAAAGTTGAGTTTTGCAGCTTTATAGACAATAATCAGTAATTGTCTTCCGAATCTAAAAACAAAAACGAAATTTCATAGCCCTATTGTATTTTAAAATGATAAGGTCAGTTTACAATATCCTAAAAACCTTTGGTCTAATACTGACACCATAACAGTTTGTTCTTTTTACATAAGTGAAGTTTAAGCTCTGCAAGACCAAAATTATAACTGCTCTTTAAAAAATAAAAGATATTCCTCTTTCAAGTTCTCCACATTTACCAAAAAGTACAAAGTTTCTTTTCCCTTTTCTTCTTCAGACATGCAATATGTGATTCTGAAGTATAATGTTCGGGCACCAAAAGGCATATAGACAGAAATAAACAACTTACTCTTAATTCTTGCAGGTTTTCTCCCAATTCGGTGGTTGATCTCTTTTGCATAGCATGCTCAGCCTTTGTTAACCAACAGATAATCTCATCTAGCTGATGCCTGTACTCCATCACCTGCTTACTTTCTCCTTTTAGCCTAAAAGAATATATTATTTAAAAATATTGAGGAAAAACTGCCTAATTAAGCAGAACCTTACATATTTGCTTTGGATATCCTGACTAAATATTTCCCAAAATAAATAATTTCTAACAATTATTTTAATATATATTTTTAAGTGAAACAATGTATATATTCTACAATATAAAGATTGCTTAATAATAGACCAAGAAGTTTTTTTCCTTAGTTAAATTCAAAACCATTGAAACTAAAGAATATTATCTTCCCTCATCATAAAAAGTTATGTAGAAATTGAATACAAAAGCCTTTTTTACAGTTAGATAACACTCTGCAACGTAATGGAAATTTTTTAAAACATGAAAAATGTCTTTATCTAAAATAATAGGGAAAAAGCATAATTCTCTTTGAGTGTTTCACGAATATTGAAAGGAATCATTATATGACATGTTATCACATTAGGTGGTAACTATTACTCTACTTTATTCATAGGACAAAAAGAATAAGAACAAAGCAAGGTATCAAGAATGGGAGAATCTTACAAGTATTAGGGAAGACAAGAAACATGTGAATTTGGCTTGTTTATTAAAATAACTATTATTATATTTGAATATAGCACTAAGTTACAAAAAGAGATATAGAAAAAAACAAAGCAAAAATTTTAAATGATGCAAGGAAAACAGTCAAATGAATATAAAAAAGGAACTGCCTCAATTAGATCTTTATAGTGTTATAAGAATAACATTTATAAGAATATAAACCATCTGTCAGAAGAGAGGAATATGATTAGAACTCATATGACAAATAAGATTATGTGTTTTTTAAAAGAATTTGAAAGCTATTAAAAGCCTGGTGGTATCCTTATTTTTTAGCTGCTATAATTAACTGCTGGTTTAAAAACTGAATGCAATTTTTAAATGAATTATATTATATCATTCCTAATAAGAATTTATGTTTTTACAGCTAGGAGTTTTCATTTTCAATCAGAAAAGGTCTAACATAATCTTGCAATACATGTAATAAAATATTAAATCATACTTATATATTTAATAAACAGCCAATATACGATGTATAATGTTTAAAAAAATGAAAATCACTACAAAATCATAATTTTTAAGTATCCATCGAGAAAGAATGCTGCTTTAAGATTAAAAATAAATAAATACAGCAATAGCACTAATTACTAAGACTAAAACAAGTAATCTACCCTCCATAGTGAAAAGTATTTAACTTAAATAACAACTTTGGAAACACCCAAAATACTATTATAGGCCTTTGTTTCCAAAAAAGGGTTGAAATTTCACTTTCCAATATTTCAAGATCATGACTAATTTAGTACTTTGAAAACAGAACTATGAAGGAAACTAGCATTATCAAGTGATTTCAATAAGATATATTTGAGTCACCCAATATTTTCATCTGCAAATTAGCTAAATATAATCTACATTTTAAATGTTACCCCCAAGAGTAAAAACAAATTATAAATTCATGTTCTAACAGAAGATAACAATTGCTCACTAAGGAATAACCCACTGGGTATGGTGGCTCATGGCTGTAATCCCAGCACTTTGAGAGACTGCGGCAGGAGGATCACTTGAGCCTAGGAGTTCAAGACCAGCCTGGACAACATGGCGAGACCTTATTTTTACAAACAATTTAAAAATCAGCTGGGTGTGGTAGCACACACTTTCAGCCCCAACTACTCAGAAGACTAAGGTGAGAGGATTGCTTGAGCCCAGGGGCTCAAGGATGCAGTGAGCTACGATTGCACCATTGCACTCCAGCCTGGGTATCAGAACAAGGCCTTGTCTCCAAAAAAGGGAAGAAATAACCCCACAGGTTGCTGAACTATGCAAATACTTAACTACAGGCACTCAATACAAAAACAAATTGAACTGTGTGATAATTCTCAATGACTTTTGTTAACAATATATATACAATCTACCCAAAATGGTCCCAATTTAACATAGATTACAAACCTAAAGTGAAGTTTAGCATTAATTTATGAAGACAAATATTGTTTTAGTCAAAATATAAGCTGTTGGGGAAGAGATTCATTATTATTTTCACTTCCAAAAAATGAGTAAAAACATGTATTAGCTTCACCTTGTTAGTTTTAGGAGCTGTAATTACCACACTCCACATAGATCTATCTTTAGAAGAATTTCTGCATTTATTGTTAAAACCCTCCCAGCAGGTACATGTTTTTCCTTAACAAGGTCTAAGAGAGGATAGGCACAGTGGCTCATGCCTATAATCCCAGAACTTTGAAAGGCCAAAGCCAGCGGATCAACTTGAGGTCAGGAGTTCTAGACCAGCCTGGCCAACATGGTGAAATGCCATCTCTACTAAAAATATGAAAATTAGCCAGGCATGGCGGCAGGCACCTGTCATCCCAGCTACTGAGGAGGCTGAGGCACGAGAATTGCTTGAGCCCAGGAGGCAGAGGTTGCAGTGAGCTGAGATCATGCCACTGCACTCCAGTTCTGGGCGACAGAGCGAGAATCTGTCTCAAAAAAACAATAAAGGTCTAGGAGATAAATCATTTCAAGCTAAGCCCCTCCATGCAAACTGAATAGTATGACATATAAGATCTTATGGGACCTCATTTTCCAATCCTTCCCCTGGTCATTGAACCCTCCTCTCCTTTCAATCCTTTGCAGATCTCTCACTCGACGATGCCATTCATGCCTCCCACCTCTGCTGTTTTACTTCTTGTGCCTAGAAGGCCCTCCCTAGAAGAAATTTATAGCAAATTGCTATAAATGCTTTAAAACTCAGCTTCGGCATCCTTCCTCTGTGACACTTAAATTCCACAGCCCATCACATCTGCCTCTGTGACACTCTATTTTTTTAATGATGTTTTCTTTCATCATTTTCTTCTTCTTAGTCTTTGAGTTCCTTAATCATACTTCTATCTTCAGTGCTAAACATAGAGCTCAATAAATATGGATCAAGTCATTAATCAATCATTGGCAAAATTCAGCAATAATATGCTTAGAGAGTAAGTTCTAAGCTAACTTGCTTTCATAAGAAATAGATACTTCATGTGTTTACTATGAATAGTCAAGGCATGTACATTTTCCAAACACTACTGCATTTAATCCTCATGACAATCCTCTGTGGTGATATCATAGTTCTCATTTCCAGAGGAAGACACTTTGGCCAGAGAGTTCTGCGCTCTTTCCAAGTTTGTACAGCACAATATTTGAGAGCAAAAGACAGCACGATCACTTACTTTCTATAAGATCTTGGACAAGTTACTTAACCTCACCTCTCTTAGCCTCAGTTTCTAAAGCTGTACAAGGCCTAACAGTCCCCTAAGAGGTGAGTTGTGACTCCCAAACAAGGCAACGTGTGCAAGGTACCAAATACTCTCTCTGCCATGTGGTAATCTCTCAACCAAACATACAGATTATTATTTGTCTCTTACCAAAACACACAAAATAATAGATTTTTTAAATGAAAAGCAACTGTAGGTCACATGATACTTGAATATTTTAGGTTGCATAATAATACTGGACTTGATAAGTATTAGATTGGTCTTTCACAAAATGATAGCTGATCACTAAAATATTTCATCAACAGAGTTAAAATTAACAGAAAAAAAATATCGTGGAGTTTTTAACCCTAAATTACCAACAAGAAACAAACAAACAAAAAAGATCATTAATGACAGAATATATGAAGCAAAGTAGAAATCATTCATAAATCTTGACTGTCTCAGAAAATAATGTCAAATAATTTTAAATATGGAAAGTGTCTATAGTGTTGAGCATTATATTCCTTGGTAATCAAACAAATTTGCAAATGGAAGATGCCCAAATAAAATCTGAGTCATTGTTACATAATCTGACATAAAAATTAATAATACTATATTATATTATATTATAGTATTATATTACATAGATGAAGAACTTTATTATTTGCAAAGCATGAATAGAACACAACATTTGACACTAAAACAACTTAGTGAGACAGATTACTAAGGTAGGCTCAGTCAGGAAATAAGCAAAGGGAAGGTCTGATCTTGAACCCAGACCTTCAAACCTGAAACCTGGAGTTTCAGTTATTTCAGCTACTTTAAATTCCCATCATAATCACCATATCATAATAAGCAGTCGTAAATAAAAGGAATAAAGGTGTTTGATTTTTACATATATAGTATTTGAGTAGAAAAGTGAGACTTTATGGACAGCCTAAAAATACAGGAAGGGGGAACGTGGGCAGCGGAGGTCTTAAATGTCAGTAAAATTTCTATTATAATGTCAAACAATAAAAGAACTCATTGGATTGTGCATCTTAAAAGATTCTATCCAAAATATGTTCACTCCTGTGCCTGCAACAATCATAGCTAAATCACCTTGGCTGCCTATCCTTCACTTCTGCAACAATTGCATCCCAGCGTTGGTTTAAACCTGCCAGTTTGTCTTTCAAGAAGCTTCCATCTGCCTGGGAGAGTTTCTGCACAATCCCATCCCCAGTTCGATTTAGTGCTGCAAAACTGGGCTGGTGGCTGCTGATGCCTTCCTCAAGTTCCTGTAACAGAGCACAACCCAAGATTAATTTCACTAATAAGTAAATGATTCTGAAGCAATGAATCCACCCAAGTATTGTGGTATCAGTTTAAGTGTGAAAGAAGCAAATTCCTGGAAAGATATTTTATGTTAAAAAAAAAAAAGGCATTTTAAAACAATTTAATTACATTTCAATGAACATGCTAAATGAAATCTATTTTGAAATCTAACCCACCCCCATGAATGTCATCAGGCAAAACAGAAGGAAATAGGGCAGCTTAATGACTAAAACGAATAACAGCTGTTTACATAAAGCATAAGTATCAATCATGTTTGAAGAAAATGAATTGCTCATCTTCTTTCAAACAAGTGCTTGAAGGCATTGCTTTAAAAAATCATATACCCCAATATATCCTTATATCCTTGTGTCCTACCATATACAAGTAAACCTAAATGTGCATTTTACTAAGATATTGCTTCACTGGTTGATATGGTTTGGTTGTGTCCCCACCCAAATCTCATCTTGAATTGTACCTCCCATAATCCCCACATGCCATTGGAGGGACCTAGTAGGAGGTAACTGAATCACGGGGGTGGTTACCCTCATGTTGTTCTAGTGAGAGTGATCTGATGATTTTATAAGGGACTTTCCCCCTACTTTGCTCAGCACTTCTCTCTCCTGCCGCCATATGAAGAAGGACATGTTTCTTTCCCCTTCCACCATGACTAGACGTTTCCTGTGGCCTCCCCAGCCATGCTGAACTATGAGTCAATTAAAGCTCTTTCCTTTATAAATTACCCAGTCTCAGGTACGTCTTTATTAGCAGCAGGAGAACAGACTAATACACTGGTCTACAAATGTTTAAGTAACAGATTAAATGGATATTTTCAAGTCAAATTTAAACACTTATCTGTAACACCAAAAATAAGAAAAATGCATTAACACATTTATTTATTTATTTATTTATTTAGAGACACAGTCTCGCTCTGTCACCCAGGCTGGACTGCAGTGGCATGATCTTGGCTCACTGCAACCTCTGCCTCCCAGGTTCAAGCAATTCTCCTGTCTCAGCCTCCCGAGTAGCTGGGACTGCAGGTGCGTGCCACCACGCCTGGCTAATTTTTTGTATTTTTAGTAGAGATGGGGTTTCACCGTGTTAGCCAGGATGGTCTCGATCTCCTGACCTCGTAATCTGCCTGCCTTGGCCTCCCAAAATGCTGGGATTACAAGTGTGAGGCACTGCGCCCGGCTGCATTAACACATTTATAAGAAAAATAAATGAATTATCTTTAACTTGTCATGTGCTTCTAAATAAAATACATTTAAAAATTTAATAAAAGAGAAAATATTTTTATCAATGGCAGAATTGAAATTGTGTGTGCTTTCTACCATTATTTTTAAAGACCTCTTGTTATCAGCAGAACTAACTTTGTGTTATATTTTCCCAAGACTGAATTAGACTTACATGAGCAGCTGCCCCTGCTCCAGAATAATTTACTTTATGATAATTATCAATGACACAAAGAAAAATGAGATGCCTAAGTGTTTAAGTACAAAAAACAGAGGTGAGGCATGCAAATATATTTTCTGTTCTTGGTATAGTCTTAGGCATAACATTTTACAAATTTTATTCTAAATATAAAATTGTTTAAATAAAATTGTTTTTCACATTAGCCACTAAAGAGTATTTTGACTTAAATTTCTTTGAAATCTTGATTGAAAATTGTGATTGACCAATTTCTTAAACTTTTATAACTGGTAACAAGAACTGGAAGAAAAATTACAAATTGTCCATTGACTTCTGAAAAATTAATAGATTTTGTCCCTACTTCTGAAATCTGTCTTAACAGGCATACACTAACCATATGTGCAGTCCCCCTCCTCTAACAGAAAGCACTCACCTGCTGATGTATCCTGGCTTTCTCTAAGTCCAGGCTGCCTCCTGGAGCACAGGTATCAACCAGTAATTCTTCAGCCTCTGTTATCCACTGTGTGAGGTCATTAAGGTCACGATGGAACTGTCTCCATTCTTCCATAGCCCTGTCAAAATAACTAGAGGACAATAAACAAAATAAAGTAGGTTTCCAAATTTTCCAGGACTGCCTAGAGCAATTTTTCTAAAAAAGAAAAACAAATTTCATTTAAACAGAAAGACCTCAAACCACTGAATTCACAGCCTATTGCTCTACAAAACCAATTTTCGTAGTGGGATACAGGTAATAATTCCTCTTAGAGATACAGGCATCATACCAAGGGCAAAGCAATCTGTTCACACCACCAGCTACCAAATCCTCTCTCTCATACATACACACATGCACACTCACGTATACACACATGCACACTCACATACACACTCACAAACACACTCATGCACACACTCGAGCAGCTTTTTAACTAAAAAGATGTAGCCTTTTCTGGCTTGAAAAATCAGGATCGATTAGTTGTAGGCATGTTAATGCATCCAACTTTATACATTTAACATTTAAATACTGTGAAATATAAAATATGATTCATTATTTTCTTGGGGAAAAATATGTTGTTTTAGTACCAGAACACTTAGTTCCTGGCAAGAATAAAGCACAAAAGGCCAAAACACTTCAAAATGCCCGTATACTCCTCTATCTATACGTTATATACTGAATTATGTCCCATCAAAATTCTTATGTTGAAGCCCCAACCCCACAATGTGACTGTACTTAGAGACAGAGCTTTCCAGGACACAAATAAGGTTAAGTGAGGTCGTAAGTGTGGGGCTCTCGTCTGAAAGGACTGGTGTCCTTATAATAGGTGGAAGAGTCACCACAGAGCTCTCTCATGTGAGGACACAGCAAGAAGGTGGCTATCTGCAAGCCAGTAAGAGAGACCTCACTAGACACCAAATCTACTGGCACCTTGATCTTGAACTTCCAGCCTCCAGAACTGTGGGAAAGTAAATGTCTGTTGTTTAAGCTACCCAGTCTATGTTATCTTATCACGGCTGCCTGAGCAGATCAATGTACTTCGGGTAATGACTGGTTCTGAGGGTCCCATTTACCTAAATACAGCAAAGTATGAAACTGCATGCAGAGCCCAAGTTAGGCAATAAGACAGAGGGCTATTGAGATTTCTGTTTAAACCAAACTCTTTTAAAGATGGCAAAGTAAAACCCAGTGCTTGTCATATTCAGGATACATGAAATAAGTATAAAAAGGAAAAGCTTTATTGGACTAGGATCCTAAATAATTTTTTCTCTTATCTTTTTGTTTAAGAGTAATGGAGCTGAGTTTTAGAAGTGATCTCTGAGATCTTAACAATATTAATAAAATTTATATTTTATGTAATAAAATATATATTTTTTAAATAAAATGGCTCCTAATATCAATAACCCCTAAATAATGTGTATATTGTCTTTTTCCATGAAAATTACTTTTAAAATTTTGCTAATACTGCCCACAGTAAAGCAATTTTCTATCGAACATGGAAAAATAAAAGCACTTTAAAAAAAGGCACTATGAGATGATATTAAGACGCTCATTATCATTTGCAAAAATTCACAATAACTACACAACAATCACAATTTCCAAATTCGAGATGCTATAAGACTGTTTCAAAGATCTAAAGACTTTGAAAATATAAACATTAAACTTAGAATGTATCATCAGTGACAAAGAGAAAAAAAAATGGTGGATAAGAGGAAGGTCTAACTTGCAGCTCCCACTCAGACAAACAGCAGCATGTGCAGACACATAGTGGACTTTTGTTCCAAGAACTACCGCAGGAATATACCAGGAAAACTGAGAGAATCTACAGACCCTCTGAAGGAGGTGGAATCTGCTGCATACTGCATGGGAGAGCCGAGGAACTGGGGATCAGCTTGCGTTCTCAGCTGGGAGACTTGTCACCTGGGGCAAGTTCTCAACCCTGCTCACCAGCTGCCTGGAAATAAACCCAATGCTGTTGGGCCAGTGGGGGTCTGGGGGTGGTGGAAGGGTTCCTGATAGGACTAAGACTGGCCTTTTGGGCCGTGGGCTGCATGGAAACTGAGTGAGGCCTGCAGCTGCAGGCTTTCCCCACTTCCCTGGCGACTTGTGTGATGCAGCAGAGGCAGCCATAATCCCCCTGGGAACATAACTCCACTGGCCTGGGAACCACACCCCCATCCCCCATAGCAGCCACAACAAGCCATGCGCAAGGAGAGTCTGACTCAGATACACCCAACCCTGCCCAACCTGATGGTCTTTCTCTACTCGCCCCGGTAGCCAAAGGCAAAGAAGATAATTTCTTAGGAGCTCTATGGCCCTGCTCGCCGCCTAATCCTCTCTATACTACTGCAGCTGATGCTCTCTTGTAAGCACCATCTCCTGGCTGGGGGCCAACCAATAGAAAACCAGCGAACTTAACCAAAATACAACCAAGGACTCTCACAGAGTCCGCTTCACTCCCCTGGTACTTCCACCAGAGCAGGTGCTGGTATCCACAGCTGAGAGACCTGAAGACGGATCACATCACATCACAGGACTCTTTGCAGACACTCCCCAGTACCAGCTCAGCACCCAGTAGCTCTGCTGGATGGCTAGCTTCAGAAGAGAAATAATAAATCACTGCAGTTCAGCTCTCAGGAAGCCCCATCCCTAGGGGAAGGAGGAGAGCACTACATCAAGGAAGCACTTCATGGGGCAAAAGAATCAGAACAGCAGCCATTGATTCCCAGATCTTCCTTCTGACATGCTCTACCCAAATGAGAAGAAACCAGAAAAACAATTATGGTAATATGACAAAACAAGGTTCTTTAAAACACCCAAAAAGATCACACTAGGCTGGGCGCAGTGGCTCATGCCTGTAATCCCAGCCACTTGGGAGGCCAAGGCAGGCAGATAACCTGAGGTCAGCAGTTCAAGACCAGCCTGGCCAACACGGGGAAACCCTATCTCCACTAAAAATACAAAAATAAGCTGGTGTGGTGATGCATGCCTGGAATCCCAGCTACTCAGGAGGCTGAGGCAGGAGAATCACTCAAACCTGGGAGGCGGAGGTTGCAGTGGGCCGAGATTGCGCCATTGCAACTCTAGCCTGGGCAACAGAGTGAGACTCCGTCTCAAAAAAAAAAAAAAAAAAAAAAAAAAAATTAACACTAGCTTACCAGCAATGGCTCCAAACCAAGACAAAATCCCTGAATTGACAGAAAAAGAATTCAGAAGGTCGATTATTAAACCAGTCAAGGACGCACCAGTGAAAGGTGAAGTCCAACTTAAAGAAATCAAAACAATGACACAGCATATGAATGAAAAAATCTCGAGTGAAATAAACAGCATAAATAAAACAACTTCTGGAAATCAAGGACACATTCAGAGAGATGCAAAATGCACTGGAAATTGTCAGCAATAGAATCGAACAAGTAGAAGAAAGAACCTCAGAGCTCAAAGACAAGGCTTTTGAATTAACCCAATCTGACAAAGAAAAAGAAAAAAGAATTTTAAAAAATGAACAAAGCCTCCATGAAGTTTGGGAATATGTTAAAAGACCAAATAATTTGTGTTCCCAAGTAAAAGAGAAATCCAAAAGTATCTAAAACATATTTGCAGGAATAATTGAGGAAAACCTCCCAGCTTTGCTAGAGATCTAGATATCCAAATACAAAAATCTCAAAGAACACCTGGAAAACTCATCGCAAAAAGATCATTGCCTAGGCACATGGTCATCAGGTTACCTAAAGTCAATAAGAAGGCAAGAATATTGACAGTTGTGAGGCAAAAGCATCAGGTAACCTATAAAGAAGAATCTATCAGATTAACAGCAGATTTCTCAGCAGAAACCTTACAAGCTAGAAGAGATTGGTGTCCTATCTTCAGCCTCCTTAAACAAAACAATTATAAGCCAGGAATTTTGTATCCAGTGAAACTAAGCTTCATAAATGAAGGAAAGATAGTCTTTTTCAAACAAATACTGAGAGAATTTGCTGCTACCAAGCCAGCACTACAAGAATTGCTAAAAGAGCTCTAAGCCTTGAAACAAATCCTAGAAATACAACAAAATAGAATCTCCTTGAAGCATAAATCTTGGCCAGGTGTGGTGGCTCACGTCTGTAATCCCAGCACTTTCGGAGGCCGAGGCAGGCAGATCACCTGAGGTCAAGAGTTTGAGGTCAGCCTGGCCAACACAGTGAAACTCCATCTGTACCAAAAAATACAAAAAAAATTAGCCAGGCATGGTGGTGGGCACCTGTAGTCCCAGCTACACGGGAGGCTGAGGCAGAGAATTGCTTGAACCTGAGAGGCAGAGGTTGCAGTAAGCCGAGATCATGCCACCGCACTCCAGCCTGGGCGACAGAACAAGACTCTGTCAACAACAACAACAAAAAAGCATAAATCTCAAAGAACCTATTAACAATAACAAAATGAAAAAAAAAAACCCAAGGTACTGAGGCAACAAATATCATGATAAATAGAATAGTACCTCACATCTCAATAATACCATTGAATGTAAATGGCCTAAATGCTCCATTTAAAAGATACGGAATAGAAGAATGGATAAAAATTCACCAACCAAGTATCTGCTGTCTTCAAGAGACTCACCTGACACATAAAAACTCACATAAACTTAAGGTAAAGGGGTGGAAAACGACAGCCCATCCAAATGGATACCAAAAGCAAGCAGGAGTAGCTATTCTTATATCAGACAAAATAAATTTTAAAGCAACAGCAGTTAAAAAAGACAAAGAGGGACATTATATAATGATAAAAAGATGAGTCCAACAGGAAATTAAATCCTAAATATATATGCACCTAACATTGGAGCTCCCAAATTTGTAAAACAATTACTACTAGACCTAAGAAATGAAATAAACAGCAACACATTAATAGTGGTGGACTTCAATACTCCACTGATAGCACTAGACAAGTCATCCGGACAGAAAGTCAACAAAGAAACAATGGAATTAAACTATACCCTAGAACAAATGGACTTAACAGATACTTACGGAACATTCTACCCAACAACTGCAGAATATATATTCTATTCATGAACACACGGAATATTCTCCAAGACAGACCATGTGATAAGCCACAAAACAAGTCTCAACAAATTTAAGAAAACTAAAATTACATCAAGTACTCTTTCAGACCACAGTGGAATGAAACTGGAAATCAACTCTGAAGGGAACCCTCAAAACCATGCAAATATATGGAAATGAAATAACCTGCTCCTGAATGATCATTGGGTCAACAATGAAATCAAGATGGAAATTTAAAAATTCTTTGAACTGAACGATAATAGTGACACAACCTATCAAAACTTTTGGGATATGGCAAAAGTGGTGCTAAGAGGAAAGTGCATAGCATTAAATGCCTACATCAAAGAGTCTAAAAGAGCACAAATAGACAATCTAAAGTCACACCTCAAGTAACTAAAGAAACAAGAACAAACCAAACCTAAAACCAGCAGAAGAAAAACAATAACCAACATCAGAGCAGAGCTAAATGAAAATGAAACAAACAAACAAAAATACAAAAAAAAAAAAATGAAACAAAAAGCTGGTTCTCTGAAAAGATAAATAAAATTTATAGGCTATTGGTGAGATTAACCAAGAAAAGACAGAGGATCCAAATCAGTTCAATTAGAAACAAAATGGGTGATATTACAACTGATGCCACAGAAATACAACAGATCAAGGCTATTATGAACATTTTTACATGCATAAACTAGAAAACCTAGAGGAGATGGATAAATTCCTGGAAATATACAACCCTCCTAAATTAAACCAGGAAGAAACAGAAACTCTAAACAGACCAAGAACAAGCAGCAAGATTAAAATCATGATTAAAAAATTACCAGCAAAAAAAAGTCCAGGACCCGATGGGTTCAGAGCTGAATTCTATCAGACATTCAAAGAATTGGTAGCAGTCCTATTGACACTATCTAAAAGATAGAGAAAGAGGGAATCCTCCCTAAATCATTCCATGAAGCCAGTATTACCCTAATACCAAAACCAGGAAAGGACATAACAAAAAAGAAAACTACAGACCAAATCCCTGATGAAGACAGATGCAAAAATCCTCAACAAAATACTAGCTAACTGAATCCAACAGCATATCAAAAAGAGAATAAACCATGATCAAGCGGGTTTCATACTAGGGATGCAGGGATGGTTTAACATACACAAGTCAATAAATGTGATACACCACATAAACAGAATTAAAACAAAAATCACATGATCATCTCAACAGACTCAGAAAAAGCATTTGACAAAATCTAGCATCCCTTTATGATTAAAATTCTCAGCAAAACTGGCATAGAAGGAACATACCTTCAGGTAATAAAAGCCACCTATGACTTTTAGCCCATAGCCAACATTATACTGAATGAGGAAAAATGGAAAGCATTCCCCAAGAACTGGAACAAGAAAAGGATGCCCACTTTCACCACTCGCATTCAACATAGTACCGGAAGTCCTAGACAGAGCAATCAGACAAGAGAAAGAAATAAAGGGCATCCGAATTGGTTAAAAGGAAGTCAAACTGTTAACTGTTTGCTGGTAACATGATCATGTACCTAGAAAACCCTAAAGATTCATCCAAAAAGCTCCTAGAACTGGTAAATAAATTCAGCAAAGTTTCAGGATACAAAATTAACGTACACAAATTAGTAGCACTAAAAATTAAAAAATGGAAATAAAATTGAGATGTAAATCTATCACTATTAAATTGGCAAAGTTTTTTTTTTTAAATAATAAAAAAAACCTGTCAATGTTAGTAAGGGCTCAAAAAGAAGGACATTTTTACAAATACTGTTGGGAGGGGTATAGTAATCAATTTCATGATCTAACACAGAGGTTTAAAATGTCATTATTTTTAAAGAAATTTGTCTTCATCTAGTGATCAAGCCTAATGAAATATAAGTATGGATAAAGATGTATGTAAAAGAATGTTCTCCAAAGGTACAAAGAGAAAATTTGTAAAATCCATACAAAGGAATATACCAAAGGCCACTAAAAGCTATCTTTTCAAGGATTAGTCACATTGAAATATGTGGGCTAAAATAGAAAAAAAGACAAGGAACATGATGCCTAGTTTTTGTGCATATGTCTCTCAAGTTACCCAATGTATTATTCTGTGCTCCCTTTCCTCTTATACAGCACTTTGCATTGGGTTATTTCATAACTTATTTGCCTTTCCATCACATCCACAGCTACTGGCAAAAATCTTACCTGTTTTCATTTCTACCTATTAATAGGCCTGGTCAAAATCTAGTAAGAAGAAGGCTCAAAAGCATTCATTTAAACAGAAGGCTATAAAAAAGGGTTTGGTATTATATATGGATTCTAATTATCTGTAGCTTCCTCTGTTCTTCACTCACATTAATCATCAAGTGTGCTGAGAAAGTGAACATTAAGGAAAAAATTCTTCAATTTTTTTTAAAGAGAATGGACACAATTTTGACACTAAAAATTAGAAGTGCTTCTATATTATTAAGATATTATGTTATAAATGCTCATCTATACATGATCACATTCCTCCTTTAAGGAACTATACTCATCACAATTTATTAAATGGGGCATACGGCCAGGTGCAGTGGCTCACACCTGTAATCTCAGCATTTTGGGAGGCCAAGGCAGGTGGACTGCCTGAGGTCAGGAGTTCAATACCAGCCTGGCCAACATGGTGAAACCCCATCTCTACTAAAAATACAAAAATTAGCCAGGCGTAGTGGTGTGTGCCTGTAATCCCAGCTACTTGGGAGGCTGAGGCAGGAGAATCGCTTGAACCTGGGAGGCAAAGGTGGCAGTGAGCCGAGATCCTGCCACTGCACTCCAGCCTGGGTGACAGAGCAAGACTCCTTCTCAAAAGAAAAAAGAAAATAATAGGGCATCCTACAAGGATATGAAACATGTTCTCATTAATCTCAATGTCCACATGACCTTTTTCATGGCCCAAGAACTTGCAGTCATTTTTTTAAATTAAATATTAATTTCATTTACACATACCCTTTCCGATCACTGTACATTCTATTAATTCTGTCCCATTTTGCATTCAGCTGAGTAAGTGTATCTCTGATCTGAATGGCTTCAGGTCCAGAGGCTTCAAGGATGACATCTGGCTGTTTTTCATGAATGACTGCAATCTGCTCTCCAAGTTTGTCCAGTTGGTCTTTGATATTCTAAATATATATTGTCATAGATTAACAAAATCCAGCAAAATAACAAAAAAAGGAATCACAGATGACCAGATATTTATATTGTAGAACACTCATTTGAAATAATAATGAGACATAATCATTGTTAATCATGAAAACTGGAAACTTTTTTTTTAAATGATACCCTGTTTTGGCCAAAGTGTGTGGAATACGCTACATAATATACTCAGGGCAGGGAAAAAAGTCCTCACAATAGCAGCATTTATACAGGACACATGAAAAGCTTCAGTAACATTCTCTATAGGTAATGAGGCATTTGAAGCTGGAAATACTGATATTTTCAAATACCTAAAAATGCTAGTTTAAATGAGAGGAATGCACTATCAAATCCATATTATCAGTGAACTTATTGTGACTTTATATATAAATGCAATCAAGTTACATGAAAATGCCTTGCTAGAATTTAAAAGTTTAATTAACTTACAATCAAGATGCCATTCCATACCAACTGGCCAATTTTAAACCATTATTAGATTGCCTGATAAATGCTGACAATTAACATTAACTGACAATCTAGTTTATAAGACAGGAAGGTGGTCTCTGTCTCTGTTTAATTTTAAACAAGGCTCTGATGTTGCAAATAATTTATAACTGTGCACAGTTAACAATTCATAACCACTTTTTTAAAATTCAAAATTTATTATATTTTCTTTGACAATATAGGAAAGTTTTACTAGTCATACATATTATTAACCCCCTGGCACAAATTGTAAAAGATATAGACCATCTAAGTAGGCACAAGAACAAATTTCTTCCTCTACTTCTGCATTAACTGTGGCCATTCAAACAAAGTGCCCAGAGGTCTACCTTCAGAGAGTCTTCCTGAAAAGAGAAGTCTTCGTAGATAGCAGTGTTGAGCTCTGGAACATTAAGCGATAATTCAACATCATCCATGCAAAGTAAAATTTTGTTAATTTCAACCAGATAATCTGTAGGAAGAAGTGATGATCTACTTTCGGAAGCAAGTTTACCCATTTTCCTCTGTTGAATAGGGACTGCCTACAAAAAGAGCAAAAAAAAAAAAAAAAAAAAGAAAAGATATATCTTAAAATACCCCCACAATGAATAATAACAATACAAGACTACTGTGTGAAGGAATGCAATATCATGAACCAAATTTTTAAAACTTAGTTTTAATATTTTATATTATAAACCTGCCTTGCAACAGAAACCCTTAACAATTTGTGTCCTAATTTTCATCTGCAGCATGCTATTAAACAGTATAAATATGTTATTAATTTGACAGGCTTTAAGATCTATGTCATCTAAACTCAGTTAGCAAACAAAAAACATAACAATTCCTTTCTTGAGTTGTTGAAAGAATGAGAATATGCTGCCAATCATAAAGTTTTGTATGAAATAAAACATTTTGATACCATTATTATTTCACTCCTTTAAAAATATCACAATTTTAAAATTGGACCTCACTGCTAAAAATATAAGCAAGTTAAACATGTTTCCATAACACAACATGAAATGCACAAAGGGTTTTGATTAAAATAATATCCAGGTAATTCAGTATGTAATCTTAACCTCTGAGAATCATATTACAGAGCAGGAATATCCTACATTAGAAAATAGATCATGAAGTGTCATATTTAGACAGACTTGAGGCTCTATGGACTACTCATCTGCCCTAATATAGATTTTCTGGATCCTCTTCTCAGAGCTTTCTTTTTCATTTTTATTTTTTTGGAGGGGTGTGGGACAGAGTGTTGCTCTGCCTCCCAGGCTGGAGTGCAGTGCTGTGATCTCGGATCACTGCAACGTCTACCTCCCAGGTTCAAGCGATTCTTCTGCCTCAGCTTCCTGAGTAGCTGGGATTACAAGCATGCACCATCATGCCCAGCTAACTTTTGTATATTTAGTAGAGATGGGGTTTCACCATGTTGGCCAGGCTGGCCTCGAACTCTTAACCTCAAGTGATCAGCTGACCTCAGCCTCCCAAAGTGCTGGGATTACAGGCATGAGCCACCGCGCCCGGCCGTCTTCTCAGAGCTTTCTAAACAATAAAGTGCTCTCTGGGATGGACCACCAGTCCTTCAGGAGTTCAAATCCTTTACTCCTAGATGGCCACAATTTAATAAGTGCTATCTATTACCACTTGCAAAGGGCCAAACTGCAGCTGCTCATGAATTAAGGTACCTTCCCTGACACTTTCACTTCTCCTATGTTGAACTTATAAAAAATGATAATCATCTGTAAATTCAAGATGATAGGTAAAATGATCACAAATGCATGTTAATTCAGTTAGTGATCTTGAAAACGGTTACAATCCAATCTCTAAATGAATCCAAGACTCATGACTAAAATCACTGAGTGGATAACATGGTGTTGAACCTAGAGGACTGCATTATTGCCTCCTAGAATTTGTTAAACTACTGCTTCAATCAATTGAGGGTAGTTCTGGATAGCCAGGTTAGAAGCAGGTCTATACATTTCTTGACTTTAACAACAGAACTAATTACACTTCTCTCCAAGATTAATTTTATTATCCTAATGCCACAAGTTTAAATTTTAGTCAGAAAGCATTTCTAGATATTTACCCATATGTCTAAGGAAACAAATTGTGTTTTAAGCAAATATAAAAGAATGCTGAAATAAATAACATATCTACCCAGAAACCAGTTATGAATAAAAAGATGCTAAGTATTTTTTAAGAAAAGAAAAAATCAAAAATAATTCTTTTGGATTTTCATTTCAAATAAGCCAGTGTTTTTATTTTGGAAGATCCGAAAACTAGGCTCAATTGTTCTCTCTCTTAACTGTAAGGAAAAGAAAATAGCCCAATGAAAGTATTTCTAGGTTGAGTAATCATGTCAAAAAAGTAAAAGAGGAAACTGGGACCCATTTTCCTTCTTGGCTTCCCATCCATTAACCAAGATTTTGCTGAAAGGTCATCTGTTTTCCAAAAGACCAAAAAACTCCAGACATCCAACTACTTTATTATGCTTGCAGGGACATTTACCTTTGTAGTACTTTCCTCAGTTAGCACCACTAGATAATACATGCCACATTTGTTTTTTAATCTGCTCCATTAGGTAAATGTTGGGAGCCACTTTTATACCTCAGCTACTACTACAAGACTGGAATTCCTGTGCTGCTTTTTCAGTTACATAACGGATCGTCATTCTGCAAGACCACATGTACCTGAAGCTTTAGAATAAACTAGGGAGGTTAGTAGGTATCATAAAGTTCCAAGTTTGAAAAATTCACATTCATTAAGACTGCCTCTTTTTCTTTTCAGACTATAGGATAATCCAGGATTTTTCTGAGCCTTCCCACTCTTGCAGAAGCAGCAAGGCTGTTCAAGACTTAAACATGTGCTTTCTGTATTCCCAAAATAGATTTTTCCCCCAAGAGAGTGATCAATCAAAATGCCCTAGGACTAAAAAAATGTCCTTGAGATCTGACCGAGACTTTACTTCTGGATAATTTTATTTTTAAAGAATTCTCCTAGGACACAGAAACACAAATATACTAGAGGTCAGTACTTAAATGAGACAGTGTTACATGATGTAGCTCACATCATATAGCAAAGTCCAGATTAAAGAGACTTTTAAGTGAGTGTTTTATTAAATTTCTAAGTTTTGTTTTTACCAAACCATAGGAAAAACCTGGAACTAAACAGAATTGAATATTCATCAACTTTCTGGAGGATAAAAACTTTTTAGATCCCAAAACAGAAACCCCCGAAAAATCACTAAGGGAAAACATAGTCACCTGTGGCTAAACAAAAATTTTAAATGGTTATATCTTAAAGATAAAATAATTAGAAGATAAATATCAATAAGGTAATACTTTCTAGCAATTATGGCAAGTGGTTAATATCTTTATAAAGTGCTCATACATAATTTAAAAACAGTAATACTCTAGTAAACAAATTGGAAAAGGTCACTTAACATATATTTCAGATAAGACAATGAGTCCTGTAAACTAGTGCTTCTCAATCCTAATTGTACATTAAAATCATCTACAAATGTTTTGTGTTTTGTTTTTGTAAATGCCCACACCTAGGTCCAACCTGAGAGATTCTGATTTACCTGTTTCAGGAATTAGATTTGGGCACTGTAGTTTTTTTAAAGCTCCCCAAAGTAATTCTAATCTTCACACTTAAGAATTATATCAGTTTGAAAACTATGGATTTGAAGTTTGTATGATAGTTGGCCTACCAATGTTAGTAAAGCCAGAATGAAATTAGCTTGTATAGTATATATTAGTACTTTTAACAAACAAATTTATTTATGTATTAAAAGCTTAAAACTTATTTCTATTTTGTGCCAGTAATAATTTCTGATTTCGGACCCAAAGATGAAAAAGATGTGGCCTGAACTTGGAGAAGCATTAGGGAAGAAAGATACTTTAAAAAGTCACAATAAAGCAGAGAACTATAATATAATCTGACAGAAGTTAGAAATAAAAATGGAGCTGAGTCTTAAAAGATAACGTATTTTTCAGCTAACCTAAAAAGACAAAACTCACTCTAGGGAATGGAATAAAATTAATAAGTTCCCAGATGTGCTAAGGCACATGATGTGTTTAGGAAAATGTAAAGAAAACCAGCATAGCTGTACTACATGAGAAGTGACAGCAAATCAAAGACATAAGGAGCCAGGGGTCAGACTGAAGACTTTGTATGTCGTTATATTGACAAACCTTGCATTTAAAGCTTTTTCTGTATTTTGCAATATTTTCCTAAACAGTTTCTTCAATGAAGGAATGACATGATCAGCCATGACTTTGGGGCGAATAACTGTGAGGAAGATACAAAGGACATGCTAGAGGGAGAAAAAACAGACATAAGAATATGTCCATGGGCTATAATATCATGGGAGAAAATCATTAGTCTAAATTATGGAAAGGATAGTGAAGTAAAATAAGCTAAGTCACTTTCTCATGGTCATAAAACAAGCAGCTGGTAGAGCAATATCTAACTTCAGGTTCAAACCTGTATTTTGCTTCAACCAGACTCAACAGTTTTAATGCCTACTCAGTGCGATGTGAGAAGATATGTGAGGAACAAGAAATAGTTAAGAAGGATGTTGAGGCTTCAGCCTTGAGAGAATGGCTAGTTTTTAAAGTATAGTCATGCATTGCTTAATAACAGGGACATGTTCTGAGAAATGTGTCTCTAGGTCATTTCATTGTCATGCAAACATCATAGAGTACCCTTACACAAACCTAGATGGTGCAGCCTCCTGCACACTTAGGCTGTGTGGTATAGTCAATTGCTCCTAGGCTAAAACTTTACAGCATGTTATTGTACTGAATACTACATGCAATTCTGAAACACAGTTGGAAGTATTTATGTATCTAAACATATCTAAACATAGAAAAGGTACAGTAAAAATGCAGTACCATAATCGATCTACTTAATTTCCAAAGTCATCAAATAAAAATCGTTCTAGAAGGAACTACCAAAGAACGGACCCCAGGGAACAACAGCACACTTAAAATGCAGCTAGAAAGATTGCCATTTTAAAAAGAGCTGGAGCTGGGTATGGTGACCCACACCTGTAGTCCTAGCAACTTGGGATACTGACACAGGAGGATCCCTTGAGCCTAGGAGTTCAAGATCAGCCTGGGCAACACAGTGAGACCCCACCTTTAAAAAAAAGAAAAATATAAAGAAATAAAAAGGGAGCTGGTAGTGAATCTTTACTAGAATATAAATCATATTACATCACTTTCACAAACTGAGTTATTTTTAAACTAGAAACTTTTTTTTTTGACATAGACAAGACCTTCACAAATAAAATATGGAATTGGAGGAAGCCACTTCTGAAATAGATAGATCTCTTTTAAGTTTGATAACATAATCAGAAATCCAAAAGAGATGGCCAATAATAAGGTTTTATATTTCTATTTTGAGTTCTGCGCCATCCAAAAATATGAACACATCTAGTAACACCCACTAGAAAGGAGGAGATGATATTCCAGCTGGTGTGTTTTAAAGCATCTGTGATGCAGCATCACACATCTGAATGGCAAGAGTTAAGTAAGGTATTTAAATGCAACAGAGACTCTCCAATAATAATACCTTAATTTTGTTGTATCTAGTATGCAAAAGTAATAACTGCAAACGGATCTTTTCTTTTTTATTATCTTCCATAGGTTGATGTAACATTTCTTCTCCTCTTTGTAGAACTTCCTCAATCTGGGCTCTCTCCTCATCCATCTAAATTTTTAAAAGGAAAAAAAAAATGACTCAAAAGAAAAATGCATAAGGTCACTTCCTATCAGCTCCTAAGGAGGAAAACTAACCTACTTAGTATAGTGTAAGTCAAGATATGTTAACCTGAACGATCAAAAAATTTATGTTTTTTTAAAGATATTTTATATTTGAAGATAAAATATCTCAGAGTTTAGCAAACATTAGATAATACTAAGGATTATGTCTAGTTCAGAAACTGAGTCTATTTTCTTTTTAAGCACATGAATCATGTGACTCTTACATTGACACACATCAAAAAATCACATTTGAATCTGTTTCATCATGTTTGACAGATTATACGGGCAAACATCATTGATGTAAAAATAAAATTAATAGAGAAGAAAAATGAGAACACCACAGTTTTGAAATCTCCTTGAACCAACCTTTTCATCTTCATCACTAGATTCCAAGGGTTTTTCCACAAATTTTAACATATTTTCTATGTCATTTTCTAATTTTTCCAAGTCAGAGAAAGGCACACCAGTTTCAAATGTTTCAGTGGTGACCAAACATTGGTATAATGGTTCCTGAGCAATTAACAACTGTAGAAGGAAAAGAATTCTCTGAAAATAGATTTTTAATTTGACTTTCCATCATTAATCAGAGAGACAGGGTGTCAAAAGAGAAACTAACATTTTTTTAATTGACTTTCCTATTCAGCTCAGCTAACTTTGGTTTCATTCATTTATATGGCAATGATTTTACCAATTCAGACTTCTCTGAATGACCCGTTTTCTCCAAACTCTAGCCAGGGATGTGACGTAGTGTTGCAATTCACTGTGGCTGCCCAGAGTGTTGTGGCGTGGATTTGGAGACCACATGTGAGCATAGCAGGAAACTATGGCCATGATCCAGAAACTATCCTTACCATGGCCACAGAAAGGAAGAACAGCCACCCGGCCCCCAGGGCAGGGACACCTCACAGAATGTCTCCCAGTTAAGTTTCCTCAGTAGAATTCCCCTTGGATTTTCATATACAAACGTCAAAGAAGTGCATATTTCTCAATGTCATCTTTTCAGATAACATCTACGTAGAAAAATTTTATATTTGTTTAACTAAAACTCAATAAAACAATTTTAATAAAACTAAATGCAGATAAATACCATCTGGGGTTGGCTAAGTGTGGGAAAACTAGCACTCTCTCATAAAGCTCCCATTTATTACTCTGTTAATTAAAAATGTCTAAAGCTCTTTTTTAAATTTATAAAATCAGGTAGTACTTTCCTACATTAGGATTAAACTGTGAAATTATCTGTAACTTGTAGATTGGTCGTCATGTAAAACACAGAAAACAAGTTCTGTGGTGTGTGCAATGTGAACACATATATAGAGTGTGACCATAAAATAAAGGGTTTAATATTCATCCCTAGCTTGGGAATTAGTTTCATCATTTCATAACCAATTTTAACCTTTGACTGAGTCTTTGAAACCTTTTCTCAAATAGGTTATTTTCTTCAATACTAATTGCTTGTTTTCTCTCCTTCATATGCACAATCACAAATAAATACAGACAAATGCTCCATTCAAAGAAAAAGTGATTAAAAACATTTTAATTTAAAAATTGTTGGCCAGGTGCAGCAGCTCACACCTGTAATTCCAGCACTTTGGGAGGCCAAGGCGGGTAGATCACTTGAGGTCAGCAGCTCAAGACCAGCCTGGCCAAGATGGTGAAACTCTATTTCTCCTAAAAAAAAAATACAAAAATTAGCTGGGCGTGATGGCAGTTGCCCGTAATCCCAGCTACTCGGGAGGCTGAGGCAGGAGAATAGCTTGCACCCAGAAGGCGGAGGTTGCAGTGAGATCATGCCACTGCACTGCAGCCTGGGTGACAGAGAGAGAAAACAATAAAATTAAAATAATAAAACAAAATTGTTGATGTATGTACTGTATGACTATCATTTAGATATATACCCATAGGAAAAATGGTTTACTCTAAAAACATAATTACTCACTTTGGCACTTTTGATATGCTGAGACACCTTTTCAAAGTTCCTATTCAGCTCAGCTAACTTTGGTTCTACAAGCTCCCTGCTTGAGCTTCCACGGGCATTCATCAAAATAAGGGCTTGATCGCGGACATTTTCAACCTGGAGGTTGGCATCATCCAGCTCAGATACTAAACGCTAATTATAAGAAAACACAAAATTATCTCATGGGAAAAATCAAATCCAAACATGAGTGTGATGCTTATACAGAATGAAAGGTAGTTTAAATAAACATCTGGGATTCCCAGTAAGAGATTTCAGCATAATCAACCAGGTGAGAGCTGTTCACATAGGACTCATTGGAGAACACAGAGGTAAGTAATTCTCATTGGAAAATACAGAAGTAAGACTCACTGGAGAATACAAAAGTATGTAAGACTCATTGGAGACTACAGAAGTAAGACAGACTCATTGGAGAATACAAAAGTAAGTAGGACTCACTGGAGAATACAGAAGTAAGCAGCACTCAATGGAGAATACAAAAGTAAGCAAGACTCATCGGCATCTTATGTGAATAGCTCTTACTCTGGTTGATTGTGCTGAAATCTCTTACAAGTCTTTCAATTTCAAGTTCGTCTCTTAGTGAGTTTGTCTCTTATTGTCTGTTTCTCCCATCAAAATAAATGTTAATGAATCTAATGCTTGGGAGGAATGAGAGCGTAAGTAACTTAGAGCATTCCACAAGAGAAAACATGACAACAAAACATTCCACTCCCAAAAGTGTTACTGATGTCTCTATGTTTGCTACCTTCACGATTTCTTCCTGTTTATTTGCTGGTTTCTTTTCAATTTCATCCAATAGAGCTTCAGCTTGATAAAGCCAGGTACTTATGTGAGCCACATTTCCATCAAATATTTCGAGCTGGTTCTGATGGTTCTACAAAGGAATTAATAAAATGCTTACATAACCATATGAAATATTTAAGATGATAATCTTAAAAGAGATTTAAAAGACCTTCGAAGAGCAAACTGTATCATGAATTTAAAGAAGAGCTTTCACCTTCCTGCAGAGCTCTTCTTCAGTGAATAAATCTCATTCCTAAAAATGCACATCTATGGTGCTTAACACTTTTTAAATTTATTTGATTTAGACCTCAGCACAATAAAAAGTTGAAGTAGAATAAAAGGTGAAAGTTTCTTTTTCAATTTCAATGCAAGTTCATCTCTTAGTCCTTATTCTTATATTACAACTAATCTGATTTGCCCTCTTCAATCTTTTTTTTTTTCTTTTGAGATGGAGCCTTGCTCTGTCGCCAGGCTGGAGTAGAGTGGCGCAATCTCAGCTCACTGCAACCTCCACCTCCCGGGTTCAAGTGATTCTCCTGCCTCAACCTCCCGAGTAGCTGGGACTGCAGGTGTGCACCACCACACCCAGCTAATTTTTGTATTTTTAGCAGAGATGGGGTTTCACCATGTTGGCCAAGATGGTCTCGATCTCTTGACCTTGTGATCCACCTGCCTCAGCCTCCCAAAGTGCTGGGATTACAGGTGTGTGCTACCGCACCTGGCCCATATTTTTAAAAAACTCATTTAAGGAATAATTTTTTTAAATGACTAAAATATGAATTGAAAAAGATTCTGTATACTCTGCTCAAAGGACAGTGCCTTTGTCTCCTTACCTCAGTATCACCAGCCCTTAATATTACATCTGGCACAGACCACAGCAAGATGTACTGAAGCAGGACATGAAATGTGCTTGACAGAACAGATTTGAAAACAGAAGCAAGAGTTAAGCAGATTATGACTGGGAGAAACAGTTAATCTAAGGCAAGAAGTTAGAGTGTGACCAAAAAGGGTAACGAGACTTATGATGAAATTAACCTTTAGCAATTATATTTTGTTGGATAAAAGAAACTGGAAAATGCTTAGACAGTTAAAGTTTTTACAAAGAAAGAAATCATTAATCTATAATATGAAACATAGTTGAAAAAAGAAAATGTAGGCTGGGTGTGGTGGCTTACACCTGTAATCCAGTATTTTGGGAGGTCCCGATGGGAGGATCACTTGACCTCAGGAATTCAAGATCAGTCTGGACAACATGGTGAAACCCCCTCTCTACAAAAAATTAAAAAATTAGCCAGGTGTGGTGGTGCATGCTGGTAGTTCCAGCTACTCGCAAGGCTAAGGTGGAAGGATCACCTGAGCATGGAGAGGTCGAGGTTGCAGTGACCCATGATCATACCACTGCACTCCAGCATGGGTGACAGAGTGACACCCAGCCTCAAAAAAAAAAAAAAAAAAAGTGAACAAATAAACGATATAAAAATAAAAGAAAACAAACTTGCACTTGTACCCCCGAACTTAAAATAAACATTAAAAAAAAGAAAATGTGAACTAATAAATGATACAAGAAAATATCAACAGTGATCTGGATTCTAAGTAGGAAGAACTGATGAGCACCAGACTTGTTTACCCCTATTAAGCAGGTAAATCAAATGTTCTAACAGCACGAGAAGGATACTGCTTGAATGGAGAGTTTGAAAGGTATGGACTGAAATAAGGGCCATAGAATGTGAAATAAAGCTAGTACTTAAAAATTAATATATAAAATATTTAATGAGCATATTCTTGAGCCAAGAATCTCATATTCACTATTATATTCAATATTTAACAACTCTATTAGGTATATACTTTTGTTCTCATTCTCTATATATGGAAATATAAGCTTAGTAACATTAAGTAACTTAGCTAAGGTTAAACAGATAATAAGTCATGGACTGTGGATATAAATCTGTTAGAGATCAAGAGCAAAGCCCATGCTCTTCACTGCCCTACACATCCTGATGAATTTAAATAAATATTCAAACACACAATAATGTATTTTTGATGTCTCTATCCATTACCTAGTAATTCTATAAATTTGATAAAAGTCCTATCTCAGGTATTTCAGAATTAAAAAAAAATTATAAATGACAATGCCTTCCTCAGCAGGGGAGGGTGGGGTGGCCATATATTCACAGTTGGTATCATAGGAACATAAAACCACTATAAAAATTAAATGGTGACTATTTCCACGAGATAATTTACAGAGTAGTGGCATAACCAAAGACTAACACATATACAATATTTAATAATTATAATCATAGCAAAATCTAAAATTGGTTGTTTTGCATATAATTATTTAAGAGCACTACATGTTTAAGGATCATAATCAATCATTGCAAAACTGTATGAGATAGATATAATAATGTCCATTTTACAAATTAAACAACTGAGGTTTAGAGAATGTTTAAGTAACTTGACCAATGTTACCAAGCTAGTAGTGAAAACTTTTACATAGGCCATCAGATGCTAGAGCCTGTGCTCTTAACCAGTATGCCATTATTCAAACACTATAAAGATTTTATATAAAAATAGCTTCTGATAGTATGAAAATCAAATAAATATGAAATCATTAAAATGAAACAAATAAGGTGCATTTACTAAAATATGAAAGTACCTCATTCCATGCAGATCATGAATATTTAGAAACATTGTAAATTCTTTCTAGTTATTACCTTTCCAAAGAAAAAATAAAACCTAGTCTAATGAAATTAATTCACAAGCAAAACATCACTGTGACACACGGTAAACAGGATTTGAAATTTAATCAAAGTTGTATTCATTTAAAAAATAACTAGAAGAGAGGAGAAGATTTCATCATTAACTTTTTCCTGAGACATACCATCAAGGTATTGCACCAATCTTCAGTCCAGGTACGAACTCGGCTCCACCCAGCGTTAAGGACGCAGAGCCTCTCTTCTAAAATAGGCTCACTGCCCTCAATCAAGTTTTGCAGGGCTGCACTACTCTCTGTGATGGTATTTAAATCAGCTTTTCTCTTTTCCAGATCCTTCAGAACATTCTAGAAAATAAAAACACCAAGACCTACTTGATGCTTCAGAATATTATAGAAGTATATACAACCTTAAATTATTAAAAACTTTTCTGCCACATATACAAAGTAGTCCATGACTCCCTAGATAATTTACAATGTCAAAGTTTATAAAATTCCCAAACTTATTAACATAGTGAGAATTCTTAAGTTCCAAATGGAAAACAAAATGGGTAATTCAACAAATACCAATGAGTGTAACACACTCAGCTGTGGGAAAGCAATTATTTCATTTATTTAAATATAAATCCATTTATTACATATGAATGCCAATTACCTTCATCATCACTCTAAATGTAAAGGCTCAATTTCATTTTTAGTAACTACAAGCTGGCAAAGCAGAAGGATCCTAGAACTCACAACTTAAAAAAATTCACAATGAATTTATCTCCTAGATTACCAGAGGAAACTATCGATGTGTACTATAGGTACTTGCAAGGATAACATCTTATAGCTGGGTGATTTCACATATATTATGCGGAATAAACATTACAAAAAAACATTTCATGTCAGTAATTCACAAGAGAACAGCAAGTCTAAGCTTTGGTCTTACAAGTGTCATAAGTGCAAAGATAATACTCTGGATGATATGATGACAAAGTGATTGGCACGTTCGTAAGTTTCACCAGGCAAAGTATATAGTCACAGAATTATAGAGAGAGCATGAGTTCCACAATTAAAACTACAAAGCTCTTTCAATCAAAAAGCAATATGCATGTATCTACCCTACTGCTACTATTATTGACCATTTTTTAAATCAACATTTAAACCAATCATTTTAAGGAGCTCAAGTTTATATTTCTACATTAAATCACATCTTGGAAAGCATACCAATTACAAATTCACAAGTGAGTCCAGGTTTAAACACTCACTTGGCCATGTCAATTACTGGTATATTTATGAAGGAACTGAAATACTAGTTTCCAATGTTATTCTCTAGCAAGGGGGGAAAAAATAAAGGATACCCAATAGCCATGCTCTCAGCAATTATTAATAAGAATCTTTCATTTCTTCAGTGGGTATGTACTGATTGACTATAATAGCATTTAAGAACTATAAAAAATAATGACCTACAAGTAATTACACCTAAATAGTACACATACTTTTTTACAGTAAAAAAGATTACATTGAAAATAGTGATATTTAAGTTATGGAATAAAAACAGTATTCAGAAATGAAAATATTATTTAAGCTTTGCATTGAAAATAATTTTACAGAATCTTTAAGTGCAAATACATTAAAATGTTGTGAAATCTGCATGTTCCTTAAATCTGAAAAGACAATGATAAAAAGATGGTGGTTATGTTATTAATACATACTGATGTTTCATTTGATTTACTCTAATGAAGAGAACGTGCTGTGAATTTGTGACTTGTATATATCATCTTTATTATTTCAATTCTGAAATAAGATTAAATGGAAACTTAAGAGCATATTGTTCCAAAAGAAACAAATTTTTCATTGCTTTGAGTGTTTACCTAAAAAAGCTACGAGAATCAGCTGAAAAACAAATTGAATTTATGAGTACATGAACATGGATGTTTAAAAATTAAATATATAAAATCAATATCACCTATGTACCAACAATAAGCACTCTGTAAAAAAAACGAAAAGTATATTTTTACATAGCAATAAAAATAGATATGTAGGAATAAACTCCTGTGCATATATGAATAATGTTTATAAAGAAAAAAATCAAAACATGATGTAGGAATGTGAAATAATTTAGGACAAAAATGAGACATATATGTTACCAAATAGAATTAATATAACAAAGATATCAATTCTGCACTACACAAATATATGAATTCAAGGCAATTCAAATCAAAATTTCCAATAGAATTTAAGAATTTAACAATAAAAATTCTAAAGTTCATATAAGATATATACCAAAAATGAAGCATAAAGAGAGGGAACCCATTAACTGCAGTTAAAATATACTATAAAACATGGCTAAACATTCTAAAAACTGGTACATTTCATGGGGCCAGATCAGTGGAGCAGAAAACAACGAAATGCAACAGGAAAATAAGAATATATGAACTTAGCATGTCAAATCCATGGGGACAAGGTTAATTACTCAACCAATAGCACTAAGATAATTGGTTATCCTTTTGGAAAGAAGGTTAGAGCCTTAACTCACAAAATACACCAAAATAAATTCTGGAGAGATTAATGCATTAAAGGTAAAAAGATGAAACTATAAAAGAGCTAGCAGAGGAGGTAGCTCGCAAGATGGCCAAACAGGAACAGCTCCAGTCTGCAGCTCCCAGCAAGACCAACAAAGAATGCAGGCGATTTCTGCATTTCCAACAGAGGTACTTGGTTCATCTCACTGGAACTGGTTAGACAGTGGGTGCAGCCCACGGAGGGTGTCACTTCACCAGGGAAGCGCAAGGGGTTGGGGAACTCCCTCCCCTAGCCAAGGAAAGCCATGAGGGACTGCGCCATGAGGAATGGTGCTATCCAGCCAAGATACTACATTTTTCTCAAGGCCTTCACAACCCACAGACCCAGAGATTCCCTCAGGTGCCTACATCACCAGGGCCCTGGGTTTCAAGCACAAAACTGGGCAGCCGATTGGGGAGACACCAAGCTAGCTGCAGGAGTTTTCGTTTTTTTTTTCATACCCCAGTGGTGCCTGGAACACCAGCAAGACGGAACCATTCACTCCCCTGGAAAGGGGACTGAAGCCAGGGAGCCAAGTGGTCTAGCTCAGCAGATCCCATCCCCATGGAGCCCAGCAAGCTAAGATCCAACGGCTAGAAATTCTCGCTGCCAGGACAGCAGTCTGAAGTCGACCTGGAATGCTGGAGCTTGGTGGTGAGAAGGGCATCCACCATTACTGAGGCTTGAGTAGGCAGTTTTCCCCTCACAGTGTAAACAAAGCCTCCAGGAAGTTCAAACTGGGCAGAACCCACCACAGCTCAGAAAAGCCACTGTAGCCAGACTGTCTCATCTCCGAAAGAAATGCAGCAGCCCCAGCAAGGGGCTTATAGAGAAAACTCCCATCTGCCTGGGACAGAGCACCTGGGGGAAAGGGCAGCTGTGAGCAAAGCTTCAGCAGACTTAAACGTTCCTGCCTGCCGGCTCTGAAGAGAGCAGCGGATCTCCCAGCACAGAGCTCGAACTCTGCTAAGGGACAGACTGCCTCCTCAAGTGGGTCCCTGACCCCTGTGCCTCCTGACTGGGAGACACTTCCCAGCAGGGGTCAACAGACACCTAATATAGAAGAGCTCCAGCTGGTATCTGGCGAGTGCCCCTCTGGAACGAAGCTTCCAGAGGAAGGAGCAGGGAGCAATCTTTGCTATTCTGCAGCTTCCCCTGCTGATACCCAGGCAAACAGGTCTGGGGTGGACCTCCAGCAAACTCCAGCAGACCTGCAGCAGAGGGGCCTGTTAGAAGGAAAACTAACAAACAAAAAGCAACAACATTAACATCAACAAAAAGAATGACCATGCAAAAACCCCATTCGAAGGTCACCAACATCAAAGATCAAAGGTAGATAAATCCACAAAGATGAGGAAAAACCAGCGCAAAAATGCTGTAAATTCCAAAAACCAGGATGTCTCTTCTCCTCCAAAGAATCAGAACTCCTTGCTAGCAAGGGAACAAAACCAGTTGGAGAATGAGTTTGATGAACTGACAGAAGTAGGCTTTAGAAAGTGGGTAATAACAAACTCCTCCAAGCTAAAGGAGCAAGTTCTAACCCAATGCAAGGAAGCTAAGAACCTTGAAAAAAAGGTTACAGAAACTGCTAACTAGAACATAAATGACCTGATGAAGCTGAAAACACAGCACGAAAACTTCATGAGGCATATACAAGTATCAATAGCTGAATAAATCAAGCGGAAGAAAGCATATCAGAGATTGAAGATCAACTTAATAAAATAAAGTGTGAAGATAAGATTAGAGAAAAAAGAATGAAAATGAACAAACAAAGCCTCCAAGAAATAAGAGACTATGTGAAAAAACCAAACCTACATTTGATTGGTGTACCCAAAAGTGACAGAGAGAATGGAACAAAGTTGGAAAACACACTTCAAGATATTATGCAAGAGAACGCCTCGAACCTAGCAAGACAGGCCAACATTCAACTTTAGGAAATACAGAGAATGCCACAAAGATACCCCTCCTCAGGAAGAGCAACCCCAAGACACATAATCATCAGATTCACCAAGGTTGAAATGAAGGAAAAAATGTTAAGGGCAGCCAGAGAGAAAGGTCAGGTTACCCACAAAGAGAAGCCCATCAGACTAATGCAGATCTCTTTGCAGAAAACCTACAAGCCAGAAGAGAATGGGGGCCAATATTCAACATTCTTAAAGAAAAGAATTTTCAACCCAGAATTTCATATTCAGCTGAACTAAGCTTCATAAGCAAAGGAGAAATAAAATCCTTTACAGACAAGCAAATGCTGAGATATTCTGTCACCATGAGGCCTGCCTTACAAGAACTCCCGAAGTAAGCACTAAATACGGAAATGAAAAACCAGTTCCAGCCACTGCAAAAACATACCAAAATGTAAAGACCATGGACACTATGAAGAAACTGCATCAACTAATGGGCAAAATAACCAGATAATATCATAATGACAGGATCAAATTCATACATAACAATATTAACCTTAAATGTAAATGGGCTAAATGTCCCAATTAAAAGACACAGACTGGCAAACTGGATAAACAGCCAAGACCCATCAGTGTGCTGTATTCAGGAGACCCATCTCTTGTGCAAAGACACACATAGACTCAACATAAAGGGATGGAGGAATATTTACCAAACAAATGGAAAGCAAAAAAAAAATGCGGGGGTTGCAATCCTAGTCTCTGATAAAACAGACTTTAAACCAACAAAGATCAAAAAAGACAAAGAAGGGCATAACATAGTGGTAAAGGGATCAATGCAACAAGAAGAGCTAACTATCCTAAATATATATGCACCCAATACAGGAGGACCCAGATTCATAAAGCAAGTTCTTAGAGACCTACAAAGAGACTTAGACTTCCACACAATAATAGGGGGAGACTTTAACGCCCAACTGTCAATATTAGACAGATCAGTGAGGCAGAAAATTAACAAGGATATTCAGGACTTGAACTCAGCTCTGTACCAAGTGGAACTAATAGACATATATAGAACTCTCCACCCCAAATCAACAGAATATACATTCTTCTCAGCACCACATAGCACTTATTCTAAAATTGACCACATAATTGGAAGTAAAACACTTCTCAGCAAATACAAAAGAACAGAAATCGTAACAAACAGTCTCTCAGACCACAGTGCAATCAAATTAGAACTCAGGATTAAGAAAATCACTCAAAACCGCACAACTACAAGGAAACTGCACAACCTGCTCCTGAATGACTTCTGGGTAAATAACAAAATTAAGGCAGAAGTAAATAAGTTCTTTGAAACCAATGGGAACAAAGACAAAACATAACAGAATCTCTGGGACACAGCTAAAGCAGTGTTTAGAGGGAAATTTATAGCACTAACTGCCCACATGAGAAAGCTGGAAAGATCTAAAATCAACACCCTGATATCACAATTAAAAGAACTAGAGAAGCAAGAGCAAAACAAATTCAAAAGCTAGCAGAAGACAGAAATAACTAAGAGCAGAGCAGAACTAAAGGAGATAGAGACACAAAAACCCTTCAAAAAAATCAATGAACCCAGGAGCTGGTTTTTTGAAAAGATTAATGAAATAGATAAGCCACTAGCCAGACTAATAAAGAAGAAAAGAGAGAAGAATCAAATAGTCACACACAAAAAAAAGATAAAGGGGATATCACCAATGATCCCACAGAAATACAAACTACCATCAGAAAATACTATAAGCACCTCTACAAAAATGAACTAGAAAATGTAGAAGAAATGGATAAATCCCAGGACACATACACCCTCACAAGACTAAACCAGGAAGAAGTTGTATCCCTGAATAGACCAACAACAAGTTCTGAAACTGAGGCAATAATTAATAGCCTACCAATCAACAAAAGCCCAGGACCAGATGGATTCACAGCTGAATTCTAACAGAGGTACTAAGAGGAGCTGGTACCATTCCTTCTGAAACTATTCCAAACAATAGAAAAAGAGGGACTCCTCCCTAATTCATTTTATGAGGCCAGTATTATCCTGATACCAAAACCTGGCAGAGACAAAACACAAAAAAGAAAATTTCAGGCCAGTATCCCTGATGAACATCGATGCGATAATCCTCAATAAAATGCTGGCAAACTGAATCCAGCAGCATATCAAAAAGTGTATCCACCATGATCAAGTCGGCTTCATCTCTGGGATGCAAGGCTAGTTCAATGCAAATCAATAAATGTAATCCATACACAAATCAATAAACGTAATCCATCACATAAGCAGAACCAATGACACAAACCACATGATTATCTCAATAGATGCAGAAAAGGCCTTCGATAAAATTCAACACTCCTTCATGCTAAAAAACACTTAATAAACTAGGTATTAATTGAACATATCTCAAAATAATAAGAGCTATTTATGACAAACCCACAGCCAATATCATATTGAATGGGCAAAAGCTGAAAGCATTCCTTTTGAAAACTGTCACAAGAAAAGGATGCCCTCTCTCACCACTCCTATTCAATATAGTATTGGAAGTTCTGGCCAGGGCAATCAGGAAAGAGAAAGAAATAAAGCGTATTCAAATAGGAAGAGAAGAAGTCAAATTGTCTCTGTTTGCAGATGACATAATTGTATATTTAGAAAACCCCATAGTCTCAGCCCAAAAACTCCTTAAACTGATATGCAATTTCAGCAAAGTCTCAGGATACAAAATCAATGTGCAAAAATCACAAGCATTCTTATACACCAATAACAGAGAGCCAAATCATGAGTGAACTCCCATTCACAATTGCTGCAAAGAGAATTAAATAGCTAGGAATACAACTTACAAGGGATGTGAAGGACCTCTTCAAGGAGAACTACAAACCACTGCTCAATGAAATAAGAGAGGACACAAACAAATGGAAAAACATTCCATGCTCATGGATAGGAAGAATCAATATTGTGAAAATGGCCATACTGCTCAAAGTAATTTTTAGATTCAATGCTATTCCCATCAAGCTACCATTGACTTTCTTCACAGAATTAGAAAAAAACACTTTAAATTTCATATGGAACCAAAAAGAGCCCATATAGCCAAGAAAATCCTAAGCAAAAAGAACAAAGCTGGAGGCATCCAGCTGACTTCAAACTACACTATCAGGCTACAGTAACCAAAACAGCATGGTACTGGCACCAAAACAGATATATAGACCAATGGAACAGAACAGAGGCCTCAGAAATAATACCACACGTCTATAACTAACTGATCTTTGACAAACCTGACAAAAACAAGCAATAGGGAAAGGATTCCCTATTTAATAAATGGTGTTGGAAAAACAGGCTAGCCATATGCAGAAAACTAAAACTGGACCCCTTCCTTACACCTTATACAAGAATTAACTCAAGATGGATTAAAGACTTAAACGTAAGACCTAAAACCATAAAAACCCTAGAAGAAAACCTAGGCAATACCATTCAGGACACTGGCATGGGCAAAGAGTTCATGATTAAGACACCAAAAGCAATGGCAACAAAAGCCAAAATTGACAAATAAGATCTATAAACTAAAGAGCTTCTGCAGAGCATAAGAAAGTACCATCATAGTGAACAGGCAACCTAGAGACTGGGAGAAAGTTTTTGCAATCTATCCATCTGACAAAGGGCTAATATCCTGAATCTACAAGGAACTTGAACAAATTTACAAGAAAAAACAAACAACTCCATCAAAAAGTAGGTGAAGGATATGAACAGGCACTTCTCAAAAGAAGACATTTATGTGGCCAACAAACATATGAAAAAAAGCTCATTATCACTGGTCATTAGAGAAGTGCAAATCAAAACTACAATGAGATACCATCTCACACCAGGTAGAATGGCGATTATTAAAAAGTCAGGAAACAACAGATGCTGGAGAGGATGTGGAGAAACAGGAACACTTTTACACTGTTGGTGGGAGTGTAAATTAGTTCAACCATTATGGAAGAGGTGATTCCTCAAGGATCTAGAACTAGAAATATCATTTGACCCAGAAATCCCAGTACTGGGTATATACTCAAAGGATTATAAATCATTCTACTCTAAAGACATGCCCACGTATGTTTATTGCAGCACTATTCACAATAGCAAAGACTTGGAATCAACCCAAATGCCCATCAATGTTAGACTGGATAAAGAAAATGTGGCACATATACATCTTAGAATACTATGTAGCTATTAAAAATGTGATTTCATGTCCTTTGCAGGGACCTGGATGAAGTTGGAAACCATCATTCTCAGTAAACTAACACAGGAACAGAAAACCAAACACCACATGTTCTCACTCTTAAGTGGGAAATGAACAATGAGAACACATGGACACAGGAAGGGTAACATCACACACTGGGGCCTGTTGGGGGCTGGAGGGCTAGGGGAGGGGTAGCATTAGGAGAAATACCTAAGGTAGATGACGGGTTGATAAGTGTGGCAAATGACCATGGCACGTGTATACCTATGTAACAAACTTGCACGTTCCGCACATGTATCCCAGAACTTAAAGTATAACAATTAAAAAAAAAAAAAAAGCTAGTAGAAAAAAATTAGTGAATAATTAAATGAACCTGGAGTAGAGGTGGTCTTTCTAAGCACTAAAGGCAGAAATAATGAAGAAAAAGATGGATTTTGTTCATTAAAAAATATTCAGAAGGATTTACTTTTTTTCAAAAAAAGAAAAACTAAAAAAACAAAAAAGGAAGCTACAGTAATAAAAAAAAATATTTGCAATCAAACACAACTCACTAAGCATTGATAATCAGAACAGATAAAAAGCTCCGAATTAAAAGACCAATTTGGTGATAAAAAATGGTCAGAATTAGAGGAAAAAGTGGTATTTCTAACAGCGCTATAGAAGACCTATAAAATTGTCAAAAATGTTCTAATTAAATAACCAAAACATGATGTCAAGTGGAAATCCTCATTAGCATGTGGTGGGTGCACTATTTCTGAAGGACAATTGCATAATATGTGTAAGACTTAAAAATTGATATATTCCTGTCCCTTGATCAATACTTTTAGGGTTAAGAATTTGTCCTCAGGAAATAATTATGAATGTATGATATGGTTTAGTATATTCACCATAGCATTATCTATAATAGTGAAAATAGTAATAATTTAAATGGACATGAATAGAAAAATGAGAAAATAAAAAAATTAAGAATGAAATACTATGCATATCTCTAATATGCTATACAAAAACAAGTATAGGTAAAGAAAAATGCCAAAGATGTAAGTTTTTAAAAGAAGGTCAATAAATACTAGTTACAATAAAATTTATTTTTAAATATATGCTTTTGCATGTGCACATCGAAATGTGCTCAAAAAAATGAAAAAAATAACAGTATTGTTTGATTATAGGTGATTTTTGCTCCTGTTTTTTTGTATTACATTAAGCAAATTTCATTCAAATAGCTTCTATTACTTATGTTACTAATTGAAAAAGTAATGATTTTCAAAGTATACTGCATGAGGAAGATAATATGTCCTTGAAAAACTTAAATTTAACAAAAATAAAGTTTGGTGTCTTTGTTTTGCATTCATCCACAACACACCGATGACTTGCAATGCTCATTTCCCTCATACATTCCTTTCTTCACTTCCTTTACACTCACACAGCTCATGGCATGAACACGCTTTTCATGAGCTTTTTTCTAAACTGAGAATAGTCTTTCCAGTGTCTACTATCTTAACTTTCTCCCAGCTGTCATCTCCACAGAGCATTCAAAGTAAGCAGGAGTTGTGTCGCCCCACAACCTCTCAGCAAGGCCCTTCTCCTCAAGCCCACAGCAAATGTGTAGAGCTGTAGAGGGTGTCAAACTGATACTTGTGGCTTTATATAAACATCAGTCACAGTATTGATCATGTATATTCAGCACTTCCCACTAGTATACTTGCTTCTTTCTCAGGAAAGAGATTTAGGAAAACAGAATGCCTTGTTAAAAGAACTACTCGTGTTCCATTCAATTCTTTGTCTACTGCAGAAGCCAGAACCAGCAAATCAACTTTCTAATCTCTGTGATTTCAAAATACAGGGTTAAAGAAAACTCTTGTATTGATTTTTTAAAATTCTATTCCTATATTCTTTACATCTGTAAGTTTGCAATAGAAAGATTAGTTATTGGTTTTAAAATGTTATTAAAGAAGAATTAAACTCAGCACAATTCTTTGTAAATACTCTGTAAATATGTGTCATTGATTTTAAAGGTGGTGAATTAGGCTTTTAAGTACTATATAAACATAATACCTATAAAGGCCTTGATGATCCATGAATGTAATGCTTTTGGAATCAAGATAAAAATATCTTATTAAAAGAGCTGTTTTACAAATAACCCCATTAAAAAGTGGGCAAAGAAAATGAACAGACACTTCACAAAAGACATACTAGCAGCCAACAACACATGAAAAAATGCTCAACATCACTAACATTAGAGAAATGCAAATTGAAACCACAATGAGATACCATCTCACACCATTCAGAATGGCTATTATTAAAAAGTCAAAAAATAACAGATGTTGGCAAGGTTGCAGAGAAAAAGGAACACTTTTATACTGTTGGTGGGAATGTAAATTAGTTCAGCCTCTGTGGAAGGCAGTTTAGAAATCTCTCAAAGAACTTCAAACAGAATTCAGATTACCGATACAGAAATCTGATTACTGGGTATATAGGCAAAGGAAAATAAACTGTTCTACCAAAAAGACACATGCACTCATATGTTCATCAGCACTATTCACAAGAGCAAGGACATGTCATCAACCTAGGTGCCCATCAATGGTGGATTGGATAAAGAAAATGTGATACATACACACCATGGAATACTATACAACCATAAAAAAGAATGAAATCATGTCCATTACAGCAACATGGATGCAGCTGGAGGCCATTATCCTAAGTGAATTAATGGAGGAATGGGAAACCAATTACCACATGTTCTCTCTTACAAGTGGGAGTTAAACATTGGGTACGCAAGGCCATAAAGAAGGGAACGATAAACACTGGGGACTAGTAGAGGGGCGAGAAACAGAGGGAGGCATGAGCTGAAAAACTACCTAGTGGGTATGATGCTCACTACCTGGGTGATGGGATCATTCATACCCCAAACCTCAGCATTACACAATATATCCATGTAACAAACCTATACGTGTACCCCTTAATCTAAAAGTAGAAATTATAAAGAAAATAAAATATAATCATTGTTTTTAAAATATTTTTTCTTAGGACAGAGAAGTGGAAAAACAATGCAAAAAAGAAAAGGCTAGATTTAATATGAAATGGAGGGACATGGTATCCAACCAGGTCGCCCAGAACAAATGCCATGTTATGCTGGCATCATGCTGATATTTCATCTGAACTGCAACTTACTTTAGCCCAGGAAATTTCTGTATCCAAGTCACCAAGCAGACCTTCTGAAGTGGACTTCTGTACCAATTCAGTTTCAGTAGCAGAAAGCCATTCAGAGAGAGAAGCAGCCTCTTTCTTCATTTTCCGGGCCAACTGTGATGCTCTTTCCAGATCCTGTTTTCCTTCTGTCACCTGAGACGGAGAGAGAGACAGGGAGAGACTGAGACTGAGATGGGAATGAACATAAATGAGAATGAATCAGAATGTTAACTAAAGATCCAAACTGATTCATATATAACCCCCAAGACATACATAACCTTTGTCTTAGCACCTTTCAATCCTCTAAGCTTGTATTTCTGCAAGGAGGCAATATACTGTAGTGGTTAAGTGCCAGGCAATCCTGGGTTTTCATCTTAGCTCTATCATTAATTTCCTAAGTGACACTGGCAGAGGGATAGCCCTCAAAAGATTGGGATGAGGCTGGGCGCAGTGGCTCATGTCTATAATCCCAGCACTTTGGGAGGCCGAGGCAGGCAAATCTTTTGAGTCCAAGAGTTCAAGACCAGCCTGGGAAACATGACAAGACCTCATTTCTACAAAAAATACAAAAAATTAGCCAGTATGGTGGTGCATGCCCGTAGTTCCAGCTGATCAGTAGGCTGAGGTGGGAGAATCGCTTGAGCCCTGGAGGCTGGGGCTGCAGTGAGCCGTGATCCTGCCATTGCACTCCAGACTGGGCAACAGAGCAAGACCCCGTCCCAAAAAAAAAAAAAAAGATTGTTATGAGTATTAAGCGAGAAAAACACACATAAAGGGGCAGAAATAAAGTTAAAAAACCACTAGTATCTATTATAATTTTGAACATAAGATATCTTAGAATCCTCTCCATGAAGGAAATATACTGTATTATAGTAACTTGAGGGGAAAATAGCAACATTTTCGCAATTATACGTTTTATAATTAACCACTTTAACTTAAAATGCAATACATGACTATACAACCTAAACCTTATTATTATTTTACTCTTGTTGTTGACAGAAAATAAATGAACTTAACTAACATTTACCAAGCTCTTAATACAGCTTCCGTGTTGTGCTAAGGAATCTTACACATGTATGCAATAAAAATTCACAAAGCCTCTTTCTACTTTATGGATAATGAAAATGAAACTTAAAGAGATTAAGGCCAAGGCCAGGGTGGTACAATCTTTGGATTGAGCCATGCCATTCTGGCTTCTACCGCCATCACTCCCAGACATTGCCCTTGCTAAGTTCAATAATGACCCCAATGGCAACTGATCTAATAAATATGTTTACATGGACGTCATATTTAACTTTCAAAATATCCAAAACAGGTAACTACACTCATTGTCAAAATACCATCTTCCCCTAGCTTTCCAGACCTGGTACTCACCTGTGTCCCTACCACTTCTTGCTACTTATATTAGTTTCTTTTGCAAGCTCATCTTCCTGAGATTTCTTACTAAATGATGTAATTCTTAAGACTTGGTTGAGGGCCCTGTTCTTTCACTATATCCTGTTCCTAGACAATCTATCATCCCTGATTACTTTAATTACCACCTCTACACAGATGACTCATAAAATCCACCTCTTCAGTCCAGATATATTCTCCAGACCTGAATAACCATGTGAGTACCCGACATTTCCAATTAACATTCTCAAAGGTACTTAAAATGTCAACATGTCCAATACATACCTGTGATTTCTGCATGCTTCTACCTTTTTTTTTTTTTTTTTTTTTTTGAGACAGAGTTTCACTCTTGTTGCCTAGGCTGGAGTGCAGTGGTGCGATCTTGACTCACCGCAAACTCAGCCTCCCAGGTTCAAGTGATTCTCCTGCCTCAGCCTCCCGAGTAGCTGGGATTACAGGCACACGCCACCACACTCAGCAAATTTTTTTTTTTTTTTGAGTGGAGACGGGTTTTTGCCATGTTGGCCGGGCTGGTCTCAAACCCCTGACCTCAGGTGATCCACCACCCTGGCCTCCCAAATTGCAAAGATTACAGGCATAAGCCACCACACCCGGACCTCTATCTTTTCTTATAGCACCCATCTCAATGGCCACACCATCCACATTATCAAGCCAGAAACCCAGGAGTCATCCTTCATCTCTCCTCCTGGACCAAGTCCTGTTGATTTCACTTCCTACATATGTCTGAAATCAATTCACTCACTCCATCTCCACTCTCCATCCTAGTTCAAGGTACAACCATCTCTCACCAAGAGTACAACAATGACTTCCTAACTAGTCTCCTCACATCCACTCCAGCCTCTCTCCAACTCCTCTTCCAAAATGCAGTGAGTAATCCTTTAAAAGACATATCTGAGTATGTGATTTGCCTACTACAACCTGTGCAATAACTGCTTAAGACACAGACTTTAATCTGTAACACAAACTCTATGACATTGGCAGGATTTCGTCTAATCCTGTCTCCCTAGCACCATGTTCCCCATACTGGCTCTCTCTGCTCTAGCCACATAAATGTACCACACTGCCTCCTGCCTTAGAGCTTTTATATATACTGTTTTATCAATCTCGAAATCTCCTCTGGTTTCACCCAGGTTACTCCTACCCAGACTTCAGATCTCAGCTTATGCATCACCTCCTCAGGGAAGCCTTCCTAACACAAGACTGGATGAAACCCCCCTTTACCTATACTCTTAAAGAACCATGTACATTCTTTATAACTCTTCAGACTGATAATGTGACATCATTTCATGTAACTACTCAATGAACTCCTCTTTCACTACCCTAAGTTCCATTAGACAAAGAGACAATTTATATCTTTCCTCACCATTGTCTCTTTGTATAATTTCTGACACAGAGTAAAATCTCAATTGAGTGAAACTTTAAATGATAAAATTAATTAATACTAAAATTCTGGTCACAATTGGAGAATTAGTGCAAAAACCAGCAATACCATTCCATTCATAAAATGCCCAGTCAGTGAATAAATATAATAATATTTAATGAATAACCAGCTGTATAATTCCAAAAAGAAGCTCTAAGGTATGTGTTCTAGACATGTAATGCATCAAAATGTATCACATCAACAATCTAAGCTTGCAGAAGTGAGATCAGAATCACCTAGAAAAAGTATAAACTGGTCATTCTGATTTCAATTGGAAACAAAATTTCAGCTATTTTTCTCTGGGCTTATATAGAAACTTCAATATTACCTCAACGGTAAGTAGTTAATATTTCCTAACTGAAGGAGGATCCAAAATACTATCAAACATGGGTTTTCAATATTACCTACTAAGGTTTCACACTTCCACACATTCTTTGCTCTCCTGCGTTCAGGGCAAAAATTCAGTTACTCACAGAAAATGCTCAACAACTCCTGCATGGATTCACTAAAATGCCCAAATTAGAGATATTTCTTGCCAGGATTTCTTTTTTTTTTCTTTTTATTATTATTATTATTATTATTATTATTATACTTTAGGCTCTATGGTACATGTACGCAACGTGCAGGTAAGTTACATATCTATACATGGGCCATGCTGGTGCGCTGCACCCACCAACTCATCATCTAGCATTAGGTATATCTCTCAGTTCTATCCCTCCCCCTCCCCCGACCCCACAACAGTCCCCGAAGTGTGATGTTCCCCTTCCTGTGTCCATGTGTTCTCATTGTTCAATTCCCACCTATGAGTGAGAATATGCAGTGTTTGGTTTTTTGTTCTTGTGATAGTTTACTGAGAATGATGATTTCCAATTTCATCCATGTCCCTACAAAGGACATGAACTCATCATTTTTTATGGCTGCATAGTATTCCATGGTGTATATGTGCCACATTTTCTTAATCCAGTCTATCATTGTTAGACATTTGGGCTGGTTCCAAGTCTTTGCTATTGTGAATAATGCTGCAATAAACATACATGTGCATGTGTCTTTATAGCAGCATGATTTATAGTCCTTTGGGTATATACCCAGTAATGGGATGGCTGGGTCGAATGGAATTTCTAGTTCTAGATCCCTGAGGAATCGCCACACTGACTTCCACAAGGGTTGAACTAGTTTACAGTCCCACCAACAGTGTAAAAGTGTTCCTGTTTCTCCACATCCTCTCCAGCACCTGTTGTTTCCTGACTTTTTAATGATTGCCATTCTAACTGGTGTGAGATGGTATCTCACTGTGGTTTTGATTTGCATTTCTCTGATGGCCAGTGATGGTGAGCATTTTTTCATGTGTTTTTTGGCTGCATAAATGTCTTCTTTTGAGAAGTGTCTGTTCATGTCCTTCGCCCACTTTTTGATGGGGTTGTTTGTTTTTTTCTTGTAAATTTGTTGGAGTTCATTGTAGATTCTGGATATTAGCCCTTTGTCAGATGAGTAGGTTGTGAAAATTTTCTCCCATTTTGTAGGTTGCCTGTTCACTCTGATGGTAGTTTCCTTTGCTGTGCAGAAGCTCCTTAGTTTAATTAGATCCCATTTGTCAATTTTGGCTTTTGTTGCCATTGCTTTTGGTGTTTTAGACATGAAGTCCTTGCCCATGCCTATGTCCTGAATGGTATTGCCTAGGTTTTCTTCTAGGGTTTTTATGGTTTTAGGTCTAACATTTAAGTCTTTAATCCATCTTGAATTGATTTTTGTATAAGGTGTAAGGAAGGGATCCAGTTTCAGCTTTCTACATATGGCTAGCCAGTTTTCCCAGCACCATTTATTAAATAGGGAATCCTTTCCCCATTGCTTGTTTTTGTCAGGTTTGTCAAAGATCAGATAGTTGTAGATATGTGGCATTATTTCTGATGGCTCTGTTCTGTTCCATTGATCTATATCTCTGTTTTGGTACCAGTACCATGCTGTTTTGGTTACTGTAGCCTTGTAGTATAGTTTGAAGTCAGGTAGCGTGATGCCTCCAGCTTTGTTCTTTTGGCTTAGGATTGACTTGGCAATGCGGGCTCTTTTTTGGTTCCATATGAACTTTAAAGTAGTTTTTTCCAATTCTGTGAAGAAAGTCATTGGTAACTTGATGGGGATGGCATAGAATCTGTAAATTACCTTGGGAAGGATGGCCATTTTCATGATATTGATTCTTCCTACCCATGAGCATGGAATGTTCTTCCATTTGTTTGTATCCTCTTTAATTTCCTTGAGCAGTGGTTTGTAGTTCTCCTTGAAGAGGTCCTTCACATCCCTTGTAAGTTGGATTCCTAGGTATTTTATTCTCTTTGAAGCAATTGTGAATGGGAGTTCACTCATGATTTGGCTCTCTGTTTGTCTGTTATTGATGTATAAGAATGCTTGTGATTTTTGTACATTGATTTTGTATCCTGAGACTTTGCTGAAGTTGCTTATCAGCTTAAGGAGATTTTGGGCTGAGACAATGGGGTTTTCTAGATATACTATCATGTCATCTGCAAACAGGGACAATTTGACTTCCTCTTTTCCTAATTGAATACCCTTGATTTCCTTCTCTTGCCTAATTGCCCTGGCCAGAACTTCCAACACTATGTTGAATAGAAGTGGTGAGAGAGGGCATCCCTGTCTTGTGCCAGTTTTCAAAGGGAATGCTTCCAGTTTTTGCCCATTCAGTATGATATTGGCTGTGGGTTTGTCATAAATAGCTCTTATTATTTTGAGATACGTCCCATCAATACCTAATTTATTGAGAGTTTTTAGCATGAAGGGTTGTTGAATTTTGTCAAAGGCCTTTTCTGCATCTATTGAGATAATCATGTGGTTTTTGTCTTTGGTTCTGTTTATATGCTGGATTACATTTATTGATTCGCGTATATTGAACCAGCCTTGCATCCCAGGGATGAAGCCCACTTGATCATGGTGGATAAGCTTTTTGATGGCTGCTGGATTCTGTTTGCCAGTATTTTATTGAGGATTTTTGCATCAATGTTCATCAAGGATATTGGTCTAAAATTCTCTTCTTTTGTTGTGTCTCTGCCAGGCTTTGGTATCAGGATGATGCTGGCCTCATAAAATGAGTTAGGGAGGATTCCCTCTTTTTCTATTGATTGGAATAGTTTCAGAAGGAATGGTACCAGCTCCTCCTTGTACCTCTGGTAGAATTCGGCTGTGAACCCATCTGGTCCTGGACTTTTTTTGGTTGGTAAGCTATTGATTATTGCCACAATTTCAGCTCCTGTTATTGGTCTATTCAGAGATTCAACTTCTTCTTGGTTTAGTCTTGGGAGGGTGTATGTGTTGAGGAATTTATCCATTTCTTCTAGATTTTCTAGTTTATTTGCATAGAGGTGTTTGTAATATTCTCTGGTGGTAGTTTGTATTTCTGTGGGATCAGTGGTGATATCCCCTTTATCATTTTTTATTGCATCTATTTGATTCTTCTCTCTTTTTTTATTAATCTTGCTAACGGTCTATCAATTTTGTTGATCCTTTCAAAAAACCAGCTCCTGGATTCATTTATTTTTTGAAGGGTTTTTTGTGTCTCTATTTCCTTCAGTTCTGCTCTGATTTTAGTTATTTCTTGCCTTCTGCTAGCTTTTGAACGTGTTTGCTCTTGCTTTTCTAGTTCTTTTAATTGTGATGTTAGGGTGTCAATTTTGGATCTTTCCTGCTTTCTCTTGTGGGCATTTAGTGCTCTAAATTTCCCTCTACACACTGCTTTGAATGCATCCCAGAGATTCTGGTATGTTGTGTCTTGGTTCTCGTTGGTTTCAAAGAACATCTTTATTTCTGCCTTCATTTCGTTATGTACCCAGTAGTCATTCAGGAGCAGGTTGTTCAGTTTCCACGTAGTTGAGCAGTTTTGAGAGAGATTCTTAATCCTCAGTTCTAGCTTGATTGCACTGTGATCTGAGAGACAGTTTGTTATAATTTCTGTTCTTTTACATTTATTGAGGAGAGCTTTACTTCCAAGTATATGGTCAATTTTGGAATAGGTGTGGTGTGGTGCTGAAAAAAATGTATATTCTGTTGATTTGGGGTGGAGAGTTCTGTAGATGTCTATTAGGTCTGCTTGGTGCAGAGCTGAGTTCAATTCCTGGGTATCCTTGTTGACTTTCTGTTTCGTTGATCTGTCTAATGTTGACAGTGGGGTGTTAAAGTCTCCCATTATTAATGTGTGGGAGTCTAAGTCTCTTTGTAGGTCACTCAGGACTTGCTTTATAAATCTGGGTGCTCCTGTATTGGGTGCATATATATTTAGGATAGTTAGCTCTTCTTGTTGAATTAATCCCTTTACCATTATGTAATGGCCTTCTTTGTCTCTTTTGATCTTTGTTGGTTTAAAGTCTGTTTTATCAGAGACTAGGATTGCAACCCCTGCCTTTTTTTGTTTTCCATTTGCTTGGTAGATCTTCCTCCATCCTTTTATTTTGAGCCTATGTGTGTCTCTGCACGTGAGATGGGTTTCCTGAATACAGCACACTGATGGGTCTTGAGTCTTTATCCAATTTGCCAGTCTGTGTCTTTTAATTGGAGCATTTAGTCCATTTACATTTAAAGTTAACATTGTTATGTGTGCATCTGATCCTGTCATTATGATGTTAGCTGGTTATTTTGCTTGTTAGTTGATGCAGTCTTTTCCTAGTCTCGATGGTCTTTACATTTCGGTATGATTTTGCAGTGGCTGGTACCGGTTGTGCCTTTCCATGTTTAGCGCTTCCTTCAGGAGCTCTTTTAGGGCAGGCCTGGTGGTGACAAAATCTCTCAGCATTTGCTTGTCTGTAAAGTATTTTATTTCTCCTTCACTTATGAAGCTTAGTTTGGCTGGATATGAAATTCTGGGTTGAAAATTCTTGTCTTGAAGAATGTTGAATATTGGCCCCCACTGTCTTCTGGTTTGTAGGGTTTCTGCTGAGAGATCCGCTGTTAGTCTGATGGGCTTCCCTTTGATGGTAACCCGACCTTTCTCTCTGGCTGCCCTTAATATTTTTTCCTTCATTTCAACTTTGGTGAATCTGACAATTATGTGTCTTGGAGGTGCTCTTCTCGAGGAGTATCTTTGTGGCGTTCTCTGTATTTCCTGAATCTGAATGTTGGCCTGCCTTGCTAGATTGGGGAAGTTCTCCTGGATAATACCCTGCAGAGTGTTTTCCAACTTGTTTCCATTCTCCCCGTCACTTTCAGGTACACCAATCAGACGTAGATTTGGTCTTTTCACATAGTCCCACATTTCTTGGAGGCTTTGCTCGTTTCTTTTTATTCTTTTTTCTCTAAACTTCCCTTCTCGCTTCATTTCATTCATTTCATCTTCCAGGGCTGATACCCTTTCTTCCATTTGATCGCATCGGCTCCTGAGGCTTCTGCATTCTTCACGTAGTTCTCGAGCCTTGGTTTTCAGCTCCATCAGCTCCTTTAAGCACTTCTCTGTATTGGTTATTCTAGTTATACATTCTTCTAAATTTTTTTCAAAGTTTTCAACTTCTTTGCCTTTGGTTTGAATATCCTCCCGTAGCTCGGAGTAATTTGATCGTCTGAAGCCTTCTTCTCTCAGCTCGTCAAAGTCATTCTCCGTCCAGCTTTGTTCCGTTGCTGGTGAGGAACTGCGTTCCTTTGGAGGAGGAGAGGTACTCTGCTTTTTAGAGTTTCCAGTTTTTCTGCTCTGTTTTTTACCCATTTTTGTGGTTTTATCTACTTTTGGTCTTTGATGATGGTGATGTACAGATGGGTTTTTGGTGTGGATGTCCTTTCTGTTAGTTTTCCTTCTAACAGACAGGACCCTCAGCTGCAGGTCTGTTGGAGTACCTGGCCGGCCGTGTGAGGTGTCAGTCTGCCCCTGCTGGGGGGTGCCTCCCAGTTAGGCTGCTCGGGGGTCAGGGGTCAGGGACCCACTTGAGGAGGCAGTCAGCCCGTTCTCAGATCTCCAGTTGCGTACTGGGAGAACCACTGCTCTCCTCAAAGCTGTCAGACAGGGACATTTAAGTCTGCAGAGGTTACTGCTGTCTTTTTGTTTGTCTGTGCCCTGCCCCCAGAGGTGAAGCCTACAGAGGCAGGCAGGCCTCCTTGAGCTGTGGTGGGCCCCACCCAGTTCAAGCTTCCCGGCTGCTTTGTTTACCTAAGCGAGCCTGGGCAATGGCGGGCGCCCCTCCCCCAGCCTCGCTGCCGACTTGCTGTTTGATCTCAGACTGCTGTGCTAGCAATCAGCGAGACTCCGTGGGCGTAGGACCCTCTGAGCCAGGTGCGGGCTATACTCTCCTGGGGCACCGTTTCCTAAGCCCGTCGGAAAAGCACAGTATTCGGGTGGGAGTGGCCCGATTTTCCAGGTGCCGTCTGTCACCCCTGGAAAGGGAACTCCCTGACCCCTTGCGCTTCCCGAGTGAGGCAATGCCTCGCCCCTACTTCGGCTGGTGCACGGTGCACTCACCCACTGACCTGCGCCCACTGTCTGGCACTCCCTAGTGAGATGAACACGGTACCTCAGATGGAAATGCAGAAATCACCCGTCTTCTGCGTCACTCGCGCTGGGAGCTGTAGACCGGAGCTGTTCCTATTCGGCCATCTTGGCTCCTCCACCTCTTGCCAGGATTTCAAATCCTGGTAGATTAATGTGAACTTCTTGCCACTGGTTATTTACTAGAGCCCTGATGTTTTAACATTTCTCGGTAGACTATTCAGTTTAGAAATCTAAGGACCAACAACTTGAGTTTTTACAGGGACTATTATTTCCCATTTTTCCTACATGAAATGGGAAAACATTAGGACTAAAAAACAGAGTGCTTCTCACAATTAAAATTACACTTAGAAAAATCTTACGTGTTGTGACTAGAAAAAAGCCAACACCGGCTACTGCTATCCATTGAAATTTGGAATTATTAACATTTATTTTTTCCCTTGTATTTCTTTGAAGTACTAATGAGAGGTGACAGCGTGCTGGCAGTCCTCACAGCCCTCACTTGCTCTCGGCGCCTCCTCTGCCTGGGCTCCCACTTTGGCGGTACTTGAGGAGCCCTTCAGCCCACCGCTGCACTGTAGGAACCCCTTTCTGGGCTGGCCAAGGCCAGAGCCCACTCCCTCAGCTTGCAGGGAGGTGTGGAGGGAGAGGCGTGAGCGGGAACCGGGGCTGCGTGCGGCGCTTGCGGGCCAGCTGGAGTTACGGGTGGGCTTGGCGGGCCCCGCACTTGGAGCAGCCGGCCGCTCCTGCCTGCCCCGGGCAATGAGGGGCTTAGCACCCAGGCCAGCGGCTGCAGAGGGTGTACTGGGTCCCCCCAGCAGTGCCAGCCCACCGGCGCTGCACTCGATTTCTCACCGGGCCTTAGCTGCCTTCCCGTGGGGCAGGGCTCGGGACCTGCAGCCCGCCATGCCTAAGCCTCCCACCCCCTCCATGGGCTCCTGTGCCGCCGGAGCCTCCCCAACCAGTGCCACCCCCTGCTCCACGGCGCCCAGTCCCATGGACCACCCAAGGGCTGAGGAGTGCGAGCGCATGGCACAGGACTGGCAGGCAGCTCCACCTGCAGCCCCTGTGTGGGATCCACTGAGTGAAGCCAGCTGGGCTCCTGAGTCTGGTGGTGAGGTGGAGAATCTTTATGTCTAGCTCAGGGATTGTAAATCGGCACTCTGTATCTAGCTCAAGGTTTGTAAACACGCCAATCAGCACCCTGTGTCTAGCTCAGGGTTTGTGAGTGCACCAATTGACACTCTGTATCTAGCTACTCTGGTGGGGACTTAGAGAACCTTTATGTCTAGTTAAGGGATTGTAAATACACCAATTGGCACTCTGTATCTAGCTCAAGGTTTGTAAACACACCAATCAGCACCCTGCGTCTAGCTCAGGGTTTGTGAATGCACCAGTCGACACTCTGTATCTAGCTACTCTGGTGGGGCCTTGGAGAACCTTTGTGTGGACACTCTGTATCTCGATAATCTGGTGTGGACCTGGAGAACCTTTGTGTCTAGCTCAGGGATTGTAAATGCACCAATCAGCACCCTGTCAAAACAGACCACTTGGCTCTACCAATCAGCAGGATGTGGGTGGGGCCAGATAAGAGAATAAAAGCAGGCTGCCCGAGCCAGCAGTGGCAACCCGCTCGGGTCTCCTTCCACACTGTGGAAGCTTTGTTCTTTCACTCTTTGCAATAAATCTTGCTACTGCTCACTCTTTGGGTCCACACTGCTTTTATGAGCTGTAACACTCACCATGAAGGTCTGCAGCTTCACTCCTGAAGCCAGCAAGACCACGAGCCCACCGGAAGGAACGAACAACTCCAGATGTGCTGCCTTAAGAGCTGTAACACTCACGGCGAAGGTCTGCAGCTTCACTCCTGAGCCAGCGAGACCACGAACCCACCAGAAGGAAGAAACTCCGAACACATCCGAACATCAGAAGGAACAAACTCCAGATGCGCCACCTTAAGAGCTGTAACACTCACCGCACGGCTTCATTCTTGAAGTCAGTGAGACCAAGAACCCACCAATTCCGGACACACTAAGTCTACCACAATGAATATATATTACTTGTAGTTTCCTTAGAATAACTTATGGAATATCAGTAGCCATTGAAAGTATAAATATTAGCCTGAATTAAATATTAAAAATAAATTTTTTTTTAAAACAGTGTCTCACTCTGTTGCCTAGGCTGGAGTGTAGTGGTGTGATCTCAGCTCACTGCAACCTCTGCCTCACAGGTTCAAGCAACCCTCCCACCTCAGCCTCCCAGGTAGCTAGGACTACAGATAACGCACCACCATGGCTAATTTTTTTTTTTTAATTTGTTTTGTTTTTGGAGGTTTTCATTTGTATTTTTTTGTAGAGACAAGGTTTCATCATGTTGCCCAGGCTGGTCTCAAACCCCTGGGCTCAAGCCATTACCTGCCTCAGCCTCCCAAAGACCTGAGATTACAGGCGTGAGCCACTGTGCCTAGCCAAAAATAAATTTCTGTGTAACTATGAATCACTGTAATATTACCACATACATTTAAAGAAATATAACAAGAATTATTACAATAAATTGAAAACACGTATGAATCTCATAATTTTCAAACATGCATTTTCCAAAAAGTGAAATTTAAAAATACATGAGAGAGAACGAGAGAGAGACAGAGAGAGAGAGAGACAGAGAGATGAGCTGTGGGGCTGCTCTCCTCACCTGTGCGCCCAGGTCATTGTAAAGAACCTTCAGGGAAGTCAGCTGCTCATCCATCCCTTTTGGGTTGTCCGTTTGCTGTTTCTGGACTATATGTCTTCCTGTTTTAATCACAGTTTCCACTTCAAGTTTGACTTCACTCAAAGTTTTATACAGTTTCTTTAAAACAAACAAAGAAAAAGACAAATTACACATCGTGGTGACAACTTGCCAACTGGCATCATGTCAGAACACAGCTTACACAGATTGACAGCCAAGACCTAACTATGGCGATCAAAGGCCATCATCTTTCTCAGATTTGGTCTGAAGGTCAAGTCAAATGAAATTAAGCTTGTAATAACTTCTTCAAATCTGACAAGAAAATAAACTAATAGAGTTTATGCTCATTCTTTTAAAATCTCAGACAAATGTTTATGAAAGTACTTGATAATATAAATATTTTTCCTACATAAAATGGGACGTTAGGACTAAAAACAGAATGTTTATCACAATTAAAATTATATTTTTTAAAAATCTTGCATGTTATGACTAAAAAAAGCCAACACCGGCTACTGCTGTCTGCTGGATTTGGAATTATTAACATTTATTTCTATTTCTCAGAAGTACTAAGTCTACCACAATGAGCATATATTATTTGTATAATCAAAAATACAAAACTCGATATATCAAGATGTATATGACTATAAGTAAACAGATTTCTGATGCAAATCAAAACCACAATAAGATACTATCTCACATCAGTCTGAATGACCATTATTAAAAAGTCAAAAAACAACAGATGCTGGCAAGGCTGCACAGAAAAGGGAACACCACACACTGTTGGTAGGATTGTAAATCAGTTCAGCCCCTGGGGAAAGCAGTTGGGAAATATCTCAAAGAACTAAACATAGAATTATTATTCAACCCAGAAATCCTATTACTGGGTATATATGTAAAGGAGGATAATCGTTCTACCAAAAAGACACATGCACTCCCGTGTTTATCACACCACTACGCACAATAGCAAAGACATGTCATCAATCTAGGTGCCCATCAATGGGGGAATGGATAAAGAAAACGTGGTACAAATACACCACAGAACACTACACAGCCATAAAAAATGAAATCATTCCTTTGCAGCAGCATGAATGCAGCTCAAGGCCATTAGCCTAAGTAAATTAATGCAGGAACAGAAAACCAAATATTACATGTCCTCACTTATAAGTGGGAGTTAAACAATGGGCACACATGCACATAAAGATGGAAAGCAAAGACAATGGGACTCCAAAAGGAGGGAAGGAGGAAAGGGGCAAGAGCTGAAAAACTACCAATTGGGTACTACATTTATTATTTGGGTGATGCGTTCAGTCGAAGCCCAAACCTCAGCATCATACAATATATCCATGTATCAAACGTGCACATGTACTTCCTGAACCTAAAAGTCTTCAAAAATTAAAAATAAAAATAAATTTAAATATAAAAAAAGAAATCGGAGTTCTGTAGGTCAAATTCAGAGCTGTCTTCTTCCTAGTTACCTGAAACCAAAAAGCTTTATTCTAAACAGCTTCTCTTGACACCTATACATCATCATCTCAACATCTCATAGGACGCTGTTATGTAACAGACCCCTGAACTATGTTCCATGAAGTCAAGGACAGCACTTTCTCTGATTACCATTATGTCACAATAATCAAATAAATACTTACATACATGCACATACATATTAAAATTTATCCTTTGTTTTGAAAAGCACAAAGAACTGTCCCTATACCTCTCCTGTCCTAAAGAGTCTCATCTTAAGTTCCATGATTCTCAAGCAGAACACTAATTCTAAGATTGTGTCCCCTTAGCCACATTATTTTTAAATTTCTATTCAATTTGAATTATAAAGTTCAAGACTAAAAAAGTAATAAGGCCTTTATATATCATTTCTTCTTTCTTATCTTAAGGTTTAAATTTCTATTGAAACTTCTTTTTCCTAGAAAATGGAATTTTTACGATATCCATTCTAAGTATGGTTCTTCTAGCTAACTCAAATTTATCCTTGAAAACTTTGCTTATTAGTCACACTCTGCTGAAGCCTTCCTAACTTCACATGGTGATTAAGATGTATTTCTTTTGTTTTGGTTTTTGTTTGTCATCATGTTATATACATGTCTATTCTAGTTTCCTTAGCTATCTCTCTTATCTCTTCTAATTTCTTTGGAGGGAAAGACCACACTTCTTATTTTTTAACATGTTTTCCATCATCAATCCTTATGTTTAGCACACTGTAGACTAGTGATCATTGGACACACTAGGCATGTACTTGCTAGACCAAGCCATAACAGCTGCTGAAAAAGCCACTGGATGTGCCAGTCACCCAAAAGCCTCACCATACACTTGTCCAGGTGCGTCTGTATGACGTCAGGGTCTACGTCCTTCACATCCAGAACGTGAAGCTCTGCTTTCACGCCATCCAGCACACGCTTGCAGTCCAGCATGCGCTGCTCGAAGTTAGCAGGCTTCTGGAAAAGCTGGAACTTTGTGGACACCTCTCGGAGTTTCCTCTGTTTGCAGAAATGAAAATATGCAATTCCCATCAGGATGATTATCTCTCTCATCATGAGCATAATACTTACTACTAAAAATTTGTACCATAAAGCACCAAAAACAAAAAAATTCAGAAATATGACCCAAAAAAAAAAAAATCCTATTGAAACTTGGTGAGGGTACCCTATCGCCTAAGTGAACTGCATAGCCCAGTGTCAAAAATTACAACACTCAGTGTCTCAATCTCAGAAGTAATAGATTTGGATAAGAAATTTAGATAAAGCTGGCCTCACTGGAATTAAAACTTCATGTTCAAAAAGATAGTTCAGGAACCTAGTACTCAAAATGCCCTTCATCACAAGTTCAGAGTGAAAGTCAATGTCACATCAACCATGAAAGAACTAAATGATGCTGCATCCAATTCATGCTCAGCCTGCCCACAGCATCAGCCACACAATACTGACAGAGGCTCTGCATTAAAGAAAAAGTCTATATGAAGCTAACTTCTAAATCTGGCTCACTCTCCTGTTTCTCAACTCAACTATCAAAATCAGATTTAATATTTTTCCACCCATGCAACAATTTGTTTCTGCTGCCCTGGGATGCAACCTTCAACACATCACTCCCATCCTACAGTGTACATTACAAAGAATACCAACAGTGCCCAAGTAATCAATTCTTTCTCTTTTTAAAAAAATAATTCCCAACATGTTGAAAAGTAAAAAGAAGCTCCTGGCCCTCCTTACCTGTAGCACATCCATCTGACTTCCTCCTCTGGCAGTCCTACTCTCTGGGGAGGTCAGGGGCTGAGAACGCATATTTCTTCTCAACTCCTCTAGGGTTAGCTCATGGGCTGAGATCTCTGCTTGGATTTTCTAAAAAGAGATTGTAAAGAGGAGAGGATGTCCTTTTTTTTTAAGTATAAAAAGAGACAATACAAAAGGTCTATATCTTTGTGTAATACATGATATTGTATTTTAAATAGTGTTCACCTCCACGGAAGCTTTAATAAGTTTTTGTAGGCCGGGTGCGGTGGCTCACACCTGTAATCCCAGCACTTTGGGAGGCCAAGGCGTGTGGATCACGAGGTCAGGAGTTCAAGACCAGCCTAGCCAAGATGGTGAAACCCCATATCTACTAAAAATACAAAAATTAGCCAGGCATGGTGGAGGGCACCTATAATCCCAGGTACTTGGGAGGCTGAGGCAGGAGAATTGCTTGAACCCGTGGGGCAGAGTTTGCAGTGAGCCGAGATCACGCCACTGTACTCCAGCCTGGGCAACAGAGTGAGAATCTGTCTAAAAAATAATAATAATAAGTTTTTGTATAAGAAGAATAATAATATGGCCCACTGCATGGTATGACTATTGTACATGACGCACATGCTAAGGTCTTTGCATTTGTCATTTCTAATGTTCACAACTTATTTATAAGGAAGGAATTGTCCCAACTTCACAGCTAAGAAAACTACAATTTAAAATATACAGGACTTTTCAGCCAGGCACAGTGGCTCACGCCTGTAATCCCAGCATTTTGGGAGGCTGAGGAAGGTGGATCACCTGAGGTCAGGAGTTTGAGACTAGCCTGGACAATATGGCAAAATCCCGTCTCTACTAAAAATACAAAAATTATTGGGAGGCCGAGGCAGGCAGATCATTTGAAGTCAGGAGTTCAAGACCAGCCTGGCCAACATGGCGAAACCCCGTCTCTACTAAAAATACAAAAAATTAGCCAGGCATGGTGGCGCATGCTTGTAGTCCCAGTTATTCGGGGGCAGAGGTTGCAGTGAGCCAAGATTGTGCCACTGCACTCCAGCCTGGGTGACATAGTGAGACTCTGTCTCAAATAAATAAATAAATAAAATAAACTATATAAGACTTTTGCCAGAGTCTCACATAGAAAGCAAGAGAACTCCAAAACCCAAATGTTGCCCTGTAAGTAAGGTCAATCTTTCCCATTGACTCTCGGTTTTGGATAGCAGGAGGGGTTCTCTTATAGTTGAGGAGGCAATTACCTAGTAAGCTCTCTTTACAGCTCAAAAGCCCTCAAATGCACGGCAATACCTGAGCTTCCTGTGGAACTTGGAAAGCATCTATCCTGTCAGTCAGGTACGTGGTGAGCTGTTTGTCCAGCTCCCCCAAGCTCTCTTGCAAGACTTGAAGCATCTGGTCAGTTTCCCGCAGGACCTGGAGTTGTTTTTCCAAAGAAATCTGCTTGCTCTCTGCCTGCACAAAGGAGAAACTGAATCATTAGTTGCCCAACACAAACAAATAGCAGAATATATATATTCTGGCCACTAAGCAAAGACCATAAAAGCTTTCATCCAAGACTTTAGCTTTCTTTATAAATAAATAATAATTACTAATGATAACAGTGAAAATGTCCCACTAGGATCTTATGTACCATGCAGCTGAATTACTAATTATTACTTCTTTCTATATATAATGTTGAAATACAAAAATGTAAAGGTTTCCCATAAGATGCATTAAACAGAAGATAAAAATGTGTTATTTATTATAATTTTAAAGCATTTTTAGGAATCAGCAATGTCTGCCAATAAGCATATAAAACATAAGAAAAATGTCTATCAATACATAAACATCAGAGTCTCTTTTTTTCCCAAGCCTAAAACAAATTCTATAGGTGTACATACATATCGAACTCCTATTTACTGCACTTTTGGGTTAAGCTTGATGTTATTCATGGGCTGAACATCAACAGTTATTATTTAATATGTGTTTGGAAGCACCTAATATTCATACCCAACCTTCCTATAAAAGAAGTGTTCTTTCTCTAATTTGTGATAGGAATATGTATTTTACAACCTGGATATGAACTAAGAGACTATGGCTTTCATAGCAGCTTATGTCAAATATCATGCCCCTAATATTTACTAGGATAGTATGAGTTGTTGTTCTTATATACAGCTATCATATGATCCTTAATGAAAATTAAATAGTTTGTAAGTAGAAGGAATCTCAAAAATAATTTTTTTAATCATCAAGTTCTGTCTTAGAGTGTTAGATCTATTCCTCCTTTCTGAATATTTCAATACCCTCAATGCCCCTGTTAGCATTGGTTACCAACTTTAACCAACATCAAAGATTTTTCCAACATTAAAGCTCTATGATATGGAGCTTAGGGCCAGCTCCACTTCATCAATACCTAATCAACACCCATGCATGTCCCAGCTATTACCAGGTGACTTAGATCTTCATATCGGCTGTTGAAAGCCTCCAGTTTCTCACTGATTATATCATCCAGGATCCCCCCATCAATCAGAGTCTGGCCAAGCTCTCGAATCTGGGTGCGATTATCTGCCGGGTGGCGCAGAACAGATTCCAGAGACTGGAATGGAGATGGGAAAAAAAAATAATAATGCATTTACTAAGGCAAAAGGTATCAAGGATCCCCAAAATGTCTATTTGTTAAACAAGTAATTTTATTTTCTAAAAATCTACCTAAGGAACAGGACCAAAAGTTAAGTAAATTACTAATTCACAAAAATATCCATCATGGGATTAAAAAATGCATAAAATTAAGAAATTAGCACAAGTGATATATGATGATATAATTTCACAAAAATAATTTCAACTATTATTAATTATGGGAGGGTGAGGCAGGAGGATCACTTGAGCCCAAGAGTTCAAGGCTGCAGTGAGCTGTCATACCACTGGACTCCAGCCTGGGCAACAGAGTGAGACTATGTCTCTAAACAATAAATAAATGAATAATAAAAAGTTAAAAATAATTATTAATTATATGGGGAAATGCTCATGATATGACACAAAGTTCAAAGGCAGAGAACAGTACTATACAAGCAAAATTATCTCAACTTTTATCAATTATATTACTAAAAATAAGTAGTCATTTTCCTACAATATATGCAGAATAAGAGGCATTGTTTTATATACACACTTTTTATATACATAAATCTAATTAACCATATGGGCTAAATAGCATTCCCAGTTTACAGATTGGAAAACTGAAGCTCAGAAAGGTTAAATTACTTGCCTACATACACACAGTCAAAAGAAGAGCTAAGATTCATTCCAACATGGCTCTAAAGCCTTTAAGACCCCAAAGCCTGGCAAGGTGCGATGGCTCACACCTCTAATCCTAGCACTTTGGTAGGCCAAGGCGGGTGGATCACCTGATGTCAGGAGTTCAAAACCAGCCTGGCCAACATGGTAAAATCCCATCTCTACTAAAAATACAAAATTAGCTGCGGTGGTGGCACACGCCTGTGATCCCAGCTACTCAGGAGGCAGAGGCACAAGATTTGCTTGAACTCAGGAGGTGGAGATTGCAGTGAGCCAAAATCATGCAATTGCACTCCAGCCTGGGCAACATAGCAAGATTCCATCTCAAATAAAAAGATAAATAAGTAAATAAAAGACTCCAAAGCCTTTGATCCAATATACTACCTTCTAGTATGCATACATAAAAAATAATTAGGAAGAAATCTACAAACTGTTTTAAAATGTTTATCTTAGAGTTTGCTTTATACTTTTCTTTATTTTCCATATTTCAAGAATATATACGTATTCACTCTTATATTAGGAAAAAAAATTAAGCTTTTCATATTTTTCATTCACTCTGTCTCTCACTCTGCTATATTTGAGAAGTGACATCTTTTCTCTAGCAGAGCATCCATCTCCTGGAATGTAAGTGTCACATTTTACTCATTTCTGACCTTTAATCCAGTTGTCCACTCAGTTCCCACATGGTACCATGACATTTTTAAAAGCATATCTACCCCCTTCCCTTTTCTTTTTTGTTAAGCAAACCTACCCTCTTTGCATTGTATTTCATTTAAGAAACAGTTATTAAGTTAACGTGTGCTACACACTGTGCTGGGAACTGAGGAATAACAAAGCATCAGGTACATTTCTTGGCCTCAAGGAGTTCAAATCCAGGCTTGAAGACAAGCTCCTACGACAAGATCCCATGGCTCAACCACTATCTTTTAATTTCTAGCATCTGAAGATAAGAGACAGGAAGCCCCTATAAACTGTCAGTGCTGTATTTAGTGAGTAAAAATAACTTGTTGACGAAACAAGAGAGCAGTTGTCCTAATAACATATGGCAGAGCTTTGTCCAGGGCCTACTAAAATAAACTGGAAAACCACTAGAGTGCTTCAACATGTCTAAAATGTAAGATGTCAAACAGCTAACCACATCTTGAGGCTGATATAGTGGGTCACCAATAATCTAAATACACATGATTGTATAAACACTTCAGGCTATGGAAGAAAATGCAAGTGACATTGAAAACGACTGAGGAAGCAAATGCATTTGCCTGCGTAAAGCATTACACTCCTCATTGTAATACACGTGTGGCCTTATCACAACAAAGAGAAATGCCATGGAGATCGCGGGTTCCAACCTCCAGGGCTTCGTTGACAGCATCCGTCTTCTCAGGCAGGACCTCTGTGCTCTTCATCCGCTCTTCCAAAGTGTTTAACCAGGTGGTTTCAAGATCCAAATAGTGAAGCAGTTCGATCCAACAAGACCAGACCTCCTAAAGCATGAAAAATTTAAATTAGACAAAAAGCCATTTCACACATCGTCTCTAGTGCTACACATTCTCTTTGATCGCTAATAATTTCATCTGGATGTGAGTATACCTAGGAATGCAGAACTGATGGAGTTGAAGCTTCAAAAAAATAAAATCGGCCAGGCGTGGTGGCTCACGCCTGTTATCCCAGCACTTTGGGAGGCCAAAGCAGGTGGATCACGAGGTCAGGAGATTGAGACCATCCTGGCTAACACGGTGAAACCCTGTCTCTACTAAAAAAAATATATATATACAAAAAAAAATTAGCCAGGTGTGGTGGCGGATGCCTGTAGCCCCAGCTACTCGGGAGGAGGCAGGAGAATGGCATGAACCTGGGAGGCAGAGGTTGTGGTGAGCCGAGATTGCACCACTGCATTCCAGCCTGGGCAACAGAGCAAGACTCCATCTCAAATAAAATAAAATAAAATAATCAAAAAAATCATATGAGACCAGTTGGTGAGGGGTGGGGAGCAAAGAGTAGGCAAGAGGCTGCCTCACTCTTTAAAATAAATTCCATGATCTGATTTAAATGTCAAAAATACAACTATATAATTAGTAGGAAAAACAAGAGAGAAACATTATTTAGTTTGTTTTTTAAAGACCAAGTGCGGTGGTTCATACCTGTAATCCCAGCATTTTGGGAGACAGGTGGATCACATGAGGTCAGGAGTTCAAGACCAGCCTGGCCAACATGGTGAAACCCCATCTCTACTAAAAATACAAAAACTAGCTGGGTGTGGAGGCAGGCACCTGTAATCCCAGCTACTCGGGAGGCTGAGGCAGAAGAATTGCTTGAACCTGGGAGGCGGAGGTTACAGTAAGCCCAGGCCACGCCACTGCCCTCCAGCCTGGGCAACAAGAGTGAAATTCCATCTCAAAAAAAAAAAAAAAAAAAAAAAAAACAAAGTTTGGTTTTCGAACAAAAGGAAAAAACTGCTCCCAATTGTAAATTTTTAAAAAATAATTTCATAGAAAACTGAAATCTCCTGGGACCCACCCAATTCCAACTCAGAGCTAACTGATGTAAAAGTTTGCAATGTAGCCTTCCCAACTTTTTTCTAAATTCATGAGGACATGTCAATATAAGAAGAGAACCACATTTTACCAAAACTGGAGTTATACTGTTCTTACTATGTTGGTTTTGATCACTCATTCCCCTCTGAGGTTTCCGGAGCAGGGACCCAGGGGTTGTGTAGTGGGTGGATACATTTATAAATTTATAATCCCTTATTATAAGAGGAACTTATTTAAGTGGGAAGTTTAGGAAAAAGAACTCAGCTGGATGCCTCCTGGGCTTGTCGTCTTCAATGTACTGAATGAGTGAAGGCATCTGCTGGTCTACATAAATGAGTGAAGGCACCTGCTGGTCCACACTCCATACGAAGTATGCTTACCAGATCAAGGAGCAGTACATTTTTCTACAAAGGGCCAGACAGTAAATATTTTAGGTTTTGGGAGGACACATTTGCTTCCCATCACAGATTCTTCTTGGAGGCGGGTGTGTGTTGTACAACCCTTGAGAAATGTATAAACTATTTTCAGTTAACCAGGTATCCAAAACCAAACTACAAGTTAGATTTAAACCCTCAGCCAGTCCGGGTGCAGTGGCTCATGCCTGTAATCCCAGGACTTTGGTAGGCAAAGGCAGGAGGATGGCTTGAGCCCTACAGTTCCAGACCAACTTGGGCAACATAGCAAGACCCCCATCTCTACAAAAAAAATTTAAAAATAATTAGCCAGGTGTGGCATTGCAAGGCTGGAGTCATAGCTACTCAGGAAGCCAGGGCAGGAAAGTCACTTGAGCCCAGGAGTTTGAGGTTACAGTGAGCTGTGATCACACCACTGCACTCCAGCACAGGTGACAGAGCAAGACCCTATCTCAGACAAAACAAAACAAAACAAAATCCTCAGCCATAATTTTCCAGCCACTGAATTAGAATAAAAGAAAAGAGTTTCTAGTCCCCCGATTTCTACAAGCAAAAAGCAGACCAAAAATCTTCTCAGATGCAAGCACGACCTCTTTTCTTATGAGAAAGAAAAGATGACTCAAAGACCACTTCCAAGAAGCAGACAGATCCCGAATCAAGTAGCTTTCTTACTAACTTGCCTCAATGATACATATTTATCTTAGCACAAAATTGGTTTAGAACAAGCAATGAATGAATTTACAAATGAATGAATGATCAAAGTAATGAATGAATTTAGGTTAAATATTGCAGTTGCCATTTTTTACCATTTCAGGATTTGCCACAATACAAATATTTGTTTTATGTCAAATTGAATGTAAATTAAATTGTTGTAAATTGAAAGCCTTCTTAAATCTTCCAATAAGCAATAACAAAAGTCATACTACTATAAAAAAAAAACAAGCAAAACCTTACTCTTAGTTTAAAAAAATTTCATAGACTTACCTACATTTTCATAGACTCATTTACATTTTATGCCAGGGAGAAAAAAAAAAGGTATTTTATCTAAGGCCCAGTAAAACTGTCACATATTTAAGTTCTGTTTTTCCTTCAGGTGACTCTTGAACTTTAGACACCGCTCAAAATAAAATAATTCCTCTCTGTGTACTCAACCAGGCAAAACAAAACAAAAGAGAGGCTTGCAATGTGCTCTGCAATTTTTGGACTGGAACAGGCCCTACAGATCATCTGTTACATGAAAACCTGGATTGCACATGTAAAAAAAGTAAAGTTTGAATATATAAAATGACTTGCCCAAGAACCTTCTGATAATTAGGGACAGATTTTGGTCTCCTGTTTTTAACCCTTCTTTCATTTTTATCAAACTATTTCCCAAGAACTATTTTTCCTTTATGATCCAGAATTTGAAAGAAAAGTGAAGTTTTCTCCAAGATTTGAAAATGGCCAAAACATTACAAGTTTGGATCTCAGAAATACATCACTGAAAATAATACTAATAATAATAATAATAGTAATAATTACATACCTCTAGTGTGTGGCACTTTCCTCGAATTCTATTACAAAGAAGTTGGTAATTCTCCAGCACAACATTCAGCTCAGACGTCAACTCCTGGCCACCAGAGGGCACCTTGGCAGCTAATAACTTGATGTTGTCCTTGAGAATCTTCACTCTCACCTCCTTCTGCAACACATCCTCTTTTGCCCTCTGTTCCAAGAAAGGATGGATGAACTTGAAAAATGTCTCCCTTTCTCAGTAACCAATTTCTTTTCTTTTTTTTTTTTTTTCAAGAATTAAACCAAAGTTAAAACATCTGGATGATTCTAACTGCCAAAATAGAACATTATTTAGGTAACTGTGAATGGTTCTTTGTGGGGTTTCGTTTTTGTTTTTGTTTTTGAGATGGAGTCTTGCTCACTGCAACCTCTGCCTTCTGGTTCAAGAAATTCTCCTGCCTCAGCCTCCCGAGTAGCTGTGATTACAGGCACCCACCACTACGCCTACCTAATTTTCATATTTTTTAGTCGAGACGAGGCTTTGCCATGTTGGCCGGGCTGGTCTCAAATTCCTGACCTGAGGTGATCCACTCACCTTGGCCTCCCAAAGTGCTGGGATTACAGGCGTGAGCCACTGCACCCAGCCCAGTGAGTGTTTTTGAAATACGAATGCTAACTCTGAAATTTCACTCATGCATCCAATGTACTCAGCCCCCACAAATGTTTTCATGTCATAACAGCAGTGTTAACATAAGTTATCCAAAGTATGTTTACTGACATGAAGTATTTTCAAAGTCTGGGTCCAAGATCAGAATTTAAGTGAGTGAATTTTCATTATCACTGGAGGGCTGAGCAGATTACACTGCGATAAATAAATTTTCACAAAAATTGAGGTACACTATGGTAGAAGTATCTTTAAAAGTTCTCTAAATAATTTAAACTTTTTAAAAAATTCTAGAACAGAGGCACATTTATCCTTCTGCTAATTAATAGCATTTCAATGATAAAGCTAGACTGAGATGATCTGATCCAGAAATAGCTGTTTCTCAGTGCTAAGATAAACAACCGGACATTCAGGAAAATCAGTCTATCAGGTTGGTGCAAAAGTAATTGCGGTTTATGCCATTACTTTTAATGGCAATAAATAAAAATAAAAGAGTCTTTCACTTTCCCCTTTACTTTTCTCTACTACTTAATGGTTTTGAACTTCCTTAGATTGGGGGAAAGTAATTAAGTGTAGTGGTTTTGTAAGTCCTAATGGCTGTTTGAAAGAATAAAAATAAATAAAACATTGCCCAATCAAATATTTAAATATCATTTTTCTCAAATCTCATCTATAGCAACTTTCAAAATCCACAGAACTACAATGCCAATAGTGTAAAGAAAGATAATAAATGAGACAATTCTTAACACGGTAGCCTATTTTAAAATACCTTATGTACTGAGTATTTTTAAATCTTTCAAAAAGAGCTACACTAAAAAAGATGTTTTAGTGAAAAAACAACTTCCAACAAGTCTCCTGTCATATTTACTTTGATTCATGTATAATAATGTAGGAATATCATACAATCCCTTTTTTGAAAAAAATCACAGATTTTTGCTTTAGTTACACTTCCAGGTAAGTTAACTTTGAGGTAAAACATTAGTCACTGTGTTGCTTAAGCTTACAGGAAAAAAAAGCTTTGAAAACACGATCTCCTTTGGCTTGAACACTCAAGGACAGTTGAAGCTGTGTTAGAAATTTGGGAATGATGCCCAGTTATTTTATTATATATAAAAAGAGAGTGTTCAAGACTATCGACAGAGGAGTACAAGTTTACAGGAGATGTATCCAGTGGATCCAACTAATATGAACTCCCCTGATGCATTCCTACCACTAGTATCTGCTCTAATGAAACGTCGGTGTTCATATGTGCTGTATGTATTAACTGAAGATTAGTAAGAGGAAAATAAGAATAAACCTCAGACAACTTGGGAGGTCTCTTTTGTTCCCCTTACAAAAAATAACTCTTCGTGAAAATTTTTGCAAATAGTGATGAATGCAATTAATGCCACTGGATTGTGCACTTAAAAATTAAACTGACCAATGTTATATGTATTTACCCCAATTAAAAAAAATGGTCATTCTTCCTCACGCCCACCAGAGGTTTTTAAGTCATTCTCTGTAACCTCCCAAAGGTCTAACTTAAGAGCTTGTCTCACGGGCTCTCATGGACTCAACTCATGGGCCAAGCCAAATGTGGACTTCTGGCTTTCTTCCCCTGCTAAAATCAGAGCAGCTACCCTGTTATGTTTTTTTAATTCAAAAACCTACTGTGAAAGATGCTACGTGCACATAGTGCTTGATAGCTAGAAAGATGACGGATGGGCTGGTTTTAAAGGGAGGAGGGAGACATGAAGCCTGTTGGCACTGGTTGTCCCCGCCTCACCTTCATCTCTTCCACAGCACTCTCAAGCTCTTCTGGTGACTTGTACTCAAAATCCCTCTCCAAGTATTCTTCCTCGGCTTGGGTCATCCATTCCTGCATCTCTGCCAAGTCTTTCTTCAGGTTCGCAGCTTTTTCTTGACTTTCAGACAACCTACTTTTTTGAGTAGCGATCTACAAAGGAAAAGCCATTCCCCCAAATAAACAAATGTTAATGTGTTCAATGTCAAGTTTTAGCTCTTAATATTTAAAGGCACAGTGATAACTTTCCACAACTTATTGCACGCTTTAAAATTCAGATAAAATCTCATACATTTCATGCTAATGCTGTGGAATATAAGCAATAATGAAAATAATCTTAAGACTGGGATTCCACACCACATTTGGATAATACTCTTACCTCGAAATAGCTATTATAATTTTGAAAACGCGTAACTGTTGACTGTAATCCCAGCTGTAGGAATCTAATCTATAACAGTAAAAGCACATATATGAAGTGAATTTAATGTAGCACTACTTATAATGGAAAAAAAAAAAAGCAAAAACAAAAAATCTAGAAGCCGGTCAGGCTTGGTGGCTCACACCTGTAATCCCAGCACTTTGGGAGGCCAAGGCAGGGGGATCACCTGAGGTCAGGAGTTTGAGATCAGCATGGCCAACATGGCAAAACCCCATCTCTACTAAAAATACAAAAACTAACCAGGCGTGGTGGTGCATGCCTGTAGTCCCAGCTACTTGGGAGGCGGAGGCAGGAGAATCGCCTGAACCTGGGAGGCAGAGGTTGCAGTAAGCTGAGATCTCACCACTGCACTCCAACCCGGGGAACAGAGCGAGACTCTGTCTCAAAAAAAAACCCTAGAAGCAACCAAAATGTCCATTTTCTTCTTTCTAACTGCACTTCCCACTAAGATTTCACTTTTAAAAAGCAGGGAGGGAGAGGCTGCTATTAAAGATGTCATAAGACACTGCTGTATAAAATTTTGGTTTTGATATCTACTATGTTTGTATATGCCACACAGACACAAAAAAGTTACAGTAAAAAATAGATAGTTGTCTGATTCTGATTCAGTAACTTAGTTAAAAATTTCGGAGAAGTCTAGAAATATTTTCAGAGCACTCCTCCCCATAAGGACAAACTGACTTCTACTGTGAGAGAAGGCACCGTTCTGCAGTCACAGTCCAACCTCTACTTGGCAGGTTCAGCCTCATGCTCAAATTAAACGCCACAGTAGTGGCCACCCTGCCAGGCCCTGCTTGGCTGCTAGGTTGATAGTAACCAAAGGCCAGCACAGGAACTGGATGATTCTCACAGAAGTTAGAGTTAAGCAAGAGACAGAGGCTTTCCCAGTCCCTCCCTTCAAATAGGATCTCTGGCATAAAAATAGACAGGACCAAACAAGAGCTTTTCTTCCACTGTCCCCACAGGGTAACCAAGGAGCTGATGCCAGCAACACTCACAACCCCATTCCCAAGCCTGGCTGATCATCAGGTTAACCTGGTAAGCTTTTCATTAAAATACATGCACACACACAAAAAGAAAAAGAGAGAGACAGAGATTCTTGGGCCCCACTTCCAGAAAATTCTCTATATGTGTACTTTTTGAACACTAGTCAGCAATATAATTTTCACAGCTCCAAAAAGAAATGAAGAAAATAAAGACACTACCATAAGCTTAATGACAACAAAACACCCTCAAAATTACCTTTAAGTATCCTGAGAATATATACTTTCTATTTTTTGGCATTAAAATGTTCCTTTTTTTCAGGATATCATGAATATAATAGATGAAATAGACTATCTTTGTTTGTTGATTTGTTTTATATGCCTGTTCTTTTTAGCAAAATGAAAATTTGGCAAAATTATGTTTGTCCAAAACTACTTCAACATTTGTACTAGTCAATGCAATGCAATAGTCTGGAAATGCTCTAGATAATTATTCACACATGTGGTTACCTCCTTCCTGAGGACACTTTAAATTTCCCATATATTTATTCCTGTATTTTGAATCAGTAATTCACAATGAATTCTTTGTCATCATATGTATGTGGATGGATGGATTGATAGATAGATAGATAGATAGACAGACAGACAGACAGACAGACAGACAGACAGATAGATAGATAGATATACTAACTTCTAATTGTAACCTTCCTTGATCCTCATTGCCACTTCCAAACCATTTTCTATTTATTTCCTCAAAAACCCCAGTTCTTTAAGGCACATGCCATCAGATTACAGCACATTGAGAAAAATTTGAATTTAGCTAGGATAAGAGATGAGAGTATAACATTATTAGTTTCTTAAGTGTGATCATGGTATTGTGGTTTTGCAGAAGAATGCCTTCATGCTTGGAAAATCATGCTAGAGTATTTAGGGGTGAAGTGTCATGATGTTTTCAACTTCCTGTTCAAAAGTACCAAAAAAAAGGGTGTGTGTGCATGTGTGTGTGTGTGTGTGTGTGTGTGTGTAAAGAGAAGGGCAAAGAGAGAGAAAGCAAATGTGGTAAAACATTAGCAACTCTCTGAATGGATGGATATACAGCTGTTCCTTTTTACCATTCTTTTAACTTTTCTTTACATTTGAACATGCTCAAAATAAGTTAGTTGGGTAAAACAACAAAAACAAAACAAAATATTCAGTTATGCAAATATAAATTTTTCTGATACAAACATTAGCCAAAAGCATTGTATTAAGAAATACGTACTATTTACATGACTGTGGGGTATGCCTATATTTCACATTGACTTCTATTTTCCACTGCTTTGTCACTCACTTCAGCTATATATAGCCTCACTATTATTCCACTAATAAAAATCAAAGCAATCGGGAGAGAATATCTCCCAGTTCTCCTGTTCCCATATCATTTCCTCCCTTCCATTACCACAAAGAAACCATATCTCATAGCAACATCTTCACTTAGACAGTGGATCTCATCCTTGCATAATCACAGACTTCGCTTGATAAATTCTCCTATCTCAATCTCTTTCTGCACCATCATTTTGTTTTCTAAAGTGAGGTCCTCTCATTAATATCTCTCATTTAATATCTCTCATTATTAAAAATAACGAAACCACCTCTTTGGATTCCCATCACCAGCACCCACCCATTTCTCTGCTCCCCTGAAGACAGAAATTTCTCAAAGTTGGTTATGCTTGATGTCCCAGTTCCTCAGTTCCCATACCCTCCCGGACACTCTCCACTATGACTTTTTTTCCCACCAGTTCCTTGACCCTACTTTCTCAAGGTTATTAAATGCCTCCTTATCAAATTTAAAGCTTGATTTTCTGTTTCGATTGGACCCTGCAATCCTCAGCATTAGGCACTGTGAAAAGTTTTCTCCACCTAGCATCTGGGACCCCACATTCTCCATTACTGATTTTTCCTCCTTAGCTTCCAGCATCAAATTTAACCCTTCCAGAATGGTAGTCATCATTTCACCTAAACCCACAAAAGCTTCTCCTTCATTATTGCAGTAAATGATACCACAATTCACACAAAGTGGAAGCTTTGCAAAAATCCTGAGTCATGCTTGACCATTCACTTTTTCTTCAATCACACATCCAGTTCTTTCCTTAGGTCTCTTCTTTATTTTCAAACCTAATATTTCTCATGCCTTCCATCACTTCTTCTCTAGCCTTCCGAGTGCGTGGGGCCATCCTCTGTCTCTAAGACTGCAGTAACCTTATAAGAATTCTTTCCATTTTCATTCTTGCCTTCCCAGAGCAAACTATTCACATGAAAACCAGAGAAAGGCCGAGTGCAGTGGCCCATGCCTGTGATCTCCATGCTTTAGGAGGCTGAGGCAGGAGGATTGCTTGAGGTCAGCAGCATCTGACCAGACTGGCATCTGGTCTCAAACTGCTGACCTCAAGCCATCCTCTTGCCTCAGCCTCTAAGAACCCCATCTCTACCATTTTTTTTGTTTTGTTTTTATTTATTTTTAGACAGGATCTGGCTCTTTCGCCCAGGCTGGAGTGCAGTGGTGCAATCTCAGCTCACTACAACCTCCGTCCCCTGGGCTCAAGCCATCCTCCCACCTCAGCCTCCTAAGTAGCTGGGACTATAGGCACACACCACCATGCCCGGCTAATTTATGTATTTTTTATAGAGATAAGGTTTTGCCATGTTGCCCAGGCTGGTCTCAAACTCCTGAGCTCGGGCAATCCACCCACCTTAGCCTCCCAAAGAACTGGGATTACAAGCATGCACCACTGCATCTGGCTCAAAAATATTTCTAAAATTATCTAGGCATGGCGGTGAACACCTATAGTCCCAGCTACCCAGGAGGCAGGAGGACTGCTTGAGCCCAGGAGTTCAAGGCTGCAGTAAGCTAGGATTGTGCCACTGCACTCCAGCCTCGGTGACAGAGCAAGATACTGTTACTAAAAAAAGGAAACAAAACAAAAAGCCAGAGTGACCTTAAAAGATCTATATCACATGTCACTTCCCTGTTCAAAACCTTCAAATTGCTTTCTGTGTAATATCATACTTGAAATAAATCCCAAGTCCCTTCCTCCAAGGCCATAGCTAATCCATCCTCTGCCTACCTCTAACCTCAAATATTCCCATTCTCCAACTCACTAACTCCTCTCTGCTCTATTCCAGCTACACTGCCTTCATTCTTTACTAAACAAACCGAGTTCATTCCCACCACAGAGTTTTAAAGCTTGCTATTCTCCATGCCTGAATGTTCTTATCTGAACCTTACAAGGCTCATCTCTTACTTTACTCAGTTCTTTATTCAAATGTCCCCATCTCAGAAAGTCCTTCCCTGACCATGCTATTTGAAATAACCCACCTAGCCCTAACTCCTTGCTACTCCTCCATGATATTATTCATTATCTATCTGCCTCACTAGAATGTAAGCTCCTTAAGAGGAATTTCTTCTTCCTTGTTCAATGCTGTACCTGCAGTGCCTAGAGTGATGCTTGACAGGTGGCAACTGATTAAGAAATATTTGCTAAGTAAATAAATGGTCACACTCAAATGTTTTAGGGGTAAAGCAAGTGTCATAAATGTGTTTCAAGCCAGATTTAAGAAAAGAATGGGTAAGCCCTGAGCCAAACTGGACAATCAGCACCCTCTCTTAATTTAAAAAATGATGCTTTTTTTTTGCCCCAGCTCACTACCCATGCTGGAGTTATTCTAGACCATTGTTTTTCAAACTGGATGGGTCATAATACATTTAGTCAGTTGAGAGAAGCTACAGTCTATATCTCTTCAAAACCATAGGCAGTAACGTTGAAAAACTCACCTCCTTGCTAAGTTTCTCCAGTTGGGTTTGGTAGTCACCTAGTCTTGTCTGCACCCAAGTTTTTATTCCAGCAACTGGACCACTTCGAAGATTAGCCTCTATTTCCTTCATGTTTTTCAGAGATGATTCAATTGTTTCTATTTCATTAACAAATGCCTAAACACATAAAAGATGCACGTTGAGTTCATTACTATATAAGTGGATGCCATAATTATAGTTTGCTTATCTCCCTGCAAATATTATACAAGCAAACTGCTTAAGAGTCAGTACTTCTAACTACTTGAGAAATATTGTGCCTTAAGAAACTCATTTCACCTGGGTGCTTGATATAGCCATCTGTCAAATTAGACCGGAAAGACTTGACCCTCAGCAGGGAATAGTCTTTTAATTAATGTAGAGAAGCCTGATGATTTCACCAAATATAAACTGCATGCACTATTACTAGCAAATTCATTTGTTGTTTTTTTTGTTTCGTTTTGGTTTTTTTTTTATACTTTAAGTTCTAGGGTACATGTGCACAACATGGAGTCATTGTATATTGCCTTTCTTGTGCCACATGGTGAGGATTTAAGAAAAACATACTTAACAAATGAATTTGATGAACAGACACTTCTCAAATTCATTTGTTAAATATGTTTTTCTTAAATCCTCACCATGTGGCACAAGAAATGCAATATACAATGACTCCTAATGAACCAAAATTGTTCTTGTTCCCTATTCTATAACCTCTCAAAATTCTATAACCATGTCCAGAAATAAAAACTTGAAGAATCTGTCGTTCTTTTATTAGCTATAAAGTCATAAAAGCTTTATGATGAAAGATATTTTATCTAGATTTAATGCTGTGTTATATTCTCACAATTTTAATAATAGCAGCTAATAACATAGAAAAAGAATAAAATGTTATTTATGACAAGTTCCCCAGATCAGCAGAACTCACAGAGCACTGGTCTAACTGCCTCTGTAGACCTGTGTCGTCTCCTTGGGCAGCCTGCTGTTTCATTAAGAAGTCTTTTACGCCATCCATCCACTTTTCAATGACTGTTGAATCAGCCTAAATCGAACATGATAACAGAGGGGGATATTACTCCGTGACATTCAGCCTACTACATCTCAAGATCTACCGCCACTGGAACAAAGGGAACTTTTTAAAGCTCCGATAGCATCGCTTTCATTTATGTTATTTCTTTTTTTAAACCTTCCAACTTTGAAAATGATTATTTTCTTCATTCTTGACTAAAATCCTCAAGGGATGACAGGTTAGTAACCATTCTAAAAATTTCCAAACGCTAGCTCTTTTTGCTTAAATGCAAGCAATAGTTATGATTTAAAATGCAAATTACAGGGAAAAAATGCATTTCTAGGTTTAATCAGCTATAAAATATTTTGCTCTGATATAATTTAGAACAATCTTTCTCTAAAGTTAGTAACTCAGAGCAGGAATAAACAAACAGCACGGTGGAGGGAATACAATAGATGGTTCTCATTTCTGCTTTTGGATGCCTTTTTATCTGAGAACTCAAGACAGTCACCGTTCAGCTCCAATATTCCATCCAACATTTATTAAGCAGCTACTATATATATAAAATCCAGTTACTGTGTATGGCGATAGGGGTTCAAAGACAAATGTGAAAGCAAACATTTTGCAAAGAGAAAGAGACTTTAGAGAGAAGGTAACATTGGAACCAGGCCTTGAAGAATGCAAATAAGGGCCAGGTACGGTGGCTCACGCCTGTAATCCCAGCACTTTAGGAGACCCAGGCCACAGATCACGAGGTCAAGGATCGAGACCATCCTGGCCAACAAGGTGAAACCCCGCCTCTATTAAAAATACGAAAATTAGCTGGGGGCATGGTGGGGCACCTGTAGTCCCAGCTACTCAGGGGGCGCTGAGGCAGGAGAATAGCTTGAACCTGGGAAGCAGAGGTTGCAGTGAGCCAAGATGGCACCACTGCACTCCAGCCTGGTGACAGAGCAAGACTCTGTCTCAAAAAAAAAAAAAAAATGCAAATAAGTAGATGCAATTTTAGCTTTTGAGCTCCAATACCAAAGTCATTGTCATTTCTTTCCATAGGTGGGCAACTGCCATGTTTTTCTCCAGTCTTCTACTGATTACATGTTCCCAATTCCTTCCATGATGTCTGTAGGACATTAGGTATTGCTGACTACTCTGATCAACATGCTCTGGAAACTACATCAACTTTTAATGTCCTTAAAATATGCCACCCAGAACCAACTATTCTGATCCTTATAATGTTTGAATTGATCACAAAGATCTAACTAGTTTATATCTTTAGATATAAGGTTATCAGAGATTATCTCAAATACTTTGGTGAAATCAAGACTTGCCAAGAACGTTCATTGGTGAGCATTATTTGAACTAAATGAGAGAGCATCTTCAAATGTGAGATGTTATCACTCTGTGCATCTAATAATCTAGTCTTCCTCCTCCAAAAAAAAAAAAGAAAAGAAAAGAAAGTAGTACTTAAAGGAAATGAGTCTGGGCAAGGCCTATTAGTGGTATCCATGTTGATTCCTGGTGACCACGACATTCTTTCCCAAGCACATATAAGATCTCTAGTCAGTTATTCATCTTACAGTTTGGCTAGGAACTGACATCAAACTTACTTTATATCTTCAGCTTCTAAAAACTAATGTTTCCTCTTAATTAGGACATTCCTCCATCTCCATTTTTCTGGTAATTTCTCACAAGATTATGACGTGAGTGACCCTGAGATCATGGGTAGAAATCCCACTTGGGATGCAGATTTATGCATCTGGAGGAGTGGTTTTGCTTGTGGTCCTAAGTTCAGGCTCTAAAGCACTCTCAGTAATGACTATTCTATACTTTGTAGTTTTGAAGGCCATTCTCTGATGAAGATGGCAAGTAAAAAGTGCTTATCTAGCTAGGTTTCTCTGTGTCCTCCATCAATATTATACCATCCTGTCTAAGCACTTCTGCATCTTGTTTATTCTTGGCACAGCTTTGAAAGCCTTTCAGTTCCATTGCACACTTTCCCCAAGCTGCTTCCTCCTCTCTTCTCCAGCCTGACACTATTCCCACAGGTCCATGCTACCCTTATATATTTTCAGTTGGTTACAGGTCACTTCTGTGTTTGCTCCAGCATTCCAAGATCTTAGCATAGAAGGCTTCTTGGGAAGATATGCTCAGGACAGGTAGAGTGGGGCATCCAAAAAAGAAGTGCAAAAAGAGAGAAAGTGTGAATACATTCACAGAGTTCATAAAATGTGACTTTAAAAATTCTCCATTTGACTTTTCACCACAGATTCTTGCACTGCTAATCTCCATTCTGCACTTTTAAGAATGCATTACTGCTGTATAACTGGGAAATTCATTAACTCTAGTTTGAATAAGGAAAACTGATAGTCTCCTCATCCAAAATTTTCAAAATTTATATGGAAGCATTATATTTCAAGGAAGTTTTAACCACAATTGGCTTTGACTTGAGTAAGTGGCCTTAACTACTCGTCACTGGCATATGAGGAAGTTTTATGGCCTCGACCGTCTTCCTCCCTCCGTCCTTCCCACCCTCTCTCTAATACACACAGACCCATGAGGGCACACGCAATTCACGTGTATCTGTTCCTTCTCTCCCTCTGACATGAGAAAAAAGAAAGAGAAAAGAAACAGACAGACAAGGCATGTAGGCCAATGGATCATCCCAACAGTGACAAAGGGAACAGAAGGGAACCTGTAAAGCCACACTATAATATTTTCACTACTAAAAATCCTGCATGTAATTCTAACCACGCTGTGTTCTAAAAGAGACAGTGTGCCCATATAAAGAAATGCTGAGGTCTGACTACCAAGCTCAGCACCTGCCTAGCCATAGGGCCTTGAGAAACTAATTTTTCTTTGAGTCTTAGTAACTCATCTGTAAAACTGGAATCATAACAACTATCTTGTCTGGTTGTTCTGAAAAACAGAGACTCCCACATAGAAGAATGCACTAAATGGTAGCGATTATTATACTAAGATCTACAAAACCAACTGCTTTATTATTACCAAGATTAAGACCATAAGAGTTACCACATCCAAGTTTTGGTGTTTATGTCCCATCAGAGGCACCACAGGAATGAACAGCCAGGATGAGCATGTGTTTGCGTAAGCATGGGTTTCACTTTTTTAATTGCTGCCAACATTAATGCTTGTTGTATCCTGTAACTGTTTCAAAGTAACGGTTTCAAACGGCTACTGCTTATATATCTGGCTAGACCTGGCCAAATACAGCTCATGGGAAGGAATCGGTACAGAATGAAAGGCCCACCCTTTAGAAGTGTCTGGCAGCAGCACACTCACTCGGCGTTTCCACCTCGTGGCACACCGCGTGGGAAGGGTTATCAAGTCCAGAAGATCCATGCTACCTACCACCTGTAGGGGCGAAGGCAGGAGACAGGGAGCTCTGCTCTGCCTTCCACTCTCCCTATCCTGTCTCCTCTTTCCCTGAGCAAAATATTGTCACAATCAACCTGCAGCAGATGTTTCCTGTGCTTTTCAAATATACCAAAAGTCTGCTCATCTTTAAGTCAATTCCACAGCAAAGACGTTGGTTACAAAGATCGTCAAAGAGCTCACATGAAAATAGTGTTTCTCTGTCCATTTAAAAATTACTTAGCTGATGCATTTATAAGCTTTGAATCTACAATAATGACGATTTTTTTCTTCACCTCCATCTGCTTATAGAACACACACACACACACACACACACACACTTCTTTAAGGGACTTCAGTTCTTATAAACCAAAACAAAATATAAAAACTGCTAGTAAATTTCTAAAGCAAATGTCATTATTTCACATGCAAAAAAAATAAACTAAGTACTAATCTGGGGCAGCCATTTCTCACTCCTATTTTTACTCACAAATATTCAAATGATTACGAATACAGTATTTTTTGAAAATCAAAATATCAAATATTCTAGTTTAGAAGGGTCAAAGTCTACACGGACCATCACTGCTCAAAAGCAATGATTTCTAAGCATTTCAGATGGGCAACACCCTGCTATGGGATCACGGACAAGGAACGGCAAGGTCATTAAAACAATTCCTCTGACCTTATCTCATGTCATTTCCCATCCCCCATCCTGTGAGCTAAGGATGGAGGTAATTTAAAGCTTGGTAAATCTGGATTTAAGACAGTAAGATTCCAAGGTACACAACTACCTCCGGAGACTTGATTACAGCTAAATTCTTGGCATTTTCTATTGCTCCTCCCCCATCTGTTGGAATGTCAACAGCTTTTTAAGACATAGACCAGAAAAAAAAAAAAAATACTGTGAAGCCAGAATTAAAACAGTAATTTAAGGTAGCCAGGTTCCTATTTTGTTTCACTTTATAATATTCAATAACCTCAAAAACACAACCTTGAAAATGTGCTCTCTCACTTAGTAGGGAAGACAAACAGTGACACTGCTACTACACTTATTTATTAAAAACTAATAAGGTTCTTAAATCTAAGGAAGGGAATATATGAATACTCCCTTCAGTAAAGTAAAATGTGTTCACAAATGAGAAAAAAAAAAACCCAAACCCTTACGAGATAATTACATCAATTATATGTTACCTAAAAAGGGTTAAATCATCCGTACTAATATTACTCTTAGAAAGTATTGCATTTTTACCCTAAAATGCTTTCCAAAGTACTCTCAAAACCTGGTTCTGCCTGTTGGAGCTCCAGCATGCCCCCTTCCAGATTCCGGGTCAGAGCAAGTCCATTCACGTGTGCCTTTGACTGTTCAACAATTGAAGGAAGAGGCATGACTACACAGGTGTCCTGCCACTTAGGATAACCAGGCATTTAGACTGTATAAATCCACTCTCACTAGAGAGGCCGGACACATCAATTAGATTCACATCTGCTAACTTGCTCTATGCCTGACAGGGATCCAACCCTCAAAGAGCTCATGCCTCGTGGGAGGAGAGACACACATTTCTCATCATAATAAAAGACGGCCTGAGATGGGTCATTGTGAAGGTGTAAAGGACACACAGTCGAATCACAGAGGAGGGAACGATTATCTAGCTGTGGGTGTAGTGATGAGCTGGGCTGAAGACAGATGAGCAGACAGGAGGAGGAGGGATGTGAATTCCTAGCAAGTACGTGACATTTCCGGAGAAAGGCAATAGTCTAGGATGGTCTTTGGTGACCCAACTTATTCTCCCCAGCTCACAGTGGAGATGCAGGGAGGGCTTCAGGGCAAGAAAGGGACATTTTGTATTAATGGCATTTTGTATTAATTGTATTAATGGTGAAGACAACCAGATCCTTTCACAAGTACAACTCCGGTATTGGTGTGAAAGATGAATTCCAGAGAGAAGAGACAGGAAGTGGGAATTGGATTTAAAGGGTAATTAAATTGTCAGGGAAAGAGATTGCATGAGAGCCTGAACCCAGAAGGAAGGGCCTGGAAGAGGAGCCTGAAAAGGCAGGAGCGCTGGAAAATAGAAGACAGTTTTGTGTGTGCCTTGGGGACATCTATCATTTCCCAGTTATACATACGGCAGGAGCTCTTGAATAAGGAAAAGGAAATACATAATATGAAATACTTTGCAGCCCCTAAATCCAAAGATATTACTGCTGGTGAGGAGAGATATATAAGCAGCCTCTTAGGATTTTATAATATTTTATCCCCATGATTCACATGAAAATCCAGTCAGTAAAATCAATAATGGAAAAAAGAAATACCCATTTCATGTATTTTCAAATGTTCTGTCACCTGGAAGGGGTACAGTAGTTTTTTAAAAGTAACAATGAATATTTTACCTCATAAGTACAGGAATGGAGGTTATTGCTTTGGCATGGCACAAATAAAAAGAATTTAAGAATGTATTTGGGCATGACACAATGAATAAGAATACGTAGGTCCAAGCTCTACATGCACAAAAGGAACCAGCTATGGAGACAAAGGAAATGCAGGCAAATGAGGAAAAACACTGCAATGCCAACAAATAACAGAAAACTAAAATTCGCACACAACTAACAGCCTCTTACAAATATTGAAGGCTAGCAGAAAAAAGCAAGCACATAGCCATGAAAACACTTTCAAAGTTTAAATATGCTGTATCAATGAAAGATGTTATTAAGTAGTGGGATTCACTTCCAAACTCTATCTGGACTATGGATTTAAATGTCCCTCACACAGTTCCAATATCATTTGTTTCCATAGTGTGGGGAAAAATGATTAGAATTAGCAATATTTGTCAATTTTTCTTGTCTAATTTGTATGTACAAGGATCCACTGTTAATATTAGCTGCCCCCAGGAAAGAAAATGGTATTGGGGAAGGACAGGAACTCTAAATGTTCACTGTAAGTATTTCTGTGGTATTCATTTATTCACAATGTGTAAGCTTCAAGTACTACTCATATAATGAAAAATGCATTTTAAAAATAAACAAGTTAACTATTTTGTTCCTACGAAACATTATTATGAATTGGCATTGAATCTAAAACCTACTGTGCTTCATGCCTTAAAGACAAAAATAATTAAATGCCTAAAAAATTATATATCAGGTCATCGAAAAAGGGAAAACAATGATAATCTTCAAATAAATATTTATTATAATTATCTAATAATTTGAGGGGTGGAATTTAAAGTTTTCCCAAGTAAATCATGAGTAGTTAAGTAACCAGCAATTCCTACAAAGCAAAAAAAAGGAGTTTTCTTTTGAATTTAAGATAAAACATGTATTTCAATGAAGGAGTTATACAATTAAGAAATATAGATACTGTATTCCTTAACTACAATCTTGCAGTTAGTATACAAGAAGCAAATAAAAAAATTACTGGACATTACAAATCTGCTACTGTAACAACAAACACCTAAATATCCAGACACACATATTTGATGTTGGATATTTTTAATGGAAATAAATATTTCCAAGTGACCACTTTTAGTGCCTGGATTTGCTACATTAATAGCAAAAACCCACCAAAGCTTAAAGCTGGATTACTATAACCACAGGACTCTTTTGTGTTTTGGGAGAATATTTATTCTCTTTAAGCTCCATATTGAAATAGTAGCATACATTTAGCTAACCCTAAGATATACTTTTAAGAGTCAAAAGAAGACTAACTCTGAGGTTAATCTCCATTTACACTTCGGACTTAAATCTGAAAACAAAGGGATGATCTTTTGAAACGATGGGGAATGTTTAATCTGGCATTGCTAAACTTTGGCACTACTGACATTTGGAGCCAGATGATTATTTTGTTGTGAGGCTGTCCTGTACATGGTGGGATGTTTAGCTGCATCCCTGGCCTCTACCCACTGGAAGTCTTCTCCCACAGTTCTGACAGCAGAAATGCCTCCAGAAATTAACAAGTATCCTCTGGAGGGTAAAATCACCCCGGTTGAGAATCACTGATAATACAATGCTGGGACCATAACCAAAAACTTTAGAATTATAGAAAAGGTCAATGCTCATTTTGAAAGCTGGGAACAATTACAACTCATAATACACAATGAGAAGTGGGACCATCACAAAGTAAAATGGGCCGGGCATGGTGGCTCATGTCTGTAATCCTAGCATTTTGGGAGGCCGAGGAGGGCAGATCACCTGAGGTCAGGAGTTTGAGACCAGCCTGGCCAACATGGCGAAACTTCATCTCTACTAAAAATAAAACCTTAGCCGGGCATAGTGGCATGTGCCTGTAGTCCCAGTTACTCGGGAGGCTGAGGCAAGAGAATTGCTTGAACCCGGGAGGCTGAAGTTGCAGTGAGCCAAGATCGCACCATGGCACTCCAGCCTGGGGCAACAGAGCAAGACTCCATCTCAAAAAAAAAAAGTAAATGAGTCAAAAACACTAAGCCACACAAAACACATTTCTCTCCATAATTACTGGTTTATTTGAATGAGATCTCCATCCAGAACTGCACTTACACCTAGAGAAAAACTGCCTCCTGTCACTACCATCACACACAGCTACCCACACACACACACAACCCCTCCATCTGTATCTTCTGCTGATCATTCATTGGAACTACCCATTAGTTCCTGAGTCAAAGAACGCCCCTCCAAATTCAGTGGTCCACTCAGAGAATCTGGCTGGATCCCTTCCACACTAATCTGTGAGGTCTTCCAGCTCCTCTTCTACCACGTGTTCTCTGACTTTGATTTTCAAAACATACATTTTCATCAATTTTTGTCTTCGCTTTCAATCTTTTCACTTTTTGGGGGCAACATTCCTTATGCAAATGTGCTTAGCATCTAAATCCAAATCTATATATATTTAGATCTAGATCCAAATATATGTAGATATAATATTTAGATGTAGATTCAAATATATGTAGATATATGTATTGTATCTACATATATTTGGATCTACATCTAAATATATATAGATTCGGATTTAGATTCTCTCTATATAAATATAGATGTATATGCATATATACAGAGACATCTCTCTATATATATGGATATATATCTACACATATTTGGATTTAGCTTCCAAGAGAATCTATATATATATAGATAGATAGATAGATAGATAGATAGATAGATAGATAGATATACAGAGATATATCCAAATCTAAATCTCCTATTGCTAATTTCATTTCATTCACTGAAAAATATTGATTGGATGCCTTCTCTGTGCCAGGCATTGCTCTAGTTAAGAGTACATCTTGGCATACATCGGTGAATAAGAAATTTAAAAAAGACAAAGATCCCAGACTGATTGGGAAAAAAAAAAAAAAAAAAAAAAGACCAAGGTAAGCAGTCACTGGAGGATAGGAAGCCTTGCGGGGAGAGAGTGTGATTGGTTCATTCTCCACCCAGAACTTTCCTATTAAAATACCAGGTGACCTGGAAACTCTGCTTCTCCATCTTTCTCACAGGCAGAATGTTAAAATCTGACACTGACTTCTATTGACATTGACTCTCTCCTTATACGTCCTCACACTTATCCTTTCCTCTTAAACTTTATCACTGCTGCATCTGTCAACATTTTCAGGTATAGTGAAGGATCCTGCTTCTGAATTTTCATGTCCCTGGAACAATTTGCCTTCCCACTCTGACACTGTCGATGGCCTGTCTCTGACTTTTGACTTCAAATGTCAAAAACCTGCAAAAAGTAGTTTCATGTATTCAGCAATTTACTACTACCTGGGCTATTTCTACCACCCCAACCAAGTTACTACTATAATCTAATCAACAGTCTGTATTTCACACAGGCCCTCCATGCCTGAAACATTATTTTGACCATTTTTAAGCAATTTTCTCTTATCTTCAAGGTCCAGTTTACTCTACTTTTGACTTTGCTTCCAGGCAAAAGGAAATAAATGTGCTCTCCAGCACATTAAAAGTACACCTTTGATAAGTCCCAACTTAAATACATAATAAATGTGGGTCTAGAAAGAATGTAAAATATTTAAATAATAAATATGTGAATCTTATAATTACTATTTACCCCGTAATAAATTTAAACTCCCAGTGGCCTCTGGATTTACCTCAAAAGCTCTGAGTTTGAGAGCAATTTCTTCAAGCAAATGCAGATCTTTGGAAACCAAGACCTTTAGCTTGTTCCACTTTCCTTGCACATCATCAAATTCTTGCTTATATAATTTTTCTACATCAGGATGAACATTTTTCTCCAGAGCCTTTGTTTCTTCTGCAAGTTTATGTAATGCAGGTTTCTGATTCTCAAGCATTTCATCAAGGGCCTGGAAAAAGTTTTAAAAGATTAAAAATATGCACAAAAATGTGTCTGCACAGATACAGTAAAATGGGCTATATAAAGTCAAAAGTCACTTTAAAATGCATTAGAAAGCATTTTTATCTAAAAAGAACAGTGGGTGGGAGTGTGAATTAGTTCAACCATTGTGGAAGACAGTGTGGTGATTCCTCAAAGACCTAGAACCAGAAATACCATTTGACCCAGCAATCTTACTGGGTATATACCCAAAGGAATACAAATCATTCTGTTATAAAGATATATGCACACTATGTTCATTGCAGCACAATTCACAATAGCAAGGACAAGGAATCAACCCAAATGCCCACCAATGACAGACTAGTTAAAGAAAATGTGGTACATATAAACCATGGAATACTATGCAGCCATAAAAAGGAACAAGATCATGTCCTTTGCAGGGATATGGATGGAGCTGGAAGCCATTATCCTCAGCAAACTAATTCAGAAACAAACAAACAAAAAAAAACAAATACCGTATATTCTCACTTATAAGTGGGAGCTGAATAATGAGAACATATGGACACATGGTGGGGAAAACACACACTGGGGTTTGTTGGAGGGTGGGGCCTGGTAGGAGGGAAAGCATCAGGAAGAAGAGCTAATGGATGCTGGGCTTAATACGTAGTGCAGCAAACTACCATGACACACGTTTACCCATTTAACAAACCTGCACATCCTGCACAAGTACCCCTGAACTTAAAAATTGGAAATCAAAAAACAAAACAAAACAAAACATGAAAAACTCATGAAAAAAATAGGCATAATCACAAAAATTAAAGCTTTTTCTTCATGAGTTGTGTGTGGGCAATACAGTGTATTCTCAACACTAAAAACCAAGGGAACAGCAAACCCAGTGTGGGCCAAGTGTGCAGTGCTCAATGGCTGCTCTCCTTTTCACCTAATAGCGCGGAGCCATAAGGCTACACAACTAAATGACCACGGAAACATTCCTATTCGATGCAGAAAAAAGTATACATCAACACGTCAACTGATAGTCCTCATTTCATAAAGATATTTTAGCAGATTTTATGAACAGGTTGAGAATTTTAAACTAATCACAGCAGAAGGAGAAAATATGCTTTTCTTCTATGAAAAAATATTTAATAACTGTATTTTCTTTTATGTGAGGTCAAACTAACCCTCAAATCATAAACAAATTTTTGGACCAATGATGAACAAAACTGACCAACTTTTTTTTTAATCTCTGAAAAAACATTTCAAAATATGTAAGAGGAGATATTAGAAGAAGCGCTAGAGTTCTAACATGGAAAATATATGTTACCTTTTTTTCTTGCAGGGCCTTCTCCACCTTGGCAAGATCATTAAGGACATTCAGAGACACCTGGGCCTTATTTTCTGAATCATTTAGCACATCTTTCAGTGTTTTCAGTGTTTCCAGATATGCATGTCCAGGTTGGCCCTTCAATTCTGTTTATTTAAAAATATTTAGTTTGAGAAAATCATGTTAGGGACCCAATATTATTACATAGACCATTATCCTAAATGAATTCCAATACATGGCAAAGGAGACCCCATGATTACAATGTAAAAGGGTCTCTGTTAATTAACAACATAGATCATTCCATTGGCATTTCTGAGAGTCAGACAGTGACTTCATTCCTGCAGATGTTGACGTTTGAAATATTAACTAACCCACTACAATTTTTCTTCATTTCTTCATGATGAAATGTCTCTCTGAAGACGGAACAACAATGTCCCTTTTGTCCCATATAATCTCCTCTTCCTTAACAGCTACACAAAGAATAAAAGAAAACAAAGATCCCTTCAACCAGTCTTGCTGTAAGCTCCACTGTGTAGACAAACCCAGGTCCAGAGTGGAGGAGATTATATGGAAATACTGCCACCATGCTGTCCAGGTACCCTGAGAAATAACGACTGAACAGCCAGCTGGAACAGTGTCTACCTCAGTCACTAATGTAAAAATATCGTAGAAGTAACACTTGTGTGGAAAGGAAGGGAGTCTCTTGAAGCACAAAGAGGTGAAACCAACTAGCAGCAAAAGTTAAACTGCCTACTGATCCTTGTCAAAAGTGAAAGCACAGCTTGTACCAATAAGTGGAGAAAGAGGTACCCTCAAAGATGTATTTCACATAACTGAATTCAAGGAACAAAGACATGCTGTCCGGATGCACTTTCAGAAGAAAGGCAACACGACACATTTGCCTAGCATGCACACATACAAACACTTCCAGTCATGACCCAATCTACAATTGCTGCAGTTAGGCTGGGTTACATGTGGAAAGTTTCAGTGTGCACTACTCAAAATAATAATGCACAGTGCAACACAGTTCCTAACTCAAATGGCAGCTAGGAAGTAAATAGTGTAACGTAGGAGGGATGAGCTTTCAAAACCTTTAACAGTGAACCTTCCAAAACCAAGTGTATTCCAAAAGTAAGAACTCTAAAATTTCTCTGAGTCTGATAGTGGAATATGATTTCTTTTAAAAGAGAGTATGGGACTGCTAAAACTTTAACTATTTTGAGGAAACAGAAGGGATCATTCATTTTAATCCTCCTAGCAATGATATTAAGTGGCCTCCTCAACCAAAGGAAGAAATTGCACCTGTTTCTCCAAAAAAAAAAAAAAAAAAAAAACTCTTTAAAAATCATTATATCCAGGTCAGGTACAATGGCTGACACCTGTTATTCCTGTTATTTTGGGAGGCTAACATCTGTTATTTTGGCTAACACCTGTTATTTTGGGAGGCTGTTATAACACCTGTTATAACGGCTAACACCTGTTATTTTGGGAGGCTGAGGTGGGAAGATCACTTGAGCCCAGGAGTTCTAGACCAGCATGGACAACATAGCTAGACCCCAGCTCCACTAAAAATAAAAAACCAGCCAGGCATGGTGGTGCATGCCTGTAGTCCCAGCTACTCAGTAGGCTGAGGCAGAAGGACCACTGAAGCCCAGGAGATCAAGACTGCAGCTATGATTGCACCACTGCTCTCCAGCCTGGGTGACAGAGTGAGACCCTGTTGCTACAAAAAAAAAAAAAAATTATTATTATATCCTACTGACACAATTTTAGAGAATGTGAAACTTGTTTGTATGTTTACAAAAAGGTGTGAATCTGGAAAAGAATCTGAATACAGAAGACTTTAAGACTTTGAACAATACAGGCACAAAGGAAAATGGAGAAGGTTGGTGCAAAGCAAGCAAGTGTACTCAAGTTCTAAATGTTGGGAGTCATGTTTACATTAAGACAAACTGAGAGAGGAGATATTAAAATTGTTGGGTTTACCATTCTCTAGCTGTTGTTGACGATCCTCTAAAGCCTGTTGTACAGCTTGGTAGCGGCCCAGAAAGCTATCGAAGCCCCGCTGCACAAAATCTGGGGCAGAAGGCTGAGACTTCAGGGCCGAGCAGCTTGCACGAGCCATTTCAATTTTGGGGTGGAGGCCAAGAAGATTTGTCAATTCCCACTAAGGAAGAGAAAATATGGTCACACAACTCACTGAAGATGAACATCCTCAAAGGAAGTTAATCAGGGCAGCATTAACTTAAAGTTCATGATACGAGAAGCCCTCCTTAACTCTGGGACTGCATATAGAATTCCTCCACGTTCCAGACGGTTGGCTCCTTACCTGACAGGAATCCTTCAAGCTTGGCAAGGACTGCCAGGAAGATTCAGAAACAGAAGTGTGTTTTACCCACTCCTCCTTTGTCTTGATGACCTTTTCAAGCTCATCAAGCTGCTTGAAATAAGCATTTATGTCTTCCTGTAGCTGAATCTTTCTTTCCAGATCTTCCAAATGTTGAGATACATTCTTCCATTCTGATAAAACCTTCTCCAGAACATTTTTTATTTCTTCAGTAGGAAGGCCTTCTATGCAGACATGAAAAACAAGCAAACAGTCTATATATTACAAAATGTGTCTTGAATTTATTCTAAACATTCTAACATTCAGAATAGAGAGGCAATGTCACACATAATGATCACTTTCTTAAGTCCCTTTTAATACAACAACAAAAATTTATAATGATGCACTTAAAAATAATTATGTTTATTTCAATTCCTTGACCAAAGAAGAAACACATTATAAAATAACGATTCAGGAGCAGTGCGGATATTGCAAAAGACACATCAGTAGAACTTCAGCCACTGCCTTTTCTAGATAATATATGTTTCCATCCATGCCATGCTTCTACTCTGCTAGTTTGTCACCTGAACCAGTGAAATAAGATCAACTACTTTGATCTGTCCAGGCCCAACTTCAGAAAGAAGACCCTTTGTCCTAGGAAAAAAAGACAGCTGGCTAGAAAAACTAGGAGGCAGCTCAGGTCTTGGTGACCAAAGCACAGCGTCATATAAATTAAGAAATGAATGGCGAGGATGCCTTATGCTGGGAAGCAACCTGGTGAGTACAGGAATATTAAGCCGGCAGCCAGGCTCTAGAAGCATCAGCAAGCCCACTGGGGACCTTGCATATAAATAAGCAAATACCAAAAGACTGAGGCAGCAATAAGATGATCTACTTTAGAAACACATCAGGGAAAACAATGCCACCATTTTTATTACTGAAATCTTATCATTTTATTTGTCCAACATTTTTGAAAAGTAGAGAATGTTCCTAAAAATAATAAAGTCATACATAATAATAGGTTTTATCATAGTCCTCCCCTTAATCTAAAAGACCTTCAAATCCTCTAAAATGACCATGAAAAAGTATGGGAAATCTTCAAAGGAATCTTTCTATTCGGAGGAGAACATGCATACCGAAAGGATGGCTTCACATTTTTATTGAGTAGGAAAGCAATAAAACAACCCTGCTTTATAAACATATGTAATCAAAATCCAGGATAATGAGAGCTTGAACTAAAAAAAAAAGGCATAAAAACAAAAAGTCATGTATGATCCACAGACAATGCAACTTTGAAAATTTTTATAATTTTATAATACACTGTGTCTACTGAAAATCATAAATGGGGGCATATCATGCTGTCATTTGAATGTGTCACCTATGTCAACTGCAGAAGTTCACTGTTCACCACCATCTCTCAGGTAAGAGAATATGAGACATAAGCAAAGCATTCACACCACAAGCCATGCTGCGTTATCCCTGTTAATGGGGAGAGTATACAAAACAAATCACCATTTTCCTAATAATATGAACAATGGAGATATGGGTCGTGCCCCTGCCCCGTCATTTCTATTCTAGGCAGGCAAAGGAATAGTAACACCAACCACATCATCTTTATGTTGGACAATTCATACTAATCAAGGAAGAAAATTAAGTAGGTAAATAAAATGTCTGAGATGGAAAATTATCACTACTCATCTAGAAAACTGGAAAGAGGTGCTCACTTCAAGAACAAGGGCAGTTAAAACAACTTCAGTTATTTTTTCACTGACAATGTCTTACAAGCCATTCATTTTGCCTCTAAACCAATTTTAAACATCTGAATCTCCCTTTCTCTAATCCTGAGATATTGCTGGTTACAGTGATGCCCGGTAATGATTCAAGCACAATTTACATCTTATAAAAGGAAAACTTCACATTGTCTTTAAAAATAGTTGTTTTACTCCCAGAGATCCAGAGTTTAAAATTTTCTATTTCTATAAAACACAGAGTTCTTAGAAGGTGACTAGTCAAAAGGCAAAATCAACAGCATATCACTTTATTAATTGTCTAAAAGAGAGAAAATAGAACACATTCCTGCCACTCAGTCTCACTTGACTTTACACTTCTCAGTCTATCACTATTGGAATCAAGGGAAATGTTTACAAAACATAGGACCTTCACCAAACTTCATAGGCTTTTATGCTTAGGCAACCACAATGGGCATTGATTCATAAAGCCACATTATCCAGATGCCCAACTACTGTATTTTATTAGGTGAGGATCTCTAGGAACAAGATAAGCTAAACAAAGAAAACCAAGTATATCAGCTATGAAAGTCAAATGAAACACACTATTTCATTTATTTATTTTTATTTTATTATTATTATTATTATTATTTTGAGACAGAGTCTTGCTGTGTCACCAGGCTGGAGTGTAGTGGTGCGATCTCAGCTCACTGCAACCTCCGACTCCCTGGTTCAAGTGATTCTCCTGCCTCAGCCTCCTGAGTAACTGAGACTACAGGCATGTGCCACCATGCCCAGCTAATTTTTGTATTTTTAGTAGAGACAGGGTTTCACCATGTTGGCCAGGATGGCGTTGATCTCCTGACCTCGTGATCCACCCACCTCGGCCTCCCAAAGTTCTGGGATGACAGGCGTGAGCCACTGCGCCCAGCCTCAAGCTGTTTTATTTTCTAAAAATGTTTCTATGTTCTATGAGATACCTCAAAACTTACGTAAAATGCATTAGGCAGGAAAGACCTATCAGAATTGGCTATGGTGGGCTTTTTGATGGAACTGGTTTCAGAAAAACAGTGACGTGATTATTCAAACATGGGTTTTACTGAAGAATTTGACATGCCTCCCTAACTGAACTGGAACACACAGACTTTATTCAGTTCAGCTCCCCCATTTCTCAGCTTCCCACTGTTGTCCTAAAAAAATTTTTTTTAATAGATGCATCTTTAAAACAAAAAAGAATTAGGGTCCTCTAATGAATGCATTTCTAATTCCACCAATGCTTGAAAAAAAATGGTAATACAAACTATAAAAGGTTTCCTATGAAATTGGACAAGCATAAATTAGGTGACAAAAGCCCCATGTCATCTATTCTCCAGTGTTGCCTTTGGCCTTTTGCAAGTAGCACTTTCATGTGAACTCAATGTCCAGAATGTGTCTAGTTAGGACCCGTTTACAGTAAAATTTTATGGACCAAAGCCTATAGTCAGCTAATAAACTAATAGTCACCTGATAAACTAACAGCTAAGAGTCAGCTAATAAACTCCCTCATTTTCCAGACACCAAGGCAAAGAAACAAGGGTTCCAAGACTTTCCCAAGGATAAGAAACTAGAAAAGGACAGGAGAATCCAAGTTCGCCCATTCCCCCAATCACTGTTATTCTCACTATAACATCACCTCGCACCAACTTCTCATCTACATCAAGTCTCCCCCATCTTCATAATTCTGCCACACTGCTGAAAACCCGACAGAAATGGGAGTAAATTCAGTACACAGATTCAAGAAGTTATCCCATATTCACATCAGATAAAGTCAGAGTCACCAGGTACAATGCTGAGGTAGAAGCAGAAAATCTATGCTTATAAAGGAAATAAATTTAACATCCAATGCATTGTAATTATTGAATGAACCAGCATCTCAAGGGAAGTTATCATCTGTTTGTGTCTCTGGATCTCTTCAAGTAAATACTGGAAAGAGTAACCTCCAAGTGGGATGCCCACAGGCAGGACAACTAAGACAATCTGCTAGAATGGATTTTGAAAGAAAATATTAAATACTATTCTATTTAATTTATTTAAAGAAATTAACCTTTATTAATAATATATGGCTTGATAATACATTTGCATAATTTCAAAATAAATGGACATACACTGTCCACATGGTATACATTCCATATTTTGTGTGTATGTGTATATATCTATATATGTTTGTGCATGTATATATGTTTCTGTGTGTTCGTGTGCATGTGTGCATGTGTGTATACACATATCCAGTATACATACTAAATAAATAAACATATTTGTTAAAGGCTGGAGGCAAAATAATCTAAGGTCAAAACAACATGAATAGTTGTTTTCTGGAGGGAGGAAGGTGACTAACCCAAAAGAGAAATTTCTGGAAAGGTGGAAATTTTCTACATAGTGATGTGTGTGTGTGTAGGTTACACAGGTGTATCTATTTGTCAAAACAGCACAGCTAAGTCATGTATTTCAATGTAAGTAAATTTTACTTCCAAGAAAACTGTAAAAACAGTAATAATTGAGAGGCTGAGGAACGAGTAAAGGTATAGATAATTCAAGAATGGCAGAATATTGTCAATTATTGAACTAGGTAACTGATACAAGGAAGTGCATGATAGTATTCTATTTGCTTTTATATAGTTATATTTTCCATAACAAAAAGTCAAACAATAAAAAATTAAATGCTACTGCTTTGAAGATTCTTGTCAAACTAATATTCCTAATTCTGTATAGGTATCTGTACAGGTGTCAAGGAGAGCTACAGCAGCCTTCCAAAGTGCTTACCATTATTAGACCAACGTACATGGAGTGCAAGAAATGTCTTTCAACATTTCTCTAGAACAAAGAGAGACTCGTATGCAAAACTGCACACCAAGAATATTAATCTTTAGCTTATTCTGAGTCACTGGGAGCTACAGTGAAAAAAAAAAAGTCTTGGGAGCACTTAAAAATTTCATATATAAGTAACACCTTATCAAACTTAACTATAAAAATACTGTCATAAATAAATATAATGCATTAAAAGTTATCAAAAATCAAATACCCTTAATGAATTTAATGTAACTTCATTTCCCAAATGTTGCCAAGTAAAGTTTTCTTTTGCTACCACCTGCAAAACAAATTCCCAATATATAAACCCAAAGGATACAGTTTTAAAATGTACTATGCTAGTGGGTTTTAACTGTTCTGCTAATCAGGGTGTCCAGCCCCCACCGCATACAAAATCAGAACGACTTTGCTTTTATCTGTTTTTTTACAATCAGCTTCAGAATAAAATTTCATTTTTAAAGATTCTGCTGCCTAAAAACATTTTTGAAAACCATTTATCTAGCCAAAAGAGGATTCGAGTATTAAAGCAAAATATTTAATAGGGCAAACTGTAATATTATTCGATGCCACCATCTGAAAAATATGGGGAAAAAAAAAAATCAAGGATCTTACCTTTTCCCATTTGCTCCATAAGGATTTGTCCAGTTTGGTTTAATTCATCTGCTCTGGGGATTCTTTCTCTCTGTTCTTTTTCTAATGCCTGCAAATGAAGTCTCAATATAAGAATATTGCAAACTTTCTTCTCAATATAATGTTGCTGTTTTAAATGTTTACGTTTATTGTCCCTCCTACATTCTTTTTAAATCTGAAAAGGTAAATTCAAACGTAATCACAGCAACTAAAAAGCATTGGTTTCTTTTATAAGAAAAAAAAAATGTACATGATAATTATAAGGTCCTATCAGAAGGAAATAATTAAAATTATGTTTTAGATCCAGGATATCTATTCACATACATACCCTGAGTATGCCACACCATAAAAATAATGGTTTGAGTCAAAAGAATTGAATGTGTTATGACAGAGGTTGCTGAACAAAAATTAACTAATAAGAAAAAAGGATAGGCTTGGCACAGTGGCTCACACCTGTAATCTCAACACTTTGGAAGGCTGAGGGGGGTGGATCACTAGAGGTCAGGAGTTTGAGACCAGCCTGGCCAACATGGTGAAACCCCATCTCTACTAAAAATACAAAAATTAGCCAAGTGTGGTGGCAAGTTCCTATAATCCCAGCTGCTCGGGAGGCTTAGGCATGAGAATTGCTTGAACCCGGGAGGCAGAGGTTGCAGTGAGCTGAGATCGCGTCACTGCACTCCAGCCTGGGCAACAGAGCAAAACTCCCATCTCAAAAGAGAGAAAACAGGAAAAATGGATAGAAATATTTTGAGGCTCAGTATTATTTGTTTGCATTATATTAAGTCTAGGGTTTAATGTAAACTTCAAGCACAATCATATTTCATACATAATTTTTAAATAATGAAAATAGAAAATATGCTTTAGAACCCAAACCAAAGTATTTTGTTGGTTTTTTTTTTTTTTCTTTGAGGCAGGTTCTCACTCTGTCACCCAGGCTGGGGTGCAGTGGCACAATGATGGCTCACTGCAGCCTCAACCTCCTGGGCTCAAGGGATCCTCCCATCTCAGCCTCCCGAGTAGCTGGAGTTATAAGTGCAAGCTCATGCCCCACAATTTTTTTTTTTTTTACTTTTTGTAGAGACGGGGTTCTCCCTATGGTGCCGAGGCTGGTCTCAAAACTCCTAGGCTCAAGCAATCCTCCTGCCTTGTGCTGGAATTATGAGCATGAGCCATGGCAAGCCCAGCCCGCATTTTGTTCTTTATGTTTGAGGAATGGCTCTTAATTTCATTATTTTTTTTATCTCTATAGTTTGATATTCCCAAGACAAAATTCTTTCCAGAACTAGTAAGAATGAAGCAAGTAAAATCATGTATACACACACAAACACAAGTATATGTGCACACAACTCAGTATTTGAATTTTCTCCCATTCCTCCATCCCCAACTGATATTTATATATTAACTATTCAAATAGTATCCACCATAACACAATCAAAACTTCTGAGCAACCCATATTACTTCAACCAGACAATCCAGAGAAGAATCCCAATTCTAAATTCTTTACATGTAAGTGCTATCAAATAAATTCAGCTATCCTACTTTGATTTTCACAAAGTTTATTGTGACTAGGTAGAACAACCTTCTTATAGTCAAAGATCAAGGAATATTAGCAAGAGATTCTAAGAAACACCATTTACTTTTGCCTAACCAAGGATCAATGTAAAAGTCATCATCAAACTGGAGAAAAAGGCAATTATCTGCTTTTAACAAGTTGATTTTTTGCTACCTCTTAAGATGGCAGGAGACTAGACTACAAATTCTCCACCCAGGTAATTCATCTGTTGGAACAAGATACTCCTTCACTAAAATAATGGAGGAGGAATGAGGAGGAGGAGGAGGAGGAGGAGGAGGAAGGAGGAGGAGGAGGAGGAGGACGAGGACGAGGACGAGGAGGAGGAGGAGGACGAGGACGAGGAGGAGGAGGAAGAAGGAGGAGGAAGAAGAAAGAAGAAGAAAGAGGAAGAAGAAGAAGAAGAAGAGGAGGAAGAAGAAGAAGAAGAAGAAGAAGAAGAAGAAGAGGAGGAGGAGGAAGAAGAAGAAGAAGAAAAAGAAGAAGAAGAAGTTAATCTTTCCTCAGTTTGCAAGAAAAATAAGGGATTAGAGTAATGCTGACATTTTCTTTGTTTTATATATTTTTTTCCAAATCTTTGGCATCTGTTACTACTTGTCTGAAACAAAATAAATGAACTTCTAGATAAATATTAAATGAAACACAACGGAACGCCAACCACACCTTACATACTTTATCCCCCCAAATATAGTAACAGTTTCTGCCAGTAAAGTTGTTCCTGCGTCACAGGATAGCCTTTAACTTATCAGTATTTTGTGGGACTTGTTCCATGAAGATCACTGTTACTACTAAACTTTCTGCCACCTGAACGTCTTTGACAATTGATTGGTCAGTGATCATTAAAATCATCTATCCATCTTTCAGAACTGTGAGAAGCACATGAAATGACATAACATAGGCCCCACTTCTGGCTTTCCCAACTCTCTGTGCAGAGAAGGCTCTGATAAAGGTGCTCCCAGCTCAACCAACTTCCCCATTCCCCCTGCCCACCCACAATCATCACAATCCGCTTCCATGAGCCACAAGAGCTTTACCAAGTGCTGAATAAAAAGGGTGCAATGGAAAATTATCTTCAATTTCTAAGCCCGCACAGGCAGACACATAAACAGGCAGACATATAAACAAACAATAGCATAAATGCAAGAAGGGCTTTCACGGAGATATGGCCAAAGCCACATGAAGTCAAAAGATTAATCACTGAACTCTTTCTAGTGAGGCTAAGGAAAGCCTCCTGGAGTGGGGACATTTCAACCACACAGAAAGGTGGGCTTAATGGAGGGTCATTATGGACAAAGAAAACAGCTCCCTGTGCTTGGTGTGCCCTAAGCCCTCTTGCAAGTTCGAGCTCAGACCACCTCACCCTCTGGATTTTGAGATTGTAGGGAAGACACCAACAAACCCAGCCTCATCTCAATTCCCATTTCACCCACCACTTTCCAACTTAAACCTTAGATAGTTATGCACATCTTGTTTTTAAAATATCCTCCAAACTCTTTAAAATAAAACTCTACTGCTGATACAAAAACCATTGCAGACTTACACCAGGTGCCCAAACAGTTAATGCAGTAATGTGTAGGAGACGTATAAGCACCAAGGACAAAAAAAGCTCTGCAAGCGCCCATCACACTCTTCAGAAACACAAGTAAGCATGGAAAGCGGCAGGGCTAAATAAATTGTATTTATTTTGTACAAGTCTAAAGAAAATATATTGAAGACACTTTTTGATTTAAAATAGTTTGTTGTATTCCGAAGGCAAAACATCTTCAGAATAATGTTAATATAAAGTCATAAATTATTAGATACCAGATTAAGGGTGATCTAAACTGACTAAAAAGTAGTACCACTAACTGGATCACCAGAAGAAGTATTCCTCACTGTACATCTCAATGATTGACAAAGATGGAAAAAAAAACCCTCCTCCAAATAGGGATCTGATGACAGCTAGCATGAATGGATTCAAAATTCACTACAATGTACTAAAAGCTACCTTCTGCCTACATTTATTTTACAGGAGGCTTTTGAATTCCATAATGTCTTTATGCCAGCAGAAAATCCAGCATGATGAACTATTTTATGCACTAGGATATACGTGGTTCATGTTTTTTACCTTCAACTTCTTTTTCATTTCGGAAGTGTCTTGCATCTTCATATACTCTTTTATCTCTGTGGTCTGAATGGCAGTTTTCGATTTCAAAATCCAGTTCAACAGCTCTGCACTTATAGCATCAAACCTGTTTGAAGATTCAGAGGTGACCATTTGTCATGTTTTCTTCTATTGTTTTACTTGACTCCAGAAAGAGCAACTCAAGTGCTCATCAGGAATATGTTTTTTTATCACTCCCCCAAAAACAGCAACCCAGAAATAGGGTAATCATGCAAAATGAGATCATATATTTACAACTAAAAGTATGAAAAGAGTAATAATATTATAGGGTTAATAAATAATTGAAGAAAATAATTAAATAATTTGTTGTTGTTGTTGTTTCGAGATGGAGTCTTGCCCTGTCGCCGAGGCTCGAGTGCAATAGCACGATCTCGGCTCACTGCAACCTCCACCTCCAGGTTCAAACGATTCTCCTGCCTCAGCCTCCCAAATAGCTAGGATTATAGGTGCCCACCACCATGCCCAGCTAATTTTTGTATTTTTAGTAGAGACAGAGTTTCACCATGTTAGCCAGGCTGACCTCGTGATCCGCCCGCCTTGGCCTCCCAAAGTGCTGTGATTACAGTCATGACCCACCATGCCTGGCCTTAAATAAAAAATTTTAAAACTTTACATATTAAAACAATTTTTACCTTTATAAGGAATCACTTGTATTTTTATAAATGCTTATAGATAATAAAAACCAGATTTGGTTAGATAATCAGCAAAGAACAAGTACAGACATTACTAAAGTTAACATCTTTTGTTCAATATGTAATGATTGAGCCTTACTAAATGTCAGGCATTGGGCTGGGCTCTTGATATGAAAGTGAACCAGATACAAATCTCAGCTCCCAAGGAGCTTCTAGTCTAGTAAGCAATGGAAAGTAACAGGCAATAACAAAAGAATTTGCTAGGTGCTAATTCCAGGAATTCACAGGAGTGGCTTCTAATCCAATTGGGGCATGGATGGCTTCCTAGAGGAGAACAACAGCATTACACTGAGGAGTTTCCCTTGCCAAGGGAAAGCAAAGAAAGGGAAGATCACATTTTGCAAACTGCAAGTATTAGTTAGGCGTGTCTGGAATAATGAGTACTGAACTCACAAGGGAGGGACAATTGACAATGTGGCCAAGAATCACATGGACCAGCTACGGGAAGGCCCTGCAGGACATATTAAGGAGTTTTGACTTACCCCAAAGGCAGCTGAGAGCCAAGGGAGAGTTCTATGCATGGAACTGACATGATTCTATTTATCCTTTAGTGTTCACCGAGGAGAAGGCATTAAAGAGAGACAAGAGCCGAGAACAGGCTGTGGAAGCAACGGGAGTCACAACTAAGATAGTAACAGTGGGAAGGAAGACGAAAGGACAGGTTTGAGAGGTGTTGAGAAGGTTGGTCAAAACCACAGCAAGGAGGAACAAGAGGAGCCACGATCACTGATTGCTGACCTTCTACCCTGCCCCTTTCTAAGTGTTTCATGTCTATTATTAACTCAAGGAATCCTCACCAGCACCCTAAGAAGTATACACTATTATTATCCCCTTTAGAGATGAAGGTACTGCGCTCACAGAGGTTTTCAGTAACTGTCCCATGTCACAAAGCTAACAAAGGGTGAGGCTGGGATTCAAACCAAGACTGTCTATCTTCTTAACTAGTACCCTCCCCACAGAGCTTCTCGATACGTTAAGCAGTGGTACAAGTCGTTACTGCTGATTCTTGTGAGAAACTTTGCTTAAAGTGTTTCTGGTGAACTATGAATATTTTATCTTTTCATCAAGGTAGATTTTCCCTGTAATATGTGAGGGATTTTGTGATGCTCTAGATAAATATCTGGGGTCAAGTTATTGCTCAAACAGGGATATGTTCCTCCTGTCATCTTAACAGCAGCTTTCTATTTAATATTTCAGAGAAGAGACGGCCATCTAAAAATCGCATGTTTACAATGACCTTGGAGACTCAGTCAGCATCTGCTCTCAATATGGGCAAGAGTGATGCAATGATCGCAAGTCACAGGAACAGGTATCTACATTCTAGGAAATGACTGTCCCACTGTACCCCGGAGCTGGTAAAAACCACCACCACAGCAGCACCAGGGGAAGAGAAGTGGAAATGAGCCGCCATTTTTTAAGCATATATTCTAAACTAGGCACTGCATTAAGCAGTAATTTAAGGCCCTCGATTATTGGGGTAGTCCATTTTAAGGCAAACTAATAGTGGTTTCTAGAGCAGACAGAAGATATAAAAGGGTCTGGAAACCATGTTAATAGGAATGGTTAAGGATCCCCTGCACTTTCTGACAAGAAAAACTGGGATATAAAAGCTATCTTCAAAGACTGAGGAGGTCACTGTCAAGCTGTGACAGTGAAAGAAAGAATAAAAAGACAGTCATGGACAATCACATCCTTCCAAGGAGAATAACGGGAAAGGAAGAAAGAAAGGTTCGATCACAAAGTTCTCCCAATTGAACACAGGATAAATAAAATCATCCAAGAAAATTTAGATGCTTAGCTAGTGCCAAGGAGAATATTCAGAAGACAGGGGCAGTGAGTGGTTCAGTAGTTAACTTTTCATAATAATAATTATTATTACGTCTAGATTTGCCTATGATTAATGATTAGTACAAAATAGGCACCAAGTAGAAAATATAGTATGTGCAATATTGGATTTGAACAATTTCTCTATCTCTTCTCACTTTTTCTTAGCTTCAATATCCACATGGATCTGTCTCTTCTTTGGGGGAGGAGGAGGAGGCAGTTCCTGCTTAGATTTTTTTGTAATTGCTTGTTCTCTTACACGAACAGTCTCCAAAAGGTCCTTCTGAGGAATCTGAGACATCCCCAGCTTTGCTACAGCCTGAGTCACCTGAAATAAAAGCCATCCAAAATTTCAATTTTTATAACAGCTTCATTGAGATATAATTCACATGCTATAAAATTCTTTCTTTGAAATATACAATTTAATGGTTATTAGCACATTTACACAGCTGTATAATCATCCTCACAGTCTGTCTCCAGAACATTTTATCACCCCAAAAAGAAATCCCATAGCCATAAACCAATACTCCCCATTCCCCACTCCCACCAGTGGCAACCACGCATTTACTTTCTATCTCTGTGGATTTTCCCCTTGTGGACATTCCTATGAATGGAATCATAGCATATATAATCTTGCGATTGGCTTCTTATACTTAGCATAGTGTTTTCAAGGTTCATCTATGTTGTAGCATGTGTCAATACTTCGTTCTTTTGTATTATCAGATAATATTGTATGCATACACCACATTTTGTTTATCCATTCATCTGTGTATGGATATTTGAGTTGTTCCACTTTTTGGCTATTATAAATAATGCTGCTAAGAATATCTGTCTACAAACCAATGTTTTATGTTTGGCTAATTCATTAAAATATTTTTAAGATTAATAAGATTACTTAAGATTTAAGATGTTAAGATTATTTATTGGCTAAGTATAATCAGTTACTATGAATTAAATTACAGGATATTAAGAGAATCTATTAAAACTTATTTAGAAAACTGAAGGCGATTTTCACATGTCAATTTTTCATCAGGTGTAAGTAATCAACTTTTTAGTTTGCCTACTACTCTTTTATTTCATACAAATTAAAACTAACCTGAACATTTAAATTTTAAATGTTCACTTCATGGCACAACATACGATCCAAATCAAAAAGTACCTGGTTGGAGGAATCTTCTAGTCTCTGAACCAAAGAATCCCATCTTTGAGTCAGTTCCTCTGAGTCACTGTTGATCTTCTTAGATGCCTTGGAATTATCAAGTAATTGTCCCACATCCTGGCCAATCTCACTCAGCTGGTCCAATGTTTGACGCTTCATTTCCATGTCTTCCTTCAAAATCTAGTATTTCAGATATTTATTAGATGACTCTTTTTAACAGGACTTTATCTTTCTGTTCCCCAGCCAAAAATTTTAAACATGTATATTTTATAGTAAAATGTACATGCTTTGCAGTTCACTATGCTAAAAGGTAAGACTCATGGTTCCAGATTGTTACAGGGCAGCAGTCTAATGCTAGGTAATGAGCTGTAATCTGCATTCACTAAATCGTATTAACCATTAGCTATAAAACATTAAGATATCATAGGCTTACAACACAGATGCTGACAACCCCATCACTTACAGCCAGACGTCGAACACTGACACTTAGTTCCTTTTGGTCTTTGAAGTTGCTTGTCTGGACTTTATTTAAAGCCTCTTCCTTTTCGGTTAACCAAGCTTTCAACAAGCACTACAAGTAATAACAAAAGTTGAACTTTATCTGCAGAATCATTTGGTAATTCAATTAAATCATGCGTCCAAATTTCTAACTTTTATTTTATTAGAGGCTTCACCCTTACATGGGGATAAGAAGGCCTTCAAACACTTAAGTCTGAGGCACAGATGACCCAGAAAGACACCTTTCTTTAAAATATTATTCTTCTCAGATTTGTAACAGAACAATCAGACATTAGCCTCATACCTAGGGAATTAAACCTAATTCTCAAGGAGATAGGTGGAGGGAAAAGGGAAAATCCAACTATGCAAGTCTCCAAAGGAATTACATTGCAACTTTCTAGAGGCAGAAGAAAGCTCGGAGATTGTCTTGTCCCAGCCCCTCATTTTAGAAAGGAAGGAAAGAGAAGTCAAGTTACATGTCCCAGATCGCTTGGCTAGCTAATGGCAGAGCTGGGTCTAGGGTCCACACCCCAAAACCAGTGTTTTCCATGGCATCATGTAGGAAATCCACACTAACATTCAAGGTTCAACAGCAATTATGATTAAAGGAGGGAGTCTGAAGAGCACCCAAAGCCCATATAAAGATTTTTAAACTTCATTGGACAACAATGCGTGTTTTCTAAGTGAGGCTATTCAATCATGTAGAGAGATAATCCTGAAGAAGGGATGGAAAACAACTGTAGCTACATTGTGATAATTTATCCCAAAATGTGGCATTTAGGGCGGAAACCCTTTTCTATTTAGTAGGGAGGAAAAAAACTTGGTTCTGTATTTGCAATGGAATCAATTCTTTCTCAGCGATTTTATTTATCAATTAAATATTTAACAACTATTCCTTGCTTCTATATTTTACCCCCCAATGGATACTGTCCTCAGTCTAGTGAGGCTGGTAAGATATGCACATAAATAATGATGCCATAAGACAGAACATGTAGATACTATACACACACACACAAAAGGTATAGTTAAAATGTCAGATCATTGTAGAACACGATGAAAGGTCAGTTTAAAACCTAAAGTGATACAAGTGACTGAAATACTAGTACTCTATTTTTAAACTATTTTTTATCATCAAATAAATTTGCAATTAGTTTACTGGATAGAAGAGTAACACAATGGTTTTCTCTAGCAATCGATGTTCTCTACTGCAATTATTACTATTACTATTATTTTTATTTTTTGAGACAGAGTCTCACTCTGTCACCCAGACTGGAGTGCAGTGGTGCCATCTCAGATCACTACAACCTCTGCCTCCTGGGTTCAAGCGATTCTCCTGCCTCCATAGCCTCCCGAGTGGCTGGGATTACAGGTGCCCACCACAGGCCTGGCTAATTTTTTGTATTTTTAGTAGAGACGGGTTTCACCATGTTGGTCTGACCTCAAGTGATCCGCCCGCCTCGGCCTCCCAAAGTGCTGGGATTACAAGCGTGATCCACTGCACCCGGCCTTTCTACTGTCATTATTGAAGTAAAATTTTAACTATTCTATGAGACTTTTTGGCCTAACTACAAGGTTCACAATAAACGTAAATATTTATAAAGTGAAATGTAAATATTTGTAAAGCGAAATGTAAACATTTCAGAAATCAGAATCAGGTCCCTTTTGTGATTCCTAATAAGAAAAATCTGACCACAGATTGAGGGAGGGGTAAGTAGTCATTAACAATTTATATTTGGACAAATTCTGCAACTATCTGCCAACATATTTAGTAAGCCACAAAACATCATACACTTGAGTTTTTTCCCCTGAAGAGAATATAGTTGCTTCTTATAGATGGAAATGAAATGCATTTAAAAGAATCTAAATGGACACTGAGAGATGTGGGAATAGAGTATTTGCTTTTTTTTTTGAGAGGGAGTCTCGCTTTTGTCTCCCAGGCTGGAGTGCAATGGCACAATCTCGGTTCACTGCAACCTCCGCCTCCCGGGTTCCAGCGATTCTCCTGCCTCAGCCTCCTGAGTAGCTGGGATTACAGGCACCCACCGCCACGCCTGGCTTATTTTTATATTTTTAGTGGAAACGGGGTTTCACTATGTTGGCTTGGCTAGTCTCGAACTCCTGACTTCAAGTGATCCGCCCGCCTCAGCCTCCCAAAGTGCTGCGATTACAGGCGTGAGCCACCCTGCCCGGCCAGTATCTACTTATTTTTTAAACCACAACTGTTTGGTATTTGGGGAGAAAAGTTTTATTTGTATTTTGTTTCAATGGTTGCTTTTCTGGAAAGACAGAGAACGGGCAAAGAGCCACCAGTCCTATTGAAAAATTAAGGTGGCAGCTTTGTACAACAGGTTCATTTGCTGTGATAACATTTAGTGGAAAAAATATGCAATTAACCCAGTGTTAAATCAAAGGTGTGACTAAATAATATTTTCTCATTAATTTCAATACTTGTTAAAAATCAAGAAAAAATCTAGGGAATTAAAGTTCACAGTGTGTTGAGTGGATTCATTACTCATTATTTACTGAGCACAAATTATATGCTAGGCATTGTGTTGATACAAATTCAAATACATCACCCAACACAAATCCACTAATAACTATAATGTCAAACAAATCATGAAAATAGCATATCTAAGTACTAACATTCCAAGTAATGAAAACAGGTCAAATTAATGGAGCCAAATGACATAACCTCTGTGAATAAGCTTCATGATCAGTTATAAACTGTATAGAAATTTGATCTTTAAAATAATTATTTACATATTTTCCTTTCAAAGAAAAGTAAACAAGGCAACTTTATTCTAATGTCACAATAAAAGATGGGTTACTTTTCACCATTTATTTTGCCCCTTATGGAAAACAGTTTCATACCTGTTCTTCCAATAATTCCTGCCACAATATATTGATTTCTTGTAACCTATTCCAGCGTTCTTCAGTCCAACGGCATACTGCTGTCCAGCGCTCACCAAGTTTCTAGAAAAACGAGAAACCATCCTTTGTCAACACAGCCTTAAGAAAGAGTTATCACAATCCTTGAAGAAATTAATGATTTCCATTGTTCTTTATTATAGCATAACAACTTATAAAAAGTATTCTTATAAAAATTGCTTTAAGATAACACAGACTAGGCCTAGAAATGTATGAATTAGAAAAACTAATTTCCATAGAATTGAACAAATGATTTCACGTAGCTAGAAACTAACATAACTAGAACTCTATCCTCTGAATCTTTGACTCCAAACCTGCTCTTTCTATTTCATTGTGGTTTTTATGAGAATATGACATTTCTACATATTATTAAAAAATAAAACAAACATATCTACTTTTTGTGCTTCAAATTTTTCAAATTTTTAGCTAAAAAAACCAGCATGTCTGTTATATTCCTTAACTCTTTTACATGCCAAGAAAATTTTCATCTGTAGTATCAAAATTATGAAAAATGTTTAACTTATAAAAACTGCTTTGAATAAGAGAATTTTTACGAGACAATAAGAAAATCAAACGATTTGTTCTGTTTACATTATGTGATCCATAAAAAAATTCCCCATAAGTTACATAAACTAGCAACAGAATCTTACTAGTATCAGCAATACTAAATAAATTTTATTAATTATAAAAAATCACTCTTCATGATTATTTTCTCCCAAAATCAATTTATTGCAATTTTACAAATAATGATTAACAAATGTTAAAATTTATTTTTGTACTATATACATGTGAACAAGAATTATTTAATTCATATTATACTATTTTGATACTTAATATGAGAATAAGCTTTTCATAGTACAAAGGGGGAGAAAACTTAAGAGCCAGAAGATAGATTTCCAGTCTCAGCATGATAACTCATTGTCTATTTAAATCTCAGGAGGACTACTTAACCTCTCTGAATCTCAGATTCCTTACTGCTAAATAGTCAAGGCATGAATACTTAGCTCTCAGATTATAATAACTAACTACCACATACAAGTCTTAGAACCACTGTCTGACTTTAAATATTACAAAAGCAAAAGGACCTCACGTGATGAAATTACAGTTTGGATTGCCTCACTTAATGAGGCATCATATTTAAATAAATTGGCAATGTCTTACCAGAAAATCCAAGTATTGTTCAAATAAAATACCAATAAATTTATCTGTTAAAGACTTGTAAAGATCCACTATTGCCTTTGTGCAAAAAGAAGCAATTTTGGGAGGTTTCCAAAACTGTTGTTGAAATTCACATATTAATCTACTGAAAACACTGAGATATTGAATCCTACTAGGTGAAATTCTCAAACTTTACTATGCACATAATTTTTCTTACATTGCAAATTCACTGCATCCCTCCCTCACCTAGATTTAGGTAGTGGGTAGAGCCTAGGAATCTACATTTTAACAAGCTCCTCAAGTGTTTCTGAGAAGAAGTCAGTGGATCACTTAATAAGATCAGTTCCTGTGTGATATGGTTTGCCTGTGTCTCCATCCAACTCTCATCTTGCATTATAACTACCACAATTCCCACATTTTTTGAGAGGAACTTGGTGGGAGGTAATTGAAGCATGGGGGCAGGTCTTTCCCATGCTGTTCTCATTATAGTGAATAAGTCTCACAAGATCTGATGGTTTTATAAAAGGGAGTTTCCCTGAACAAGCTCTCTCTCTTTGCCTGCCACCATGCATGTAAGACGTGACTTGTTCCTCCTTCCATTCTGCCATGATTGTGAGGCCTCCCCAGCGATGTGGAACTGTAAGTCCATTAAACCTCTTTTTCTTCCCAGTCTCAGGTATGTCTTTATCAGCAGCATGAAAATGGACTAATATAGTAAATTGGTACCAGTAGAGTGGGGCGCTGTTGAAAAGATACCCGAAAATATAGAAGTGACTTTGGAACTGGGTAACAGGCAGAGGTTGGAAACATTTGGAGAGCTCAGAAGAAGACAGAAAAATGTGGGAAAATTTAGGGTACCTGTGGAAGAAATTTCTAAGCAGCAAAGCATTCAGGAGATGACTTGGGTGCTGTTAAAGGCATTCAGTTTCATAAAGGAAACAGATCATAAAAGTTTGAGAAATTTGCAGCCTGACAATGCAATAGAAAAGAAAATCTCATTTTCTGAGGAGAAATTCAAGCTGGCTGCAGAAATTTGCATAAGTAACAAAGAGGCAAAAGTTAATCACCAAGACAATGGGGAAAACGTCTCCAGGCATGTCAGAGGTCTTCACATCAGCCCCTCCCATCACAAGCCCAGAGGCCTAGGAGGAAAAAATGGTTTCGTGGGTTGGGCTCAGGGTCCCTGTGCCTGTGGCTAGGTACTTGGTGCCCTGCATCGCAGCTGCTCCAGCCATGACTAAAAGGGGCAAAGGTACAGCTCAGGCCATGGCTTCAGAAGGTGCAAGCCACAAGCCTTGGCAGCTTCCATGTGGTGTTGAGCCTGTGGGTACACAGAAGCCAAGAATTGAGGTTTGGGAACATCCACCTAGATTTCAGAGGATGTATGGAAACACATGAATGTCCAGGCGGAAGTTTGCTGCAGGGGTGGGGCTCTCATGGAGAACTTCTGCTAGGGCAGTGCGGAAGGGAAATGTGGCCCAAACGGAGTCCCTACTGTGGCACCACCTAGTGGAGCTTTGAGAAGAGGGCCACTGTCCTCCAGACCCCAGGGTGGTAGATCCACTGACAGCTTGCACCGTGCACCTGGAAAAGCCACAGACACTCAACACCAACCCATGAAAGTAGCCAGGAGGGTGCTATTTCCTGCAAAGCCACAGAGGCAGTGCTGCACAAGACCATGGGAACCTACCTCTTGCATAGGCGTGACCTGGATGTGAAACATGAAGTCAAAGGAGATCATTTTGGAGCTTTAAGATTTGACTGCCCCACCGGATTTCATACTTAAATGGCGACTGTAGCCCTTTTGTTTTGGCCAATTTCTCCCATTTTGAACAGATGTATTTACTCTTTGCCTGTACCCCCATTGTATCCAGGAAGTAACTAACGTGCTTTTGACTTTGCAGGTTCATAGGCAGAAGGGACTTGCCTTGTCTCAGATGAGACTTTGGACTATGGACTTTCGAGTTAATGCTGAAATGAGTTAAGACTTTGGGGGTGCTGTTGGGAAAGCATGATTGGTTGTGAGATGTGAGGACATAAGATTTGGGAGGGGCCAGGGGCGGAATGATATGGTTTGCTTGTGTCCCCATCCAAGTCTCATCTTGAATTGTAACTCCCACAATTCACACATTTCAAGTGAGGAACCCAGTGGAAGGTAATTGATTCATGGGGGCACGTCTTTCTCTTGCTGTTCTTGTGATAGTGAGTGAGTCTCACCAGATCTGAGATGGTTTTAAAAAAGGGAGTTTCCCTGCACAAGCTCTCTCTCTTTGCCTGCCACCATCCATGTAAAATGTGACTTGCTCCTCCTTCCCTTCCACCATGATTGTGAGGTCTCCCCAGCCACATGGAACTGTAAGTCCCTTAAACCTCTTTTTCTTCCCAGTCTCAGGTATGTCTTTATCAGCAGCATGAAAATGGACTAATACACTGTGCTTCCAAATCTTGTCATTATGCACAAGGAAGCTGGGGACTGCAACCAACCCCACCCATTCACCCCAAGAGCTGAAGTAAAGAATCAATACCTGAGTACTCCTGTAGCCCACACACTGTAGAACCCCAACTGGGAAGTATAACCAAAGGGAGGTTTTTCTACCCTTCTGGACAAAGAATGAGAAAGGACATGAAGAACAAGGGCACTAAGTAATTGTGTCTCAGACCACAGGTCCCTCAGGATTATCCAACTTTACAGCAGCCTTACCTGTAACTGGTCTTCTAGGATAGCTGTAGCACTCTCACCACTGTTTTCATCAACAATGACCACCATGTGAGTTAGTGAATTTACTTTCACCTGTTCAGCCTCAAGATCACTTTGCAAACTCTAGAGAAAAAAATTAAGATAAACCATTATTTCTACTCTTTCACATTTACCTATTTAAAATGCACTCAGTTGTCAATAGTAATTAAGGACAGTTAATGAGGCATCATATTTAAATTTCCAATCATTACCCTAAGTGTTCTACTAATGAAACTAATCCTATTATACATCTTTACATTCCATTATCAACAAAGGCAGTTTGAGGATGCAGTGTTATAACAGACTGCAAATGGAGATATTACCACTTTTATTCAAGTTCTGGCCCTCCCTCAGAATTTACAGCATAAAGGAGTTGAGTGTCCATACTAGGAATTAAGACAAAAATGTAGAAGTGGTAAAGCAAAAAAAGTCCAGAGCTTAAATATACCAAGTCAGAGATCATTTTATCTAGTGTAGGACAGTATAAAGAGATAAGTAGAGCACTACATGACAGTCAAAAGTTACTCTGATTAGCTACCCAACAAAGCAGTTAAGGAAGTATGGACACCTTAGATTCTCTCACCTTTTCCATGGGAAGAGCATAGTCATTGGATACATGTGTATAAAAAATTTATAGGCTGGGCATGGTGGCTCACACCTGTAATCCCAGAACTTTGGGAACCCAAGGCAGGTGGATCACTTGAGGTCAGGAGTTCAAGACCAGCCTGGCCAACACAGTGAAACCTCGACTTTACTAAAAATACAAAAAATTAGCTGGGCGTGGTGGCACATGCTGTAGTCCCAGCTACCTGGGAGGCTTAGGTGGGAGAATCGCTTGAACCCAGGAGGCAGAGGTTGCAGTGAGCTGAGATTTTGCCATTGCACTCCAGCCTGGGTGACAGAGCGAGACTCCATCTCAAAAAAAAAAGAAAATTTATTGAAACACTATCAATAGTGTTCTCAAATGCTTCTCAGAGTTGTGTTTAATGTACCCCTAAAGGTTTACATATCAGTTACCTCAATGTTTCACTGATCAAAAAAAGTCTTCAATTTACAGAGAGCATATTTTATTCTATCCTTATCTTGAGTATGAAAAGTTCATCTCCTAAACTTGTGACCAAATTAAATTGCCCACCCAATTTTGGTTCCTCACTTAATGCCTGATGCTTTCCTGGATCAGAGATGAAGAAACAGCTCTCCTTAAAGGTTTAGGTACAGACACCTCTCAGAATTTGCTGTTCACCTACACACCGCATGAACGCCAACATGCTAGGGTTCTTAGCCACTTACAGGGTCAAAAGAACCCTTCTCCAGTTGTATGAAAGCTATGTACTTTCATAAGAAAACTGCACATCACATATAAAATTTTACCCTGCCCTTTTATCCCTGGCTCAGAAAAGTCTCATCCCCATCAATTCCACCCTGTGAGCTGCTAAATGAAGAGAACACTGAAGAAGTGCCCCAACTTCATGTTAACGATAGACGTCATCAGCCTCTGAGATGCTAAGTGCTGCTCTTTCATATTTGATAAGGTATCAAAGAAATATGAGACAGATTTACTTTATGTTCTTCTAGCAGCCTTTGTAGAGATTTTACGTCATCGTCCAGGGGGCAAGTTTCCATCTTCTGAATGCGCTCCTCTGTGAGTGTTAACCAGGCGGAGAGCTGCTGCAGTTGTTTCTTCTGCAGTTCCATCAGCACGTCGTGCAGCCTGTCCGTGGGGAGCACAGCATTATTCCTACAAGCCTTTTCCCTTTGCAAAGTCAAATATACATTCTGGGCACCAGAGATACAGGGCAAGGGAAGACACCCTTGTCTAAACACTCAAGGTAGCATTTAGTCTTTAAATACAGAAGCCAGGAAAGTAAACTTTTATTTTTTCCTAAATGGAGTTCATTAAATGCAGACAAAGAATGCAAATAGCAGCGCCCTGTATTCATATCAGAATCATTGTTTCTTCAATCAGGAATTCCTGCTTATTAAATAGGTGGAAGTGGCAATGAATGCAGTTTGCTCCTTAAGACACAATACATGAAATAAAATAAACCATGAGAAAGCTTTAAAATAAAAGTCACAAAATGGAAAAGTAGATCAATACTACATAGTCCTGTCTTCACACCAAGTTAATGTTTAGCTAATTTTAATACTGCAAATAAGTAACTGCCCATACGAAATGTCTTTTCCTTTTTTTGGAGACAGTCTCACTTTGTTACCAAGGCTGGAGTGCAGTGGCTGAATCTCAGTTCACTGCAATCTCCGTCTCCTGAGTTCAAGCAATCCTCATACCTCAACCTCCCAAATAGCTAGGATTACAGGCGTGGCCCACCACGCCCAGCTAATTTTTGTATTTTTAGTAGAGACAGAGATTCACCATGTCGCCCAGGCTGGTCTCAAACTCCTGGCCTCAAGTGATCCACCCACGTCGGCCTCCCAAGTGCTGGGATTACAGGCATTAGCCACCACGCCTATCCTCTTTTTCCTTTTTGTTAAATTCTGTATTCCAACTTTTACCTTTTGGTATGGCTAACACATCAAAGGGGAAACAAAGATCATGCAGAATTCCAGCAATATTACCCATAGAAAAGAGTCTTACTTTTCCAAGGCAAGTTCTGTAATCATCTTGCTTTCACAGACATGCAGACATCTACTAGAGCTCAACTGTGCAAAGTAGCCTGTGGAATTCAGTGCATTTCTTGGCTTTCCACTCACCGGGACTGTCTGTCCATACTCTCCACCCTAAGAGCCTCCCATCTAGCATTCAGCAGGGTCATCTGTTCCTGAATCTCAAATTCCTCTTCGTCTGACAGAGTTCCTTGTGTTATCAGTTGGTTGCCTGCCTGCAGGACGCTGCCGACACTGCTCTGGTGTGCAGTCAGTTCCATCATAAAAGCCTAGAAAGGGACATTGTTATAATTTGTGAGCTACTCAGTGCAAAAAAAAAAAAAAAAGGAAAACTGAACAAATTGCTAATGCCTAACCTAAATGTCAGTGATGCAGAAAAAGGTAGCCTAGTAGAGCGCAAATAAAATAGACATTGACCCCATTTTTTAATCTCTGAAAATAGGAATAAACACCTGTCATAAGTTAAAAGAGAAAAAGCTCAAAGCAAGCAATGTTGCATCTGATAATACCAGCTATTTTAAAGTAAATGCTGACTATGCTACTCATAGATCATGAACATGGAATTCTAAATAAATAAAATAAAAGGCTGGGTGTGGTGGCTCACACCTATAATCCCAGCACTTTGGGAGGCTGAGGCAGGTGGATCACCTAGGTCAGGAGTTCAAGACCAGCCTAGACAACAGGGTGAAACCCCATCTCTAACTAAAAATACAAAAAATTAGCCAGGCGTGGTGGCACATGTTTGCTGTCCCAGCTACTTGGGAGGCTGAGGCACGAGAATCGCTTGAAGCCAGAAGGTAGAAGTTGCAGTGAGCCGAGATCGCACCACTGCACTCCAGCCTGGGTGACAGAGTAAGACTCTGTTAAACAAAAAAAATTTTATATATATATATATATATATATATATAATTTATATATATTTATGTACTTATATATTTTATTTATATATTTATGTATTTATATATTTTATTTATATATAATAAATATATATATTTATTTTTATTTATATATAATAAATATATATATTTATTTTTATTTATATATAATAAATATATATATTTATTTTTATTTATATATAATAAATATATATATTTATTTTTATTTATATATATTTATATATAATATACATTTATTTTTATTTATATATATTTATATATAATATATATTTATTTTATATATATATTTATTATATATTTATATATAATATATTTATATATAAATATTTATTATATATTTATATAAATTTATTATATATATTTATTATATATTAAATATATATTTATTTTATATATATTTATATATAAATATATATTTATTTTATATATATTTATATATATATTTATTTTATATATTTTTATATATGTATTTATTTTATATATATTTATATATAAATATGTATTTATTTTATATATACATAAATATACACATAAAATAAAATAAAATACCATACTCACCCAAGAGGAACTGTTTAAGAAATATTACCACTTATATTATTTTCTATCCAAAACAACAAATAAGATCTGTCAATTAACATAACTATACAAAAGAAAAATTTAACCAAAAGAAATCTCCATATAGTGAAATTCACTATACTGCAATATAGTATGTCCTCAAAGGAGCAGGAAACTTTTATGACATAAAAAATACAGGAACCCCGGGTATTACATTTGTTTAATCATGCAATTAAAAAGAATAATCATTTCCTAGGGAACACTCAAATCTTAAAGATTTGGTGTATTGGTTCACTCCTTTGCTTTTGAAATATAACAATGCACTTCAGAACTGAGCAGTACTATGCAATGATTTTCATCAGTGGCTCTCCAAAACACACAAGGAGACTAAAATCTAAAATCTAATTCTGAGGCACAGTTTAATCACCCATACCAATTTTGTGACAAAGCACTATTTAAATATCACAGTTCCTGAAATAAACCATTGACCTTTCCAAAGAACAGAATTCAGTAGATAACAAATAGGAGAGTAGAGTCCCTGATTAAGGCTCAGGTCCCGTGGGGGACACAGCCTGCTAAGAAACTACAGATATTTACTTCATGGGTTGCAAACTGGTCTTTGACTTCTTCAACATCATCAGAAATATCATCCTGCTCCTGGAAAGTGTCCTCGGCAGAAAGCAACCAGGTCAGCACTTCCTCCAACGCTATCTGATAGCTGTCCAGATCCATGTCAACCTCAGTGACAGTGCTGGGGGTTTCAGCTCGGGGACTCTCATGCTCCTCCTCGGGCGCTGTACTCTGTAAAAACAAAGCCAAGAAAAACCCACACTTATCATGAAAGCAAGAGGTGTTCAGCAAACTCACACTGCATGGCGAACCCAAAGTACACACCACTCTGTCTTAGGCACTAATCCAATTCTCAGGAGCCAAATGGGCACTGCCATGAATGAGTCAGAACCATTGAGTAAGTCCGCTAGGGTAGCAAAGAGTATAAAAGCAGCATGCACTCATGAATTCTGTACTCAAGGAGATTCTAATATAGTTAGGGACAGAGAACCCACATGAATCACTTCTGAACAGAAATTGAAAAACAGCTATTAGAAAAGTAAATGCCATGGTCCCAACAAGGCATGATATTTGAGTTCAACAAAGGCTAAAACAGTCAGGAAAGTTTTGTAGAGGAGTTGGAACATGTTAGGCCTTTTCTGTAATTTAAAGAAAAAGAAAAGTGAGAATTCTGCTTTGACCCTTAGGTAAATTGCTTTTGCTGAACTGCATTTTAGCATTGCATTTTAGACACTAAAAGACAGCCACACAGCCTGTTGTACTGATTGTATTTTTCTTAGGCAGTTGCCCTCTGGTTTATCTGATGGCCTTTTAGGGCTCACGGAATAAATTTCTTTCAACCTCCTTCTAAATAACTGAGTATTTCCATATATACTTTAAGAGCTTATAACCAAATTGACTCTCCCTAGTTCTTTTGTTCCCTTTCAGAGCAAGACTTCTTTAAGACTTCCCTACATTCTGTCTCTACTTTATCAACTCTCATGCATAATTTTTAAGTAGAATATTTCAAACGTACAGAAATGTATAGAGAACAATACAAAAAATGCTCAAGTATTTAACAGCTACGGTTTGTTAACATTCCCTTTAACTTCAACTTGCTATTTGCCCCATGACTCAACTGAAAAGGATTTTATCAATGTCATCAATAACCTTCCCATTGCCAAACGGACCTTTCTAGCATCATCTTCAGGGTGACCATATAATTAACCAACAAACTAGAGTATTTTTGATGATAACTGTGCTCGAACGACAAATCTAAACCAGAACTGCCCCAAATAATCCCGGAGAGCTGGCCACCCACGTTCCTTGCTTCAGCCCTCGGTAGCACTCCTCAAGGCTGAGCAGCTTGAGCTTTCAGAAGCTTCTTTCCCTGCTTCTGTGACGCTGCCCTGGTTTCCTGCTGGTTCAACAGCAGCTGCTGACTCATAAGTAATGAATCTCCTCAAAATTAAGTTCTAGGCTCTTTTTTCTCCCCACTGTATACTGTGTCTGAGTAATCTCATCTACTCCTACTGGATTTAAAGAACCATCTAGAACCACCTAGGAGTCGATTCCAAACTCTCATATCCCACTATTTTCACATCTCCACTTCAGCGCCTCCTAGGCATATTAAACCATGTCCATATTCAAAACCTTCACTTTCTTCCAAAGCTTGTTCCTCCTCAGGCTTCTCCATCTCAGTAGATGGCTCCTCCCTGCAACTAGGTACTCCAGCTACAAACCTGGGAGCCAGCCCCGGCTTCTCTCTCCTTTATCTTCCACATTTAATACGTAAGTAATTCTGACCTTCCTTCAAAACTTATCTCAAATCCATCCAGACCTTTCCATTTCCACAACCACATACATCCATTTTCTGAACTGGAATACCTGCTAACAAGTGTCTTTACTTTCCTGTTTTCCCCCACCCAACACTCTCACCTTCACAATCCACAGTCCATTTCTCACACAGCAGCCAGAATGATCTTTCAAAAATGTAATCCCATCCTAACACGTACCTGCTGAAAACCTTTCACTGGCTTTCCCAATGCTCTTAAGATACAATTTAAAATTCTTAACACAGTTTACAAAAATACTGTGATAGTAAGAAATCAAGATAGAGTGACAGAAAGAGAGAGAGAGACAGAGAGTTGTATTTTGATAGATTAATCAGAAAAGACTTCTCTGAAAAGGCTCCATTTAAACTGAGGAAAAATGTGCAGGCTGCCATATAATGGTGGGTGCAGAAGCATTTAACAGAGGGGAACCTGCATGAACAAGAATCTTGGGGAAAAAGTGGAAAAAGTCCACTCTAACTGCAGGGCAGAGTAGCAGAGGTAGGCCACAGCTTGTAAACTATAGGAGAAAATGAAGTCTTTAAATAGCATTAGGAGATACACCTAATGCTAAATGATGAGTTAATGGGTGCAGCACACCACCGTGGCACATGTATACACATGTAACAAACCTGCACACATGTACCCTAAAACTTAAAGTATAATACTAATAAAATAAAATAAAATAAAAATGAGTATGAAGGCTGCAATAAAATGAAAACACACACAAAAGATATTTTGGAGGAAGGCTTGAAGAATCCAGGAAACTGAATATATGAGTTAAGAAATGAACCAATCAGCACAGAGTCGAAACAGTGGATAATTAAAAGACAGATGGTGCCAAAGTCAGAGAAAGAAAAATGAGTTAAGTTATGGACAAAAAATCCTAAAACTGTAGAGCTAAAATAACCCCTGGAGATCATTTAGCTCCAAACCTGTATACTATAATGAGAATATCTAAGAACCAGGAAAGTTAGTGACCAGCCAAAGGTCACTGAGATAGGCACCAGCATCCATGAGGTGGAGAAGGAAGGCACTATCTAAACACAAATGTTCAGACAGTATTAATTCAAACACATGAGGAAACTTTCAACTGACGGATATTTAAAGAGAAATGCAGGAATTATTCACTGACCACCAGCGTATGTTTGTAGAAAGAACAGGGCAGAAGAAGTCTGGCTATTAGGAGAGTAGCGGATGGCAAGCTATGTCAGAGAGAAGATTAAAACTTGATCACATTTTAGTTTTCAATTAACGTAATTCAGCCTCTAAGACACTAATGAAAGCTTGCAAATGAAGAGGTTAGTGTTAATACACTTGCACTTAATCAAATAGCAAATGTTTTCTGAAGTTCTTATCATGCCACCCTGAGCCCTAAACAGAAGTGATTATTTTATCTACACATCATGAAAAGTAAATGAAGTCTCCTTCCTTTTTAAGAGAGAAGGTCCTTAACTATAAGAACTAAATAAAATATCTCCCCCTTCTAACAAAATGCATTAAGCAAATGAATTTAAAACCCGGTAACAAACTCAGAAGACCATCTGAGCCAACTAAAAAGGTACATCATTAATGTAGAATAATAACTATACTTTTAGAGGCAAATACTTCCTAGCATTTTTTTCAATTATAGTAAGTTAGGAATTTTCCTCAGCATCATTTGATATTCACTACAAAAGAGAGCCATAGGTTCACAATCAGGCCTCATTTCTCAATCCTTTCTTTTCAGTAAATTTTTTTCTTTTTCTATAAATCACACTATTTTTGAAATGGGGGAAATAAAAGGATTGGTACATATTACCCAAAGAAAATTTAAAATAATAAGTAAATTCTCTGAATCTCAGAGGAAGGAAAAAAAAGATGCTATGTCAATTCAAGACTAGTATCATAATACGGGAATTAAATAATATTTTTTAAAGAAATCTGTTAAATGAGAATGCCAAAACAAATCAAGAAGAAAAATGATAATAATGATAGCTGTTGCTTGTTGAGTGTTTATTAATGTTATTTTAGATACTTTGAATTCATTATCTTTATGAAGTTGGTGGTTTTAACCACATTTTGCAGACAAAACTGTGATTGAAAGTTTAAGGAACAACCCAAAACAAGTAGCAGCAGGATGAATTTAAGGTCCAGAGCCCAAGCTGTCTTTCTCTCTGAAATGTAGTTCTTATAATTTTGAAATCTACATGTATATGTTGGTTGCTTGGTCACTAGAATGTTGAACCAAGTGACTTCTCAGGTCCAACTCTTAAGATATTCTCATCTTATGAATTATAAGGACTGGTTAGACTAAAACAGAATGACATTAAATATGGATTGATTCAAACAGTATAACTAAGGAAGAAAATAAATTATGATTTTATTTCTCTCTTTAAAACTTCATTTACATCCTGATGAATGAAATCATCATAATCCCTTCATGAAAAGCTCACCAAGTAGTTTACCATACATTACTCCTCCTAAAGAAAAGGGAAAATAAGGCTTACATTTTGATAGCCCTTGTGAGATACATAATGGAAAAAAAATCTTTTTTCAACGGCAAAAAAAGAAAGACAATTACTACTTAGAAAAAAAACTAGGCTGATATGAGAAAAACCATCTTTAGCACATGACAGAAATAAAAGCTAGTAATCAGATGATGTGAAAACATAGATTCTCAGCATGTCATGCAGCAGCATGATCAACAGCCCAGTTTTACTGGGTGAAATAAGGTATTTTCCTTCTTAATAAAGTCCATTGAGTTATGGTTTTCTATTACACGCATGGACAGAATGCTAACTGCTAAGCTGAACTTCTTATGCAAATATAAGCTGAGAAACCAAGATGTTCTCAGTCAAGAAAAAAACCCTCTGAAAGTGTTATCTAGTACCTAGGAGAAAACAAATATGGCAAGCCAAACACCTTAATAAAATGTTACCTGTACCTGTATATTAATTGCCTCTTCTTCACATTCTTTTTTATATTTCCTTGGGAGCGTCTCTACCTCACGGATGGCATCTATGGTGACTTGCTGAGGTAGCACCTCAAACAAAGATGTTAAATACATAATTATGGATTTCTTGTCAGGAAGCTGAACGGCAACATCTAAAAGTGGAAGAACATAAGAACCAGCTTAAATCAGGTGTCCAAAATATGTGAATTGCTCAATATCAGATATAAAATAACTCTCCTTAGTACCCATAAACAATACCTAATATATAATCTTTGCAATACCAGTAAATTGCCACTTCATAATATATGAGACAAAGGCAAAAGGGATTACTTATTTTTGTTCAGTATCTCATTTTTTAAAGTCTTCCCTAAAAGCCTCCCCAAAATGGTCAAAGATAAGCTACCATATGTTACCATTTAAGATAAAGATACAGACTTTATTCATACTATGAAAATAAGTCTAGAATTCAATCCTGCAACATTTATAACTAAAGTCTTTACATCACATGCAAGAAGCTCACATAAAAATGCATTTTAATGGACTAACCAGATACTGAATTTATCTAATAATTACATTTTCTTAAAACTTTAACTCTTACTTAATTTAGATTAACTATTGTCCAGTGCTGTAGTTAAATTTCTACCTAAAAGATCCTACAAATTGCTAAGTACAAAAGTATTAATAACTGTCAGTAATAAAATGACTTGCACCTATACTCCAAAAAGGAAAAGGTTCTTCAAGTCTCATAATTCATTTTAAAAAGGACAAAGAAACACTGCTTTTCAAGAATGCAAAATTGTAAAGCAAAATCAAGGTTGAAATTAAATACTGAACAATACCTTCAGGATCTAACAGCTTTTCAATTCCCAAATAAGTTTGAGCCTTGCTGAAGGCATGTTCAAGTCTCTCAATTGGTGACATTTTGACAACTTTATCCCAGCTGAAGAGATCAGGTCTGAAAACCATGCAAATAAAATGCAATGAAGATGAAATATGTGGAAACAAAGTAGGCATTATTATAATCTAATACATTTTAGTTTTAGATTATTTTTATTTGTGAGGTTTTTTTTGAGTTTATTTTTATATCCCGAAGGCTTGTCAAATACATACTTGAAATTAATTCACAAATATGAAAATAACAGATAATACTTTCCAAGGATCTTGTATTAGCTAAATAGGACTGCTATTTTCTGTGGTAACCATTAAGACTAGAAGTGGTATATAATGTTCCCAAAGAGTAGAAGAAGAAAAGGCGGTAAGGGGAAACCTACCAATACAAAAAGAGATAAGAAGGTTAAAAAAAAAAAAAAAAAAAAAAAAAACATAGAAAAAATAAGAAAAATGAGCAGCTCACACTATGTGGTAAAAATGAACCTAAATATATAAATCATCATAATCGCTCCCTCTCCCTCTCCCTCTCCCTCTCCCTCTCCCTCTCCCTTTTCGGTCTCCCTCTCCCTCTCCCTCTCCCTTTTCGGTCTCCCTCTCCTTCTTTTTTCGGTCTCCCTCTCCCTCTCCCTCTCCCTTTTCGGTCTCCCTCTCCTTCTTTTTTCGGTCTCCCTCTGTTGCCGAAGCTGGACTGTACTGCCGGGATCTCGGCTCGCTGCAACCTCCCTGCCTCGGGCTCCTGTGACTCTCCTGCCTCGGCCTGCCGAGTGCCTGGGATTGCAGTCGCGCGCCGCCACGCCTGAATGGTTTTTGTATTTTTGGTGGAGACGGGGTTTCGCCGTGTTGACCGGGCTGGTCTCCAGCTCCTGGCCTCGAGTGATCTGCCTGCCTCGGCCTCCCGAGGTGCTGGGATTGCAGACGGAGTCTCGCTAACTCAATGCTCAATGGTGCTCAGGCTGGAGTGCAGTGGTGTGATCTCGGCTCTCTGCAACCTCCACCTACCAGCCTCCTGCCTTGGCCTCTTAAAGTGCTAAGATTACAGCCTCTGCCCCACCGCCACCCCGTCTAGGAAGTGAGGAGCGTCTCTGCCCGGCCGCCCATCATCTGGGATGTGAGGAGCGCCTCTGCCCGGCTGACACCCCGTCTGGGAGCAAGTGAGGAGCGCCTCTGCCCGGCTGCCCCGTCTGGGAGATGAGGAGCACCTCTGCCCGGCCGCCCCGTCTGGGAGGAAGTGAGGAGCGCCTCTGCCCTGTTGCCCTATCTGGGAAGTGAGGAGCGCCTCTGCCTGGCCGCTACCCCGTCTGGGAAGTGAGGAGCGCCTCTGCCCGGCTGCCACCCCATATGGGAAGTGAGGAGCGCCTCTGCCCAGCCGCCCCTTCTGGGAGGTGAGGAGCGCCTCTGCCCAGCCGCCCCGTCTGGGAGGTGAGGAGTGCCTCTGCCCGGCCGCCCCGTCTGGGAGGTGAGGAGCGCCTCTGCCTGGCCACCACCCCGTCTGGGAGGAAGTGAGGAGCACCTCTGCCCAGCTGCCCCATCTGGGAAGTGAGGAGCGCCTCTGCCCGGCTGCCACCCCCTATGGGAAGTGAGGAGCGCCTCTGCCCGGCCGCCCACTCTGGGAAGTGAGGAGCGCCTCTGCCCGGCCGCCCACTCTGGGAAGTGAGGAGCGCCTCTGCCCGGCCGCCCACTCTGGGAGGTGAGGAGTGCCTCTGCCCGGCCGCCCCGTCTGGGAGGTGAGGAGCGCCTCTGCCTGGCCGCCACCCCGTCTGGGAGGTGAGGAGTGCCTCTGCCCGGCCGCCCCGTCTGGGAGGTGAGGAGCGCCTCTGCCTGGCCGCCACCCCGTCTGGGAGGAAGTGAGGAGCACCTCTGCCCGGCCGCCCACTCTGGGAGGTGAGGAGCGCCTCTGCCTGGCCACTCCGTCTGGGAAGGGAGGAGCGCCTCTGCCCGGCCACCCCGTCTGGGAGGTGAGGAGCGCCTCTGCCCGGCTGCCACCCCGTCTGGGAGGAAGTGAGGAACACCTCTGCCCGGCTGCCCCATCTGGGAAGTGAGGAGCGCCTCTGCCCGGCCGCCACCCCATATGGGAAGTGAGGAGCGCCTCTGCCTGACCACTCCGTCTGGGAGGTGAGGAGCGCCTCTGCCCGGCCGCCCCGTCTGGGAGGTGAGGAGCGCCTCTGCCCGGCTGTCACCCCGTCTGGGAGGAAGTGAGGAGCACCTCTGCCCGGCTGCCCCGTCTGGGAGATGAGGAGCACCTCTGCCCGGCCGCCCCGTCTGGGAGATGAGGAGCACCTCTGCCCGGCCGCCCCGTCTGGGAGGTGAGGAGTGCCTCTGCCCGGCTGCCACCCCATCTGGGAGGAAGTGAGGAGCACCTCTGCCCGGCCGCCCCCTCTGGGAAGTGAGGAGCGCCTCTGCCTGGCCGCCACCCCGTCTGGGAGGAAGTGAGGAGCGCCTCTGCCTGGCTGCCCCATCTGGGAAGGGAGGAGCACCTCTGCCCGGCCGCCACACCGTCTGGGAAGTGAGGAGCGCCTCTGCCTGGCTGCCCCATCTGGGAGGGGAGGAGCACCTCTGCCCAGCCGCCACACCATCTGGGAAGTGAGGAGCGCCTCTGCCTGGTCGCCCCGTCTAGGAGGTGAGGAGCGCCTCTGCCCGGCCGCCCAGTCTGGGAAGTGAGGAGCGCCTCTGCCCGGCCGCCCTGTCTGGGAGGTGAGGAGCGCCTCTGCCTGGCCGCCACCCCATCTGGGAGGAAGTGAGGAGCGTCTCTGCCCGGCCGCCCCGTCTGGGAAGTGAGGAGCGCCTCTGCCCAGCCGCCCCCTCTGGGAAGTGAGGAGCGCCTCTGCTTGGCCGCCCCGTCGGGGAAGTGAGGAGCGCCTCTGCCCGGCCACCCCGTCTGGGAGGTGAGGAGCGCCTCTGCCCGGCTGCCACCCGGTCTGGGAGGAACTGAGGAGCGCCTCTGCCCGGGCGGCCCCGTCTGGGAGGAGAGGAGCGCCTCTGCCCGGGCGGCCCCGTCTGGGAAGCGAGGGGCGCCTCTGCCCAGCCGCCCTGTCTGGGAGGTGAGGAGCGCCTCTGCCCGGCTGCCCTGTCTGGGAGGTGTACCCAACAGCTCCGAAGAGACAGCGACCATCGGGAGCGGGCCATGAGGACGATGGCGGTTTTGTTGAGGAGAGGGGGAGGAGGTGTGGGGAAAGGAAGGAGAGATCGGATTGTTGCTGTGTCTGTGTAGAAAGGGGTGGGCATGGGAGACTCCATTTTGTTCTGACTGGGAGAAATTCTTCTGCCTTGGGATGCTGTTGATCTATGGCCTTTCCCCCAGCCCCCTGCTCTCTGAAACATGTGCTGTGTCAACTCAGGGTTAAATGGATTAAGGGTGGTGCAAGATGTGCTTTGTTAAACAGATGCTTGAAGGCAGCATGCTCTTTAAGAGTCATCACCACTCCCTAATCTCAAGTACTCAGGGGCACAAACACTGCAGAAGGCCGCAGGGTCCTCTGCCTAGGAAAACCAGAGACCTTTGTTCATGTGTTTATCTCCTGACCTTCTCTCCACTATTATCCTATGACCCTGCCATATCCCCCTCTCCGAGAAACACCCAAGAATGATCAATAAATACTTCAGAAATAAAAAAAAAAAAAAAAAGTAAAATACAAAAAAAATAATAATAATAAATCATCATAATCAATGTTAATGGACTAAATTCTTCAATTAAAAGATCAAGATTAGCAGAACACAAAATCCAGCTCTAATCTGTCCTCAGGATATTCCTAAAACAAAAGCCTTGGAAGAGTTTCCCTCCAATCCCCCGCTTCCATGCTACTATATTGTCTAGGACTGTATTTCATTTCTATCCTGATTTTCTTTTAATCTCACAAATTGGACATTATTGTTGCTTTGACTTATCCAAAAGTTAATCATTTTCTTTATTCTGTGTCTGTTCTTGCATGTTAGACCAACCCACCTTCTGGGATGCACTTCCCCCACTTCCCTCCCTGAATTCATCTCCCATCACTCCCCCCACTCAGGTCACTGCAGCCACTGGCCTCTCCTATGCCAGGTGCCTCCTCTGCTCTTGTCTGATGTATTTTCCTTCAGTGTGTGTACTATTTCTATATACTACACAACTTTATTATTGTCTGTCTCCCTCTGTTGGAACATAAGCTCCAGGAGAACTAAGATTTTTGCCTGTTTTGTTCTTTGCTGTATACCCTGTGTCTAGCACATAAAAGGCACCCCACACATATTTGTGGAATCGATTAATTAATAAATGGAAAGGCATATTAGCTAAAATTCTACAGTTTCTTGATAAAATCCCTTAACCAACTAAAAACCTAGGGCAACCTCCTTTAACCTCATAAAAAGTGTACCAAAAAAGCTACAAAAAATATCATTCTTATGGTAAAACACTAAAAGCACTCCTTTTGTTATCAACAACAAAAATTCTACCCACTATCACCAATTCAAATCAACATTGCATTGAAGGACAAGGCACAACAGAGAACAAAAAAGAAAACAGAAGAAATAAAAGGATCATAATTCTAGGACATTCTAATCCCTCCTCCCCCAAAAAACCTACAATCTACAGAGACAAACTTACTAAAATTTGTAAGAACTGATTAAGTTTCCGGATATAAGATGTAGAAAAGTCCATTGCACTTTTATATACCAGCAAAAAAAAAAAAACAGAGGAAATGAAACTTGAGAAAAGTAATCATTTACAACAACAATAAAACACAACAAATTTTGCCTTTGGCATTTAAATCCCTGATCCATGTAGAAATCATTTTTTTTTTTTTTAGTGTGGTGAAGTAAAGATCCAATACATTTATTTGTATATGGGTAATCAATTGTCCAAACCATCTATTAATCTGCAATGTCAGCTCAAGCGTATATCAGATTTTCCTGTATAATGGAGCAATTTCTGAGTTCTTAATTTTATTAGGTTGAACCATATGAAAACGCCATTCTTATATAGCAAAAACACTCACGTATCGGCAATTTCATGTGGTTCAGCTTATATTGGCGTGTATTGATAGTACTGCATAGTCTTAATTAATATAGCTTCATAGTTTGGGTTTCTTTTTGGAAAGTATTTCAGCCTGGTTCTTAGAAGTCTACTGGCTATTCTTGGGCCTCGTCTTTTATATAATTAGAATCTGTTCACAAGTTTCATTAAAGAAAATTTGGCTATTTTTAATTGGTAATGCATTAAATTTACAGAGTTTTACTTTCCGTATGAGAAGAAAAGCTAACACAATTTTTTGTATACATTCTCAGTGCTGAATGAGTGGGGTTGAACTATGTGAATTATTTCATATTTTTTAAATTCAAAAAAATGCAGGAGAAACTATGGACCTTGTATTGTGGCATTTAAGTCCTAAGGAAATCAAAACTTCATGGGTAGTTTTCTTCCATATTTCTTTTCTTTTTTCTTTTTTCTTTTTTTTGAGACGGAGTCTCGCTCTGTCGCCCAGGCTGGAGTGCAGTGGCGCGATATCCGCTCCCTGCAAGCTCCACCTCCTGGGCTCACGTCATTCTCCTGCCTCAGCCTCCCGAGTAGCTGGGACTACACGCATGCGCCACCATGCCAGGCTAATTTTTTGTATTTTTAGTAGAGATAGGGTTTCACCGTGTTAGCCAGGATGGTCTCCATCTCCTGACCTCGTGATCCGCCCCCCTCGGCCTCCTAAAGTGCTGGAATTACAGGCGTGAGCCACCGCGCCCAGCCGATATTTCTTTTCTGAAGGTTTTGGTAGAACATGTGCAGAAAGGAGAGCAGTGGGACTGGAGAAGGGGCTTCAGGGAGTAGTGGTGGCAGCAAAGGGACAGAGAGGAGACACGAATTTGTAAAGCCCACTTCTAGATAGAGTAATGTCTCACTTATGTCGGTGGAGGACAGCATTAAAGGCGAGTCCATCTGTCCAGCTGGTGGTGAAGTTGAGGACATTGACTTGGCTGTAGGGCCTAGTGGTCTGACGCACCCAGCTGAGCAGGATCTTCTCACTGTTCGTCTGCTGCAGGTCCGACATGACATCCTTCATGACATCTTTCACCTATATAAGAGAAACCAGGCCTGTCTATAACTAATACTTCAATAATTTACTTCAATTTACTTCAATGAAGTCCTTGAAAAAGCAATATTGCACTAATTAACCATTATGGAGCGGGTAACTGGCATTCATTTTACTTCAGATTTTTCTGTAGACACTAGAGCAATACATTTTAACAGTGATTATTTTGGGGGACTAGAATTTGAGGTGATTTTTACCTCACTTTTATACATTACTGTGTTTTCTATATCTTAAAAGCAATACTTGTACTATGTTTGCTTACAATAAACATAACTTTCATAGTCATAGAAAGTCATATTTGAACTCTATGTGTTTACAAAGACCTTTTCAATTAAAAAAATTTTATTTTCTACAAAAATGAGAAAGGAAAAACTTTTGAGTGACTACAAAATAAAGTATCTTTCCTGATTGCAATCACAATTATACTCTAGAACTAACATTTTATATTATTATTCTAAATTAGTAAATATGTTCTATGAAAGTGCTCAAAGAATAACATAGATCTATCTAAGGGACACAGGAGCCAATTTAAGGGGCTCACACTGGCCAAATCTAGGACGACTTGAACACTGAAGTGAGTACTAGTAAAAGATTATAAACCTATGCAAATGTCCATGAATCTATACTGATAGACAAATGAATAAATGAATGGAGAGAGAGATAAGATAGAGAAACAAGAAACGAGGGGAAGCTCTTCCTTACAAGTAGAAAGCCAACTAATGTAGAAGGATTAATGAAATTAGAAAATCATTATCTATCAAGCATCATAATAATAGCTGGTCCAGGCAAAAATTATGGGTGCTGAAACTAATGAATAAAAGTTTGATAAAAACTAAATATTTATACAGTCTCAAAGTATATCCTCACCTGATACTTTTAATAACAAAGGGTAGTCAATTTACAGGGAAGAAACTTGGTAAATACCACCTTAGCCAAACAATCAAAGTTAACACTGCCAGAAAAAGAACTAATGGACTTCACCTATCCCCGATATGATGCACTAAGAAGAACTCACGTCACTTTTGTGACGTCCCTGCCAAAAGTGAACAACCTGAACTTAATCATAAGGAAAGCTCAGCCAAGCCCAAGCCCACCGAGAGAAACATTCTACAAAATAACTGGCCAGCACTCTTCAAAAATATCAATATCATGAAATACAAAGACTCAAAAACTTCCAGATTAAAGAGGACTAAAGAGACATGAAAAATAAATGTAATGCATCATCTCAGATTTTATTTTGCTACTAAGGATATTATTGGGACAACTGACAAAATCTTAAGATCTGTAGATTACATAATTGTATTATTTCAATGTTATTTTCTTGATTTTAATAAGTATATACTAAGTCTTCATATTTAATAATCAATAATTGGCATTTTAAATATCAATATTTTACATCTCATATTATTATACCAATATGCTATTGTGTTTACATAAGAGAGTTCTTGTTTTTAGGAAAATGCCATGGCTTTAGAAAATACACACTAAATATTTTAGGCAGATTGAGAGAGAGTACAAATGAAATATAGACAACTGGTAACATTTAGGAAATGTGAGTGAAAGGTACTTGGGAATTCTTCGAACTATTCCTGCAACTTTTCTAGATTTATGTCAATTTTTAAAATTTAACATAAGAAAGGTAGGTACTTTTTTTCCTATGCCAGGAAAACAGGGCATTTTGTCAGCCTCTTCCATTGAAAATTGTTATGAGTTGAATTATGTTCTCTAAAATTAATATGTTGAAGTCCTAACCCTCAGTACTTCAGAGAGAGGCTCTATTTGGAAATAAGGTCATTGCAGATGTCACTAGTTAGAATGAGGTCATACAGGAGTAAGGTGGGTCCTAAATCCACTATGACTGATGTCCTTACAAAAAGAGGAAATTTGACAGATATGCACACAGGGAGAACGCCACGTCAGCACTGGAGCTATGTTATCACAGGCCAAGGAACTGCAAGAATTGCAGACATACCACCAGAATTTGGGGGCAAGGCCTGGATCAGAGTCTCCCTCAGAGCCCTCAGGAAAAACCAACTCTGCTGATGCCTTGATCTTGGACTTCCGGCCTCCAGAACTGGGAGACAACAAATTTCTGTTGTTCAAGACAAGCAGCTTGTGGTACTTGGTTACGGCAGCCTTAAGAAACTAAAAGACAGACAATACATTTTCCATCTCTATTAAAAAGTGATTGGAAATTTCCCCACCTGCCAGTGCAAAATGATGCTCCAAAGTAACCCCAAAGTCAGTTTGTGATTTCCATCCACAATGTCAGTTCCCCCTATATTCACTAATTCCACCTATTAAGACAAAACAAAAAACAGAAACAAAAACACTTTTAAGACAATTTCTTCACAGAACTCCAGGTTTTTATTTTAGCACATTTGGACAGCAGTATAAGTGAGAGATAAGAGAAATTTCATTTTAGAGAATCAGGTAAGCTTAAATCTCAAAAATGTATTATTTATACCACAGATCAATATAGCCATCAGAAAAAGCACATGACTGTTTCTTCACACACAGAAAAAGTTCAATATTTCTCATAAGAAAAAATGTTTGCAAGAATCAGTGGATGCCAATGCATCAAGCAGTCGGTGAGTTTCACAATAAATCATGCTGATGGCAGCACAGACCCCCAAAACTCACATTACACGCTTACATTGTTCTGATGTAAAACCTGCAGCACTCTGTTGACGTTATTTAAGGCATGTACCCTTGTGGAACCACGTTCCTTTGGCTGGAAAATAAAACACAAAAGCAAGTAAAACTGATTGTCCCTCCATATGCCTGACTAACACTAACATTGAGACACACATAGAGGTGAAGCTCAGCGTACAGGGCCCCTCAGAGGCAGGAGCTCTGGCTGAGGTCTCAGGTTACCACCCTGGAAGCTGGTGTTTACAGTATGAAAATCCCTTAACTAACAACATCTTAAGATACCAGTTCCCTAACTTGCATGCACATTGAAATCTAGGCAGCTTCATAAAAACACCAATCCCTCTGTCCAACCCCACCCCCAAAGAGCGTGGATTCATGGGTCTAGGGTGTGGTCTGGACTTGGGATTTTTAAAAGATTGCCTGTAGTTCTAATGTGCAGACAAGTTTGGAAACCAGCGCTCTATGAACAAAGCTTCCTTTCTCTCAATTGGTCTGGCTGCAGAAGGATTTTAGAGAAATTGTGTCCTCTTTATTCTGCACAGATGTGAACAGAGCAAGGAGGATTAAGAGGCACCATCTCAGGCTCCAGGTAGCATTGCAAGAGTCCTCGGAAGGCAGGGAATTCCCATCTGGGGAAAGATAACCTATGTAGCTTCTTTCTACTTCACTGGCCAGAACCTTATCTGAGAGAGGGATCAGCCTGTCTAACAGTTGTCTACCCACCACCTGGAGAGCAAAGGGAGAGAATGACATCCCACACTTCTGCCAGAAAGAAATTCATCTTCAGGAGTGCATCTCTCTGTACTGTGATAGTAATTCTACCTCTAGAGTTAACATTTGTACCCATAAATGCATCCTCTTCATTGGCAGTTTTATCTGCATGAGTTCGGAGTACCCTACACATAAAATAATAGAGTTGTAATTAAAAAATAAATCAACAAAATATAATCCTGAAAATCTGAATCAAAAATAGATGTCATAGTTTTTAACACCTTTTTTTTTTTTTTTTGAGACAGAGTCTCGCTCTGTTGCCCAGGCTGGAGTGCAGTGGCGCAATCTCGGCTCACTGCAACCTCCGCCTCCTGGGTTCAAGCAATTCTCCTGGCCTCAGTCTCCTGAGTACCTGGGATTACAGGCACATGCCGCCACGCCCAGCTAATTTTTTGTATTTTAGTAGAGATGGGGTTTCACCATGTTGCCCAGGCTGGTCTTGAACTGCTGAGCTCAGGCAATCCGCCCACCTCGGCTTCCCAAAGTGCTAGGATTAGAGGTGTGAGCTACCGCGCCCAGCCTTAACAACTATTTTTAAAAATAGTTAACTCTTAAATGTGTTTGTCTCCAGACTCTACTGTTCAAAACATTGTGTCCTCTCCATAAATTCATTCTTTTTTGTAATTCTCTCATCCTGGGCTGTCTCAGAGCAATAAACATTTAAGGTAATTTTATCTTCAATAAAAACAGAGCCCTCAGAAGAGCCAAAATGTTGTTGTATCAAAGCACTCATTAAAATGCTTTGTTAAAAATGTTCTGAATTTCAGCCTTTACATTTGAATGTAAAGTAAAATGGATACTTTCACTTTAATGGGTACCCACAATGAGTCATCAAGTATCAGTAATGACCGGAGACTCCATTGTTTACAAAGATGACTTGCTCACCAGCGATGTTCCTGTGAGGCCTTCTAGAAGATCCAATAGCTTCCTTCCATCTTTGAGGTCTGTGAACATATCATTGATGGGTGGTTTCCCACTCTGTAAAAGAAAAACACAAATAAAATATGGGGTATGCCAACAGCAGAAACTCCATATATACCTGGCAAATAAATGAGTGGCTTCATTTTTTGCTCAATTAAAATGTTGTGGATGATCTGCAGACTATCCAAATTTGTCTTTTGGGGGTTTTTATTTATTTATTTTGTTTTTATTTTATTTTATTTTTTTTTTAGACAGAGTCTCACTCTGTCGCCCAGGCTGGAGTGCAGTGGCATTATCTCAGCTCACTGCAACCTCCGCCTCCAGGGTTCACACCATTCTCCTGCCTCAGCCTCCCAGAGTAGCTGGGACTACAGGCGCCCGCCACCACGCCCAGCTAATTTTTTATATTTTTAGTAGAGATGGGGTTTCACCGTGTTAGCCAGGATGGCCTCGATCTCCTGACCTCATGATCTGCCCACTTCGGCCTCCCAAAGTCCTGGGATTACAGGCGTGAGCCACTGCACCTGGCCCAAATTTGTCTTTTATAGAAAGAACAAGTACAAATACAGAAATTTTCAAATCCCATGAAGAATATTTTAAGCTGAAATAAATTGCATTTTTCCTTACAAAGAAAGCAAATCAAGCTGTTGTTAACATAGATAGGCCTTTGGGCATCGTGGTTCATGCCTGTAATTCCAGCACTTGGGAGGCCGAGGCAAGCTCAGGAGTTTGCGACCAGCCTGGCCAATATGGTGAAACCTCATCTCTAGTAAAAATACAAAAATTAGCTGGGCATGGTGGTAGGCACCTGCAATCCCAACTACTCGGGAGGCTGAGGCAGGAGAATTGCTTGAACCCAGGAGGTGAAGGTTGCAGTGAGCCAAGATCGCGCCACTGCACTCCAGCCTGGGCAACATAGCAAGACTCCATCTCAAAAAAAAAAAAAAAAATACAAAGTCTGCACATAATTTCACACAAATATATAGTAAAGTGGAAGAAAGAACAATAAACGACAAAATAATAGGCCTTGAGTATGGTATATGTTCCTGAGAAAGCAATGATAATGAGACGCATTAAAAATGTAAATGAGCCTACAACATCCGGGTGCAGAGGCCAACTAAAAGTATGAGGACTGTCACTTCGTCACTGCATCTCACATCACAGTGTGACAACGTCTTCCAGCCTTTCCATTATGGGAGCATGTGATTTGGTCATCAATTTCAGGACTGAGGTGTTCAGTCTGTATTTCTGGTTATTAATTTCTTAACACTTAAGGCACTTTGGGCTTAACAATTAAATACTTTTTGTGCTTAAAACTAGTACCAGTCCAAGATTTTAACTTACAAAGCTTATAGAATTTCTAAACTCTTGTTCCTGATAAATAGCATCAACTCCCACAGATAATCCTGCTCTAGTGTCTGATGCCAGAAAATCCCACTCCATTCACTGTAAGTTTGGTAGATCCTTGCCTGTCTGTGATACAATGAATTATTATGCAATGGGGTGATCACCGCACAGAAAATCAGGAAGCCTCGGCTTTAAGTCCAGTTTGACCTTTAACTACCTGGTGAACCAGGCTCAGCTACCTAACCTTTTAAATCAAAAGTCACTGTAAAGATCAAATAATAGAATATTATAAGAAAATGCCCTGAGAACTATAGAATACAATGTAATATTTAATAAATGTTGTATTATCTTGTATCAAATTACTGCCTTGTATAATAAAATCTCCACAGAGATTAACAGTCCCACTTCCTGTCAATAATAGATATTTTTTAACCAATACTTCTTTTATCTTCTTCATTTCTCACTTTAAAAAATATATACATATCATTCATATGAAGCAAAACTTTACTCTGAGTTTGAAATGGAGGGGGAAGAAGGAGCCATTCTGAAGTTTCGTAAAATTTGGCATTACTCCTTCCTTCCTTCCCTTGTGATTCCTTATCTGTTTTTATTGTGTGTGTGTGTGTGTCTGTGTGTGCACACGCGCGTGCAACTAAAGAGACCTGAATTACAAAGATGAATAAAGATTCCATATGTCTGCACACTCAGCAGCTTACCATTCAGTGGAAGAGATACTCTTTTTTAGAAAATAATAATTACGGTGCAATGTGTAAGGTCTGGAATAGAAAAGTGTGCTAGTGCTATAGGAGCACAGAGGAGAGAGACCCCAAGATCACTGCAAGCCAGGGAGTGGGCAAGGGCTTCAGACAGGAGTTGACCCTTGAATTAGACTTTATTGAGTTTTTTACAAGGCATAATTTAATTATCTTTTTAAAAATTCAGATTCAGGGAGTTCATATGCAGGTTTGTTACATGGGTATGTTGTGGGACACTAAGATTTGGCTCTCGAATGATCCCATTGCCCAAGTAGTGAATACAGTACCCAGTAGGTAGTTTTTCAACCCTTGTTCCCCTCTCTCTATCTGTTTTTAAATAAGTATTAGGTATAGCCAACTCATAATTTTTAGCATGTGCCTTTTTCATTGTTCATATACTTCAGATGAGGGAAAGTGCAGTAAAGTTTTCACCACAGAATCAGTAAAGAATACACTGTTACTTATTCATATCTGAAACAAAGCTGCTTTTCTGTTCCCAGCTGCCTTTTTCACAGGCAGCGATAGATTCAGGGACAAAGAGATTTTCCCCATCAATCAAAATAACACAGAGATGTGCAAGATGCAGGGGCCACTTTCCAGAGGCAGAACTTCAGGAAGCCTGGTAAGGGGTAATTTCCCCTTGAGGGGAAAGTCCCCTGAGGACTTGCTACCCACTGTCAGTAAAAGCAATGGGCAGAAGTGGCCTTCGTCACCTGCCTACCTCTAATCCCCCTCCCCCACCCAACCAGAAGTACAGTTTTGCAAAATAGCCAACAAATAACCAAATTCACTTTCAGGTCTTAGGCATAGCAAAAATATATAGGTAAAGTGCATGGGAGAAACAAATGGGGTTATACAGGCATAGAAAGGATCTTAGAAAATACTGATGATGGCAAGGGCAGCTAATATAACACCTGGGCAGCCTGTAACCCTTCTCAAATCCACTCTCCACTTTCCAAAAAATAATATAATATAAAACAACTGGCTGGGCATGGTGGCTCATGTCTGTAATCCCAGCACTTTGGGAGGCCAAGGCGAGAGGATCACTTGAGCAGGAATTCGAGACCAGCCTGGCGAACATGGCAAAACCCCATCTCTACTAAAAATACAAAAATGTCTGGGTGTGGTGGCGCACACCTGTAATCCCAGGTAATCTACTTGGGAGACTGAGGCAGGAAAATTGCTTGAACCCAGGAATCGGAGACTGCATGCCACTGCACTACAACCTAGGCAACACAGAAAGACTCTGTCTCAAAAAAACAAACAAACAACAACAACAACAACAAAAAACCGCATTATATAAAAGAAATATAGGCCAGGCACAATGGCTCACACCTGTAATCCCAGCACTTTGGGAGGCCGAAGCGGACAGACCACAAGGTCAGGAGATCGAGACCATCCTGGCTAACATGGTGAAACCCCGTCTCTACTAAAAATACAAAAAAAAAAAAAAAAATTAGCCAGGAGTGGTGGCGGGTTCCTGTAGTCCCAGCTACTCAGGAGGCTGAGGGAGGAGAATGGCGTGAACCTGGGAGGCAGAGCTTGCAGTGAGCCAAGATCACGCCACTGCACTCCAGCCTGGGTGACAGAGTGAGACTCCATCTCAAAAAAAAAAAAAAAGAAATATAAATATTTATTCATATTATAAATAATTATGGATGTCCATCAATGACCTCATCTGTAAACAAGAGGCCTCTTATTGGCCATAGAACTTTGGGCAAGTTACTTGGCCTTTCTGCATCTATTTGTTCACCTGTTAAAAACTAAGATGACAGATGTTCATTAAATGGTTGATGTGACTATATCACAAGCATAACTTTAGTGTTTTCTATCGGCAGAAAAGTGTAATAAAATATCAACAATATCTGAAAGGACTGAGACAACAACTAAGCATTTCTTCATCTCAGGCAGGAAGGCAAAAGCAGGCCCTGAACATGAGAACATGGTAGTGTCAATTCACAGAGAAAGATCTCACAAGTCTCAGGTTTCATTAATATGTCATATGATGAGCTGCAGAAACACATCTCATTCAAAAACAATTAACTACCTTTTGTTGTAAAGTGAAAGCAGCCATAGACAGTACATAAACAAATAAACCAACTGGAATGACTATCTTCCAATAAAACTTTGTTTGTAGACAATAAAATTTGAATTTCACATAATTCCCACATGTCACAAAATATTACTCTTCTTTTGATTTTTTTGCAACCACCTAAAGCTGTAAAAACCATCTTAGCTCATAGGCCATACGCAAATAGGCAGTAGAAATATGAAATGTTCTTAGACATAATTATAGCAAGCATTTACTATGTATCAGATATGTTCTAAGAGACTTATAAAGATTTAGTTGTATTACTTAGATGTATTATTTATTCCCTTATAATAGTATTTCGAGAAAAACAGCATCATCATCTTCATTCTACAGGTGAAGAAACTGATGTGGAGGTGACTTAACAAATGAGAGGCAGAACCAGGATCTGATACCACAAAATCTGGCTCTAAATGTATGTTTTCAACATCTGTGCTATACTGCTACTAAAATTATGAAGGCACAGGACTAGGACAGATAGGGAAGAAAATATTTCATTACTGGACTGGGATACATAGGGAAAAAAATAGTTAATCACTGGAGTGGGTGGGATATATTTAGTGGCCTCCCAAAGAGAGCAACAAGATATATACTATATTTTGATGAATTCAAAATGCAGACTATTTTTTCCTAGTACCCCACTTTAAAGCGTGTCTAGTGCTTTGGTATCACAAGCTGTAAACTTGGGATCCACTCTGCAAAACAGCTTGGAAATGTCAGAAGTCATCTATGAATAAAAATAAAAACTGACTCACCCTGACAGTTAACCTCTTATTTCGATTTTGAAGTCTTTGCAAAGACTCATTTGCAGAGACTTCTCTGACAAAGAGAATACAGTTGAATAATGCATTTGGACAAATATTTAGTGAATACCTCCTTTGTGCTTGGCCCTGCAGAAATGCCAAGTTCAGGTCATTCTCCTTATTCTCAAGAGAGTTTCCATAGTTTTCCAATAAATACAAAATGGTATAAATGAACAGTCTTGAACTTGAAGGGTATATAAGCCTTGGGTCACATTTAACTTTAAAAAAATTAAACAACCACATGACACGACTCTAGATGACAGATACTACAGCCCTAGTGTGGCCAGCTTTGGCTGTCCCCAAGTCTCATCTCCCTCTACCATCACCATTTTGACAAGTGAGACCAGCATTCATACTTGCAGCTGGGACCCTACTGCTGCTGGATTTTAAAATGTTAGAGCACAAAGGCAAACGGTCATCACAATGCATGGGGAGAAGCCAGGGGGGTCTAGCGGGGAGCAAGGGCTGCAAACAACTGCAGTAATGACACATTTGAGGGCAGCAACCCTGATGGGCCCCAGGCACATCTGGAGAATCAGCTGGCTCTGCAGGCTCAAGTGGCAGCTCCTGCTCAGTTCTAGCTAAGGGTGGCCATATGGGAATTCAGGTTCACTGTGGGCAAAACTTGTCATTTTCAAAAAGAAGGTGGAAATCTGAATTTATATGTATAATCTCCTGATAACTGTAATTTCCTAAAACACTGTGCTAAACAAATAGATCTTGTCTACAGGCACACCAGGTCATAGGGTGACCGATGAGCAATTTCTGCATAGAGCATGACCACATATAGGTGAAATATAGGATTAATCAAAGAGGAATGCCTTAAGGAACTGGTCAACTCTGGAGAAAGGCCACACACAAATATGCGCACACACACACACACACACCCACGGACTACAGAATATGATTAATTGCAAATACATCATATATCAAGAAATCATGACTCTTGCTCAGGCCAAAAACAAAGGAGTCATTCCTGATTCATTTCCTTTCACATCTTCTCCACCTCTAACCCACCCACAAGCCCTGTCCTTCCACTTCCAAAAACACATCCCAAACATGACCACTTCTTACCATGGTCACTGTGTCAACTCTAGCCCAAACCGCCATTATCTATTGCCTGAACTCCAGCTCCAGCCAACTGATCTCTTTGCTTCTAAGTAAGAGCCAGAATAATTCCAATTTTAATGTGCAGACCACATTGTGTCATTTCCCTGATTTACCCTAATGGGTGTCCATTACAGGCAAATCCAATCCAAACTCCAAATAAAAATCTTGTGAGATCTGGTCCCACCCTCTCTCTGATCTGATATTGTATTATTCTTACCCTACTTCAATACTCCCAAAGCACAATTATTAATATTTCTATCACAGATCATGTTTTTCAGCAACAGCGGTAGTAATAGAAAAAAATCTATAAAAATTTGAATAAGAAAGTAAGATTTAGAAAGTGCAGTTTGGATTTCTTAAAAGAGTGAAATTCTAATTCTTTGTATCAATAACAAATAAGAAGCAGAATTGGGCCTTGGATTTTTCAGTAGAGAGATAGATCAGTGCCTACTTTCTGTCATACAGTATGCGAAAACCAAGGCTGGTGAAAGCAGCTCTTGACTTCACGGCACTCAGACTCCAAATACAGTCATGAGTCACTTAAGGACAGGGATACATTCAGAGAAATGCATCCTTAGGTGATTTCATCATTGTGCAAACATCATAGAGTATATTTACACAAACCGAGATGGAATAGCCTACAACATACCGAGGCTAGATGGTATAGCATATCACTCCTAGGCTACAAACCTATAGAGCATGCTACTGTACTGAATAATGCAGGCAACTGTAACACATAGTAAGTATTTATGTATCTAAACACAGAAAAGTACAGCCAAAACATGATATAAAAGATTTTAGGCTGGATACAATGGCTCATGCCTGTAATCCCAGCACTTTGGGAGGCCGAGGCGGGTGGATCACCTGAGGTTGGGAATTGGAGACCAGCCTGGCCAACATGGTGAAACCCAGTCTCTCCTAAAACATAAAAATTAGCTGGTTGTGGTGGTGCACACCTGTAATCCCAGCTACGCAGGAGGCTGAGGCAGGAGAATCGCTTGAACCTGGGAGGTGGAGGTTGCAGTGAACCAAGACTGCGCCACTGCACTCCAGCCTGGGCAACAGAGAGAGACTCCGTCTCAAAAGAAAAAAAAAAAAAGATATAGTACACCTGTATAGAACACTTAACATGAATGGCACTTACAGGACTAGAAATTGCTCTGGGTGAGTGGTAAATGAATGTGAAGGCCTAGGATATTATGTATACTACTGTTGACCTTATAAACACTGTACACTTAGGCTACACTAAATTTATTTTTAAAATATTTTCCTTTCTTTGATAATAAACCTTAGATTACCATAACTTTTTTACTTTATAAACTTTTCAATTTCTTTAACTTTTTGACTTTTTTATAATAACACAGCTTAAAACACAAATACATCACACATCTGTGCAAGAATATTCTGTTTCATTTTGTCCTTATTTTATAAGCCTTTTTCAATTTTTAAAACTGTATTGTTTTAGTTTTTAAACTTTTTTGTCAAAAACTAAGACACAAACATACACATTAGCCTAGGCCTACACAGGGTCAGGATCAACAATATCACTGTCTTCCACCTCCAGATCTTGTCCCACTGGAAGGTCTTCAGGGGCAATAACACACATGGAGCTGTCATCTCCTATGATACCGATGCCTTCCTCTGGGACACCTCCTGAAGGAACTGCCTGAGGCTGTTTTATAGTTAACTTTTTTTTTTAATGAGTAGAAGGAGTACCCTCTAAAATAATGGACCAGACACAGTGGCTCACACCTGCAATCCCAGCACTTTGGGAGGCCAAGGCGAGCAGATCATGAGGTCAGGAGTTTGAGACCAGCCTGCCAATATGGTGAAATCCTGTCTCTGCTAAAAATACAAAAATTAGCCAGTCATGGTGGCACGTGCCTGTAATCCCAGCTACTCAGGAAGCTGAGGCAGAAGAATCGCTTGAACAGGGGAGGTAAAGGTTGCAGTGAGCCATAATTGTACCACCACTGCAGCCTGGGCAACAGAGCAAGACTCTATCTGAAAATAAATTAATTAAATAATGATAAAATTATAATAAATACATAAACCAGTAACATAGTTGTTGGTTATCACTACCAAGTATTATGTACTGTACATAATTGTATGTGCTAGACATTTCTGCAACTGGCAGCACAGTAGGTTTGTTTACGACAGCATCACCACAAATACCTGATGATACGGTTTGGCTGTATCCCCACCCAAACCTCGAATTGTAGCTCCTATAATTCCTACATGTCGTGGGAGGGACCCAGTGGGAGATAAGTGAATCATGGGAGCAGGTCTTTCCTGTGCTGTTCTCACGATAGTGAGCAAGTCTCATGAGATCTGATGGTTAGTTCCCTGAACATGCTCTCTCTCTTGCCTGCTGCCATGCAACACGTGACTTTGCTCCTCCTTTGCTTCTCACCATGGCCTCCCCAGCCATGTGGAACTGTGGGTCAATTAAACCTCTTTCCTTTATAAATTACCAGTCTCAAGTATGTCTTTAGTAGCAGCATAAGAACAGACTAATTCACTCGAGTAAATGGCATTGTGCTATGCCCTTATAACAGTTACAGCATCACTAAGCTATGGGAATTTTTCAGCTTCATTATCATCTTCTGGGACCACCATCATATATGTGGTCCATCAATGACTAAAACATCCTTATGCGACACGTGACTGTAGATTTAAACAAAAAACAGTACTAACATAATATGGCAAACACATTAAGGTGAATTTGCAAATCTAGCTTGGTGCTGCCAAAATTGTACAAAGAAACAGATATAGCAGGGAGACAGAATCTGTCCTATGACTTACCTAAACCCATTAGAAGCAATCAAGTTACAACTGCATATAATAAAAACAGTTGGAAGATCACAGATTTTAAATGCTTTCAAAAGTAACGCGTCTGATGAGTGTCATCTTACAAACGAATAACAAATTTGAGCCCTTTGACACTGATTATTCTATTATTTATTTACACCCTATTTTCAAAACAGGATTTGAGACACTCTATTTAATTCAATTACTAGTCTCATTGTTTACTGTGTGTCTATGTGTGTGTGTGTGTGTGTATAGTGTGTATATATATATATATACACACAAACATATATAGTGTATATACCATAATATATTCACACTCTCCTCAGATTAATCTGAGATTAATCTGATGCCCCTGATAGTTCAAAATGATGCCCAAGCATCTGGTAACATTGTAAATTTTATGGTCTCTCTCTCTCCCTCCTCATCTGTTTTTTGCAAGAAGTTGGTTAATTTAAAAATTCAAAAAGAAATAATTTAATGCAACATTTCTAAATCTTTTCAAATTAGAATCTTTAACTCATGAACCCCAATCTCAACACTGACACAAATGTAGCATCTTTTACATTCTTGTAATTCTTCAATTTCTTAATAATCAATAATGCATCAGTAAGCACTATGTACATCATCTTAGTTAATGATAATATATTTATATGATAATACATTTTTAAACCATTATACAACAAAATGCCACACTTTTTCTCTTGATGGTGGAATTGAAAGTAGTTTGAACAATTTTCTTTGGATTTACTGATTTATCTAATTTTTACAAAGTTTATGTATTATTGCATAAAACAAATAATAGATTTTTTAAAAGAATGCTGTCTCCAGTCAAGATTAAGCAAAACAATAAAATTAGGTTCATCTCAATTATAAAATGTGTAGCTTAATCAATGAAATTAAGACTGTATGATATTTAGTATTTACTTTTATGATTCAACTCTGTGGTAAAAGAACAAACACAGCATTGCTTTCCACAGAGAAGACTGAAAGCAAAATGAGGGCACTGCAATAATGCCTAATGAGTTCCTTCCACACCTCGACAACAGAAAACCAGCAAAATGTGCTCCAGTCACTTAAACAATTAGTGAGTGCAGATCTCTCAGCCGTCCTCTTTAAGAATTCTGGGTGGTCAGCACAAGTTGCTAAGAATTGAAAAAGATTCCATTTAGAAGCCTGCTTGAAAGGAGGGAGGGAGAGAAGAAGAGGAAGAGAGAGAGACAAGAGAAACAGATGGTGCCGGTCATCACAGAGTATGCCACATTAACTACAGAGCAATGATTTACAGTGTTCACTGTAAATGTGCAGAGAACACTCTGAATCAGTAAATGTGCACCTACCTTCAGAACTATAAAATACTGTAAAACACATGCCAAACCAAGTAATATCTTTCAGGGAATCACAAGTCATACAGATATGTAACAGAATGTTTACCTCAATTTTGGTAAGTTACCGGTATAGTGATGATAAAATCTGGGATGATAAGAAACCACTGTGGGGCTCAGATACCTGGCAGCCAGAGGCAGGGGCCACTAGCGTACTCCACGGACAATCAGCTTAGGTCTGGAGGTTGAATAAGCTCTGACTCCAAACTAGCAAGTAAAAAAAAAAATGGGCTAAGGACATGAATGGACAATTCTCAAAAGAAGATATATAAATGGGCAGCAAGAATATGAAAAAATGCTCAACATCACTAATGATCAGGGAAATGCAAATCAAAACCACAATGCGATACCACTTCACTCCTGCATGAATGGCTATAATCAAAAAATCAAAAACCAATAGATGTTGGCGAGGATGCAGTGAAAAGGGAACGCTGCTGGAAATGTAAACTAGTACAACCACTATGGAATACAGTGTGGAGATTCCTTAAAGAACTAAAAGTAGAACTACCATTTGATCCAGCAATCCCATTACTGGGTATCAACCCAGAGGAAAAGAAGTCATTATACAAAAAAGATGCTTGCACATGCATATTTATAGCAGCACAATTCACAATTGCAAAAACATGGAACCAGCCCAAATGCCCATCAGAGGTAGGCATTTGGAAAAGGAGCCATTATACCAAAAAGATGCTTGCACACGCATGTTTATAGCAGCACAATTTGCAATTGCAAAAATATGGAACCAGCCCAAATGCCCATCGATCAATGAGTGAATAAAGAAATTGTGGTGTGTATATATATACACACACACACACATATACACACCACAGAATACTATTCAGCCATCAAAAAGGAATGAAATAATGGTATCTGCAGCAACCTGGATGAAACTGGAGGCCATTATTCTAAGTGAAGTAACTCAGGAATGGGCAACCAAACATCATATGTTCTGACTCATAAGTGGGAGCTAAGCTGTGAGGATCCAAAGGTATAAGAATGACACAATGGACTTTGGGGACCTGGTGGGGGGGGGTGCGGGTGGGAGTGGGGGTGAGGGATAAAATTTTACAAATTGGGTACAGTGTATACTGCTCGGGTGATGGGTGCATCAAAATCTCACCAAATCACCGCTAAAGAACTTACTCATGTAACCAAACACGACCTGTTCCCCCCCAGAACCTATGGAAATAAAACAAATAACATAAATACCTAAATAAAAAGCTCTGACTCCTTATGCATACCAGGCAAGGTCTGTTGGCAAACTCAGGAAACAATATAGCTTATTCCATGTAAACACAACTGGCAATACAGTAGAAATGTTTGAAGAAGGCAGTCCTTCAAAAGATAGGCTTCCATGAGACTAGGGTGAGGCACTGGTAACAGCACTGATTATGATAGCGTAAAGGTAAATAAAATCAAAGTCCCTTTGTTCAATATATATAAAGGAGAGGCAGGTACACTGCTCCTTCCCTTCCCTTAGGGTGTCTCCTTAAAACAAAATAGACCCAATTTTTTTGGTCAGGAAATAGATAAATCCAGTCTCCAGTTTTTCAAGCTAAGTTAAACACAGGAGTTGTTGAGAAGGTGGACAAGAGACCATCACAACAAGGCACATCTAGTTGTCTCTCACAGAGACAACTGTTCATTGTTCTTTCTCCCACTTTACTGAATATTTGTGTGAAATTCTGTCCAGACTTTGACGTCTTTAGCCAACTGCCTGCATGCACTTAACCATACATGCACACTTAATTGTAAATTGTGTTTTCTCTGTATTCTATGTTGGTACCCAGAGATACCAGTGTTGGCAGGGTTTTTTATTTCTCCAACATATAGTAACAAAAATAAATGTCAGCTTCCCCGTAAGTGTGACTCCACTCATGGCTGGTGGATGGTTACCTCTGGCAATTGCAGCTAAAAGCTTCCCAGGCCAGATACAGCTGGAAATGGGTCCAGTGTCTCCTTGCTCTGTGTAATAGATAGAGATTCTCTCCCCTCAACCACCACCTCTCAGCAATCCCCTCTTGATACCTTACTTCCCACCCTGGCATAAGCCCACACTTCCCTGCACCACCAGAGCCCATCTCTGAAGCTAGAGATGGTGGAGCCACAAGAGGCTGAATGGAAAAGCACAAGGAAGGTGGTCCTGCTCACTCCTTCCTAAGTGAAGGGTGAAAAGTCATTTCCTCCCAGTTGATCAATTTCTAAACTGATCATCAATTACAAAGACTACCAAATTTGCTTCACAATTATGAATACCAATAGGCTGAATCAAAACCCTTTATTAGGTACTCATCAAAGCATAGCATATTAAATAATACTTGACAGTTTTAATTTTAATCACTTGTTTTTAGTTTCAACCAAGGTGAAATTCATTTTACAAACAATTTTGAGACAAAAATCAAATTTTAAAAATTCAAATTGAATGAAAACAAAACAAAGAGCAACAAGAACAAAGCTTGCATAAGTATAGCCAAAGTATATCTGGAAGCTGGTGTTTAAGAATATGGAGTGCATTTTATTGTTTTCTTTTTAGAGGTATTAGTGAATAGACACAAATTCACATTTCTTTTTAAGGAACCACTTGAATGTGTATGGCTCCTGAAACAATCAGTTGAGTTGTCATATGCATACTCATAAAATAAACCAACGGCAGACCCAGTGTGTAACTCTTCAAGCTCAAGCCTCTACTATAGATGGGATTTATCTTCACACAGGAAGCCTGTCAGCCTCTTTACAGTACTAAAGAGAAGACTGAACATCTAGAGGTGGAAAAGGGTTTGGGCTCCTTCGATTGCACCTCCTGTACAAATCTCCCTCCACATCTTTTCCCACCCTTATTTTAGTGATTATTAACTTCCAACATGAAAAAAGTAGAAAAACAATATCTAAAAGCAATGTCTCACTGTCTCCTAAAGGAAAATATCTTAATAGCTCTCCATATTGGAATTCATAAAAAATGCTTCATGGCTTTCCTCTCTTACATTCTGTCAATTTGAATTTCAAGTTTGGAATTGTAACTTACATGAAAACTTGGCTCATCTGTGTCTTAGAAAAGAGAAAAGCAGGGATTTGCACAAACTCAAGTTCAGCATTTTTAAGTTTGCATATTTTCTACCTAACCTTTATTTGTGAAGCCTCTTTAGAGAACCATCTCACCAAACGGATAAAAGAACTTCTGCAATTTGTATGTTTTCAGCTCTGCCAGATGAGCAGCTCTGAAAGTCAGCCAAAGAAAATGCAGGCTCAAAGTCAGAGCAAATTTCCCAAAGCAAAGCAATGAGGCCTTTGCTGCCTCCCTTGGGAGACCGGCCGGCTAACAAGCCAGAGGCTCTGAAATTTAGAAGGGGCAAAACAGTCAAGTCGTACACACCATAGAATGGAAGAATGCGGGCTTAATGAGCCAATGCTTTTTTCTCTTTTCTGTTTATGTATGGCATGGATCCACAAAGCAGGACTATCACAAATTCGAGGTACCTGATAGGGTTTTTATTTTGCATTCCTAAGTAATTATCATCTCCTATACACTTCTCAGCAATGCCTCAATATTTCTTCATGATATAAGGAAGGTAAATAATGATCAATTGTGTCTTATGGCTATAGAAATGTAGACCAGGTGACCTGAAAAACTTGACTAATAATTTGCCTGAGGTTATAAATAAATGAGCAGGATATCCAGAAATAAGTGTTTAATTTCCTAATTTTTAGCTTTTTTTAGATAATCACTTTTTCTGAGCTCTTCATAACTTTTAAAAATCCAAGAGCCATAATTTACTCTACACTATGACTTCTCAGGATCATTGAATTCCAAAGCACTGTATACTCTATGATATGTTCACAAGGATTTGCAGCAAAAAGAATACATATTTTGAGTGAGCACCGTCTTGGTTACTGTATATTCATATACAGTTACAAATTAAAAGATGGTTTTAGACCGATATTATTCTCAAGTTCTTTACCAAATCCCTTATCAAGAAAAGAATTGTGCTGGCTTTAACTTTTAAGTCTTATTTTTCTTCACAGTGAATTTAGTAGTTAGATTCTATGTGAAGAATTGTATTGGGTAAATAATAATATGCATTAAGTCCAAGTGGTTATTTAACAACCACTGCAGCACAACTCCAAGAAATCAGGTAAATAGGGAAAGTTTGGATAGCTGGATTTGTTTATTCTTGTGAATAATGCAGCAAAAGCCCTGATGCATTGTATTCATATCCAGGACATAGCACAATTCATGTCATGTTGCACTCAGTCCTAAACTCTACTCCTGTCTCTTTCCAATGCAACCATCCCCAAGTGGCTTATGAACATATAGAATTAGGCATATTCAATGTATGTCATTTTCATTCATTTATTTATTAAGCCTACAAATACTTTATTGGATACCTACTAAATGCCAAAAGATATGCCAATGAGCAAATAGACAGTCCCTTCACCCACAGAGTTTATGTCTAACCTAGGAAAAAAGACTGGCAACTATTTAAATTACAGTATGGTAAGTGCTTCAAATCATAACACTTTAAGAGTATACAGCTTATCTACTCTAGCCTGCTCAGAAAAGGGATCCTTCAGGATGCAACATTTCAGCTCAGACAAGAAGGAAGGGGTAGGAGCTGGCCAGGAAGAGATAGAGAAAGGACTGCGTGCAAAGGCCAGGGAGGGTTCACCGGGATGGTAAGCACAGGCCGTGTGGCTGGAGCATAATGAGGGAGCGAGAGGAAAGTAAAATAAAATTAGGAGTAAATTGGGAGACAGCTATTTAGAGCTTTAATAACCAAGTAAGACCAAAACATCACACTATATACCAAAAATTACACAATTTCAATTTTTTATTTTGTTTTTTAAAAAAAGGACAACGGGCACCCAATGAAAAAGCTTACAGAAGAGAAAAAGGTATTCAGGTTTACCCTTTAGAAACACCATAGATACTCTCTTAAAAATGGAAGGGGAGGCCGGGCGCAGTGGCTCACGCCTGTAATCCCAGCACTTTGGGAGGTCAAGGCAGGTGGATCACTTGAGGTCAGGAGTTCGAGACCAGCCTGGCCAACATGGCGAAACCCTGTCTCTACTAAAAATACAAAAATTAGCTGGGCATGGTGACATGCGCCCATAATCCCAGCTACTAGGGAGGCTGAGGCAGGAGAATCGCTGCAACCTGGGAGGCAGAGGCTGCAATGAGCCAAGATTGTACCACTGAACTCCAGACTGGGCAACAGAGCTAGACTGTGTCTCAAAAGAAAAAGCAAAAAGAAAGGAAAGGGAGATGGAGAAGGTGGAGCATGGAATGGAAGAACCAATTAGCAGATTATCACAGTGGTCCATGTATTCAAGGATAATTTTCAAACAAGGTAAAGTCATGACTGCAAACCAATGTGATAATAATGTGTGTCAAAGACTTTATTTAACTCATTAATTAATGAGGGACCCAGTAAGGTGTTACAACCAGTTCAGGGGAAAATTTTTAAAAAACACATGTTTTACACAAGAAAAATGAAAACTGAAATAGATTTGCAATAGATGCAAAAACTGGTCTATCCAAGGAGTAATAATTAACTGCTTTCCAAATAATTTTCATTTTCATGGATAAGAATCATTTGCATACCTATTTTCCACAACTTACCTAGTTGTAAAGTAGCTCAAAAATAATTAAAGGCAGAGATAATTCAGATGCCTGAGCTAACAGGACACCCACTAGTCTTTTTTTGCCCATTGTAAAGTCTCTCACCATTTTTTCTAACACCAATAACAAAGACTTGGAAAAGAGACCTGTCACTCTACATAGAGTAAGTGGACAATTTTGAATATATGTAGGTATTGGAATTAACAAGACTTGATATTTGATTGAGACTTTTGATGGGGAGGAGGCCACAAAGGAAATATCCAGACAAATGTCTGTTTTAAAACAAATTCCTAAATGGCAGAAGGTGCCATCAGTGTCTGTTTGGATTTCTCAGCACAAGGGCCCTGTTGTTCTGTTTAGGAACCCACACTGTAGGGAAGTAGTGGACTCACTGAAAAATTATACAATGTACCAAAGGACATGGATTTTAAAAAATGAAAAAAAATTCATTCCCTTCAATGGGATTTTTTTTTCTTGTTCTAGCCTCTGCATTACCTAGTAATACCAGGCATGAATACAGTCTTTCCCCAGCTCAGCAAGGGTTAAGCCACATGGGAGTCTATGGAAATCTCCCAGTCTAGAAATGTGTTACTCCCTCTTTCACTATCCCCAATTGGAAGCAATCCAACTTATGGTCTTAAGACAGCCAGAGGAAAGAAAAAATAATGTGGATGTTTAGTGTCACTGCCATGAGCCTCCCATCTCCAACTATTCATAATTTCTCAGACAAATTCCTTCTAGGTTTTGATTTCTTGCTAGATGAAAATAAAAGTTTTCAGAGTCATCCCACTTTTGGTAGTTTTTCTCCAAACACCATCTCCAAACACTAACACAGAAGCTGAGCTTAGAAACTACCATCTCCAAAAACTAATACAGACGCTTTTAGCTAAAACTAACTATAACTTTTACTAAAAATGATAAAAATTACCAAGTCTTTCTAGTATCTTGGTAAGAAATACAAACATTCCAGGGCAAACAATTTACATGGGACTTAAAGCCCCATTTAATTGCAAAATAATAGACATTATAAATGCACAAATTTAAATATCAAGTTCATTTAATAAACTAGTCTGGTACTACCAGATTTTGTTTTATTTGAGATCTTTTTAAAGGTGTCAATGACCCACCATAAATATTGAGAAATTTCTTTTCAATTATTCTTTCTCAGTTGTCATCTCTCTTCCTCTACAAACCCTTTCCACGTCCTATTTTACTACTTATTTCTCTCCATTTTCATAAATAGGTAAAAAGTAATTTACCTAGCTTCAAATGCTCTCTAAACTTAGGTCTACCAAGTTTAATGCTTTCAAAACAATCTTCAAAATTAGTTCTAAGGCAATTCTTCCCCAAAGACTAAATTAAGCTGCTAAAAACTGCTTCACTGGTTCTATGTAAACAATTACCGTGTTATCCTCATGAATAACCAGGAAGAATAATCTTACTTATATGAGCAATCATGAGACCACTGGAATAAAACACCTCATATCCAGACTCCCAGTTGCTAAAACTACATTCTCTGGAAAATGGTCACATGCAGATGAATAGTTCAAAAGTTTTTATTCATGTCAAGCCCAAGATGCACATATGTTACCTGTGTCTCTGGAATAAAACAAATTAAAATTTACCAAAACACACCTGCATGTGCTTTGGAATAATCCTACACATATAACTGCCAATTATGTAAGCACCTTTATGTTCTAATTCTCTATATTTTTAACCTCTGTCAAAGTTAGTTTTCACATTCCTTACATACTCACAGGCAAGATAAAATACCCCTCAAGATAAACTTATAAAGCCCAAAAAGCAGTGAAATCAAATAACCAACTATAAATATTGGGATGTGGAGCATTTTTTAAACCATGCTGCTACTCAAAGTAACCTTAAGATATCCTCATTTTTCCTCAAGAAATACCAATGTTTGTGTCTCTAACCTTTACAACTTTTGAAAAGCAACCAAAAATTTTGAAAAGCAACTCTTCATTAAAATAGCTTTTATACTATTTAAAAGACCACAACAGTGTTTCTCTGAGAAACTTCTACTTTTCATCTTGCTGTAGAAGAGTCCTACACAATCTGTTATCCTGAAAACTCTCCTCCTACCTCAGCCTTAGTGCACAAAATTCCAACACTAATAACTAATAGATAACCATATTAGAACAGATTTGAAAATAGCACTGACAATTCCTCTCTTCAGCATGCTCTGCCCCTAAGAAAAAATATTGCTCAAAGTATTGATTATGTTCTAAATGGTTAGAAATGCTAAGAGCAGATCTTTGGGGTGCGGGGGAATTACGGAAGTACACAAGAAAAAAAGAAAACACAAGGCAGATAAATATTATTAGCCACATCCACAAGAATAAAAATCCATAAATATTTCTGACAGGGAAGAAAGACTGCCTGAATGATAATATTTGGTTTCAACCAGGCAAAATGAAATCATCATCCTCTTAACCAAGAGAACACAAAAATTTTCCCAATGATATATTCTTTTCCAAGATGTACCCAGGATTCGCAGAATCGAAAACAGCTAACTGTTGCCTTAGATATCTGGAGAAGGCCAGGTAAAAGTCAATAGCGTCCCATAAACTATGTGCATGAGAATTTCCATCTAAACATATTTTAGGAGAGAATAAAGGAAAAATACATGTATCTGCATACTCAGAAGACTTCAGCTAGGTGACACTTCCTGGGGAAAATTCACTGCACTTCCAACCAAACTCCTTCAATCAGAATGAGACATCTGAACCATCGAAGGTTTTGAAAGTTTCAGTTACCTTTGAAAATCGAGCATTTATCCATTTGGTAAAGGTTTTCTTCTGTACGTCATTGTGTTCATCTGTGGAATGGAAAAAGAAAGAGAAGGAAAAAGTATGAGAGTCTGTACCTTTAGTAAAGCACCAAATAAGGTTATCTCTATCCTGGAGAGTTTAAAATAGTCCTATTAGTCGAGCTCCTTGAGCACAGTGATGCGCAGCTAATGCAGAATGCGATGACTGCCCGATTCACTTATGGAGCCCAACACTGCCTACAACAGAGGGAGGCTCAGGCACCTTTCCCAAGGGACCAGGTTGTCTCACCCTAAACCCCAGAGTCCTGCCATCAGTGACCAAATCCAGGTTTATCCGATCGAATCAGAGCCCTACTTTCCAGCTAGTACCCGTAGCACTTTCTGCTACATTTTGTGCAAGTAAAATTTCAGCATAATCAAAATGTCAGCATGCTAAAAACAAAAATTAAAGTTATCCAATAAAAACTCAGGAATTTGTGACTTCCTCCCTCTTCATACTGGTCCTACACCCTCTAGAATGACAGTATAAGGTTTATGGTCAATCTTGTAACCCACTTTCCTGTAGTAAGATTGGCATGAGGTTTTAATGATCTTGATCTACACAAACTTTTACAGGTAGAAAAATCAGAAGAATTTAAAACCATTATCAATTTTGGTTTTGATTACAAATTCATTTTCTGAGCCATAAAAAAATGAAAAGTTACTTTAAAAGACTGACCACCCTGAACTTTTGAAATATGGGTAGAAGGATTTGGTTACGTACAAGCAGGTCGTGTGGCTAACAAAAAGAGAAAAAGACTTTCTCTTTAGAACCAAATAGACAGTGTCCCAATCCATTTATTGTGTGACCTTGGGTCATTATAACATCGCTTAGCCTCACAGTTCTCATCTGTAAAATGGGGATAAATAATACCTAGCTTGCAAGAGTACTGTAAAGGTTAGTGAATATAAATGAAAAGCACTTGACGAAGAGCTGGTGTTCAGCTCGTTGTTATAATGATTACAGTAAAAGTGTAAGCAAGGTAGATGAATAAATATCCACTGGACCTCTTCAAATCATACTTTTCCGTCACTCCCCGATTTTCTATTAAAGCCAGTAAAAGAGTCACTGTTGGCTTAAAGCCTACAAAACAGCATTTTCACAATCTCTATCAGTTGTTCAGAAAGCTGTCCAAGGCGTATCTGCAACAGTGCAGAAAGGTGTGGCTCCATCCATATGTGTGTCCTGCCTCCTTTGCCACCTTTTATACTGCTGGGCTGCCTCCCACATCAGAGCAGCAAAATAATAATGGAGGAGGCCCAGGTGTGCTTGGCCCTCCAGCATCAGTTCCACATTAAATACACACCTGCTCACGAACCTCTACTAGGATCATTAGAGGTTCACCTACCACTTCACCCAGTTTGTGGTCTTTGGTCCTTACCCTCTTGTGGAAGGAGAGTTTGTAATTAAAAGGTCATTCCCAGAATAAATACAGCAGCAGCTTCAGAAAAAAAAAAAAAGCACTTTTACAAATCCATAAAGGTAATTGGAGACCAACTCCAAGACACTAAGGGAGCAAGTAGTATAGAAAACAAAACTGCTGTTTAAGAAACTCCTTGATATTAATGGTGCTCAGAGGTGACCTTCCTTCAAGAAAGGATGGCAAAGACAGCAACGATCCCTATTTCAAGCTTTATATTATCTGATCAAGGCCACATAAGCCATTTATTAACCAAGAGAACTTGCTTACACACTGAATGACCCTTTACCATCTTCATATCAAAGAGGGACACAGTAGAGATTATACTCGGAATATAAGGCTACCGCCACACATCAACCTGAAGAGGGGGATATACCAGCCTCACCAAAATGAATTTAATATTAAAAATCAGTGTTTAGGGCATTTGGAAAATCCAATTATTTGTCCCACTACCTTAAAAAGGATTTATTTTTATAAATCTTGTTATATGTAGTTTTATTTAATCCCATGAATAAAAAAATATAGAAAGGTCATAAATAAGTATTAAATTATCTTAATTTGATAACATTTACACAACTTAAGAATTTGAGGCCATAAAAATGGAAAAAATTCTAAGAGAGAAATCTTACTACATTTTACATTTTCTTAACCTATTTCCGGAGCATTTAACCTTCTTATTTCAAAAACATATTAAAATATCTAATACTATGTAGGTTTCTCCCCAGATATAAAGTGGACAAAGAAATTAGCACTATTACCTTATCAAATGATAATAATCTTTCCATTTTCTCACATATGAAATGAAATCAAATTTATGGATTCCCATTCTTATGTTTGTAAAAATGAATAAGATAATGTTTCAACAATAGTCTTTATTTTATGGGTCAAGCCAATGTCAGAATATAAGTCTAAGTAACAGATAAATTATTTGTCTGTAAACGATACATTTTCTAACATCCAAATGTTTCAAAAATACTTCAAAGTTTATAAATACACTTCTGCATTCATTCTCTTGATACAGTTAAAAATGGGGAAAAGGGGGTACATATTTCAAAGACTAGTTTGCATTTTCCTTTTTCAGACACACACACATATACAAACACACATACTTCTTATTTTCTACTAGACAGGAATTCAGTAAAAGAACAAGAATTTGCCTGTGGCTTTTCAATTATGAGATTGAAATGTAACAAATTTCACACACTTACTAACCTCCACATCACAACAATTAGGGTAAACAATCTTGGCCCAGATCTCGGGCACGTAAAAATAGCAGATGAGTAACAGGACAACTAAAACTCCGTCATGCTATTCTGATCAGCCATTTTGTCTGCCTAGAAATTTATACAGAACTTCCACAGTCTCAAATTATTTCAGTCTTCATTATCAAGCCAATTCGTTATTTTAACTTCTCCAAAACAAAAATGTGTAAGAATACAACAAACGTACATATAACTTGATTATAAATATATATGTATAATATTAAGTGAATGAATATAATTTACACTGCATATACACCTTCTCTAAATGTATTCTTTCAAGCTCCCAAATTCAAACCGTGTTTTCCTTAGGCTTGGATTTTTGAAAACCATTTTGTTTCTGAAAGCCTTTGCTGGCTTAGCAAATCTTATCCATTAATGACCTTTCTCCATTAGAGGGATGAACACGAGACTGAATTAGAAGAAGAAAAATGTGTTAAATCCCTTAAGGCTGCTTTTCCACATTCTTCCTCTAAATATTTTGCTCTTCTTAAAATGCTTTTGACATGCTCACACAGATCCAAAGGCCTTCACTGCTGCCTAGCCTGGAATTTTATTTCTGTGATAGGTAAAAGAAGTACAGCAAGACACATCAACAAAACTGCTTGATAAATCTTCAAGGAAACTGGTTCGAAAATGTTTTCACTTCACCAGCTCAAATGCGTATGGAAAATTGTTTTAGCAGAACGTAGCAACATATCTCAATTTAAATCCTAAACTGGAAATGTGGCAGAGAAATTAGGAGTTGTTTCCCCTATGAAAGCACACAAATCACCTCTAAAACTCTACTGTTATTAGAGACAAAGCATTATCCTCTAGTACACCATTTGAAGCAATTTAAGAGTGTCCAGTTGGCTGACACTAACATAACATGAGTTCCCTAAAGTGCAGCTTATTATTCAGAAAAGAAGCACCTAGACCTTTAGCCAAGAAAGAAATCTCTTATTGGATGATTTTAAACTTGGATTGATTTTATTAAGGCCTCTTTCACAAACGCAAAACTTAATACACCCTAGAAAGCCAACCTCTCATTAGCAAAGATCATTATTTTGGAAGCAACAAAAGCATTTCAGATCATATTCTCATTTCTTCTTTTTGTGGGCCCTACATGTGAATCACTCCCAATATAAATCTGCCACTCACACTTAGTTATGCCATTATGCTCTCTTGTTTCATCATACCCAATCACACCCAAACACTAATTCATTTATTCAAACAATATGTATTAAAATGTCAAATGGGAATAATAAATGTTATATAATAATCTGTAAAATATTATAAATATGTAGACAAAGAAACAAAGCCAACAGGAGACAGACTGCTCTCAAACAGAAATGTTTAACCTCCCTGAGTTTCTTTCAAAATCTGACATCCTCAGAGGACCTTAGAAAAGCTAAAATTAAAAAATGTAGTTTTCAGAATTGTCAAAACTACCTAAGTGTACAAGAAGTTTAGATAATTAACATTTCAAATGATATTTTTGTGAATTTGCCACATTTAAACATTGAAGTTATTAAAGCTAAAAACCACATTTAAAACAGACTTTCGCTTCACTCTGTAAAAAGCGAAATACAAGTTGATTTTTTTTTTTTAATGATATACTTTGCTTTAGTTTACAATGAACTAGTTGCTTGGGGAATGAATCCAATGGGCAATAATAACACAAGTGGACCATGTCTTCCCAAGATGCTGTGCCACCTCACTCACTATCAAACCTGTGAAGCCATTATAGTCTCATTTCTTCTGAGAGAAGAAGCCCGCAGGGCAGTGAGCTATTCCTGGTATTTTCTCGATCCCAGGGGCTGGCTCTTCATGCTCTCACCAGCTGTTCCTTTTCTCTCCGTTCTGCTGTGTATATATCATAGCTCCTGGGTGCTTCTTCATAATAACCTGGCCTGCCATAAAGATAATGATCCTGATATCCAGACTAGCCTGAACAATTGAAGTGATATCACTGTCCTGGATAACCAATAACTGGAGGGAAAAAAATGCTCGCACATGCTTCCATGATGTTCTTCAGAGGCCCTTGAGTGTGCATTAATGAATCCCAGCCAGATGCCCAGTGAAAGAAGTCCCTGGTTGAGAATAAGTGAAAAGGCACAAGTGTGGCCCAACAAGCAAATCTGTTGAGGACAAGGAAGCTCAAAATGTTGACAAAGCCTCCAAGGCAATGATGGTTGTTAAAACTCCAAAGCAAACAAAACTCCTAGAAAAACCTACAGCACAGTACCTTCTGAAGCCAGGTTCATCCAGAAATTAGAGAAGATTGCAAGAGCAGGTACACCACCCCAGGTAACAGGGAAAATGTGGTGATGACACAGGCAAACCATCTACTTCCCAGTCTTCTTTCCAGATTATTCCTTTCCAGAGCACGGATGCCATATTGAAATACAAATGCCAGTCATCAGCAATGGTGAGCAGGAGACAGAAGGCAATGCTGCCAGTCTTTTTGCTGGTAACTCCTCTCTGCCCTAAGGCAAGGAGAGGTGGAAATGGTGGAAGTGAGAAGGGAAAGGAAAACAACTCCATTTGTCAAAGGAGAAGGCTGAGGCAGAAGTTAAATGAATTGTCCAGCACCACCCACCCAGCAAATGCTGGGCCACAGAGAGAACCAGGTCTAACTGACTGTGGAGCCTGTGTTCAATGCACTTCCATGTAGGAGGAGGTTAAAGAGAATTTAATGGAAAAAAGAAGGCTTTAAAATATATCTTGAAAAATAGATGAAGTACGGTTCATGCAAAGATGGGAAGGACATTCTAGATAGAATAAGCCTAGTCAATATCTCTTCATTTCAGCCTCAGACTCAATACCTCACGAAAAAGAACATGTTTAATATAATTGTGGTATCTACAAGAAAACACAGAGGGCTATAACATATAACGATCTCAAAATAAGGCTAAGACAATCCAAATTTCAGAAAGTTTTCAATCCTGAAAACTGTTTATGCCCATAAAAGAGAAGAAGGCTATGGAGTTAAAATATATGCTTTAAAAATGTTCTTGTAATAAAATCGAGATTATCTGAAAAAAATCAATCTCCTTAAGCAAGCACATGCTCTGCTAGCATGACCCAATGACCCGTCCACTCTGCCCAAAACTGAAGGCAATTATGGAGCCTTGGGATCCTAGAATGTCTACAGCCACATCTGGACTGCATTTAGAATTTACGTCATGTTACGCATCAGAGGAACATTTTTTCTTTTTTTAAGACGGAGCTTCACTCTTATTGCCCAGGCTGGAGTGCAATGGTGTGATCTTGGCTCACTGCAACCTCTGCCTCCCAGGTTGAAGCGGTTCTCCTCCCTCAGCCTCCCAAGTAGCTAGGATTACAGGCGCGTGCCACCAAGCCTGGCTAATTTTTGTATTTTTAGTACAGACAGGGTCTCACCATCTTGGCCAAGCTGGTCTCGAACTCCTGACCTCATGATCCACCGACCTTGGCCTCTCAAAGTGCTGGGATTACAGGCGTGAGCCACCGCACCTGGGCAGAGGAACATACTTGTTGCAGCTGAAACCAACCTAACCCACCAGAACTATCCACCTTACTATCACGGAGCCACAGAGGATAGGAGTAGGAAGTATATAAGAGGGTGCCTGATGGGATCCCATCCTGTGACCAGAGAGGTCAAGGACTTACCCCTCATGACATGCAGTTGGATGGTGCCATAAATCAAATCAAGATTCATGTCTTCTTACCTAGCTCTCCTCCTACTCACAAGACTGCCTCTTTTTAAAAACCTGTTTTATGGAGGTATAAAATTCACCTACCATACAATTCATCCACACACCTATAATACAACTCACCTACCATACAATTTACCCATTTAAATTCACCTACCATATAATTCACCCAATTAAAGTTTACAATTCAATCGTTTTTGGCATATTAATAGATTTTTTTAATTGTGGTAAAATACATAACAATATTTGTGATTTCAGCCATTTTTAATCATACAATTCAGTGGCATTAGTTACACCTACAATGTTATACAACCATAACCACTATCTATTCCCAAAACTTTTTCATCACACTGAACAGAAACTCTGCAGTCATTAAGCAGTAAGTCCCCACTCCCACCAGCCCCTGGTAATAGCTAATCTACTGTCCGTCTCTATGCATTTGCCTATTTAAGATATGTCATGTAAGTGGAATCATACAATATTTGTCCTTTTGGGTCTGGCTTATTTCATTTAGCATGATGTTTTCAAGGTTTCATCCATGTTGTAGCTTGTATCAGAACTTCATTCTTTTTTAAGGGTGAAAAATATTCCATTGTATGTATAAACTACAGTTTCTTTATCCATTTGTCTAAAGATGAGCACTAGTTGACCACTTTTTGGCTATTATGAACAATGCCACAATGAACACTGGTGTACAAGTATCTTTTTGAGTTCCCGATTTCATTTCCTTTGGGTATAGATGCAGGAGTGAAATTGCTAGGTTAATATATGGTAATTCTATGTTTAGATTTTTGAGGAACCAGCAAACTATTTCCCATAGCGGCTGCATCATTTTACACTTTCACCATAATGCATGAGAGTTCCAATTTATCCATATCCTCACTAATATTTGTTATTTTCCTTAAAAAAAAAAATGTACAGCCATTCTAGTGTAAGACTGACTTTGAAAACACAGAAACTAACAAAACCCCCAAACTTAGAGACCTCCTGAAGACTTTCTGAATGAGTTCAAGTTTAACAGCATGCTAACCTGAAGTAGCTGGGGTTCAGAAATTGCTTTTTCACATTTAATCCACACCATATTGCCAAATGATTGATTTACTTTCAAAATAATTATTTTCAGAATTAAATGTAACCATTAATTCCATCTTCTAATTTTAGTTTATTTACTTCTTAACCTGTTTTCTTTTCAACAAACTCAAGTTTTTTTAAACAATGCATAGGAATACAGGAGATAATGTTTTTCTACTTGCACTTTCTAGAGCGGCTAAACTTAAACTGAAAGAATGTTTCTAAGATTTACAGGCATCTGACACTGTTTGAAACCTTTCCTCCAGAAATATATTTTGCAAAAAACAAAAAACTCAACATCTTTTCTATCAACCATATTATATGTGTTGCAAATGCAGAAAAACAGACTCCATTTATGGGGGTAGAGATTGTAAACCTTACATACAAACACTTCACTTTGAATTTTTGTCGTGGAGTGAAGATTTTCATTAAAATTGCTAGAAACGTCATAGAACAAGGAGGGATTATTTAGGACAGTGAATTAGTCACAATGATATGAGTCACTGTCATGAAAAGCCAACAGAAAACATTTTTTTATTGATTGACAAAAGGCTGAATTTATGAAAGAAAATTTCTGTGAAATTAAATTCCTCACTTTATTATTATCAAATAAATATCTATTATGTTCTACAAACTGTCTGCAGAAATCTCAAGAAAAAGCAACTGTTTCATTAACATATAATTCTAGATGTATAAGCCTGGAAAAAAAATGGGGAAAACATTTTGAATGTAAAAACCATTCCAGTGATTTGACCTTCAGACTTTCTCATGACATGTTCTACTTGTCAAAATAGCAGCAAAAATATGTCCTTGCAAGACTGCTAATTATTCAAATAATATTTTTCTCATTTTAATTACTTTATTTATTTCATTATTTTCCTCATATTATGAGAGCTCTTCCTCATAAATTCACAGAATAAAACAATATAACATCCAAGAAACAGCAATTTTCAAACAAAAAAATGTATAAAATATCCAAAGAAAAAGAGAACAATACTTTACCCAAATATCTCTCCATATGCATATATAGGAATGCTATGATTTTCTATAGAGCTAATGTAGGAAACCTTTCAATGTATGCCATCTGTCTTCTAAGATCATGACACTGGGTCATCATAGTCAAATAAAAAATATATTGTGAGAGAATACATATTGATATGGTTTGTCTGTGTCCTCACACAAATCTCATTTTGAATTGTAGCTCCCATAATTCCCATGGGTTATGGAAGGAACCTGGTAGGAGATAAATCATGGAGGTGGTTTACCCCATACTATTCTTGTGGTAGTGAATAAGTCTCATGAGAGCTGATGGTTTTATAAGGGGTTTCCCCTTTCCTTTGGCTCTCATTCTCTCTTGCCTGCTGCCATGAGAGACGTCCCTTTGCCACATGGAACTATGTGTCCATTAAACCTCTTTTTCTTTATAAATTACCTAGTCTCCGGCATGTCTTTATTAGCAGCATAAAAAGAGACTAATACACATATATATGATAATTCAATAATAAATTGAAAAGCATCAAGCAGTGAATGAGCATTGTAAAAGCCAATGATAACATTCTGAAGCCAACAACTCCAGTGGATAAAAAGGACCAGCAATACAGTTTGGCTTGCTTCCTTACTTCAATTTAGTCCTCAGTGTGTCAGGGCCCATACAACACCTTGAGATAGACAAGACCCGGACAACAGCAATCCACATACGTTAAAGCACTGATCTTTCCATTCTGCCAGACAGGAGAGTCTCCAGGTAGCATCAAAGAACAACGCAACCTCAAAAAACTCATGGGTCAAAGAGAAAGTGTCTCCAGCTCATCAGGATTAGACATCTAAAAAAGTTTACATAACCTTAAGGGCCACAATGAACATCCCCTCAAACAAATCTGCCAAGCCTTCTTTACTACACGCCATCATTTGGAGAATCACTGGAGCAAAGACCCTCCCCCTCTTTCTCTCCTCTTCATTTTTAGAACCCACCTCCTTCTGCCTGTTCTACTTATTTGAACATTCAAACCTCCCTCCATCCTGCATCACTGAGTATTCTTTTTCAACACCCTTCTCTGGACCTGTCATGACACAGGCCACCATCTTGGACTTCTCAGCCACAGAGCCGGCCTGCTGTACCAGTCTGGGCCCCCTGCACCATGTGGGTCAGTCTCTTTCTACCATTTCTCTTCTGGATTGTCTTTTTCCATCTTTTCTTTCTCTTCTTAAAACTACCCATATAACGTCTATAATATACTTTAGAAGATTTCAACATACAAAGTGTAATATGCTTGTGTTAAACTAGTTTAAGTCAGAAGCTTCAAACACTCTTGTTCATGAACTTCCAAAAGAATTTCCGTGCACATTTTTTAAAGTTGACAACTGATATTTATCATAAATTTAAATCATTAAAAAGATGTAATTTCTAGCATGCTGTTAAGGAGTTGCAAATTTAGCTCATTCAATTAATAGAAAATGCCTCCTCTGGTACCTAATTGGCAAAACTAGTCCTCACTGTCAAACTAATCAGCCAAAGCAGATTTATTTTCTGACAAGAGGAGTCTGACTTGGTTTTGGATTTAAAAACCATGTTATAGGTATTTCCAAATAACATCTCACTTGAGAATTCTCTTTCCAAGATAGAGGAATGGATGGATGGATGGATGGATGGATGGATGGATGGATGGGTGGATGGATGATGGCAGCTGGACACAAAGCCTTGCCTGGATGCAACAAGGCACCAGCCATTTAAAAAATTTTTAAAGGATTGCTCTTTGTTTTGCATTCTTAAATGGTCCTCTTGTTTGATGCCTCACAGCAATGCAGCACAGTAAAATGTGAGGAGAGTGAGAGGTACGACTTTCTTTTATAAAGTGAAAAAGAAGAATTATGAAAGGAACGCTAAGAAAAGAGACAGCTAGGATGCTATCTTGGGTGCCTTAACCACTACAAAAGATTGCCAAGGTCACAGTAAGACACACATATTCCAGTGTGCAAACCACACTACAGGCTCACATTTGTCCCAAGCCAGTATAACATTCCAGAGAAGTTCAGCTATAATTTAATTAGAAAGGCTAAACTCCAGAGTGGACCACTACAAAGGCATCAGTTATCTTTATTTTCATCAACACCAGAGACTCTGTTAATTAATGAATGTGAGAAATGTGCTTTTACTGTGGCTTAATAATTGGCATAATTAGAATGTTAGAAATATCCTCCCACTGTTGACTTTAGTGTTATTCAATGAACAAGGACTGGTCAAAATATTTTCTAGACATGCCCCACCATTGATTAAACAGAATATAAAAATCTAGTGAGTCTGGGAGGCTAGATCCCTAAAGGTCCTATGTTCAGCCATTGGCTGGAGGATTTTAGTTATCTGCTGCTGATTATAAGGCTAAATCCTCTCCCTAAGACAACACTGTCTAATAAAAATATAATTCAAGTCACATACATAATTTTAAAAGCCACATTAAAAAACAGGTAAAATGAATTTTTAGTAATATGTACTATTTAACCCAATATCTCCAAAGCATTATCATTTCAACGTATACTCAATATTTTGAAACATCTTGAAAATATATTTTATAGTCTTTTTTTCTTACTAAGCCTTTGAAATCCTGGGTGTATATTACATTTACAGCATTATTTCAATTCAGACTAGCTACAGTTCAGGAACTCAGCATGCAATGCACCAAATTATACAGCTCTAGAATATTGCTGCATTTACTTTAACTATGACCTTCAAAAGGACACAGAGCTGCCGGGCACAGTGGCTCACACCTGTAATCCCAGCACTTTGGGAGGCCGAGGCGGGCAGATCACGAGGTCAGGCGATCGAGACCATCATGGCTAACATGGTGAAACCCTGTCACTACTAAAAATACAAAAATTAGATGGGCGTGGTGGTGCACGCCTATAGTCCCAGCTACTGGGGAGGCTGAGGCAGAAGAATGGTGTGAACCCGGGAAGCGGAGCTTGCAGTGAGCCGAGATTGCACCACTGCACTCTAGCCTAGGTGGCAGAGAGAGACTCTGTCTCAAAAAAAACAAAAAAGACGCAGAGCTGCAGCTTACCAACTTTACATGCAGGCTGTATGAACTGTTTTTCGAGCCTACTTGCCAATAATGATTGCTTAATGAATGCCAACGTTCATGGCAGGATTTGGTCTGAAACTTGCCTTTGTTATGACTCTTATAGGAAGACAGTGGCATTGGGAGCCAACATTACCAATCAAAAATAAAGCCAAAATTTATAATTATGCATAATCAAATTGGCTTAGGTCATTTTGTAAGACTTCTAGTCAAATAAACGGACATAATAAGAACTGGGGACCAGGCAAGTGGCTCACACCTGTAATCTCAGCCCTTTGGGAGGCCTCCAGGGAGGATCTCTTGAGCTCAGGAGTTCAAGATCAGCCTGGGTAACACAGGGAGACTCTGTCCCTACAAAAAATCAAAAAAGTATCTGGGTGTGGTGGTACATGCCTGTAGTACCACTTATTCAAGAGGCTGAGGTGGAAGGATTGCTTGAGCCCAGGAGTTTGAGGCTGCAGGGAATTGTGAATGTACCACTGCATTCCAGCCTAGGTGACTGAGCAAGACCTTGTGTCAAAAAAAAAACAACTGGGAATATTTCCAACTCTTTGTTATGTTTGTTGTCTTAAGTTTTATATTTTCTAGTCATTTAATAAAAATTAGTTGTACAGCTATTTTGTGAAAAACACTGTACAAAAAAATAGTAACATTTACAGAGCATCTACTGTGTGTCAGTCCCAAAAGAGATCCAGATGTTGCTTTCAAGGAAGCTGTGGTCCAGTGGCCTGGGATGGGTGGGGAAGGGACTAAGACAATAGAAAATTATAACTAATATATCAGGTACAGATACATTCATAAATTCATAGAAAAATATGTCTTGATGGGGATGACAAGGGGATCACGGAAAGATTTGAGGAACAGGTTGCATTTGAGCTAGACCTTGAATTACTATGTTTGAGGCACGTAAAAATGGTTAGAAAGGTATTTGTAGAAGAGAGAACAGCTGCAGCAAAGTCCTAAAAACATGATGCAGACACAACTGTGAAGAGGTTCCTTTGGCTGGGTGGTTTTTTATCAGAGCTGTGATGCCACTGAATTTTGGAACAGGCTGCAGTTAAATTGCAGAGGACTTTGAAGGCCACAGCAAGGGGTTAAATGAGCAGGCAATGTGGGCCCTTGGCTTTTCCTGAGCAAGAGCGTGACATGATCAGAGGGGTGCTTTAGTGAGATTAACATGAAAAATGGACTCATGGGGAGGGAGACCGGAAGAAAGTAAGCCAGTTTGAGGCTTATTAGAATTGCCCGTGCTAGACATCAGTGAGCCTGAAAGAGTAGAGGAGTAATGAGACAAGAAAGGGGGAGGTGGACACAGTAGGTATTGAATTAAAGAGAGAAGGTTGCTGCCGGGACTTGGTGAGGTGGATAGGCATGATCACTATTATACAGCGTGTCTCCTGTTCTATTCTCAATTAGACTCTATGGCTCTTAAGAGACAAAATTTTATTTCTTAGTGCTTTTGCCTCACATATTTACCATTTACTTGTGATGAGAACACTTAAAATCTGCTCTCTATGCTATTTTCAAGTATACACCAAATTGTTATTAACTATAATTATCATCTTGTACAATAGATCTCTTGAAGTTATTCCTCCTGTCAAACTATATTCTTTGACCAATATTACTTCAAGTCTCCCACCCCCATGCTGGGACTGGACTACTGAATTATTATAAGAGTAATGAAGGAGAGGCCGGGCACAGTGGCTCATGCCTGTAATCCTAGCACTTTGGGAGGCCGAGATGGGCAGATCATCTGAGGTCAGGAGTCCTGGCCAACATGGTAAAACCCTGTCTCTACCAAAAACACAAAAATTAGCTGGGTGTGGTGGCGGGCGCCTGCAATCCCAGCTACTCAGGAGGCTGAGGCGGGAGAATTGCTTGAACCTGGGAGACAGAGGTTGCAGTGAGCCGAGATCATGCCAGCCTCGGCGACACAGCCAGACCCTGTCTCAGGAAAAAAAAAAAAAAAAGAGTGATGAAGGAGAAAGGGAAGTGCAAAAACTTCTCATACTTTGGTAACTTAAAGAATGGTGTCTCTCCATTAAAAAATAAAAAGTGTAAAAAAAATTTTTTTAAGCACAGAAAGAAATTGATTAAGGAAAGAAATTCCTCTTTGCACAAAAAAATATGAGAGATTAGCAGGATACTCAGGTGAACTTATCAAGCAAGCCCAGTGTGAAAGGAAAACAAATGGTGGGGCCCCAAAAATCACTAAGCTAAAGGGAAAAGTCAAGCTGGGAACTGCTTAGGGCAAACCTGCCTCCCATTTTATTCAGTCACCCCTCTGCTCACTGAAATAAATGCATATCTGATTGCCTCCTTCGGAGAGGCTAATCAGATATTCAAAAGAATGCAACCATTTGTCTCTTATTAACCTATGACCTGGAAGCCCCCTCCCCACTTCGAGTTGTCCCGCCTTTCCGGACCAAGCCAATGTTCATCTTACATGTGTTGTTGATTGATGTCTCATGTCTCCCTAAAATGTATAAAACCAAACTGTGCTCTGACCACCTTGGGAACATATCATCAGGACCTCCTGAGGCTGTGTCACAGGCACACATTCTCAATCTTAGCAAAATAAACTTTCTAAATTAACTGAGACCTCTGTCAGATATTCAGGGTTCATACCAGGAAAATGCAACATTAGAGCAGACAGGAGAGGGTCTTCACACTGAGGAGCTCAAACTCTCACAGGGGTCTAGCTTTCCCAGTGTCCATCCATGAGAACTGTTTAAAAGTATATTTTCATGCATTAAAAAGGATACTAGCGGGTAGGGCAAGGTGGCTCATGCATGTAATCCCAGCACTTTGGGAGGCCCAAGTGGGTGGATTGCTTGAGCCACCAGCCTGGGCAACATGGCAAAACCTCATATCTCTACAAAATAATACAAAACTTAGCCAGGTGTGGTAGCACATGACGTGGTAGCACACACCATGGTCCTAGCTACTCAGGTGGCTGAGGTGGGAAGATCACCTGAATCTGGGGAGATGGAGGCTGCAGTGAGCCATGATCACACCACTGCACTCCAGCTTGGTGAGTGAGATCCTGTCTCAAATAAATAAATAAATAAATAATATTAGCCAGGCACAATGGTCTACACCTGTAGTCCCAGCTACTCTGGAGGCTAGGGTGGGACAATAGCTTGAACCCAGGAGTTTGAGGCTGGAGTAAGCTATGGTTGTGCCACTGTACTCCAGTGGGACAACAAAGCAAGACCCTGTCTCTAAAAAAAAAAAAAACAGAAGGTTAAAAAAATGATATTCAGGTACATATAATGAATACGTAAAGACAAGGAAGGATTTTCACAATGTATTAAGGGGTAATAAAGCAGGTCATTAAAGAATATACACAGTGCTTCACTTATACGTAAGTGTACGTATGACAGAAAGTCAAGAGCCAAAATGTTAGCACTGTATCTGTACGTTAGAAGATTCTGAGTGACTCTTATATTCTATTATTTGTTAGCCATATTTTCTAAGTTTGTAATAAATACGTAATACCTTCTGTAACATTTTTTCTTTAATGCACCCATCTTTTAAAAGGTGTATTTTTCTCCACTTAATGAGGACAAGTAGGCAAGGAAGAGAATTTGTCAGCTAAAAAATAAACTGGGCTGACACAAGGTCTGTCTGTCTGCAGGTCTGTCTGCTTTGGTGGAGGATGGTGAGAATAAGGGAGACTTCTGCATATCTGTATTTACATGCAGACAGGAAGGATCTAGGAGGAAGGGAGATACTGTAGATGCCAACACTCAACCAAAAACAAAAAGCGCTCCCAAATCCCAAAGGATGGGAGACAGAAATGTATCGGGAGCTAAGCTCCTAAACTGGATAAAGCCCACATATTTCTAAAAATGAAACTTGCCGGGTTACATTGCTTTATTTACACCTGCCTGTCCAGTGGGTTTTCCACTTGGAAGTGAAAGAGAGTGCTAATTCTCTCTCCAGAGAGAGAAATAATGTAAAATAACTGTGTTTATGGAGGTCACTTTCTTCCCAGCTTCCAGTCTATTCACTACAGAAACACCGTGGAAGAGGGAGCTGAATCATTTAAAATACACCTTTTGCAATAAATTCAAGTATTTTAAGGCAAAATAATTAGTTATTAAAATGGGAAGAAGGCCGGGCACGGTGGCTCATGCCTGTAATCTCAGCACTTTGGGAGGCCAAGGCAGGAGGATCACTTAAGGTCAGGAGTTCAAGATGTGGACAATATGGTGAAACACCATCTCTACTAAAAATACAAAAATTAGCCAGGCGTGGTGGCACGTACCTGTAATTTCCACTACTCAGGAGGCTGAGACATGAGAATCGCTTGAACCCAGGAGGTAGAGGTTGCAGTGAGCCAAGATCGCGCCACTGCACTGCAGCCTGGGTGACAAAGTGAATGAGACTCCATCTCAAAAAAACAAATAAATAAAATGGGAAGAAAAAAATAGAAGATTAAGGCAAAACAAAATGCTACCAACAGATCACACCAAACTACCTAGACTTTCTCCAAAGCCTAATATTTTACTCACTTTCAGAAAAAGAATAGAAACCTGGGAAAAAATGAGGAGTATCTGTCCTTTGCTTATGTACTTTGATGAAATGCCAAGTACTACTATAAATAGCATTTTTTTAAATAAGAAAAAATGGAGTATTTCAGAAGTTGTTTTTGGGTTTTTTTTAATATTAAGTTTTTTTGTCTTTATTTGGAGTGTTTTAATATCCGCCATGACAAGTTAAAAACAAAATGTAAGATCATAAAAAAAGGAAGAAGAGTCATTTTAATAATTAAATTTGTAAAATTGCACATCCGCTAAAATGCAATCCTTTGTCCAAGATAAATATTTATAATAAGCAGGAAAAACAAGTCAGAAAGGAATACGGCATTCCCCTTCAAAACTCAGGGCTAAAAATTTCTTCCCCTGGACATCACAGTTTAAAAATTGGCCCATAAAGCACAGAACTCTTTGCCTAAAAGGGTATAAATTGGAAGTTAATAAATAAAATAATTGAAAGGTTTAGTCTCATATTGAAAAATACATAGTCTTATTTTTAATTTTCATAACTATGAAAAAGTTCACATAAACTACTAATACTTTTTGTTTGTTTGTTTGAGACAGAGTCTCACTCTGTCACCTAGGCTTGAGTGCAGTAGTATGATCACGGCTCACTGCAGCCTTAACTTCCCAGGCTCAAGTGATTCTCCCACCTCTGCCTCCCAGGTACCTGGAGGGCATGTGCCAACATGCCTGGCTAATTTTTCTATTTTTCTGTAGACACGAGGTTTCACCATGTTGCCCTGGCTGGTCTCGAACTCCGGGGCTCAAGCAGTCCGCCCACCTACACCACACAAAGTGCTGGGGTTACAAGCATGAGCCACTGCTCCCAGCCTTACTAATGTATTTTTTAATTAAAAAGCTTATTCAGGTAGGGTTGGACGAGGGGGACAGATAAAATCCATTGCCTGAGCAAAAGCGCAAGAAACTTCATTTACAGGCCACTCCCCTTCCTAATGACTTCCTTCATGTTAACTTCTTGTCACTGTTAAAAATTAGGGTTCTGGGCTGGGGACAGTGGCTCATGCCTGTAATCCCAGCACTTTGGGAGGCTGAGGCAGGCGGATCACCTGAAGTCAAAAGTTCAAGACCAGCCTGATCAACATGATGAAACCTTGTCTCTACTAAAAATACAAAAATTAGCCGGGTGTGGTGGTTTGCGCTTGTAATCCCAGCTACTCAGGAGGCTGAGGCAGGAGAATCACTTGAACTTAGGAGATAGAGGTTGCACTGAGCCAAGATCGCACCTCTGCACTCAAGCCTGAGCGAAAGAGCAAGACTCCGTCTCAAAAAAAAAAAAAATAGGGTTCTGCCAGCACTGTCTCTATTTAATAGTCTACTGTGAGTCTGACATTTATTTGCCCTTAAAAGAAAAAATTTGTAAATTCAGTCTATACTATCACTGGGTACTGCAAAATTGCTAATTATATCTTCAGTGTAAAATAGCTCTTCCTCTCATTTGTCTTGAACATTTGCTGGTCTTTTAAGCATCAAAAGGTCCAGATAATTGTTGAAGGTTGGAAGAATAAGTTTATGTTTACTTTTCTGAAATAATTAAGCTTATAGCTGGTAAGTATGTCTTCTTTCCACTTTCATATTTTTAGACTGAAGAGTATTGATCACTTTAGTCAGTTTTACAAAAGTAACAAATGCATTCACTCTGGGACTTGGGTTTCCTTCACTAGAATACCTTCCACTGTTAAATCATTTAAGTAGGAGACCAGAATCTCAGATCGTAATCCATGTGCACAGTCAACATGGCTTTGCAAAGGAAGGATAACGTTCTCTGTTTTCTTTCTTGTCTCCTTCCTAAGGACACCCCAAAACCTAGCGTTTTTTTGCATTGCAGCACTGCAATGGCATCTTTTAGGAACACTAGAATTACTCCCTTCCCTGAGCCTATGGACTGTATAAAATATAACTCGTGATCACAAATTTTTCTTGGAGGTTAGCAAGAGTGAATCAAACAAAAAGATTTGGATGAATGATCTTTCCTCAAAACTTCAGCATTTCCCTCAAGATAAGAGTAAGCTAACCACCATTACCTAGGGTTATGTCAAGGAGAAATGGGATCTGAGTAAAAAGCATATACAATGATATAACCAAAAGAACTGAAAGCAGAATCTCAGAGATATTTGTACATCCATGTTAATAGGAACGCTATTCACAAAAGCTAAAAGATGGAAGCAACCCAAGTGTCTACAAACAGATCAATTAATTAGCAAAATGTGATATTTACATAAAATGGAATAATAACCAGCCTTGAAGAGAAAGGAAATTCTGACACATGCTACAACATGGATGAACATGGAGGACAGTATGCTAAGTGACATAGCCAGTCACATGAAGAAAACTATGGTATGATTCCACTCACATGAGGTACCTAGAATAGTGAAAGTAAAATGGTGGTTGCCAAGGGCTAGGAGGAGAGAGGAGTGAGGAGTTGTTGTTTAATGTGGTGGTCCCTAACCTTTTTGGCACCAAAAAGGGACCGGTTTTGTGAAAGACAATTTTTCCACAGGCGGGGCAGTAGGGGAGGCAGTGGGGGAGTGGTTTCAGGATGAAACTGTTTCACCACAGATCATCAGGCATTAGTTAGATTCTAATAAGGAGTGTACAACCTACATCCTTCACATGCACAGTCCACAACAGGGTTCGTGCTCCTATGAGAATCTAATGCTGCTGCTGATCTGACAGGAGGCAGAGCTCAGGAGGTAATGCTCGATCACCCACCGCTCACCTCCTGCTGTGTGACTCAGCTCCTAACAGGCAACAGACTGGTAGCGACCTGTGGCCCAGGGCTTGGGGACCCCTGGTTTAATGGGTATATATTTTCAGTTTTTCAACAAGAAAAGAATTCGGAAGAAGGATGGTAGTGATGGTTATATAACAAGATGTACATACACTTAAAATGGCTAAAATAATAAATTTTATGTTATCTGTATTTTACTGAAATAAAACATAGGGGAAAAAAACCAGATGCAATAAACATTTTTCATGTCCATTTCACAGTGTTATTTTTTTCAAGAAAAGAGATTAATTTATCTCAACTTTTTATATATTCCCCTATAAGACAAATGGAGAAATTGTACTTGGTTCCAATTTTGTTTTTAATACTCATATTTTCAACCTATCATTCTTTCAGAATATAATTACAGGTAACCTGAATTCTAGAATCAGAATTGTTTTCACTCTGATCTTGCCTCTAGACATGGTATTTAAGATAGAACTATTTGCTGGAACTCCCTGTGGTACACACTGCTAGTTGCCTACTCAAGCATCCTTTCTCTCCTTCTCACTTACAAGATTAATCCCACTTTTTTTCCCTGTAGCAAGGTGGTCAGTTAAAATATTCACCTCGCCTTGCAACTAGAGATAACCATTTGGCTCAATTCTGCCCAGAGGAGGGGAGAAGTATATTGGGTGGAAGACCCAGGAGAACTATTATTTCCCTGATAAAAATTAACAGACTTGGCTGGCATGAACATCTTGCCCTGGGCCTTTCTGCTTCCTCCAGGAAGACAGAAGCTGCCAGTTTCCCTGAGCAGGTAACCAGCCCTGGGTTGCCTACCTACAGACTAAAGCTTACTTGAGAAAAATGAGTTCTTTCTTAGTTAATCTATCGTAAAAGGGTTTCTCTTACTTGCAGCTAAACTCAATCCTAACTCAATCTGGTGCCACTGAGATAAGTCTGAGGAAAGAAATTCAGGAATATTTCTGGTCTACAAGTTGGAGTTGGATGTTCCAGCACTGTAAAAGGAATGTTAAACAGGCTGAAATGGGCTGGGTGCAATGACTCATGTCTGTAATCCCAACAGTTTGGGAGGCCGAGGAGAGTGGATCACTTGAGCCCAGGAGTTCGAGACCAGCCTGGGCAAAATGGTAAAACCCTGTCTCTACAAAAAGTACGAAAATTAGCTGGACGTGGTGGCATATGGCTGTGGTCCCAGCTACTTGGGAGGGTGGGGTGGGAGGATCACTTGAACCCAAGAGTTTGAGGCTGCAGTGAGCCATGATCACACCACTGCACTTTAACCTGGGTGACAGAGTGAGACCTTCTCTCATAAAAGAAAATAAGATAAAATAAGCCTGACATGTCCTATAACTCTGATCGAAGACGTAACACTGAAGGACAGATGATTGGAATAGTGAGATGCATGCACTAAGGATGCTATCAGAGCCTCCATCCATGAGTCATGTTTTCTCATAATAAAAGTGACATTTATTAAACACTTTCTATGTGCCAGACACAGGGCTAACTACTTTGTACACATTATCTCATTTAATCCCAACAGCCTTATAAGGTAAAACCCAGCTCCTAACTACTTTATGGAATGCTTTTTAACTGCTTTATGTCTTGAACAATTTATTTTTCTCCTATATACAAAGGGGGTAAAAATGCAACCCTTAAACAATTGTTATGCGAATTAAAGATAATAATCAGCATGCAGCAAGAGCCACATGGTTAATTCTCAATAAAACCCAACTGTCATCATGGTCAAAAAGAATAGTAGACTGCACAAATTCCCAGATATAGCAAAACATCAGAATCCCCTGGAGAACTGTCTTAGAATACAGACTCCTTGACTCCAGCCAGGCTTAAGGAATCAGGTGCGGCCCAGTCATCCAGAGATGTGAAGGAATCTGGTCTAAGGGAATACCAACTGCTATATTCTCAAGATAATAAAACTTTACCACTTTGTTATACCAAATCATCACAAAGCTTACCTAAGCCACATATAGGAATCTACCCTGTGCCTGCACAACTGCCTTCACAGAACCTACATTTAAAAGTATGCCCTCTGTGTTCCCAAGACTTAAGAACATCGCTGTAGCTTATGTGAAATTGCTTTAAATAAAAGAAGACATACATGTGGCCAAGCATATTAAAAAAGGCTCAACATCACTATCATTAGAGAAATGCCAACCAAAAACACAATGATATAAATTTCACACCAGTCAGAATGACTATTATTAAAAAGGCAAAAAATAACAGATGCTAGGGAGGTTGAAGAAAAAAAGGAACACTTACACACTGTTGGTGGGAGTGTAAATTAGTTCAAACACTGTGGAAGACAACACAGCAATTCCTCAAAGAACTAAAGACAGAAATACTATTTGACCCAGCAATCTCATTACTGGATACGTATTAGTCTGTTTTCACGCTGCTGATAAAGATATACCCAAGACTGGGCAATTTACAAAAGAAAGAGGTTTAATGGACTTATAGTTCCATGTGGCTGGGGAAGCCTCACAATCATGGTGGAAGGCAAGGAGGAGCAAGTCACATCTTACATGGATGGCAGCAGGAAAAGAGAGAGCTTGTGCAGGGAAACGCCTCTTTATAAAACCATCAGTTCTCGTGAGACTTATTCACTATCACAAGAACAGCACAGGAAAGACTTACCCCCATGATTCAATTACTCCCACTGGGTCCGTCCCATGATACCTGGGAATTCAAGATGAAATTTGGGTGGAGACACAGACAAGCCATATCAGGGTATATACCCAAAGGTATATAAATTGTTCTGTTACAAAGACACTGCAGCACTATTCACAGTAACAAAGACTTGGAATCAACCTAAATGCCCATTAGTGGTAGATTGGATAAAGAAAATGTGGCACATACACACTATGGAATACTATGCAGTCATAAAAAGGAATGAGATCGTGTTGTTTGCAGGGACATGGATGGAGCTGGAGGCCATTATCCTTAGCAAACTAACACAGGAACAGAAAGCCAAATACCACATTTCTCGCTTTTAAGTGGGAGCTAAATGATGAGAACACATGGATATATAGCAGGGAACAATATACACTGGGGTCTGTTGGAGGGTGGAGGTTGGGAGGAGGGAAACGATCAGGAAAAATAACTAATGGATACTAGGCTTAATACCTGGATTATGAAATAATCTGTAAACAAATCCCCATCCCATGACACACATTTACCTACGAAACAAACCTGCACATGTACCCCTTAACTTAAAATAAAAGTTTAAAAAAGAAATCCTTCAAAAGAAAAAAAAAATAAAGAAAGGAATTGCTCTAGAGGGCAAGGTGCCTCACTTCTGCTCACTTTGGGGACCAGGCATAAAGCAGGCTGTCTTGACAAAGATCAGAGATCTTCTTTGTATCATTTTGTCTTGGCTGCCAGGAAGTTCAGAGCCAAATGTTGTACTTAAACTTTTGTCAATCAAGTTTTTTTTTTCTTTTTTGAGGCTCCAGGCTGGAGTGCAATGGCACAATCATAGCTCACTGTAGCTTTGACTTGGGCTCAAGTAATCCTCCCACCTCAGCCTCCTGAGTGGCTCAGACTACAGGCATGAGCCACCAAGCCCAGCTAATATTTTAAAAAATTATTTTAGAGATGGAGTCTTGCTATGTTGCCCAGGCTCATCTCAAACTCCTGACCTCAAGCAATCCTCCCACCTCAGCCTCTCAAGGTGCTGGAATTGCAGGCATGAGCCACCATACCGGGCCCCTCAATTGAGTTTCAACTACCATTATTTTAATTATTTTTCTTTATTTTGGGAGGGGATATTTTCAAACATTTTATTACAAAAGCAATTCCCATTTATTAAGGAAGATTTAGACAAACCAAAAGAAGGAAACTTAAATCATCCATTTTCCCTCTGCCCAGAGATAACCAGTATTAACAGGTTTATGTAAATCCTCCTAGACATTTTTGTCTGCTTCTTCCTTACATAGTATTTTATATTTCTTTAAAATACATAAATCTGTTTTTATTACAGTGCACATTCTTTAATAATGTCATTTTAAAGCTTCACAGGTATTTTATTGTCTGGACATTAAATAATTTTTTACCAATACCTCCCACTCTGTTATTATGCATTCCTAATGCTGATTTCCATTCTTAATTTTATAAGCATTTCAATAACAATCATACTTAGAATTAAAATTTTGAACATATACATGACATTTATTTATTCATTCTTCATTCATTTAGAGAAGAAATTCTTAAAAAGGAAAGTCAAATACACATTCCAGTAGGCTTCCACAGAATAGAACACTCACTGCCTGAAAAATTCTTCTCATCTTCCCATATTCCATTTCGTCCTTCTCCTCTACTCCTCCACAGCAGATCCTCTACAAGTTAGATTTCCTAAAGGATCAGTCTTGGACCTCTTCACACTTTTACTAAGTGGTCACGCATCTACTCACTCCACAGCATCTATGTGCAAAACTTCTAATGTTGTATTTCCAGCCCAAACCTTTCTTCTCAATTACAAAATCTTGTGTGGTGGTTTTAAAATACATTCACAAATTATTTGGTGGCTGTCTATTCAAGTGGGGGGCTTAATTCCCCACCCACTGAGTATGGGCTGAAATTGGTGACTCACTTCTACCGAATAGAATATGGCAGAAGTGATGAGTGGGACTTTTGAGACTAAAAGTATTACAGCTTCCCCTTTGCATTCTTTCATATCTCTCTCACTCTAGGAGAAGCTCACTGCCATGTCATGAAGACACTCAAGCACCCTAGAGAGAGGCCCACGTGGCGAGAAACTGTGGCCTTCGACCGAGAGCCAGCAGGGAACTGAGACCTTCTGCCAAAAGCCATGTAACTAAGCCATCTTGGAATCAGATCCTCTAGCCTTGGTCAAGCTTCAGATGATGGCAACCCTGGCCAGCATCTTGAATGCAATCTCATGACAGACCCTGGACTGGAATCACCTAGCTAAGCCACTCCAAAATTCCTGGCCAAGGAAACTGCAAGAGATAATAAATATTTGTTGTTTTAAAGCACCAAATGTTGGGGTGACTTGTTACAGAGCAATAGATAACTAATATAGATTTGCTGCTAAGTTTCATAATAATTTATTATGCAGCAAGAGATAAACACATACTATGTGTCTAACCACCTACTTGACATATCTACTGAGATAGCTCACAGACTCATTTCAACCTTAACCCATCAAAAAACTGAACTGTTGCTCCTCTCTCAAATCTATTCTGCCTCTAGTCTTTCCCAACAATGGGAAAGCACTTTCATCCATTCACTTGTTCATGCCAGGATGCTGAAATGAATCCTTTCTTCTAATACCACAGTCTAACCCTTCTATCAACTTTTGTTGGTTCTAATTCCTAAATACACCTTGAGTCCATCCACATCTCTTCAGTTCCACTGTGAACCCCCAGTCCAAGCTACTGTCATCTCTTGCCTCCACCCTAAGGCCAATAACCTTCTGACACTGTCTCCTAAATTCTCTTTTTATTCCTTCTAATCAACTCTCTGAACTTTGGAACAACTAAATTAACATGGTTCATAAGGCCCTGAATCATCTGACCACTCCTATGCCAAGCCTTGTCTTGAAACACTCACCCTCCTCAGTTTGCTCCAGCACACTGACCTTTGTGTTACTCTGACAAACCCAGCCCTTTCCTGCCTCAGGATATTGGTTCATGCTGCTATGCCTGCCTCCTTCACCCTGTTCTCAACCTGCTTAATTCAGATGAACATTGCAGGTTTAATTTTAAACATCTTCTCTTCAGAGCAGACTTCTGGACGACTCCTCCAGTCTCTAAAGGCAACCTGTTTTCCTTCCTTGTGCACCCAGTACTTATCTTAATTTGATTACATATTGTTTTGGGTAAGCCCAAGAGGGCAAGAAATGTCAACTTTGATCTCTATAGTATATGCAGCTCCAAATACAGGTTGTCAATCAAAAAAATATTGAATAAGTTTATTGAAAGTGTTTATTAAGTCTAAACACAGTGTGTATTCAATCTAGACCTCTAACTTGTCCATTTCAATAAAAAGAACATGAATCTGTTATATCTATTGCCTTTTCAACCTTCTGCAAAATTGCAAGACCATCTTCATCAAGATGATCCACTGTCTTTCTCATCTTTTTCACATGTTTAAGGATCCTTTAATTCTTGGCAAAGATGAAAATTGACTTCTAGAGACATTAAAAAGAAGAAAAACTGGTATAATAATAGTCCCTAAAGGCAGACCACAAAAGCAATTCTAAAGTTCATTAGAAAATTAAATTGGCCCCCGATTGATCTAAATAGGAACATTTTATCCTAGTGTTTAGAGTTGTGATGAGTAATCATTTCCCTTTCCAAAGCTCAGTGTTTTATAAAAACAGGGAGGATCATGACTCTGTGCAAGATTATTTTTTGGTGAAGAAATCAGAGACTCACTGATGGAAGAACCAAGAAATGCTAATAAAGGCATGCTGAAGCACAGTGTAAATCAACAGTGTCCTGTCTTTTAACTTCCAGTAAATAAGACACTGACTTGTAACCAGAGACAGAGTAGGTCTGGGAGCCAGCCGACTCTGTGGGTTCTGAGGCAGAGCCACACACAGGGAGCAGCCCCACAACAGTGTTCACAGTGACTATACAGAAAAGAAACTGTTAATAATGGCACTCCGGTAGAAAAAAATAGCAACCATCCATGCCTCACTCTTGCCACCTGCATTCATACACACAGACTCTCAGGCTAGCACCAAGGCTCTCAATTCAAAGATCATACAGGTTTATGTATATATATGTAATCACACCAAACTTTGATAAGTGGCACAGATTTTAACTTAATAGATTTATGGGAAATACATGGTGATAGAATATGATAAACTCAACTCTGTAACAAGCACATGTATATTCTTGCAAACAGAAATAAATGTTACTTGGTACAGGCCGGGCACCCATGGCTCACACCTGTAATCCCAGCACTTTGGGAGGCTGAGGCAGGTAGATCACTTGAGGCCAGGAGGTCAAGACCAGCCTGGCCTACATGATGAAACCCTTTCTCTATTGAAATACAAAAATTAGCCGGGTGTGGTGGTACACGCTTGTAATCTCAGCTACTGGGGAGGCTGAGGCACGAGAATCACTTGAACCCAGGAGGTAGAGGTTGCAGTGAGCTGAGATCACACCATTGCACTCCAGCCTCGGTGACAGAGCAAGACTCTGTCCCAAAAACAAACAAACAAAAAAAGAAGTGACTTGGTATAGAAAAATATATAATAGTCAGAGATTTGATATACTATAGCTTTGGTCACTCCATTTATTGTGACAAATAGGGTGCATATTTTTCTAATCTGTAGCTTAGAGTACAGTATTGTTAATATACTGTACTATTAACTATGATTTATTCATTTCTATAAACCAAGTAATAAAGTTAGACCATTTTTACTTTGGTAAATTCTTCAGTTCTCTAGAAGTGAAATCTTGGTAAAATAATTTAATCACAGGCACCTATAGCAATTTTATACATAATTCTTTAATTTGCAAATTACCAGTAGTCACTAAACTATTTTTTCTAAGCAATAAAAAGTAAAGAACATAATGCTATAAATGTTTAGGATACAATAATCATTCTAGAAAAATTCTAGAAATCTTTCTAGAAAAATTCAAATCAGAATGACACTGGGAAGCCTGGGCATGGTAGCTCACACCTATAATCCCAGCACTTTGGGAGGCCAAGGAGGGCGGATTGCTTGAGTCCAGGAGTTCGAGATCAGCCTGGGCAACACAGTGAGGCCTCTGTCGCTACAAAAAACTTTTTTTTTTTTTTTTTTTGAGACAGAGTCTCACTCTGTCACCAGGCTGGAGCACAGCGGCACGATCTCAGTTCACTGCAACCTACGCCTCCCGAGTTCAAGCGATTCTCCTGCCTCAGCCCCCTGAGTAGCTGGGATTACAGGCACACGCCACCACACCCAGCTAATTGTTATATTTTTAGTAGACACCAGGTTTCACCACATTGGTCAGGATTGTCTTAATCTCCTGACCTCGGGATCCGCCTGCCTCTGCCTCCCAAAGTGCTGGGATTACAGGCGTGAGCCACCGGGCCCGACCCAAAAAACTTTTTAAAAAAAAGCAGCTGGAAATGGTGGTGCACACCTGTAGTCCCAGCTACTTGGGAGGATGAGGTGGGAGGACTGCCTGAGCCCCAGAGTTCAAGACTGCAGGGAGCTGTGATCATGCCACTACTTTCAGCCTGGGTGACAGAGTGCAACACTGTCTCAAAAAAAAGAAAAACGACAGTGGGTATCAAAAACCCACTACAACTTATAAAAAGGCTGCTACCCTATGTGGGGGGGAAGAAAACATGCCATAAAAAGCCTGGCAGAACATGCTGATTGACAGAGACCAGACTGCACCAGACCAGAAGAGAGGCGCCCTCAAACAAAGAGGTGGAGCTAGGAAGCAAGGACTCCAACAACTAAGGCCTTCAATGGATACATTCCAACCAGCAAGCAACACCCACGCAGCCGCCTGGCAGGGCAAGGCTAGATTCCACCAACCAGATGAATTCACCCTAAAAATGAATCACAGTCACAGCTTTATCAAAGGTCAAAGTGAAACACCGAGAATGAGTAGCCAGGCAAAAGCAAACAAGGGTACAGATATACAGCAATCAAAGACAACTCAAACAAGGCCACATATCCAAACAAAGAGCCTGGAAAAAAAAAAGTCACCATGACACCCAACCACCAGGAAACTGTGAAGTGATCTTGAGATTGATAATAATGAAATTAGAACACCCTTTAAGCTTGAGGAAAGAAATCCAGAAGCTTAAGGAAAGAAATCACTTTTAGATCTGTGCTAGATAGCTAATGTGCATTTCCCTAGCCATAATTAAATATTCTAACATGCTTATAAACCCTGAGTTATTAATGTTTACACACTTGCATAAATATCATTTAGCTCTCATAACCATAAAATGCACCCCAGTCTCATCTGTTAATAGTTCTAAAAGGATCACAGCACTTAGGATATGGCTGACGCATTTAACAAACATAATCCAAATGTTAATTCTAGATAACCAACTAAAGATACAGTCCTTCTGGGACATGTATTTTACGTAAAATATTTTCAAAAAACATTCAAGTGTGATATGTTAGCATAGCGCACTACTAGAAGTCTCATACTATGTAGCTACTGCCTAAAAGAAGGAAAAACTCCTTGTTTAACTATGGGAGAAAACATGGAAAGGATATTTCATCAAGATTGAGGAATTCCAATACTTTTTAAGTATTTACTTTTAGTTACTTTTTTTTTTTTTTTTTTGAGATGGAGTCTCACTCTGTCACCCACGCTGGAGTGCAGAGGCACAATCTCAGCTCACTGCAACCTCCGCCTCCCAGGTTCAAGTGATTCTCCTGCCTTAGTCACGCAAGTACCTGGGATTACAGGCGCAGGCCACCACACCCAGTTAATTTTTGTATTTTTAAGGCTGGGCGCGGTGGCTCACACCTGTAATCCCAGCACTTTGGGAGGCAGAGGCGGGCGGATCCCAAGGTCAGGAGATTAAGACCATCCTGACCAACATGACAAAAATTAGCTGGGTGTGGTGGCACGTGCCTGTAGTCCCAGCTACTCTGGGGGCTGAGGCAGGAGAATCACTTGAGCCCGGGAGGCGGAGGTTGCAGTGAGCCGAGATCACGCCACTGCACTCCAGCCTGGTGACAGAGTGAGACTTCATCTAAAAAAAAAAAAAAAATTGTGTTTTTAGTAGAGATGGGGTTTCACCATATTGGCTAGGCTGGTCTCGAACTCCTGACCTCAAGTGATCCGCCCGCCTTGGCCTCCCAAAGTGCTGGGATTACAGGAGTGAGCCACCATGCCAGGCATCTTTTAGTTACACTTTAACATCCATGCTCTTTTTTGTCTCCACTGATTCATTTTTTAATTTTGTTTCGTCCGTCATATGTATTTTTGTAAGCCACTGAACCTGAAACAAAGTATAGAGTTATTAACAAATGTAAAATATTTACCTTATTCCATGAACTAAACTAAAATTATTCAACCAAAAATAAAAAACTAAAAGAAGATTGAGGCATTCCTTAGCGTTATCCTATTCTTGGTTTCTTTGCCTTCTCTCCATCATGGGAGTTGAGAGTACCTAATTATATAAATCAAATAAAAGAAAGAAGAAAAATCCATAGATGCCATATGATCTGCCAAGAAGTACTTTATTTTATAGTAAGAAGATGCAGTGTAAGCAAATGGATAACACATACACCCACAGTAATTCAAAGGCTTTCCATCCCAGGACCTGTTCACAAATGCAGACCTTTGAAAATATTCTGCAAGCACTGAGTGGCTAATATTTGTGTAATTTGAAGAAAAGAACTAGAAATAATATAACCATAAGAAATGGATATTTTTAGGAATAATGAATGAAATTAATTTTGTAGTAACAATGAAGATGATGACAGCAGTAGCAGAAATAACTAACACATAGAGTGCTTACCATGTTAGGGGCATGGTACCACCTCCCAACTATTATCCTATTTTTTGTCATTGGGATATAATTCACATGCCATAAAATCCATCCGGATTTAAAGGATGTATGATTCTGTGGTTTTTTAGTGTATGCACAAAGTTATACGACAATCATCCAATCTTAATTCCAGACACTTTCATCACCCCAGAAAGAAACCCATTAGCAGTTACTCCCCCATTCCCTGCCAGCCTCCCAGCCCTAATAAACCACTAGCCTACTTTATCTCTTTATGGATTTTCCAGTGGCAGACATTTCATATAAATGGAATCATATGATATGTCACCTTTTGTGCCAGACGTCTTTCACTTAGCATTATGTTTTCAAGGCCCATGCATGTTGCAGCTTGTATCAGTCCTGCATTTCCTGTGTGGCTGAATAATACTCCATTATATGAAATGACCATATTTTGTTGATCCATTCGTCGGCTGATGGGCATTTTGGTTGTTTCCACTTTTTGCCTATTATGAATACTGCTGTTATGAATATCCATGTACAAGTTTTTGTGTGAACATATGTTTTCGGTTTTCTTGGGCATGAAACTTAGAGAGAAATTACTGAGTTATATGATAACTCAATGCTTAACTTTTTGTAGAACTGCCAAAATATTTTCCAAAACTGCTACAGTATTTTACATTTTCACAAGCAATATAAGGTTCTAATTTTCCCACATCCTTGCCAACACGTATTTCTTTCCATTTTTATTACATCCATACCAGTGGGCGCAAAGTAGAAAAATCTCGCTATGGTTTTGATTTGCATTTCCCTAAGTGACTAATGATGTTGACCATCTTTTCATGGGCAATAATTATTAGCCATTTGTTTATCTTTTCTGGAGAAATATCTATTCCTTTGCTCATTTTTCAATTGGGTTATCTTTAGATTGTCGAGTTATAAGAATTCTTGGCTGGACATGATGACTCACGCCTATAATCTCAGCACTTTGAGAGGCTAAGGTGAGCATATCACCTGAGGTCCAGAGTTCAAGACCAGCCAGGCCAACATGCTGAAACACGTCTCTACAAAAACAGAAAAATTAGCCAAAATTAGCCAGGCATGGTGGTGCATGCCTGTAGTCCCAACTACTTGGGAGGCTGAGGGAGGAGAATCGCTTGAACCTGGGAGGCAGAGGTTGCAGTGAGCCGAGATCACACCACTGCACTCCAGTCTGGGTGACAAAGCAAGACTCCATCTCAAAAAAAAATAAAATAAAAAATACAAAGACTTCTTTATCTATTCCTGATACTAGACCTTTATCAGATACCTAATTTGCAACTATTTTCTCCCATCCTCTGGCCTGTCTTTCACTTGCATTATCTTATTTTAATCCTCACAACAGCCATGAGGTATTATTGTGGCTATTACTGTCCCATTTAACAGATGGGAAAACAGAGCTGACATACACAACTAATAAGAACTGGAGCAGAGTCCAACCCAGGCAATCTGCCCCCAAGCATCCGTAGGATATACTGTCAGAAGCACTGAGCTCGTTAGATGCTATAGCAATAGGCACTAAATAAAATAAGCAGGATTAAAAATGATTAACTTAAAAGAAACAGTATTACTGGTGCTTTGCACAGAAATACCAGAAGGCCCTTCTTAACTTGAGGAGGAAGACTGGCTTAAAATAAAGCACATTCAGCCTTAAAAGGAAGGCAAAACTTGGCCTTTAAACACCGTCTATTCTTTTCAATTGTAGGAAACTTTCTTTCTTATTGAGTTATGTAGTTGAAACAAAGGAATTCAGAATACAAATGGTATTTTTGCTGAGATGCAAACATTGTAAATAGTCACAGTGGGTGTTCTGTTAGGTGGAGGCCTATTTCTTAGTCAACAACCCCCTCTTTTCAAAATGTATGCCTCCTCAGCCCTATGCACCCACTCTCTGAGATGATGAACAAAGCAGAGTTTTAGCAACTAAGATATCACTCCAATCTGTCACTCCTTCTTCTACCCTTATTTCTGCCACCAGCTATGTGAAATATAAAAGTTAATCTGCGGCCGGGCGCAGTGGCTCACGCCTGTAATCCCAGCACTTTGGGAGGCCGAGGCGGGCAGATCACCTGAGGTCAGGAGTTCAAGACCAGCCTCAACATGGAGAAACCCCATCTCTACTAAAAATGCAAAATTAGCCGGGCGTGTTAGCACATGCCTGTAATCCCAGCTACTTGGGAGGCTGAGGCAGGAGAATTGCTTGAACCTGGGAGGCGGAGGTTGCGGTGAGCCGAGATCGCACCATTGCACTCCAGCCTGGGCAACAAGAGCGAAACTCCGTCTCAAAAAAATAAATAAATAAATAAAATAAATAAGAGTTAATCTGCAAAGAACTTTAGTATGTCTGTAGAATTAGGTTCATGGTAAATAATGGGTAATAGGGGGATTTAAAAAAGCATGCTAGATCTACTAATACTGGCATGGAAAGGAATTCAGTATATTTAGCTAAGGAAAAACAAAACCTGTAAACAATATAAATAATATCGTCTTGTATTTATTAAAAATAGGCAATATAAATTCATATCTTAATACTCATATTAGTAAATGCACACAAACAAAAAAATAATCAGTGGGGAGAGAAGACCCTATTGAACTTGACTCTATTCTGGCACAGTGAAGAGACATGATAGGTGCAGAATAAGTGGGAGGCCCCCTTGCAGGGATGAGTCAGGGGACTGGGGACAGTGCTAGGTGGGGAGTTTGACTGGGGAAGTACACCTGTCAAACAGTAATGCACGTGTCCTAAGGTGAGCTCAGGGAGGACAGAAACATCCCATGGAGCAAAAGGGCAAAAGCTCACTTGATCTTGATTTTCAGTACGAATACAGGCCCCATGTAAGTCTGAAATCCAGTGGGGCAGTCAAATCATAAAGCTCCAAAATGATCTCCTTTGACTCCATGTCTCAAATCCAGGTAATGCTGATGCAAGAGGTGGGTTCCCATGGTCTTGGGCAGCTCCGCCCCTGTGGTTTTGCAGGGTACAGACCCTCCTGGCTGCTTTCACAGGCTGGCATTGTCTGCGGCTTTTCCAGGTGCACGATGTTAGCTGTCAGTGGATCTACCATTCTGGGGTCTGGAGGATGATGGCCCTCTTCTCACAGCTCCATTAGGCAGTTCCTCAATGGGAATTCTGTGTGGGGGCTCCCACCTCATATGTCCCTTCCACGCTGCCCTAGCAGAGGTTCTCCATTAGGGCTCTGCCCCTGCAACACACCTCTGCCTGGACATCCAGGCATTTCTATACATCCTCTGAAATGTAAGTGGAGGTTCCCAAACCTCAATTCTTGACTTCTGTGCACCTACAGGTCCAACACCATGCATAAGTCTCCCAGGGTTGGGGTTTGCACCCTTTGAATCAACGGCCTGAGCTATATGTTGGCCCCTTTTAGCCATGGCTGGGACACAGGGCACCAAGTCCCAAGACTGCACAAAGTAGCAGGGCCCTGGGCCTGGCCCACTAAACCACTTTTCCCTCCTAGACCTCCTGGCTTGGGATGGGAGGGGCTGCCATGAAGACCTCTGACATGCCCTGGAGCCATTTTCCCCACTGTCTTGGGGATTAACATCTTCCTGGGAAGCCCTCCAAGTTGTTCAAAGCTCTGCCTATTACCCAGTTCCAAAGTCACTTCCACATTGTCGGGTATCTTAATTAGCAGTACCCAACTCTACCAGTACAAATTTCTTGCATTAGTCCATTTTCATACTGCTGTGAAGAAATACCAAAGACTGGGTAATTTATAAAGAAAAAGAGGTTTAATGGACTCACAGTTCCACATGGCTGGGGAGGCCTTGCAATCATGGCAGAAGGTGAAGGAGGAGCAAAGGCATGTCTTACACGGTGGCAGGCAAGAGACCATGTGCAGGGGAACTGCCCTTTATAAAACCATTAGATCTCATGAGACTTCAATATCACAAGAATAGCACGGGAAAAACCTGCCCTCATGATTCAATTACCTCCCACCAGTTTCCTCCCACAACACGTGGGAATTATGGGAGATACAATTCAAGACGAGATTTGTGTGGGGACACAACCAAACCATATCAGAGGGTTCCCCACTAGGAGTAGAGTGTAATTTGTTTTTGTTTTGTTTTGTTTTTTGAGATGGAGTCTCGCTCTGTTGCCAGGCTGCAGTGCAGTGGCGCAATCTCAGCTCACTGCAACCTCAATCTCCTAGGTTCAAGCGATTCTCCTGCCTCAACCTCCCAAGTAACTGGGACTACAGGTGTGTGCCACCACAATCAGCTAATTTTTGTATTTTTAGTAAAGACAGGGTTTCACCATGTTGGCCAGGATGGTCTCGATCTCTTGACCTTGTGATCTGCCCACCTCAGCCTCCCAAAGTGCTGGGATTACAGGCGTGAGCCACCATGCCCAGCCCAGGTTATAATTTTTATGCGATGAAATGTTTGACTTTCAAAATACAACTACACAATACTGTATTTAAAAAGAAAGAAAACAACTAAGGGTAGCACTCTGTCAGATGGTCCTACAAACATTACAAGCCATAGAAATGAATAAACAAATATGAATAAAATGAATGAATGAACAGATGTGGGTAAGTTTTAGTGACTTCCCAAACTTCTTAAAGTTATGAGAAAAATAATGCATGTCCTCACATATGTGAATTTGAGCACAGGCAGAAATTCTATAACCTCCACATCAATTTTTTTAAAAAGCTCTCAATCCAAAAAAAGTTTATGAACACTATCTTAAGAGAATTCTGTAAGGTCTCATTTTATGAAAGGTCAAAACAGAAATTAAAAGATAAAACAAAACAAAATCCCTTAAGTCACACACAGTAAGAAGACACCTTGTAAGTCACAAAAGAACTGTCATTAGGTCTCTCTTAGATCCTGATCTGTAATTTCCAAACTGCTACTAAACGGACCCTAACTTTAAAAAACTTTGTCATTTATTCATTTATAATCCTTTTTTTTTCTTTTTTTGCGACGGAGTTGCCCAGGCTGGAGTGCAATGGCATGATTTTGGCTCACTGCAACCTCCCCCTCCCAGGTTCAAGCGACTCTCTTGCCTCAGCCTCCTGAGTAGCTGGGACTACAGGCACGCACCACCACACCCAGCTAATTTTTGCATTTTTAAAGTAGAGATGGGGTTTCACCATGTTGGTCAGGCTGATCTAAAACTCCTGATCTCAGGCAATCCGCCTGCCTCAGCCTTCCAAAGTGCTGGGATTACAGGCATGAGCCACCCAGCCATGCTTATCATGTATATTCCTTAATGGTAAAGATATGTTTCTCTTTCCTAAGGCCAAAAAACAAGGAATCTAGCATATAAAAATTAACAAATTAACATACACAAACAAATTATTTGGATCATTGCTTTAAAAAATATCTATTGAGCATTTAATCTGTGCCAGGCTCATTGTTCCTTTAATGTCATATGTCTTTCTGGTTTGATATATGTCACAGTTTTCTTTCTTCTACACACTGCAGGATAAAGAAACTGAAGAAACCAATGGCCAGAATTAGGTTATCTTCAATGTCCATGTGATAATTCCCAACAGCCTGTACCATGGCTTTTTACGAGACATGAAAAGGGAAAGTAGCAACAAGCTTATAGGATCGCAGTCTTTAGATCACTAAGGATTATCAGTAATAAAAGAAACAGAAGGCGGGGTGCGGTGGCTCACACCTGTAATCCCAGCACTTCAGAAGGCCAAGGCAGGTGGATCACGAGGTCAGGAGTTCAAGACCAGCCTGGCCAACATGGTGAAACCCCATCTATACTAAAAATACAAAAATCAGCCAGGCGTGGTGGCGGGTGCCTATAATCCCAGCTACTCAGAAGGCTGAGGCAGGAGAATCACTTGAAACTAGAAGGCAGAGGGTGGAGTGAGCCGAGATGGCACCACTGCACTCCAGCCTGGGCAAAAGAGTGAAACTCCATCTCAAAAAAAGAGAAAGAAACAGAAACTTCTCCTTATACAGGGGTTTTCACATTCTTAGGATTTTTCTCCTGGGCCACCCCCCCAACAAATAACTGTCTTCTTGAAGATAAGTTTCTCCTTGAAAAATAAAAGCACGTAGAATTTATCCATATAAGAACAAAAGATTCAGGCAGTATCTAACCTTGTAGGTTACTACGCTATCGCTACATCTGTTTGTCTATGACAAAATCCTTACTTAATTCTAACAGTAACTTGAGTTTTTCAGAAATGCATAATAGAAAATATTCTATTATTCTAAATAATTTAGAGATTATTTAACAACAATTGCATTGTCTATATAATAATTGAGGAAAGTCATAAAAAGAACATATCTATAAAATAAAATTAACATCTGTAAAATTGACCAAAAAAAGTGACAGGTCTGACTAATGTATCTATAATTATCTTGGAAGGATTTTTTTTTTTTAACAAATCCTTGACTCATATATAATCCTTTATTAAAAACGCAGGTAGAAGGGCCGGGCGCAGTGGCTCACACCTGTAATCCCAGCAATTTGGGAGGCCGAGGCAGTCAGATCACTTGAGGTCGGGAGTTCAAGACCATCCTGGCCAACATGGTGAAACCCCCATCTCTACTAAAAATACAAAAAATTAGCCGGGCATGATGGCACGCGCCTGTAGTCCCAGCTACTCTGGACACTGAGGCAGGAGAATCACTTGAACCTGGGAGGTGGAGGTTGCAGTGAGCCAAGATTGCACTACTGCACTCCAGCCTGGATGACAGAGTGAGACTCCGTCTAAACGAAAAACAAACAAACAAACAAAAATGCCGGTAGAGATACCATCTCACATCACTCAGAATGGCTATTATCAAAAAGTCAAAAAAGAATAGGCACTGGTGAAGTTGCAGAGAAAAAGCAACACATACACACTGTTGGTAGGAGTGTAAATCAGTCCAACCATTGTGAAAAGCAGTGTGGCAATTCCTCAAAGACCTAACAACAGAACGACCATTCAACCCAGAAATGTCATTACTGGGTATAAACCCAAAGGAATATAAATCATTCCATCGTGATGACACATGCATGTGTATGTTCACTGCAGCACTATTCACAACAGCAAAGACATGGAGTCAACCTAAATGCCCATCAATGGTAGACTGGATAAAGAAAATGTGGTACAGATACACCACAGAATACATGCAGCCATAAAATACAATGAGATCATGTTATTTGCAGAAACACAGATGAAACTGAAGGCCATTATCCTTAGCAAGCTAACGCAGGAACGAAAAATCAAATACCGCATGTTCTCACTTTTAAGTGGCAGCTAAATGATGAAAACACACGGACACATAGAGGGGAACAACAGATACTGGGACCTACCAGAGGCTGGAAGACGGAAGGAAGGAGAGGATCAGGAAAAATAACCAATGGCTATTAGGCCTAGTACCTGGGTGATGAAATAATCGGTACAACAAATCCCTATTACACAAGTTTACCTCTATAACAAACCTGTACATGTACCCCAGAACTTAAAATCAAAGTTGAAATATATATAGGTAAAAATTTATTGATAGCAACATCTCCCACGGGTATACTCTCCTGGCTTTCAAGTAAATAAACATGAGCTGTACTGCTTTAACACATCAACTTTTATATTCATGTGATGATTACACTGTTTATTGTGTCAGAAATAGAATGCGATGCACATAAATCTCTATCAGCTGCCATAATATTTTAAGTTAGTGAAAATAAATTCCCAGGCTAGGTGCGGTGGCTCACGCCTGTAATCCCAGCACTTTGGGAGGCCAAGACGGGTGGATCACCTGAGGTCAGGAGTTCAAGACTAGCCTGGCCAACATGGCGAAACCCCGTCTCTACTAAAAATACAAAAATTAGCCAGGCGTGGTGACACATGCCTGCAGTCCCAGCTATGCAGGAGGCCAAAGCAGGAGAATCGCTTGAACCCAGGAGGCAGAGGTTGCAGTGAGCCGAGATCACGCCACTGCACTCCAGCCTGGGTGACAGAGCAAGACTCGGTCTCAGAAAAAAAGTAAAAATAAAAATAAAAATAAAACTTTCTTCCATGAATGAAACGATCATTGAATCCACAGATCACCAAAAAAATACCTTAAGTAATCTCTGAACTTCTTCACTTTTCATAAAATAGGAGTCATTTAAATCTCACTTTTAGTTTGGCTACTCATTTTCTTCCCAAGTACATTTGAATGTTTGTCGCTTAGTAACAATCCTGCCAATGACACGGAGAGAAAGCCATTAAATCACATTAACGGAAGCATGCAGTTTCAGAATAAAATGTGAAAAATGGAGAATCCTAAGTGGTTTATGTACATGCTTTTGTCACAAGAAAGTTGACCATCTACTCCTCATGATCTACTCCAGAATTCCAATCCTAGGCTGTCCCTAAGGTTGCAAGTACTTGAGTAACATTCCTTCCCTTTTTCCCCATCATCAGACAAACATATGCATCATAACACACACATGAACTGGAAAAGCTTCTTCTAACATTATTTTTAAAATTAATTATTAAATCAACTGCTAAAAGAAAGGGATGAAATTTATTTCAGGAGAAAGCAGGAATGATTGGAGAATTATCCACCACTCTCAATTCTTTCTGCAGATGCTCTTTTTTAAAAGAAGTGAAAATCAAGAGCTATGCAATGTGGCAAGCAGAATAATACATCCTCTTCCTCTCCACTTGCAAAAGAGGCCCATGTCCTGTGAGTACCTTAGGTTACACAGCAAGGGGTAAATTGAGGTTGCAGATGAAAGTATTGTTTGCTAATCAACTGACTTTAGGGTAGAAGGTTATCTTGGGTTAGCCAGGTGAGCCCAGTGAAATCACAAGGGGCCTTCTAAGTGGAAAAGGAAGACAGGTGAATAGCAGAGCGAGCAACAAGCCACATGAGAAGGACTCAACCCACCACTGTTGGTTTTGAAGACTAAAGAGAGCCATGAGCCAAGAAACATGGGCAGCCTGTGGAGGCTAGAAAAGACCATGGAAAGGAGTCTCCTCTGGAGCTTCCAGAAGGAACATGGCCCTGTCAACACCTTCATTTTAGCTCAGTAAGACCCGTGTCAGACTTCTAACCTTCAGAAATGTGAGACACTAAAGTTGTGTTGTTTTAAGCCATCAAATCTGTGCTAATTGGAAACAACCACAAAATGAAACAAATACACCGACTCATCTGCAACGCTTCTCAGTCATTCATCCCTACCTGTGAATCACAAATTGGGAAACAGAAAATCAGAAGTAAAAACGCGAAGCGGGGAGAGCAAAGCTGTAGGTGCCTGAGCTTCTAGCCCCAGCTGGCTATAAGTACATTAGCACCCACACACAAAATCCACACCAGGAGTCATCCCACACAAACCAACCCAAAACAAAGGACATTTGACCCAAATCACTCCTTTTACCTCTCAGGGGGAAACATAAGGGAGACAGTGGGGAGAAGCAGGTCCCAATCAGAGGCAATTTCTGCAGGTACCATTTGAGTTCCTAATCAACAAACCAATAGCACAGACCCAACGAGAGGGAGACTCTCACATGCAAGTTCCTTTCATCACACTTACACTGAAAAGAAGAGTGAGCTCAGCTTTAAGCAGTGGAATCACAAATATTGAAATCCATGAAGAGAGCTTTGCCATAACTCAATTTAATGCATCAACAGAGCCCAGATATTCCCAGGCTACCAACCTCAACATCCAGGTCCTCAATAGCATTCTCTGAAGGTACTACAATAACCTCCCATACTATCTACCCTTGTATTTGCTTCCTAAACACCTCTGACAGATTCACCTTCTTCTGATCACAAAATATCTTACGCTCCAAACCTCCAAACATCACCCATTGCCTTTAAATTCAGATACATCTATATGCTACAGGGCTAAATGCCTACCTAGCATGGTATTCAGTATGCTTTCTAGAGCTACCCCCTATTAATTCTGTACCCTCTACCTGGAACATTTTCCTCCAGACTGTAATGGGAGTTGAGTGAGTTTGTATCTCTGCCCATCTGCAGTTTTGGCTACTGCACAAATTCCTACCAACTGAGTTGGGACCTAGACGCTGTCTTGAGAGGGGAGATGTAAGGCCCAGGTGGAAAATAAACAAATAGTAATAATGCTACAAAGAAACAGGTCCAACAAGGCCAAGTCAGTCCTCAACCATCTTACACCTCACCAGTTCTGGAAAACCAAGCTCTCTGTGCGTCGATTTCAAAATGATTTTGAAGTTGTAGGTGTTAGGTCACTATACCAATGGACATATGTATAGAAATATTTCAGTGCTTCTCAAAGTGGGAAAATTAAAGATGGACAGACCCCTTCCTAACATCTGACTCAAAAGCCTAGAAAACATATAGAAAAGAAGCAAATAATACAGTTCTGTAAGATACTGTGTTTTGTGTGCCATGGTTTCTCTATTTTTAGATTTAAATACCATTGTGTGTTGATCAATTATTATGTATAACCATTAAAAAATCTTTTGAAAACATAAAATTAAAAGTGCTAAGTACTGAGAAACTTATTCAAAATCATGTTTCAAATAGCAAACCATACCCAAAAAATTAAAAATATTTTTTTAAAAAAATAGCAAACCCATATAATGCAAAACCTAAGAGAAACTGAGCACTTAACAAAATAAGCATAAATATAACACATTACTTAGCATAAAAAACTCATTCTAAATGACCTGGCACACAGTAGGTCCTCAATACACCTTTGTTTTAAAGTCCTGACTCAGTGCAAACTCATCAGCCTCATAGGTCAGATGTTGTAAGGACCCAAGATATTGCATCGCGTGGAAATCAACTTTCACATCACATAAAAAATGGCATGTCATTTTTTTCCTTCTCTACCGTATTTCTAAAACTATTCAGGTGTTGATGCAGACCTTTTTCCATGTCTTGGCAAAGTATAATTTGAACAGGCAGTTTCTCATGACCTTCAAGTCTGTGTTCAACAATGAAATCATTTGGCTTTATATCCTATCCAGTTGTTAATCACAAACAACAAAAGAAGAACTTTCACACAGAAAATGTGAAACCTATGCTGGCCAGCACTCACTCTGGGTCACTCCAGGTCACATTCACTTGTAGCTAAGTTCACTGAAGACCATGCAATGACCTCAGCTATTTAGAAAATACATTCAAAATTTTCCTGGAGAAGAAAAATACAGCTATGTGACTTTAAGACAAGTGCTCCTGGAGGTCAGCAGTCTGAAAAGGGTACAATGAACAACATGGCTGGGTCCTGGGCAGATAGGGGGTGGTGTGCACAGGTCACTGGGTGCCCCCGGATGGGCGGGCACATCACCTATCCTCCCTCAGTTGGCTCCTTCACTAAGTGCCTGAGCAGGAAATTTCTACCCTGGCATGGAATGCCCACACCAGGATCTCAGCATTCCCACCCCACCCATGTAGGAAGGAATCCAGCTATTCTAGCAAGATTTAACTTTATATAAATCAGCTCCAATGAGTTGATATGTTTAATAACAAAGCAAACATTCACAACTCTATTTTACTCCTTTTCTTTTTTTTCTTGCCATTATTATGATTACTATAATTAATTTGGCTTTGATTTTTATTCTTTTAAGTAAGAAAGTGGCAGCATAAAGGAAAAAAAAAATTCCAGGAATTGACCTGTGTCTCTCTAATAAAAACAGCCAGTTCTGGCTGGGTGAGGTGTCTCACATCTGTAATCTCAGCACTTTTGGGAGGCCAAAGTAGGAGGATCACTTAAGCCCAGGAGTTCAAGACCAGCCAGGGCAACATAGTGAGACCCCATCTCTACAAAAAAAAAAAAAAGAAAATTAGCCAGGTGTGGTGTCACACACCTGTGGTCCCAGCTACTTGGAAAACTGAGGTGGGAGGATCACTTGCGCCCAGAAGGTTGAGGCTGCATAAGCCATGGTCATACCATTGCACTCCAGCCTAAGTAACAGAGTGAGACCCTGTCTCTAAAAAAGATAAATAGATAAATAAATAAATTTTTTTTAAACAACAAGGGACTTATTTCCTTATCAGCCCTGCAATGCCCCTTTTAGCATCCAGAAATAGATCCACCTGGTCTTCCCTGGAAGATTCTGGACTTCCCTGGAAGACTCCTGGATGGTTTTAACTCAAACATAGCCCTCTGGATTAAGCTCACAATTAAAACTAATATTTCCCTGCCTGCCAAGCTAAAATTTTTCCCTGGAGCATTAATAATTAGCTCAAAATCAAGGACAAAATTAGTAGGGCAACACATAAGGTGTTTTTCCCCCTTCCTAACATCAGCCAGTCTTTTTAGCCACAAACTAAAAGCTAGTCTTTCTGAAATCCAGCAAGCCCCTAAGTCAGACTATGGTGTAAAGAAAGTGGGCGGAAAGTCAGATTAGGCAGGGACATTAAGTGCCATCTGCCATGGCTTTAATCCCATAGTACAATCTGAAGACTCTTTCTTAGGACACCCTGGGCAGCAGCATAACAAGAATATTTACTTGTCCAGTCTCTTCAACCGGTGAAGTTAAATTCATTACTTTTTATACAGACAGGTCTTCAAAATATTTCTATTCTCCTGGTCTGATCTCTCCTCTTCTTTCATCAATCAAAGTCAAAAGAAAAGTTGGCTAATAATATCTTAGTTTGGTCCTTCCCCAAGAAGCAGACCCTGAGACAAGCATTCAAGTATAAGTAGTTTATTTCAGAAGTGATCCCAGGAAACACTGGTAGGGAGTAGAGAAAGGAGACAAAGAAGGAAAGGTGGCCAATAATAAAAAGGTCATTATCAAGCAAGTTACCATTCAATCACAACCCAACTGGGAACTTGGAGATGCAGTGTAAAATGTTCATCTCAAAAGTAGCTGACCTGAGATGCAAGAGAGCTGGAGAATTTATACTACAGCAGCAGTCACTGGCTATGGGTTGCTGGACGCTGACACTTCCTGCCAGCCCTGAGTGTGAACTTTCCAGCTAGAGAATGCCCTCAGGCAAAGGCATGCCGGTGTGGGCAGCTGGAAGTCCCAGTGCACCAGAAGTACTGACAGCAGGGAGTGGGGTCAACAGCAGCCTCTGCTACAGCTAGGATTGGGGTTATCTCCAAAAGGGCACTTAAACCAGGTCTGGCACAGTGGCTCACGCCTGTAATCCCAGCACCTTGAGAGGCTAAGGTGGATGGATCACTTGAGGTCAGGAGTTCGAGACCAGCCTGGCCAACGTGGTGAAACCCCGTTTCTACTAAAAATACAAAAATTCGCAAGGCATGGTGGCAGGCACCTGTAATCCCAGCTACTCGGGAGGCTGAGACAGGAGAATCCCTTGAACCCGTGAGGTGAAGGTTGCATTGAGCCAAGATCATGCTACTGCACTCCAGCCAGGGTGACCAAGTGAGACACAAAGAAAGGAAGACAGGAAGAAGGAAAGAAAAGAAAGAAAACAAAGAGAGAAAAGAGAGGAAGGGAAAAAAGAAGGAAGGAAGAAAGAAAGGAAGGAAGGGAGGGAGGGAGGGAGGTGGGGAGGGGAGGGGAGGGGTGGGGAGGGGAGGGGAGAGGTGGGGAGGGGAGGGGAGGGGTGGGGAGGGGACGGGAGGGGAGGGGAGGGAAGGGAAGGGAAGGGAAGGGAAGGGAAGGGAAGGGAAGGGAAGGGAAGGGAAGGGAAGGGAAGGGAAGGGAAGGGAGGGGAAAAAAGAAAAGAAAAGAGAAATAAAAGGGTACTGAAACCAGAGGCAATCATTTCTGTTACAGGACATATATCACTGAATACAAAGTTGTATTCCTTTCCACAAAATTATCCTTATATTTAAATTTTGGAAGGTTTCATATTATACAGCAACATTGGGAAAAACACAATAATCCAAAAGGATCTCAATCAATGTTCTACTCAGAGGCTGTTAAACATCAAGCGATGAAATGTAATACAGACTTGGCTACTGAGGGATGAATTTCAACTTTAACTGTTGAATGGCAGAGTAACTAAAAAAGAAAAAAAAAAAAAAAAAGATGTGTAGACAAAGGTTTTTACCAGAATCTTCAAATGTGGCAATGCAAATAAAAAAAATATAATAGATGCTCATCATGGCTAGTAATTACAGAAATTGAAAACAAAACTGTATTTTGGGTACTCACAATTCAATACTGGCTGGGCCTCAGAGATACTGACATATTTATATAAACTGATGACATTAAACGTGTTACAGTCCTCTGAAGGGCATATCAGAAACCCTAAAACTAACCTCTCATCCCATAAATTCTGTTTCTAGGAATTTATCAGAAATGAATACCTGAAATGAAGGATGGTGCCAACAACAATAATAATAGTGGCAAGTATTTACACTGCACTCATCAGAGCAGTGCCAGGCTGTTCTACCGACTTTATATCAGGGGTTCTCAACTGGGAGTGGTTTTGCCCCTGCAAGACACCTGGCAATGTTTGGAGACATTTTTATTTGTCACCACTGGGGAACAGTGGCCAGGTATGCTGTCCAGCATCCCCAAAGCACAGGACAGCTCCCACAGCAAAATGGAACTGTCTCACGGTGGACAAACCTGCCTTATATCTATCCCCTCATATAATCCTTACAACAACCCTGGGGTACTTGTATTATCTCCATTTTACAGATCAATAAAGATAATTTTTGTTGTACTATTATCCATAATTTTGAAACTAGAAGTAAACTAAAAACAAAAACAGGAAAACCGTTAAATAAATGATGGTATAACTACCTAACAGAAAAAAATGGAAAATGCTTATGAAGTAATGTCAAACTAAAACACCAGAACTAAAAATTAGAAATATTACATAATTCCAATTATTTTTAAGTACGAGTATAAAGACTAAATGGGAAAATAACAAATGAAAGTTACTGTTGTATTAATATGGTAGAAATAGAAATGGATGCTTCTTTCTTTTCTAATTTTTAAAATGTTATTGCAATTTTTAAAAGAAAAAGCACTCAACAATGAAGATAAGAATACTGGAATCTTCTACTGAGGAGGCTGAAGCGGGAGGATCACTTGAGCCCAGGAGTTCAAGGCCTTCCTGGGCAACATAGTGAGACCCCATCTCAAAAAACTAAAGAAAGAAAGAATACTGGAATGTTTTTTAAACAACACAAGAGTTAACAGAATAAGAAGAAGATGGTTAATATTAAGAAATTAGGAATAAAAATTTCCATGGGACCCCACCAAATGTTGGTGCCTTAAATTCTGAAGCCATAACTGTTTCATGTAAGGCTAAAAAATCTAAATGTTGTATCTACCTCCTTCTGTATTTTACTTATTTCATGGCTGACTATCACCTATAGCAAATAGGCAAAAAGAATCAAATTTCAATTCAGCTAAACCTGATTCATTTTAGCAGCTCCATTATAAAAAGTGTGTGTGTATGTGTGTGTGTGTGTGTGTGTATACACACACTGTCATGGTATTTCGACTGTTAAGATAATTTACACTGTTACAGTTTTAATATATATGGTAATTTAAACTGTTATTCTAAATTTATCAAAAGTAGCAGTCATACTAGTAGTAGTAACATTATTGCTGTTACTATGAGCAACATCTACTGAATGCTTCTTAAATGGACTACTATATAGTCTAATACCCACAATATCCATATAAGATAGATGCTTTTATTGTCCACATTTTTCAGCAAAGAGCACAGACATTTAAAGTTAAGCAGTTTGCCCAGGTAAAAGTAGCTGAATCCAAATTCAGGCAGTCTGGCTCCAAAGCTCAAGTGCTTGAATCAAACTAGTGTATAAGAATGGTTGGGGACAAGATGGCGGTGAGGCAGCCACAGACTCCTACCCTTCCTCTCCCTAGAGCAAGGAATTGACTATCTCTGTTCTACCAGATGTAAAACCTGGCTTTTGATATAAGTTTACTAAGTTGAGTAGACTTAACAATAATTTTACCAGCAGCATCTCATTTGAAATAAAAATAATAATTATTATCAACCAATATCAGCAAATAAATATTTCCCAAAAACACCTACGTGGATTCAAAGGAGGAAAAAAAATAAGGCTGTCAGAGTTTCTGCAGGAAGTACTAAGATCAATGATTCTAAAGTGGGGGGATTTTTATCTGATCCTCATATCCCACTGACTATTCCGTTCTCGTAGACTTGAGGATTAAAAAACAAAATCTTCATCCTGTTAATAGGAAAATGGATACCGTAGAATCAGTAACAGAAGAAGTGTTTACACAATGTAAGCATCTGTTTCTAGAACACTGAAGAGGAAAGGATAGGAAGACTACAAATAAAACACTATTTGTGGATATTAAATTGTTGGGCTTCAATGTCTCTAAGTCTAGTCTCACCTGCCCAGAGCATATATTATGAAATGAAGTCACTGAAAACAAAATGCTGTGATCTTCTGAGATTCCTGAAGCACAGCTTAACTTAACAAATAACAGGGATCAGAATACTAATAACATATCATCGTGCGGAAATGAGGGGAATTTGGTATAAGCCAAAGTACAGGCTCCTACCCTTGCTGAGCCACTATCAACTAAAAGCAGGCTATGGGTGGGTGTGAGGAAGTCTGGAAGAACAAGTGGTCTACAAATTCCACACCCATGTGCTCCAACAGTCTCAAACCTTTCTCAAGGCTGCAGTGTCAGGAACAAGGCAGGTGAGGGCAAGTAAAAAAGGCTGAAAATCTCCCTCAAGAATAGAACTTACATTTCTTCCTACAACAGGCTATGGGTCTCCGACAAATTCTGAGTAAATCTCACAAAAAAATGTAACTTTATTTTTTATGCATGTGGTGATTTAACTATATAAAGAAATCCTAATATGTCTTGATAAGCAGTATATGTGTGTGTATACATACACACACATATGTATATATACACACACATATACACACACACATATATTTATTTATTTATTCATATTTTAGATGGAGTCTTGCTCTGTCGCCCAAGACAGAACGCAATGGTGCAATCTCAGCTCACTGCAGCCTCTGCCTCCGCCTCCACCTCCCAGATTCAAGTGATTCTCCTGCCTCAGCCTCCCAAGTAGCTGGGATTACAGGCATTCGCCACCACACCCAACTAATTTTTGTAATTTTAGTACAAACGGGGTTTCACCATGTTGGCCAGGCTAGTCTCAAACTCCTGACCTCAAGTGATCCACCCACCTCAACGTCCCAAAGTGCTGGGGCTAAGCAGTATATGTTTAAAAGTTATCAGAAATAACAAATGAAACATATCAACAACAATAATAATAGTGATTATTTAGAAAGCAGTTACTAGAGCAGTGCCAGCCTGTTCTAACTGCTTTATATCAGGAGTTCTCAACCAGAAGTGATTTTGCCACCTACGAGACATCTGGCAATGTCTGGAGACATTTTTAGGACATTTTAGACATTAATAGGACTGACACATTCACCAGCCAGCATCCCTTCTGATTACTTGAACAGCAGTCTGGGTGGTTGAGGCCTATGCCAACCTGATAAATATTTCGAATAGCACCTCTGCCTGAATATACTATAAATAATTAAAACACATATCATTTCTAAAAAAACCTGAGACGTCGATAAGTAATGATTGTCATTCATATGGAGTACTACAGATAGATTAAATGAATGTTAGCCTTTGAAAGTAACCTTCCCCCTTTTGAGGTTCCAGAAGGCTAATGACACCTGAAAAACCTGTTTCAGAATCATTCTCACAAGAATTGGTCTACTTGCCTTGTGGATATATTCCCAACTATGACTACATATAAGAATTCAAAAGTTTTAATTCTTAAAATCAAAGAATTCAAATTTTAAAATATTTCTAATTCAAAACTTGGTATGTTCTAAATATTATTTCATCTATAAATTTATAAATCTTCAACAATAACTCTTAAAGCCTTTAATAATAACAATACTGATATCAGTTCACTAATTGTGATCAATGTAACATAGTAATGTAAGATGTTAACAGTGGGGAAAACTGGGTAACAGCGGCGAAAAGTGGTAACTGGCGAACTTTACATACCATCTTTGCAACTTTTCTATAAATGTAAAATTATTCTAAAATAAAAGGTTTATGTCAAAACAGGCAAAAATATAAATAATAAAGATACAGTTTATTTTCTTGGGCAAGAAAATTAAAAAAAGCTATTTTTGTATATCCATATTACATTTTAGGTTTCACATGATGTTGATTTACAAAACAATAAGAAAAAATGGGCCAGGCATGGTGGTTCACGCCTATAGTCCCAGCACTTTGGGAAGCAGAGGCAGGTATATCACTTGAGCCCAGGAGTTCGAGACCAGCCTGAGAAGCACAGGGAGTCCCCATCTCTACCAAAAATACAGAAACTAGTGGGACATGGTGGTGCATGCCTTTAGTCCCGGCTACTCTGGAGGCTGAGGTAGGAGGATCCCTTGAGCCCAGGTTGCAGTGAGCCAAGATTGGACCACTGCACTCCAGCCAAGGTGACAGAGACTCTGTCTCAAAAAAAAAGAAAGAAATGAAAAATGGTTGAAAATCCTTCAAGCGGCTTTTGATCACATTGCTGGATTTGGATTCCACAGGCATACCTGCTTTCCACACATTTTTAAACAGGAATTCTATCTCATTCACCGAACAACAACAAAAAAATTACTGGAATTCTACCTCATTCACTGAACTACAACAAAAAAATCTGAGCAATTAAAAAACGTGCCAGGAGCTAGGGAAGGTTTAAAGATTCAAAGACAAGAACAGGACCTTCTTCAAGCTCATGGTCTAAAGGAGAGGTTCTCAAACATACACAATGACCACTTGAAGAGATTATTAAAAGATAAGTTCCACCTATCTTTCAACACCGTGCAGAGATAGACCTTGTTTTCAAAAACACTGATCAGTAACATCCGTCATGAATGCTGTGACAGATGAAGACATCTTAGAATCTCTGAATTTAATCCAAGCAGGGAAGGAGAAAGCAGAGAAGAGGGGCACCCAACCCACACTTGGAAGTCAGCAGAGAATTCCTAGGGAAGGTGTCCTTGACCAACCATAGGAGTGAATGGCTGATGATCTAAGAGCAGCATGAACCATGAGGACAGGCCCGGCATCCAGCAGAGAACTGCTCAATACCAAGAATATTTACCCTGCTTCTGAAAGTCACTGGACACCGGCTCCAAAGTACCAATCAGAGCAGTGGAAACCACCTAACTCAGGCCACTACCCAGCCAGAGAAAGGGGCTTTGTTTTAATCCAGTTGGGTCCAACAAAATATGAAAACAGGATTCTAGAACCTGGTTGGATGCTGCAGCACAGAAAACCAGACTACCTGCCTTAACTTGCATTGTCCTTTCAGTGGAAGAACTTTTTCACTTGCTAATTATTTCTCCAATGTTAGCCTACTTGAGTAGCAAAATACAGCTTCCTATTGACGCAGGGGGCAGAGCTTTGAGACTTTTTTGTTCTGCCCTTTATTTTTTCATCTCCTCTGCAATCAGCCTGTCAACAGGCATATCATTATTGTCAGGGTGTCAGTTTATAGCAGCACTCACACCCACTGCCTTTCTCATTTACTGCTTTAGATCTAGAAACTGATACCCAAGTGTGAAAACAGTTGCAAAATGAGAATCTAAGGCACTTCACTGATGTGCCTGCACTGCACAGGTGAGGACACAAGTGTCCATCATCATCTCTGCAAGGCATATGCAGTGGTTCTAGGCTGCCAGTAAGTAGAATCCTTAAGTTTAAAACCAACTTTAAAACATCCCAGCACCTTCAACAACTACCGCAGCACCCAGCAAACCACAGGTGCTCAATAAATGTTCACTGAGTCATTTATTTTTGGCTCCTTGGTTTTTTTGTTTTTGTTTTTGTGGTTGTTTGTTTGTTTTAGACAGTCTCACTCTGTTGCCCAGGCTGGAGTTTGATGGCAATATCTCTCAGCTCATTGCAACCTCCGACTCCCAGGTTCAAGCGATTCTCATCCCTCAGCCTCCCAAGTAGCTGAGATTACAGGCACTCACCACCACACCCAGCTAATTTTTGTATTTTTAGTAGAGACAAGGTTTTGCCATGTTGGCCAGGCTGGTTACTGTTTTCTTATTTCTAATTCCTAGTCATGTGTGGCATAGTTGAAGCTGACAGAAGAATGAGCACTGCAGTAATTAGGGAACATAAATAGCCAGGCACAGTGGCTCACGCCTGTTATCCCAGCACTTTGGGAGGCCAAGGCAGAAGAATTACTTGGGCCCAGAAGTTCAAGACCCTAACCTGGGAATAGTGAGACCTTGTTTATATTTTAAAAAAAAAAAAAAAAATCAGAAGGGCCGGGCACGTTGGCTCACGCCTGTAATCCCAGCACTTTGGGAGGCAAAGGCGGTGGACCACAAGGTCAGGAGATCAAGACCTTCCTGGCTAACACGGTGAAACCCCATCTCTACTAAAAATACAAAAAATTAGCCGGGCGTGGTAGCATGCGCCTGTAGTCCCAGCTACTCGGGAGGCTGAGGCAAGGGAATCGCTTGAACCTGGGAGGGGGAGGTTGCAGTGAGCTGAGATCGCACCACTGCACTCCAGCCTGGGCAACAGAGCGAGACTCTGTCTCAATTAAAAAAAAAAATCAGAAAAATTAGCTGAGCGTGGTGGCACATGCCTGTAATCCCAGCTACTCAGGAGGCTGAGGTGGGAGGACTGCTTGACCCCCGGAGATCGAGGCTAGAGTGAACCTAGATCATGCCATTAAACTGTAGCTTGGGTGACAGAGCAAGACCCTGTCTCAAAGAAAAAAAGAAGAAACATAAATAGATGAGAACATTTAGAAAACTACTGGAAAATCAACGCTGACAGTCTTCCTAACACAAACCCAATACGATAAAAATGATTCATTATAAAACACCAGGCAAATATTATTTACTGAATAACTTCCCAAATTATGGGAAATAAATGTCAATACTTTATTTCAGTAATCAAGACATAGATTTACCTTGAACAACCTTTTATTTTTATTTAGATTTTATTACTCAGAAATGTTGCAGCATAAGGCCTAGTAACAAATTCAGCAAATATACAGAATGCAATCTCAAGGACTTTTTAAAAGAATAGTGCACACTTCACTTAGTCACCAAATAAATTCTCATCATAAAACATAAGATTCTCCTTGCAACAGCAGGAGAAATGCATAGGAGGGAGGCAGACAGCTATGACAGGTCCCATGGGACATGAAAAGGGAAATGAGAACTATTGCCTCAACCCACTTGCAAAATATCCGTAACCTCCCTCTTTAAATACCATCACTATGAAATTTGTAATGCATATGAGCAAAGTGAGAATTTAATAATTATTTTAAAGAATTCACATAGGCAAAGATAAAATATAATAATTCATTTCAAGGTGTTTATTTCTCCTCTATCCTCAAAAGTCCCTTAAACCACATTCATACACACACAAAAAAGATTCTACTTTTCCTGCTATAACACTCGTTACTCAGAGTTAGATAATAAATACTGACTAACAATCAGCGGGTCTCAGAGTATTGGCAGATGCTAAATCGCGTGGGTGGGTTAGAGTTATCTCAGCCGAAAGTGAATTTGCTAGGGGAATAAATTTCTTCTGTCAAACACAATCTAGGAGCTACTAACACCAGAAAGAGAGTCATGGCCAATGAGTCCAAGGAGAAGCTAAAGGCACAGAATCCAGAAGTCGACAAGAAAATAGGCCAGGGCAGAAGCCAAGAGACTAACTCTGGCAGCAGGTTCCCAGCAAGAGACTGGCTGAGCCAGGAGAAAAGAAGCAGTGTCGGTGTGATAGGAGGAGTTGCTTCTCAGAGCGCCAAGTGGATCGCTATCTGATGAGGTATTTCTACTGGCAATATGTGCAAGTGACCTGGAAGAATCTGTGCAAGGTGCCTATCTTACAAGTGCCACACAGCCCAGCCTCTCAGAGTATTTGGATCAGCGGCATTCAACTGAAATCTATCACGTTTCCAGACTACTATGACAGTTCACCTCTATTTGGAGAAACAACCTCTCTGCAGACTAAATAAAGCTTTTTATATAAGGCACCAAAGGCAAATAGAGCACAGAATCATAGCGGAGGTGGCTGCGTGCCCTTTTCCTTTGCTTGCCTGCTTGCTTGCAAGCAATAAAAACCTTTCTGAACAAATGATAGCAAACTTTGAAACCAGCAAAACATCTCAGGCACCTTGCCACAAAGATATCCTCCACGCAACTGCAGGCCATTTGCTGTCCTGTATAGCTCTCTATTTCCTGCCATTTACTGGATCTGTGGTTAAATGAACCCAACATAGAATTACAGCTTCAATGCTTTGATGTGAAAAATCACTAACAAATCTAAATTGAAGGACGAGGACACACTGGTAAATTTTCAATATGATGGTGCATATGGGGCCTCATTTAAACTAACGTCTTATCTTCACTTAGCATCTAAATGTATTTTTTCCTGTATTGACTTGAAACACTCTAACACAAACAGCCACCATTTATTATAATCCTTCTTGCAATCTGTCAAGTTGCAAGATTTTACAAAGATGCACCTTTAAAGACTGACAACAGCCCCACAACAGGAGGCAGAATAGTTAGGGCTTAATTTTAAGCCTAACTCCACAGCATCTTTCTGCTAACTCCATGTTCCATAAAATATATAAAAAATGGTTTTTTTAATAAATAAATCTGGGACTTACCATTTGTATGGAAATAATTTATCAGTATATGAAAATGTAATAAAATAGTGTATCTAAATAACTACTAGTCTCAGCACAGTTTGGGATGATGACATCTTCCATATTAGCCAAAAAAAGAAAATACTATAGAATCTAAGTCCAAAGACTCAAACCTTTGTCCTAGAGATCTGAAAATAATACCTATCTTTTAAGGTAGCAATTAACCATTTTAGAACTCAAAAGAAATTCAAATAAGTCATCCCAAATCTGCCATTTTGTAGGAATTTCCCTTGGAATCATTAAGAGTATAAAAGTCAGGGATCCAAGCAACAAAAGAAAATGAGCAATGCATGAAAAGCCAAATCACTGAAGAATTTGTCCAAAGAGCCAATAAACATATGCAGAGAAGTTCAATTCCACAAAAAAGAAATGCAAGTTCAAACAACTATAGACTACATTTCAGCTCTCTACATGTCATCTGTTGTAGATGACGATTTAACAGTAAAAGCATATTTGCCCCAGCAATTGCCCAAGTAAGCTAAGATACATGTACACAGGTAGTTTTTAATAATGTTTTAAGTGGGATGCCACTAAATCAGGATGATTTCAATTTTGGTTCAAAAAAGAAAAGCCATGCTTACCCATAGAGGTATACATTTTTACATTCATAGAAAACAAGGGTAGCAGAAGAAACAAAACTATTAACAATGGTTTTGGAGAGAGGAAGGAAATGACAGTTTTCTACTTTGTAGAATTTTCATTTTGCATTTTTTTTTTTTTTTTAGAAAACAGTCTGATTACTTAAGATATTTTAAAAGACATTTGAACTATATTACTAAAAATTAAATTTGGAGTCAAAAATGTATTTAAATGCTCCTTTTCCTTGAGAGCAACTCCACACAGAGGGCCACAGGAATTCCTGCCCAGCTCACAGTCTAAGTTTCAGTACTCTGTAGCTCAGACAGAAAGTTTGGCTTGTGTTCCTTTAGTCCTAGACTAAAATTTCACTTTAGCACAATGGTAGAACTCGGCTATGAGTCATCTTCCTCTGCAAAACAATGAAAGTTCTAGTTCAGTGGGAAAAAACGACTTGAGTTGCCAGTTCATTGAACTGTTCAAATGAAGGTCAAAATACTGGAGCAGGAGCAAGGGAGTCGCTGTGTCCAGATCTTATCTAACCCCACACCAGTCCCCTGAATGGCCCTCCAACCAAGTCTTGAATTTGCAAACAGTTAGAACAGGAAGCACCTGGTGGCCTCTAAGTACGGGTCAGAGAACCCAAGTGAAAACATGAAACAGATCCAAATTCAGTTTCATGAGCATGCCTTTCAAGTAACGCCAAGGAAAAATATACCAAAAACATGATGGAGTGTGCAGCTTCAGCTTAAATATATTTCAAGTACCATTATGAATATAATGTTTGATTTCCTACCCTAGACTCTACCTAAAAGAGCCCATTATCAACAGACTAGGTTTTTGTAATTTTTACAGAATTTATTACTCCATTAATTTACCTGGAACTATTACTATAGCTTGCAAAGAACTTTAAAATGTGTAACATCATGAATCCTGACCACACTCTCCCGAGGCATCCTCCCTGGTTGGGAGATCCTGTGATCCTCCTGGTTGGGAGTCCCCTTCTCAGAGGTTCAGTGACTTACCCTGCCCATGGCAGGGGTAATGGAAACCCACATCTTGAGGGCCAAGTCCCATCCCTTAAAACACTGCTCAGGGCCGGGCGCCGTGGCTCATGCCTGTAATCCCAGCACTTTGGGAGGCTGAGGCGGGCGGATCACGAGGTCAGGAGATCTAGACCATCCTGGCTAACACGGGGAAACCCCGTCTCTACTAAAAATACAAAAAATTAGCCGGGCGTGGTGGCGGGCGCCTGTAGTCCCAGCTACTCGGAAGACAGGCAGGAGAATGGCGTGAACCCGGGAGGCGGAGCTTGCAGTGAGCAGAGATCCCATCACTGCACTCCAGCCTGGGCAACAGAGTGAGACTCCGTCTCAGAACCAAAAAAAAATAACTGCTCAGTACCATGTTAATCCCATTTCTCATTTTCTCCACCCAAGATTCTTTTCTTTTTTTCTTTTCTTTTTTTTTTTTTTTTTTTTTTGAGATGGAGTTTCGCTCTTGTTGCCCAGGCTAGAGTGCAATGGCGCAACCTCTGCTCACCGCAACCTCCGCCTCCTAGGTTCAAGCAATTCTCCTGCCTCAGCCTCCAGAGTAGCTGGGTTTACAGGCATGTGCCACTAGGCCCGGTTCATTTTGTATTTTTAGTAGAGACAGGGTTTCTCCATGTTGGTCAGGCTGGTCTTGAACTCCCGACTTCAGGTGATCCGCCCGCCTCGGCCTCCCAAAGTGCTGGGATTACAGGCGTGAGCCACCGCACCCGGCTGATTCTTTTCTTTCACATGTCACTCTTTCTACTCTTTTTCTCCCAACTTAACAATTCTCATTCTCTCACCTCTGTAAGTTATAGTTAACTGGTCTTCCTAACCACCTACTCATTTTCTCTATAATTATTAAGATCTGCAAAAAATTCACAAGTCCTAAGTTATCTTCCCAGACAAATCTCACTGCCCTGTGATCACTCCAAATTCCGTGTTCCTTTATTGGGATATAGTCAACTGGTGGGTCCGGCAATCCCTAACATATGACAAAGATGACAACGTTCCTTCCTTTCAGCGACCAGCAAACCTAGCATTCACTTCACACACCATCCTTTCCAGGTCCCAACCTCCACAGGGGAAGGATCAAATCACCTTCATTTTTATATCCCCATACCTCCCCAGAGCTGGGCGTGTGCTAGGTACCTAGCAAATGCTGACTGAATAGATGAGTGTGGTCGTCAACCTCCTGGAGTTCCAACACAAAAGACTTGAGTTCCTTTAAGAGTGAGTCACGGCTGGGCATGGTGGCTCAGGCCTGTAATCCCAGCATTTTGGGAGGCCAAGGGGGGAGGATCACTCGAGCTCAGGAGTTCAAGACCAGCCTGGGCAACATAGCGAGATCCCATCTCTACAGAAAAACTATTAAAAATTAGCCAGGTATGGGAGCACATACCTGTAGTCCCAGCTACTCAGGAGACTGAGGTGGGAGGATCACTTGAGCCTGGGAGGTCAAGGCTGCAGTGAGCTAAGACTGTGTCACTGCACTCCAGGCTGGGCAACAGAGCGAGACTTTGTCTCAAAAAAAAAAAAACAAAGAATGAGGCACGGTTCAGGAGATTCTCCCAGGAGTGTCCCCATCTGGCCTCACATCCACATTCACACACATACACCCAGCCCCTGATGAAGTTCTCTTTCCCAAAGTTCTCAACCTGCCTTGCCTTATAAGGACACCACTGCCCTGGAGCCTTGTCTCTTCTGAGAGGTCTGTTCAGCGTTCCCCCAGATCAGCCACCTGTTCCCCTGTGACCTTTTCCTGGAGTGTCTTCCAAGATGACAGCCACTGTTCAGCCTAACATAGCACACTCTCCTACATCAGCAAAGACCATAACTAAGCCTCTGTCCAATCTTCTTCCAATTTCCTGTTACTCAAAGGAACTCATTCATTCATTCATTCACAAGCAGCTACTGAGCCTCTTCTGCACATCAGGCACACATTCAGGTGCTAGGGGGCAGCAGTAACAAAGCTGCCTCTAGTCCCTCCCATGGAGCTTTCAGTCTAGTGGGGGACGAATACATTCCCCTGTACCCTCCACATTGGACACCCTTGGCTGGCTTTTGACAAGCTACAGAGCAGGGCCTCAGTCCAATCAAGTCACGATCTCTGACTGTGGGGCACCAGCATGTTGGTGATTCTAATGGGGGACCCAAGTAGTGAATCTTTTAACCCTTCCATGTAAAAAGGAAACAGCTGACATAGAGTCCTGTCGGCACGCAAGAAAGCAGGAAGGATGGCAAAACGAGCAGGGCTCCCAGGAGTGGTTTCCTGAGCAGCGGCAATTTCCAGACATGAGTCATCTGGGCCTTCATAGATGCCTAAATGGCCAGTCGCGCCTCCAAATTATTCATTTCACATTTTCAAGCTTGTTTTAAAACTTTGGTTTATCTCAGTTATATTATTGTTAACATCTAGTGAAAATGATGATAGAGCTGGATAGAGATAGAGATCGATTAGATAGATAGATAGATAGATAGATAGATAGATAGATAGATAGATAGATAGAGAGATAGACGATAGGTAGACAGAGAGATAGTGATAGAGATAGAGATCTATTTTTTTTTTAAACAGAGTCTCGCCCTGATGCCCGGGCTGAGTGCAGCGGCACAATCTCAGCTCACTGCAACCTCTGCCTTCCGGGTTCAAGCGATTCTCCTGCCTCAGCCTCCCAAGTAGCTGGGATTTCAGGCACACACCACCACACCCAGCTAATTTTTGTATTTTTAGTAGAGACGATGTTTCACCACATTGGCCAGGCTCCTGGCCTGAACTCCTGACCTCAGGTGATCTGCCCGCCTCGGGCTCCCAAAGTGCTGGGATTACAAGCATGAGCCATTGCGCCCGGATGAAAATATTGTTTTTAACATTAAATTTAATGTCCTTATTTCTAACAAGATCACTAAAGAGTCTACACTACGGACACACACAAAAATATCAGTTCAATAACAACTGATGAGAGGAGAATCTAGGCCCTTGTGAAATTTGAAATCATGTACACATTGGTTTTCTATTTTTATTAAAATAACATGGACTGAAATACACTTTAATTTTAAAAATGCTATTTTCCTAAAGCCTTTTGATTGGTCATAGGGCAGGAAAGAATGTTATCTAAATGAACCAGAACTCAACCAGCACAGCATTTAAATACATTTAACACTGTAGCTACTCATTTAAAAGCCTGCTTTTTTATTTTATTTTTTTTTGAGACAGAGTTTTGCTCTTTCACCCAGGCTGGAGTGCAATGGTATGATCTTGGCTCACTGCAACCTCCGCCTCCCAAGTTCAAGTGATTCTCCTGCCTCAGCCTCCCAAGTAGCTGGGATTACAGGCACGTGCCACCACGCCCGACTAATTTTTTTATTTTTAATAGAGACAAGGTTTCATCATGTTGGTCAGGCTGGTCGAGAACTCCTGACCTCAGGTGATCTGCCCACCTTGGCCTCCCAAAATGCTGGGATTACAGGCGTAAGCCACCGCCCCCGGCCAAAGCCTGCTTATTATTTAAAGGTGTGTTTGTACTTTTCTTCTAGCTGTCTTCTGATTTCAACCACTATGGTTACCCTAGACCCTTTGTAGCAAGACCTTTTGATGAAGACTAGCTGACTACAGAGACTCTTAATGTCGGGGAAAGAGAGAGGATTTAGTGACAATCAAAGAAAATATTCGAAAGGCCAGAAGCCTGCAATTGCTGCTCCTATGCAGGTTTTTGAGACAAGGTATCCCTCTGTTGTCCAGACTGGAATGCAGTGGCATGATCATGGCTCACTAGTCTCAAACTTCTAGGTTCAAGCTATCCTCCCACCTCAGTCTCCTAAGTAGCTGGGACAACAGGCACATGCCAGCATGCCTGGCTGGTTTTTTAATTTTTTGTAGAGATGGAGTCTCCCTATGTTGCTCAGAGTGGTCTCGAACTCCAGGCATCAAGTGATCCTCCTGCCTCAGCCTCCCAAAGTGCTTGGATTACAGGTATGAGCCACCATGCCCGGCCCACATGGAGTTTTAATTCAGGTCCCTGAGAGGTATTTTGATGTTGTGTTGGGATCACATGGTTATTTATGAAAGAAGTAACAGTTAATGATGAGAATTGTAGCACACCAGTCTCCTATGCCACTTGTTCAAGAAACCCAATCACTAAGAAAATATGGGCTGCTCCAATCATTTTGGTTTGAATTTGCTCTACAGAGACAACACTTACAACCCCTTACCACCTCATTCACTGAAGCTAAGAAGGAAAACATTAAGAGGGAAAGAGTAATTCCACAAGAAAGGAAAACATTGAAAAAGAAAACCAACCAGCCTCAAAGTTTTTTCATAGTGACAACATTCATGCATGATATGTATAATCAAATAAAACACATCACTTGGGGTTTTTTCCCCTCCAAAAGCTCATACAACCAGTACACACATGTATACATTAAACAAGATATGAACATCTAAACTGATCAGAAAAACTAAGTCACCCCGGAAGTAAACTTCAGCGAGAGAAAAGTGCATGACACATTCCCTACATGAAGTTATGCATATACATGTCTCATAGACAAGCCTGCACTGAAACAGAAACCCCAGCACTCATACTGTCCCCCAAAGTACAAACGTTTTATTCTCCCCTTTCTCAGGTAGAAACTAAATATTTCAAGAAGTAAAATGCCTTTTTAGCCAACAGAGTAAATCAAATACAATATGGGATGAGGTCTGCCAATACTCAACACCACAAAGGAGGCTTCTTCTCTAGATGGCAGTAAACAGTCAGCACAGAGTAAGCTATTTTGAAAATACAGGGAGGTAAAGTGAAGCACATTTGCTTCTACAAATGGAGGGATCCTGGAAGGCTTCTTCCAAAGAAGCTAATAACTCTGGTGAATTATCACTTCCTGAAGAGAAGTGTGAAGCAGACAGCGTTGGTCTCTACTCTTGAGGGTCCACAACAGACGTGGCAGCAGGAAGGACAGGCTGTTCCTGTCACCAGCCTGGTCCTAAGCTTTGTTACTTAACAAAAGTGAACGAGAGAACCCTGTCTTCATAGACGTTTCTTAAGAAAACCTCACTGGCTGGGAGTCGTGCAAGTTGACAAACTTACCTGGTAATCGCTTGCAAGCCTGGAGAGCTACATGCCCTGGCAAATCCAATCTGCACTTTTTCCAGTGAAACGTGGTGGCTGCCGGGCCGCTCATCACCTACATCTGCTTAGATGATAAGGAAAAAGATGTGGAGGAAGTGGACAACAAAAGCAGCCTTCGAACTGCACACTGGGATGTCCTGTGTTTTTTTTTGGTTTTTTTTTTTGTTGTTTTTTTTTGGTGGCTTTTATTTTTCCCATGAGAGGATCTGACTAAACCTAACCCCACCTCCTCTAAACACCAGAGAGGAAGTTACACTTTGTAGTCAGTGAAAACTCCTTAGGTAGGTTTTTTGTTTTTTTAATAGTCACAACTAAGGGCCTCTATTCATGTTCCTATGACAGAGATTATAACTTTGCTTCCTGTTTTGACAGTGTCAGCTGGGAAGGGGCACTCCACCCACCTCCCTACCCACTGTGTAGATAAATAAAGATGTTAGAAGGCGTTTGCCCTGGGTATACAACTGGCCTTAGGAGTTTCGTTACATATTAACCATACTTCAAAGAATAAATTGGACTTATTATTTCACTGTAGTAGTTATACATACCTTGGGGAAGTAAAACTGAAAAGGATTTCTTCTTCATCCCTTAGGATTTGCTGTTATGGAAAAAATAAACTTAACCACATGCAGCTATAAGATAAGAGGCCACCATTTAGACTAATTTTTCCAGCCTATTCTCTTTTGTGGTCACCTTGCTCTCTTTATTATCATTATTTTTTTTTTCACTCTTGTCACCCAGGCTGGAGTGCAATGGTGTGATCTCAGCTCACTGCAACCTCCGCCTCCTGGGTTCAAGTGATTCTTGTGCCTCAGCCTCCCAAGTAGCTGGGATTACAGGCGCTCACTACCACGCCTGACTAGTGTGTCTGTGTGTGTGTGTGTGTGTGTGTGTGTGTGTGTTTAGTAGAGATGGGGTTTCACCATGTTGGTCAGGCTGGTCTCGAACTCCTGCTGTTACTTCTGCATATGTCCACCACATACATGTAAAAAGCAAGGAAAATCATTATGCATATGATCACATCTACTTTCTAGTCCTTCTCTCATTCTTTTTCTTGCTTGTTGTGAAATAGAAATCTTCTACTTACTAGCAAAGACTTCTCATAGACTATGTATCTTTGTCAGGATACACACAGGTTTGAATTCAAAGGCATCTCTCATCCTGCTACTGTACTGTGATACAGAAAAGAGAAACTGACAGTACTTCCCCTACTCTCCTCCCTCCTCATCTCTGCATTTTCCTTAGACTAGTAGCTGTATGACTCTGGCAAAATACTCTCTCTCTCTAAGCCTCAGTCTCCAAATCTGTAAAATGGATGGGCTGACTTCACCTGTCTTCTAGGACTGTCACAGGGAGGGAGACCAGAAAAAGCATAGTGATACAGATGATGTCTCATAGTCAATACCCATTAATCTTTTTTTGCATCAAACTTTATTGATATATAATTCATATATTATACAATTAGCTCATTTACACTGTATAATTTAATGATTTTTAGTATTGTCAAAGAATTCTACAACCATCACCACAATCGATCCCCATCCCTTAGCCCAAGGCAACCACTAAAATCTACTTCCAGTCTCTATAGAGTTACCTATTCTGTACATTTCATATAAAAGAAATCATACAGTATATGGTTTTTTGTGACTAGCTTATTTCACTTAGCATAATGTTTTTGAAGTCCATGCATGTTGTATTATGTATGGGTATTTCATTTATTTTTAAAATATTCCATTGTATCGATAGACCATATTTTATTATGTATTTATCAGTTCATGAACATTTGGGTTGTTTTTATCTTTTAGCTAATATCAATAATTCTGCTATGAGCATTTGTGTACAACTTTTTGATGTGGGCATACATTTTCATGTCTCTTGGGTGTGGAGTATGGTGCGTGTGTGTGTGTGTGTGTGTGTGTGTGTGTGTGTGTGTGTATATCCAGAAGCAGAATTGCTGAGTCATATGGCAACCCTATGCTTAACCTTTGGAAGAACTGCCAGACAGCTTTCCAAAGCTGCATCCTTTTACATTCCCACTAGCAGTGTATGTGGATACCCATTTCTCCACATCCTCACCAATATTTGTTATTATTTATCTTCTTTATTATTGCCATCCTGCTGGGTATGAAGTGACATTTCACTGTGGTTTGATTTGCATTTCCTTAATGGCTATCGAAACCCGTCTTTTATCCATAGCCCAAAAATGTCATTTCTAGAATCAGGACTAAATATTCAAAATACAGAACAGCCAGTGAGGCGTGGGCACCACCTAGTCAGAACGGATACTGGCTACAATGCTGAAGTGAGGTCCTGAAGGTATCCATCTTTAACAGTGGCTATTTTCCAATAGGAATCAAAGACTTTCAACATTGTTCCTGGTACAGCTGTATGGGTTCATACCAGCTAAATATTGCTGGCCTTCGTATTTCTATCTATAGTAAGAGGCTGTGAAAGAACTTGGCCCTGCTTCCTCTCCCAAAGGGTTCTTCTGAAAACTGGTAAGGAAATGAAATTCTAAATGTAAATATGACATTTCAATCTTTACAAATCAGTTCTTTCCACCTGTCTTTATATGTCTTCCTCTGAAATAGAAACAAGCACAATAAAAGCAGACTTTTTCAGTAAATAGTCATAACTGTTTATAGGAAGAATTGTTAGACCAGATGTGATTTAAGATTAAGGATCTCAAATTTTGAAGGTAGCCAAGGAAGACAAGTCAAAATCTAGACACTAGCAACAATTTCTCCTTCCCTCCCAAACGTGCAGTACTGGGAGAATAGTAATTATTCAAACAAATCAACATCAAAGAGAAGATCTTTTTTTTTTCAGACCTTACTGTGTTTGAGCAAATTCATGTACAATGATGTTAATTACCTTTTTCCTAAAACATTCTATTCTAGGATTTATTTTTTGATCCCCCCAAAACTAAACAGAATAAAAACTATACAAAGTACAACAAAGAAAATATCAGAAGGCTATTAACTTTAAAAAATAAAAACTTTTTTCCTTATTTTTTGATATAAGGCCTCGGGCCTTGCAACATGTATTAATAAAATGACTCATCCATCTTCTAAAAAATTTCCCATGTCCCAAGGCTATACTCTGTAATCCATTGTTTTATTTATTTCTTGCTGTGGAGCTGACTATGAAATTGACCATTGAACTTTCATATGTCAAATAGAACTTTCCATAGTGGGAAACTTCTAAAACATTCATATTAAGCTAAGTGGAAATATCATGATAGCTCAGGAGCAAACAAGGTCTGTAACAGCCAATATAACTTCCAAACTAGATTCTATGTAGGAAAAGCAAACCATTGAACACACACAAGTGCAAAGGCTTCATTGGAGTTTCTGTAAATACTTGATGGTGAGGAAAATCAGAAGCTAAAATCAGTTTATCTGAAGATTCTTCTAAAAAGATCAATAGGGGGGCACTTTTGAAAACTATTGTGCAATGTCAGGACCCACTCTATTCACAGATCCATTCTTCTGCTAGATTACACGGTCGCCTCATTTTCTAGTTCTTGTGAAATCAATAGACCATTTATGTTGCACGTATCTGTCTAGGGTATGCACTTTCTTATTCAATCTGGTGTTGACAGCAGTAATCAAATTTTGTTCATACCACTAGCTCTATTATAGCTCAATAGCAACTGGCTGCCAGCCTAGGTCTACTCTCATCAAAAAGGAAAGAAAGAATTGGAGTGGAGAGAGAATTACAGAACAAATTAGCTGAAACTACAGGAGGTAGTGTCGAAGTGAGAGAGGGAAGCAAAGGAATTCAGAAACTAATCCTCTCTCCACGGAGGAAATATACACCCAGCAGCATCAGCACCACAAAACCCAGGCAAGCTGACCTTGGCCATGAAAGGTACACATCTTCATTCTTCCCTGTTATCTGTAAACCCTCTTGGCTTTGAACATCATATTATAACTGTCAGTCCTAACTAATACACCTATTCCTCGCCCTGCAGAGCTACAAACAAGAACTAGAGCCAAACCACACCCTCCAACACCAGGGAGACTAAATGCAAGGGACAAGTTATGGTACTTCCCATGAGCTCTCCATTTTATAACTCTTCTTTTTTTTCTCTTGAGACGCAGTCACAGTCTTGTTATGTCGCCCAGGCTGGAGTGCAGTGGTGCGATCTCGGCTCACTGCAACCTCCGCCTCCCGGGTTCCAGCAATTCACCTGCCACAGCCTCCCGAGTAGCTGGGATTATGGGCAGGCGCCACCATGCCTGGCTAATTTTTATATTTCTAGTAGAGACGGCTTTCCTCATGTTGGTCAGGCTGGTCTCAAACTCCTGACCTCAAGTGATCTGCCCACCTTGGCCTCCCAAAGTGCTGGGATTACAGGCATGAGCCACCACGCCCGGCCTAGAACTCTTCTTTATACAATTACGCTAGAGTCAAGCATTTTTCTCAGGTCAGAATATAAAAAGATAATCTTACGATAGAAACCAGGTCAGCTTTTTTAAAAAGAAAAAATTGGGAGGGGGTGAAGGCCTGACTGAAATTTTACTCGATTTGCACTTCTAGACTTTGAATTCTCCTAGAAAACTAGACTTCTGCTCATAGATACTCTCTACTTAAAAGCATCATGAATGATACCATTCCCTGATATGACAAACATCTCTTTTTCTCATTTTTCAAAGTTTTATCTTGAAATAATTTTAGACTTATAAAAGAAGTGGTTAAAAAAAAAAAAGAGAAGAGTACACAGAGTTCTCATGTTCCCTTCATCCAACTTCCTCAAATATTACCATCTTACATAATCAGAGTACCATGATGAAAACCAGAGAATTCACATGGATGCAAAACTATGAACTAATCTATAGGTCTTTTTCAAATTTCTGCAATTGCCCCCTTTTTCTGGTCTACAATTCAGTCCAAGATCACATACAAGCAACACTTCAAAAATTCAAGATGCATCCTTTTTCAATAAATCATGCCTATCTAATGAATATTTCTGACCCCTCCTAAAGTTCTACTTCCCTTCAATGTTAATGAGACAGTGTCATCATTAACTTTTGAGTCTTCCCAAAAATGTTCTTTTCTTCCATAGATCTTGCCTCCATTTCTTACCAGTCAGTTTCATCAACCTTATCCTGTAAACACATGTCAAAGAGTTTCACAACCTCTTTTCCAAAACCCTAGGGCCAGAGGTGCTGCTGAACCAGAACTCTTCCCATTTGCGAAAAGTTATATAGCACAAGTCATATATTACAGTGAAAACAAAAAACAGCAAGATCCAGGGCAATTTCCCTTAATCAAACACATTAATAGCCCTGCAGCAAATACATATGTTTATGAAGGATGCCTGACATACATAAGGACTTTAAAAGAGTTCCAGCTGTTCAAGTCAGGCTTCAACACCAAATGAGTTCAGGTCAAACTCAAGTTTTCTTGCCTAATGAACTGCAAATAAAACACCTTCTGGTTTTCAGAGGTCTTCTTCAATAGTGTAGCTAAAGATGAAGGATGATGAATTTGTACCTACGAAATCCACAGTTTCATCCGTCTCCCGCCCACCCTCACCACATCTTCTACCTGGTCTCCTGGCAGAGCCACCTGCAATGTTCCCTGGGCCTCTAGGGGCTCTTCCCTCTGAATCACTCTCCCACAGAGCCCAGAGTGATCTTTCTACTAACCTGCACCTGCCCAGCTTCAAAATCCTTAAAGGTTTCCCATGTGAGGATGGAGTCTCGTCTGCTTCATGCAGTTCACACAGCTCCCTACAATCAGAACTAAGACCCATGACTATACTGATCAACTACATGGCACCCAAGAAGAATGCAAAAATGAAAAAGGCATCAACTGTCCTCAACAGTCTCACAATTTAATTAACTCCCCTTAATATCTTCATCAGAGTAATATTGTTTAGAATACAACTTATCCAATAATCAAAGAGCATGTCGGGTTTTTTTTTAACCCATTTGTGTCCAGCTAGGAAATTCTACCTCAGTTCTTGATCACAGTAATGATTATAAACAAAACTCTTCATGTTGACATTAAAAGAATTTTCACATGATTTTAAAAGCACATGTCTAAAAATATTTATTATGCTACTGTTGGTATGGTTCAAAAAATTATAAAAAGCAAAAGCCAATAAAAATTGTTTTAAAAACAAGCAAACCCAAAAAAGTAATGTCAAGGATGGTATTTAAAGGGCTGAGTGATTTCTCATGAGACTGTTTTTCCAAAGCATGAAGATATAAATAAAATCTGAAATCATGCCTTTGTTTCCACATGAGTATACTAATGGAATTGAATGACATTATAATCAACAAAATTAAGTCAGAGAGAGTTAAATCTAAGCCGCCATCATCAAAGAGCTTAGAAAATATTCCAGGCTGGGCGCAATGGCTCATGCCTATAATCCCAGCACTTTAGGAAGCTGAGGCGGGTGGATCACCTGAGGTCAGGAGTTCGAGACCAGCCTGGCCAGCATGGTAAGACTCCATCTCTACTAAAACTACAAAAATTAGCCAGGCATGGTGGCATGTGCCTGTAATCCCAGCTATTCGGGAGGGTGAGGCACGGGAATCACTTGAACCAGGGAGGCAGAGGTTGCAGTGGGCCGAGATCGCACCACTGCACTCTAGCCTGGGAGACAGAGCAAGATTCCATCTCAAAATAATAATAATAATAACAATAAAGTATTCCAAACCACACAGAGCCAGACCTCAGACACAGATCTTAAATAGCATGCCAATAAAAGCGGGGAAATCATATTTAAGTATTGGTTTCATTTTCTAATGTGGAAACAGACAAAGACACCTACTTGGAATGACGAATTAAAAAGAAAACTCCTAGAAGTTGTATTTCAGGATTAAATTATAACCTTTCTCAAGAAAGCTGCATGCAAGTAGTGAGATTAAAAGGGAGACAATAATCGCACCAAAGCCCTTAATGAGGAGGTAAAGAGAGGTAGTAACAGGGGCACACAGCTTCTCCCTCCACCAGGAGATAGAAGGAGTGTGCTAAGAGGGGAGAATTCAGGGTTTCCTCCCAGGGTGGCCCTCCTCTCACGTGTGTGTGTGTGTGTCTGTGTGTGTGTGTGTCTCTGTGTGTGCCTGTGTGTGTCTGTGTGTGTGTTGTGTGTGGCAGGGTTTCTCACTGGCAGTGTTGCTTCTAAACAGAAGTGGCAGCCGTCTGGAACCCAGTGGGTGAGGCCTCCAGTGGCTGACAGCGATCTGCAGGAGAAGAGAAAAACACTACGTGGAAGCCAAGTGATGCCACCACTTGGTAGAAACAGGGTCCAATCTGCCAGGGCCACAGGCGCAACCCTACATGACTGGCTGCTTAAAGCAGTCATCCCTGGGATGACCCTTCCAGCTTAGAACTTCTCACTCTAGTGGCAGGAAGGAAGGCCAAGAGTTCTTCAGGGAGGCAAGAATTGTCATTTAAGGCAACAGTGAACGAAATTGATAAAACAACCCAAATACTTCAAGAAGAAAGGAATTTTAAAATATTACTTTAAAAAAAAAGAAAGAGGGAGTAATTTTTCTGGACTGTCTCCATAATCTGTTTTTATAAATCAGGTGGCAACCTGCTGGGTTGTGGAACAAAGGTCAGTAAGTGAGTTTTCTCGAAGCACACTTGCTGTCATAGTAAGGAAAATTTTTCTAGTTTCTGGTGAGCTCTAGAACTTTCAAGCTTCATGGGAAGGTGTGAAGAAGAGACACCTAGAAATTATTCTTTGGTGTTGGCAGGAAAAAAAATGTGACCAAGTGTCCTACAGGGCCACCAGCCTATGAACCCCAATGTGGTCTTCATAGTATTTTGTTTCTTGGTCACCTACAGTCACAATCTCTACCTCAGAAAACTTGTGCCACTGCCTGTCTTCCGGATGGCTCTCCACAGGCAAGTGTGCTGACGTCCCCAAGCCCTGAAGGTTGTTTACTGTCATTCAGCTTGCCCATGGCGATGTCGGAGTCTGGATTGAAGTTCCCACCATATCAGGATCACCCTCCATGAGGCAACACTTTCCCTGCCTACAACCTGTCTTCCACTGGCCACCATCTGCCGCAGCCCAGCAGACACACCTGTATGCATCTCAGCCCTGATCACAGCATCTGTGTGCTTCCTCTTGCAAATGCCCACATGCAAATCTGAGGATGTTGGCCACTCAGAAGATGTGGGTATTAACATATGTGAGTCATCTGTAGATCCTGCCGCAGCTGGTACCACACAAAGATAGTCCTGTCTAACTATGGGCACACCCACCCACTCTCATGTGTCCTATCTCTACTTGGGAATGAGACATAATCATCTACTTGTGACAACTTAAAGCCAAGAGTGAGGAGACAATGAAGAATCTAGGTGTTCATTAGACAGAACTGATGCTGAGGAACTGACCAGAGGTATTTCAAAGCAGCTCCAGGGTTTCCAAGATGATATAAAGACAGTTCCAGGATGATATTCAGAGGTGGTCAGGTGAGAACTAGAGAATTCAAGTCACAATTATCACTTGAGAGTTTATTTATGAGCCACGAGATTCAGCAGTGGGTTCACAGCACCAGAGTTCCTGGAAAGAGCATTTGAGAGAGCCAGGCAGCTGATAGGTTTAAGCAGCACCTACTCTGTTCCATGCAGTATAGCAGTGAAAGAGCCGGTTCCCAGGCCAGGCAAGGCAAGTGCTATAGACGGAGAGTTGAGGCACCTGCCATATCATCGCCTCAGGAATCGGGTTCAACTATGGAGGCAGGCCACAGCATGCCAAAAGGGGGAAAGCAGAAGGCAGAGGCTGAGGAAACAGGTGGAAGTGAGCGCTGCAGAAGCAAGACAGGCACAAACAACCTATTATTAAAATGCTCTACAGAGTTGCAAAGGAGCAGGTGGCAGATGGGAGGAGGGAACTCAGAAACAATGTCAGAAGGTACAAAGGAGAAAGGGTGATCCAGAAATAAGACAAGAACAAAGCTGGGATCTCTTATTCCAGGACAGTGGTGAACAAGCCATTCCTGAGCTTGCAAGTCAGGACCACTTATGTGCCATTTCACATTAAACTTCACTTTCCATGAAATTTTTCTCTGCCAGAGAATGTCCAGTAGTAAATCTATCTATAAAAGTATAAATAAATTAAACATGGCAAAGTTGGTTTTAAATCAGGAATGTTAGGCTACCGTAACTTTCTGGAGGTTGTCAGTGAACTATAGTACTAAAACTACAGATGTTCCTACTTGATCATCAGGATATAATTTGGTCTGTATTCACTTTTAGAGATCTCTGAACTTCAAAGTTCGTTCAATTTATTTTCACTGATGCCTTCAAAATTCTTAAAAGTTAAGTTGTGTCAATATTTCAACTCTCACTTGAAAAATGAGGTTACTGAGGTTTCAGGACACAAAGTAAAACACCAAATTCATGCCGTGAGTGGATTTAACCTCAGGGCCAGGTCCCAGCTATTGAGCCATTCCTTCAGCCATAGCATGCATCTTACAAAGCAGCTCCCTGGCTTTCGAGAGCATTGCCTGAACCAACATGAAGCCTAGAGATGTCAAAGTTATGTTTATGAAAGTAAATGATACTATGCAATACCTCCTGTCTTCCTCAGTCATAGCCAAACAGCAGATGAAGCCAAGAGGAAATACATGTTCCTCAACAGCAGTAAGGTTCCAGGTATCAGGTGGCGGCAGCAGCTGCTGAAAGCCTGTTCCACTTCACCCCTCCCCCAGAACTCCAAACTCGGGCACAAACCCACGCCTCAAACTCTTGAGGCTGCCCGGATTATGAGTCTTTCGGCGACAGATGACAGAGTGACGCAACACTACCACTCCCGGGGGCGCTAAAATCATAGCCTTGACAGAACAGGAAGGTGGTTACTCTTCACAGAAGCTTCTAATCTGCTGCCCCCACCCCGCCTCACCACCCCCACCCCCCCACACACACACCAGAAAGAGGGAGGAGGAAAAGGAAATGAAAGCAAGTGACTCTAGGGTCTGGATTTCATATGCAAGAATAGCCAGCAACAGGTGCAGCATTCCGGTGAAATTAAGACACTCAAAGCACCATTTGCCTCCACAGCATAAAGGGCCCAGGCACAGAAACCCAACATTAGGCAATGATGTCAGAAGTGCAAATCATCATCATTCTCTAGCCAGCAGCAATTTTGTAGGGAAAAAAATAAAAGGGCATTTGTCTGTTGATACATAATTTCTTTTAATTTAGGAGTCTTAAAATAGTTTGAAAATAATCTTAGCATCGATCATCAATATACTTTTTTTAATACCTAGTGACTATCACAGTGCCTAGCACATAGTAGGTGGGTGGATAAATATTTACTGAACGAATGAATAAAATGAGAGGTAACCAAAAAATTTTCTTCACAAATAAAGATAACCAAAATCTACATGAGTATATTAAGTGTATCTTTTTCCCCATTTCTCCAAGAAGAGAACAAAAGATTGGAATCAGTAGCCAAGGACACTGGCTTCATCATGTTGCTGATGAACACATCAGAAGGTGCAAACCGTCCACCCCTGGCTGAAACTGAGAAGCCCGCTCTGCCACCCCTTGGGTGATCTATGCAGGAAGTTCTCATCTGCAGAGGATCCAATGGGAAAAACAATCACAATCATTTAAGCAATCTACCTTTAGATTTTCCTTTCTTTCAATGTGCCATTTCACATAACATTTTTTTACCTGCTATTATAAGAGAATTTACAAGATAAGTGTTGTTGTATAATCTTCTTCAACATGATAGAAATCATCAACTCATAATATGTTATGGAAAATGTCTTACGCTGTGTATGACATGCTATATGAAAAATCTGAATGTGGATAAGACGGCATAGAAATGAAGCCATTTTATGGGCTCTAAAAACTGACAGAATCAGTAGAGAACAAAGAGCAATAAAAATGAGCCCATCAATGGGAGAAGGTCTGTTACGGGAATACTGTATTGAATTAAAAGGTTAATATCAGGCTGAGCTCAGTGGCTCATACCTGTAATGCCAGTACTTTGGGAGGCCGAGGTGGGTGCATCACCTGAGGTCAGGAGTTCGAGACGGACCTGGCCAACATGACAAAACCCCATCTCTACTAAAAATACAAATACCAAGATTAGCCATGTGTGGTGGCGGGAGCCTGTAATCCCAGCTACTTGGGAGACTAAGGCAGGAGAATCGCCAGAACCCGGGAAGTGGAGGTTGCAGTGAGCCAAGATCGCACCACTGCACTCCAGCCTGAGTGACAGAATGAGACTCCATCTCAAATAAATAAATAAATAAATAAAAGGTTAATATCAGCTTGAGAACGTTACTGATTACATAAGTTGAAAGGTTTCAGTAAGTTAAAAATAATGATATTAATTGGAAGAATAAAGTGTTCAAAGCACAGATAAGAGTAAATCACCAAAATTATCAGGAAGTTTTAGAGAACTGAGAATACACATAAAAAATAGTCTCATAAATAACTTTACAACATTACTATTAAAAACGGTTTGACTTAATGATACTCTTTGTTCAATTTTTTTAATCTATGAATTTTTCTTGTGTTTGTAACAAGTATTCTGAGTAGGAGTTCTCTCTTCCCTATATATTCAATTTAAAGAGTCCTTAGATTTTTTTAAAGTTAACTTCCAAAGATCCAAAATACTCCCACTTTGTTTTACTTTGAGGTAATACCCAAAGGTCTTGACTACGGTTCTTAATGGAGATCCTAAGTGGCTAGTTAAGAATCACCTCAAATTTCAAAGAATAAACAGGAATAGCAAGTCTATTACAAATGCTTTTGTTCTTTTAAGTGACTCCGCCTTTTCATTCACTCATTCATTCATTCATTCACAAGGATCTATCATCCCTACAGAACAGGCACTGTACAAGGCACTATGGACATAATCGTGAACAAGACAACCTCAGTCCCTGCCCACAGGGAGGGCACAGTCTTAGGGACCTATCAACACTAAAGTAAACAAACAAGTGAACAAAAGCAATGAGCAATGGTGACAAGTGTGGATGGTGGGGACAATAGCACAAAATCTACTTCAGGTGGGTGTCAGGACAGGCTTCTCTGAGCAGGTGCAATTTCATCCAATGCCCAATCCCAGAAGGAGGAGAAGGAGATAGCCAAGAGCTGGGGGCCGGTATTCCAGATGGAGGTAAGACCCTGTAAACAGAGGTTATTCCCAGAGCTGAAAGCTGACCAGTGTGGCTGGATGGGGCAATGATGGACAGTGACAAGGAGGTGCATTATACATTTGAAAATGGCATCTCACCATATGATTCACTGAGCATTTGCCTTTCCAAACACTTTCTCCTCAGCCTGGAATTCCTCCCTTCCACATTCCTCTCTGCCACCTTGCAAGTCACTTCTCTGGGAAACATTCCTTGACACTCTGAGGCAGAGCAAAACTCCCGGAGTTTATCCTTCCTAACCTGTGGTCCCACAGCACATAGTATGTATCATGAGCACACGTCTTACCACGCTGCTGAATCGCTGTGTTTGAAAGCCTGCAAGCAGAGATCTTGCTTGTCTGCCTCCCAGCAGCCTATCACATAACTTGGCACCAGCAGAGAGAAATAAATGACAGTGAACGAACCAAGAGATAAATGGACAAATTAAATGGATGCAGGGGCACTAATTAACTACTCAATTGTTGGAGATTTGGAATAGCGCCAAGGTTACAGCTCCTTAACTCATTTACAGTTTAATTTCTACCCCATATGATTTTCATACAACAGACACTTTTGGGCAAATCTTTTTCCATCACGGAGAAGTGATGGAATAACTTTCACAGTGTATCATTAGACCCTGGACCCAATCCATTCATATTCAACAAACACGCATTAAGTGCCAAGTTCTGTGCTAGGCTCTGAGGCTGACAGTGGTCCTATCCTAGATGATTTACGAGGCTAGTAAGCAGAATAAATCATATTTAGAAAATGTTTTTAATGACTGACCTTGTTAGATTCTTTACATGTAACTATCTTATTTCATAACATTATTAAGAAAAAACGTTTTTTAAAAACTTCCTAGGTCACCCAGAGGCCAAAATAATTTAGAATCTGTTAACTCAGTAATTTTCACACTAATTCTTGGCGGAGAGTCATGCCTCGGCTTCCTTTCAATGAACAGGTGGACAAAATTTAAGTAGCCACATTCTCAATGAGTCTTTACCTGCCTGTGACTGTCTGCCGTCTCTGTTTGTGGATTCAGATCTCACTTCCATTTCTCGTGGGCTCAGCGTGTCCTCCAAATGAAGTTAAGACTCCCAAACCAACAGTGCATGATTTCTGAAGTCACAAAGGGATGTGTACCCCTCGGCTGGAGAATGTGCTTTGATGGAGTCAAATTGAAAAACAGGGCCAAACAGTATGGGAACCATGGATAGATGAGTTCCTCCCCAACTGCCCGGACCAGAATGGTCACATTCCTGCCTCTGTGAATAGCCCAATCCTCGTCTGCTCTGTCTGAGCCTCTGCCAGGTGTGGAGCCTGTCGCCTTAAAATCTGAAGACGTGTGACAACACTTATCTGCCTAGGAACAGCAAGGTATGCATTTCTACAAACACCACTGTTGAAACTGCTCGGTATACAGAGAAACCAAGCACTTCCTCTCTTCTCAGGTTTTCCTTAGATTCAAGCCAAATAGAAATCTGAGTGAGGAAAATTGTTAAGGAATTTAGCATTTAGAAAAATTTCTTTTTATGTTTCTAACTCTTGCAAGAGAGCTTGTTCTCATCAATTTTATAACCTATTTTTCAACCTACATACTCCAAACTAATTCCTAATGCTTTTTAGGGATCCATCCATTAATGCACTAAATAATACATGCCCTCAAACTAAGAGGTAAACCATGCCCCTTCAATCAGGATAAGAAATACTACTGAGTGAAATGCAGACTGCATCTTTCTGCCAATTTTAATCCACAGCCCTCTGCTCACTTCACTCCCAATCACTGGCCTCAATCAGGCTTTCTGTGGGCCAAGTTCTGCCAGCTTAGAGCCTGCACACAGCTCTGCCTTCAGCCAGTGCCCTCCACCACCTTGAACTATGGACTTGAATAGCTTCCTCAAGAAGGCCTTCCCTGACCACTCAAACTATCATTCATTCCAGGTCCCTATGAAGTCCCCGAATGATTCGCCATGACAGTACTGCAGAATGTCTACCCTCTAAGCAGTTAAACAACTATTTGTATGCTCTGCAATTGGATGTCTGGTCCTCGTACTAGTCTACACACTCAAGAGGCCAGATGCCATCATAGAGCTCATCAGTTTTGTCAACTACACCCAGTGCAGTGCCTGGCATATGGGGCATTCACCCAAGACTACTTTCCATTTAAAATTGTTGTCTCTTTTGAAACACTCTGTGGCACACTGCTGCCACTGCTGAGGTTTAAGGAAACAAATATTCATTTTAAGCCATCATCGTTATCAGGGGTTATTACCAGGCAGGGGGTCCATGAACTTGGACAGGAAAAGCAATTACATCTTTTCACTGACCTCTAACAGAAATTTGCATTTCCTTCCATTGTGATGGCAGATCACAAAACACATTATTAGTGGTAGCTTTGACTGTGTCACCAGCAAAAATCATAACCATTTTCACATCACCTTACAACTCTAGCAGGTATCTTGAAAATACCATTTGGCTTGTTGTTATTTCAGAAGAGTACAGAGGTTAGAGATGCTAGAAGTTCTTACTGAACACACTAATGAAACAGCAAATACTACTCTCTCACAGACTTTTTCAGTATTTTGGTAACTGTATGCATGAATGCCATGTACTCTATTTTATGCATTTAAAAATATTTGTCAGGCTGGGTGCGGTGCCTTACATCTGTAATCCCAGCACTTTGGGAGGCCGAGGCAGGCGGATCACAAGGTCAAGAGATCAAGACCATCCTGGCCAACATGGCCAACATGGTGAAATCCCGTCTCTACTAAAAATACAAAAATTAGCTGGGCATGGTGGCATGCGCCTGTAGTCCCAGCTACTTGGGAGTCTGGGGCAGGAGAATTGCTTGAACCCGGGAGGCAGAAGTTGCAGTGAGCTGAGATCGCGCCCCTACACTCCAGCCTGGGTGACAGAGTGAGACTCCATCTCAAAAAAAAAAAAGGCCAGGTGCGGTGGCTCACGCCTGTAATCCTAGCACTTTTGGAGGCCGAGGCAGGGAGATTACCTGAGGTCATGACTTCAAGACCAGGCTGGCCAACATGGTGTAACTCCGTCTCTACTAAAAATACAAAAAATTAGCTGGGTACAGTGGCTCACACCTGTAATCCCAGCTACTCAGGAGACTGAGGCAGGAAAATTGCTTGAACCTGGGAGGCAGAGGTTGCAGAGAGCCAAGATCGCACCACTGCACTCCAGGCTGGGCAACACAGCGAGACTTTGTCTCAAAAAAAAATTTGTCTGGCTTCACTGAACTGCCGAAGGAGTCTATGGGGGCAATGAAGGGGGGATGAAGATAAAGAATAAAAACCCTGATCTATTAACAGATCACTATCACAAGATATAAACATCTGATGCACCAAGAAACAATTATATTTTGTTCTGAATGAATGTATTTTTACTCATTGTAAAAGGAAATAATATTTCCTTAAAAAGTCAGTGCAAAATAAACAAAATTAATAAATTAAGATACTATTTTTAAAACAAATAAAGATATTTATTTCCTTGGTTTTAATACAAAACAACTCTAAAAGAAGAAATTCCCAAGAGACATTAACAAGTTTAAGAGTTACTTAACAGTTCAACTATTAGACACCCGTGACACTCCTAAGAATATTCTTGATTTGAAGAAACTTCTGGTAACACCTGGAAGCTTAAAGTCATTTTCCTTTGTTTCATCACCTCTCTAAAAAGTTATTGTTCCTTTGTTAAGATGCTAGATAAGCCCAGTTCTAACCAACCCTTTGAATTACTCATGTCTGGGTACTCCCATGTGTATGCACTACGCATATCTTAATAAACACGTTTGTTTTTCTTTTGTTTAAAAAAAAAAAAAAGGAAAGAAACTTCTCCCCCTTTTTTCTAGAAAGACTCATCCTTGAACCATTAAGGCCCTGGGCTTGCAAAGGGAGGATAGCAGACAGGTGGGGTTGCGATAGTAGACTCTGATTTCCCTCACAGTGTTGTCCTAGTTCTAGCCTCGCAGTTGGAAATTCAGCCCCATCTAACTTCCATTGTTTTTTGTTTTGTTTTGTTTTGTTTTGTTTTGTGTTTTGAGACAGAGTTTCGCCCTTGTTGCCCAGGCTGGAGTGCAATGGTGTGATCTCGGCTCACTGCAACCTCCGCCTCCCGGGTTCAAGTGATTCTCCTGCCTCAGCCTCCTGAGTTGCTAGGATTACAGGTACCCGCCACCATGCCCAACTAATTTTTGTTATTTTTAGTAGAGACCGGGTTTTGCCATGTTGGCCAGGCTGGTCTCGAACTCCTGACCTCAGGAGATCCACCCACTCGGCCTCCCAAAGTGCTGGGATTACAGGCGTGAGCCACCACGAGCAGCCCGGCCCTCTTACTTCTGTAACAACTCTGTGAATATATGCACATAACCACCCGAAAGAGTTATAATTAACACCTTACTATGAACTGCTTTAATCAGCCAACCATTAAAATCCAGGGAAAAAAGAGCTTTGATGAGACGGGAAAGGCCGAGCCTGGAGGGAGTTAGGCCAGTGGGCAACACCCAGGGGCTGCCTCAGCAGAAAACAGGCTCAGAGAAGACACCAAAACCAAGCTCTGCAGAACCTCAAGAGCAGCCAGCAGGCCCTGGTTGCGTTATATGGGCTTCTCTGGAAAAACAAATACCACAGCATTTCTTTTACGCAAATTAGGACAGGTTCTGACCAGTTCAGTTCAGCAGCTCCAGTTACATTCAGGAGCTTTCTCACTCTCTCCCGCCAAAAGGAAAATGCGTAACAGGAAAAGAAATGATCCTGGCACCCCTCCTCCTTCTCCTCCTCCCATTTCCCCTCTCCTTCACCCACTCCCTGTTTTCTGTCTCTAAAACTTAGACTCCAAGCCCAAGGTCGGCCTCATCTGTCTGCTTTCATCCACAGGCGTCACATCTCTTACAGAATATTCACAAAACCCCCTCGACTTCACACAGCAAACAGAAGCCTAAAATCCCTCCCGAAACATCCCTTCTCAGGCACAAATCCACCAGACGAGCATCAACAATGGCATGAGATTTGAAGGAAAGTCAGAACTGTCCTTCAGGTCCAGGTGGCCTAGAGAAGCAGAAAGAATGCCAAGTTCGGACCCCTAGTCATCTCATAGGAACAGTTGCATCTTGAGAAAATCATTTTCTCCCTCCTTGAGTGGGATTCCTCAGGGATAGGGGAAAATAACTGGACTGGTTGGCCCCTTAAAGCATCTTCCAGATCTAAGATTCTGTGAGGGTCTGTGTTACCACAGAGCTATCCATGGTTGCAAGTGATGGAGAAGAGCAGAAGGAAGCCACTTACTATTAAATGTGGTGTATCAGTCAGAAAATGTTGGAAAGAGACCATTTCAGCTTGAAAGTCAGCTCGCTCCTAGTACTCATTCAGGATTCCAAGTTCCTTGCATTTGTAATTCATTACTAGTGAGCTAAATATACCACAAGTGTAAAATGTCTCACAGAAAACACTGCCATCATCACCAGCAATAAGGAAAATACGTGGCCGTCACATCAGAGGAGAAACTTGCCTCAAAATAATTTGGATATTTACAGCCACACACACAATGTGATGATTTAGATGATTTGTAAAGCCATGAAGCTTCTCAGGCCTGGCAGAAAGTATAAAAAATATTAGGATCACCGTGCCTAACAACAGCAAGAATTTGGTGCTGAGAAAAGAGGGCTACCAAAAAAAAAAAAAAAAAAAAAACTAAAGAACCATGTTATTCACAGAGCTTTACGAAATTGCCAAAAAAAAAGTACAGCATTTTCTGTACTATCAATAAAATTTTTTAATAAAATGATCTCTACAGTCAATCTCATTATATATTTCTCAATTTTTATCCAAGTAATAAATACACTTAAGTTTGTTTTCAATAAAATAAGATGATAACACAATGCAGTAGGCTTAGGCGTCCCCTTTCCTCTGTTATCTGTTTCTTCTGACAATAGATTATGCATTTCTAAATACTATGCTTATAAAGCTCCTTCCTGATTGCAAGTCAGACATTATTTATAAGACTTTTTTTACTTACCACTTTTATATCCACTCTTCCAATCTCTACTTGAGATCTTGTTTCTGATATCACACTTTTAATTTCCAAGATCTCTTTCTAATTCTGTGATTTTTTTTTAATCACATTCTGTTCTTGTTTCAAAGACACAATTATTTTCCTACTTCTCTGCAGATACACGCCACATTCCTGTTTCCCCTAAGTGGCTCCTTCCTTTTGTTTGTGTTAATGTAGGCTCTATCGGTGGAGGCTTTCAAACATCTGCTGACTCCTAGGAGCCTTTCCCATTTCAAAATGAGGCTCAACAATGCATAGGCTTGGGTGTCATCTACCAACTGGCAGGCTCAAAGTAAGGTAATCAATTTACATGCTGTAACTATACGGCACTCCCAGTAAAAGCACTCTTTAATTGGGGGCTGATCGGCGATGGGAGGCTGTCTTAGTCCATTCTATGCTACTGCAACAGAATGCCACAGACTGGGTAATTTATAATGAACAGAAATTCATTTGGCTCAAGGATCTGGAGGATGGGAAGTCCAAAAGCATGGCACCGGCATCTACTGAGGGCTTTCTTGCTACATCATCCCATGGAGAAAGATGAAACAGCAGGATACACTGACAGCGAGTAAGCAAGAGAGAGTCAAACTCACTTTTATAACAAGGCCATTCTCAAGATAACTAACCCACTCCTGCAATAATGACATTAATCCATTCAAGAGAGAGAGCAGAGTTCTCATGACCTAATCACCTCTTTTTAGGCCCCACCTCCAAACACTGTTGCACTGGGGATTAACTTTCCAACACATGAACTTTGGGGGACACTTCAAGCCATGGCAGACAGGTATAGCTTCAGGAACTGGGGGACCTCCTGGTGTCAGTTAATCTTCCTGATGTCTATTCAGAGCCTTGCCATGCTCTCTGGGCTAAAGATCCCAAGTCGGAGTTCAGTTTTTCCAGAAAAAATATATAAATCTCTGTTCTCCTGTGCAGGTGAGGAAGAAGGGGAAAGCTCTGAGAGTCAAAGTGCGCTGTTTAAAGATTCTCAACCAAACTCTCAGTTTTCAGCTTCAAACTTCTCCCACTTTCCCCTGACCCAACCTCAAACAGTACTGGCAACTTTCAATCAGAGGGTTTGCAAAATCTGTGAGATGCATGAGAAAGCCACTCCACCATCATCTTTCTTCCCCATCAATGGTTATTTCATTTCCACTTCCCTTTGACCACAGGAGTTTATTCCTTTTTGTTCTCTTATTGTAATTATAGTAGCAACATGACAGCAAGCAATGATAAACACAAATTGCTCTATCACTTTTAACTGTAAGTTCTGCTCTCTTTAATTTATACATAGGAAGATTCCTAAAATGGTCCCACTTCCATGAGCCTGGCACTGAGTTTCACATGGAGCAGTGTGCAAGCAAGACATGGTTCTCATAGTCTTGAATTCCAAAAGATAGTCTTGCTAAATATTTTATGGTCAAACCCAGAATTTGGACAGTAATATTAATAACATCAGCTGTAACTGTCAGTTAATTATTCTCTTTATGATTAAGTCCAATTTGAAATATGCAATGATTTCCTATAGAGAGAAATTTTATAGTCATAGCATAAAATTACATTTCCTTTCCTTTATTTTCAAATGTGAAATTTTACTTTAGACTTGGTAAATCAATACAGCCAAATTACAGTTGCTATTTGGGGACCTCGATGCAGACTTACTTTTACTTTATGTACTAAAAATCCTAAATTGCATTAATGTTTTATTAAAAATTTAAATAAATTTTATCTCTAAAAATGTGTGCCAAAATAAATACAGAAACTCAAAGTTCACCTATATGTATTAAAGCAAATCTATATCGAGATATTAACAATGAAATAAAAATACACCCAATGTAAAGGTTTCTAGAACCCAAATGCTCAGCTTTCTCTGACCCATAAAGGTCTGCCTCTAAGTTCCGAAAACAGATAGCAATTCTCATCCTGGCTGAAAGGAAAACGAATGTCGTTGATAGTAATATGGTGAAATGCAGAAATAATTTTAAGACCACCTTGTAGATCAGAAAGAACTTCACATCTGATACCAATGTTCCCCACAAAACCGAGTAAAATTGTCTTTGGCTACCTAAGGATGGGGAAAACTTCTCAAGCTAATAAAGGTAAGATTTTCCAGCATATTCATAAAATTGCAAGCTTTCGCTCAAATTACTTGGTTTAAAAGGACACATACAGCCAGTTTGATTAATCCCCTGGCAGTCAAGAAGCTTGTAAAAAATATTTTGCCCACATCGTGATATATGTTTAATATACGACCAAAAAAACAAGCAAGAGAAAGAGAGAACAAGCAAGAGAAAGAAATTTTAATAAAGTGTTCTTTCTTTTATTTTCTTTAAACCTTAATATTTCTGAGAAAGCTTAAGAAAAAGATAAAAGTAATTGCTACTAAATGACTGCAAACTTTTAGGCAAAATAAATATTAATGTTGTGCTTCATAGATTCTGATGCAAGAATATTTAAAATCCCCTAACATTTAAAACAGATTATCACAAAAAGTGATCTCCTTGCTCTTTTCCAGCCCATCATTAACTGGAGGGAGGGAGGGCTCTTCTGGCTCTCATTCAAATGATAATCATTTGTCTATTAGTCTTGATAAGGGGATGGAGATGAATGATGTTGGAATACTCATAAATAATCTTTATAGTAGTTAATCCACCATTTACCTAGTGGTCATGATGATTTAATAGCTTACTGAAGGATGTATAGTCAATCCAATCCCCAAATTTAAGAATTGCCAAGGTTATGCTTCATCAATGCAAACATCTTTGTTACTTAAATGTAAGCATTAGAACTTGAATTGCTAGGAAGCCAAAATAGTGCCACTCTCCACATTTAAACTGGATTTGCCTCTAAAAAGATCAGAATCACACACTCCCTACATATTTCCCTATGTGTATACTGCTCACTAATCCTTTATACATGGATGGAGTCCCCATGTACAAAGCACTGCTCAAGACAGTGACTTACAATGGCCCATGAAATCCACTTTTTTTTTTTTTTCCTGAGACCATGTACAAAGCACTGCTCAAGACAGTGACTCACAATGGCCCATGAAATCCACTTTTTTTTTTTTTTTTTTTTTTTTTGAGACTGAGTCTCGTTCTGTCACCCAGGCTGGAGTGCAGTGGCACAATCTCGGCTCACTGCAAGCTCCGCCTCCCGGGTTCATGCCATTCTCCTGCCTCAGCCTCCTGAGCAGCTGGGACTACAGGCACCCGCCACCACGCCCGGCTAATTTTTTATATTTTTAGTAGAGACGGGGTTTCACCATGTTAACCAGGATGGTCTCGATCTCCTGACCTCATGATCCGCCCGCCTCAGCCTCCCAAAGTGCTGGGATTACAGGCGTGAGCCACCGCGACCGGCCGAAATCCACTTTTACTTTTTCTCCTACACTTTGCCCACCAGGATGTTAGTTTCATTTAATGAGTCCCTGTGTGGAAGGTATTTCTGAGTCAAAGTGTCTTCAATTTCCAAATCCTACTAGAGAACGAGAGAAGCTCTTGGTGATGATTCACAAGGGTAGTTTGGTGGTCAAAATAAATTCTTGCTCCACAAAGTCCCCTGCAGGGCAGCTGAAAGGAGCCACTCACAGGTTTAGGGGGATTAGCTGAGCTACAGGTTCACAGATGAGTGTGGTAAATCCATCAGATACATTCAGTGAATGCTCACTAGGTGCTCACCAGTGCAGGACACACTGCAGGGAGCCACCAAGATCACTTGCTATACAAACACCCAACTAAAATATTTCTTTAACAAATGAAAACAGCCAACTCCCAAACAAACATCCATCCAAGGTAAACAAAAGAAACCAGTTTCCATGTGAAAAAAACTGCATCATTTCATAAATTTGCTTGTAATAAAATAACTTTGGGCATATTGTGGTAATTATTTAATTATCATTTGCTTGGAGTTAGAGGCTCAGCACTGAGAAGTACTCCAGGGTAGTGATTAAGAGTATGGGCAGCCGGGTGCTCACGCCTGTAATCCCAGGACTGTGGGAGGCCGAGGCGGGTGGATCACTTGAAGTCAGAAATTCGAGACCAGCCTGGCCAACATGATGAAACCCCATCTCTACTAAAAATGCAAAAATTAGCCAGGCGTGAATGTAGGCACCTGTAATCCCAGCTACTTGGGAGGCCGAGGCAGGAGAATCGCTTGAACCCCAGGCAGAGGTTGCAGTGAGCGGAGATCACGCCACTACACTTCAGCCTGAGCAATAGAGCAAAAGAGCAAAACTCCATCTCAAAAAAAAAAAAAAAAAAAGGCCAGGCACAGTGGCTCAGGCCTGTAATCCCAGCACTTTGGGAGGCCAAGGTGGGCAGATCACGAGGTCAGGAGTTCGAAACCAGCCTGACCAACATGGTGAAACCCCCGTCTCTACTAAAAATACAAAAATTAGCCGGGCATGGTGGTACACGCCTGTAATCCCAACTACTCAGGAGGCTGAGGCAGAAGAATCGCTTGAACCTGGGAGGGGGAGACTGCAGTGAGCTGAGATCATGTCACTGCACTCCAGCCTGGGTGACAGAGCGAGACTCTGTCTCAAAAAACAAACAAACAAAAAGGTATGGCACAGCCACTTGGGTTTAAATTCCAGCTCTGTCCCTCATTACCTGTGTTGGGCAAGCTACTTAACCACTCTCTGCTTTGGCTTCCTGACTGTAAAAAGGCGATAATAGAAGTGCCTCTTTTATAGGGTTATTGTGAGGATCAAAAGAATTTATATATGTGTGTACATGCACATATATGTATGTATATAGACAAACACATATACCCAGATATGGGTGTATATGGATATGTGTGTGTGTGTGTGTGTAAATAGTAAAATGGTTAAATAGTGGCTGGCATAGAAAACATGAAAAACCATTAAGCTACTCTTCTTATTACAATACTTCTTATACATCAAATTAGTTCATACAGTGTTTCAGGTTAAAATTAAGCAACCACTAAACGTGTGCAACTGTGTTTAATATAATGAGATAGAGATGCTTGAAAATTATCAGCTGATTCCAAACAGCTGTGCCCTTAGAACCACTGCTGCACAGTGAGCTCGTCTGAGTGCCTGCCACGAGCACCTCCCCCCACTCCATCCCCATTAGCAGGGAAAGACAATAAGTGAATCTGGTGAATAAGGTGCAGATAGAATCTCAACACTTAACAGATTTCAAAAAGCAGACTCAGGTAAATAAAAGTTCCCAGTATTAAATGAGGCACATGCTAGTTCATCATCAACCTGAATGCGAAAGCTCAGACCACGACTGAAAGGAAGGGGTGGAAAAATCGAGTGAGTGGTGCACTAGTTTTTTTTTGATTAATGGTTTTACCTCTGTAATTCTACCTACGGAAACTGTCTTTTGCCCCAGAATACCCTTCTCTCCTTTGATTTCTCACTGCTCTGTTGTTCCCTTGCTTCCTGCACAGAGAAATCTAACCAGAATGTCAAATTGTGTGTGTATGTCTGAGCATCAGACACATTCCAATCAATTTATAATTGATTATTTCATAATCATTCTTTGTATACGTATTACTATTTATAATATTCACAAAGGCAAAATTCCAGTGGCCAGAAACATGGGTCAGAGTCCATTCATCCAGACCTGGTAACCTGGATTGGGAGACGTCCCCTCTCACTATCAGCAGCCTGGAGATAGTCAGAGGCAATGATGCAAAGAGGGAAAGAGAGGGCGGGAATGAAGCCAGGACATAATAGTAATAGTAATAATAATAACAAAAGCAACAGCCTCTAACAATATTAGCCAAATACTTTGAACTCATTTAATCTTCACAATTCTAACGATCTGTTAAAACATAATAGAATAATTATTTTTATCCGAGTCCGCAGAATTTACACCTTTAAAAATTTACTTAAAGACCAGGCACGGTGGCTCACGCCTGTAATCCCAGCACTTTGGGAGGCGGAGGCAGACAGATGACGAGGTCAGGAGTTCGAGGCCAGCCTGGCCAACATGGTGAAAGCTCATCTCTACCAAAAATACAAAAATTAGCCGGGCGTGGTGGCACATGCCTGTAATCCCAACTACTCAGGAGACTGAGGCAGGAGAATTGCTTGAACCTGGGAGGCGGAGGTTGCGGTGAGCCAAGATCATGCCATTACACTCCAGCTTGGGTGACAGAACAAGACTCCGTCTCAAAAAAAAAAAAAAATGTACTTAAGTCTGGGCACGGTGACCCATGCCTATAATCCCAGCACTTTGGGAGGGTGAGGCAGGCGGATCACTGGAGCTCAGGAGTTTGAGACCAGCCTGTCTCTACAAAAAGTACAAAAATTAGCCGGGCATGGTGGCATGTGCCTGTGGTCCCAGCTACTCTGAAGGCTGAGATGGGAGGATCATTTGAGCCCAGGAGATCAAGGTTGCAGTGAGCCGAAATGGCGCCAGTGCACTCCAGCCTGGGCAACAGAAAAAAAAAAATTACTTAAAATAACTTGGGACCAAAAACTGAAGATAGAAACATACAATGTTTCAACTAAATCTTATGGTATATAAAATTCTACCAGAAAATGTACTAGGCTTCGTCCTTTGCAGAAGTGATCATGACGACAGGAAGCAGAAAGATGTTAGTCAACCAAGTTATTCTGAGAAACAATCATCTAAATGTCTAGTACCAAGTAAATGCCTCATGAAACAATTTGTCATTTTATCAAGAAATCCTTAAGTGTCGAGGTCTCTGCCAAAAGGCAACACACAAGTACAGAAAGTCTAACATGCCCAAAAACAGCACTTCCAAGGAAAATGTCAGACCCACAACTTAACAGCCTGATTGGCAGACAGACTACCCTGGGCCACAACATTAAAAGAGTAAAATTCATGTACCTTAACTTGGAAAAATGTGAAAGAATAATGAGGAAAAAAAAACCTAAATATTATAAAAATTAACTTTAACTCAAAAAAATTTTAAGCAAATTTATTTTTGTTTGTTTTATTTTGAGACAGGGTCTCACTCTGTCAACCAGGCTGGAGTGCAGTGGCACCACCATAGTTCACTGCAGCCTCGACCTCCAAGGCTCAAGTGATCCCTCCACCTCAGCTTCCCAAGTAGCTGGCACCACAGGTGCGGGCATCACACCCAGCTAATTTTTGTATTTTTTGTAGAGAGGAGTTTCACCATGTTGCTAAGGCTGGTCTTGAACTCCTGAGCTCAAACAATCTGCCTGCCTACACCTGCCAAAGTGCTGGGATTACAGGTATGAGCCACCATGCCCAGCTAGATTTATTTTCAATAGACATTACAGGCCAGGCGCAGTGGCTCACACCTGTAATCCCAGCACTTTGGGAGCCCAAGGCAGGCAGATCACTTGAGGTCAGAAGTTCAAGACCAGCCTGGCCAACATGATGAAACCCCATCACTACTAAAAATACAAAAATTAGCCAGGCGTGCTGGCAGGTGCCTATAATCCCAGCTACTCAGGAGGCTGAGGCATGAGGATCACCTGAACCCGGGAGGCAGAGGTTCCAGTAAGCCGAGATCATGCCACTGCACTCCAGCCTGGGCGATAGAGCGAAACTCAGTCTCAAAAATAAAATAAAATAAAATTAGCCAGGCGTAGTGGTAGGCACCTGTAATCCCAGCTACTCAGGAGGCTGAGGCACAAGAATCACTTCAGCCCAGGAGGCAGAGGTTGCAGTGAGTCGAGATCCCACCACTGCACTCCAGCCTGGGCAACAGAGTGAGACTCCATCTCAGAAAATAAATAAATAAATAAAAATAAAGACATTATAAAGGAATTAAACTAAGCAACACTTTATTTCTTGGTGTTCCCTAAATAAACTTGAAGAAGTAAGAAAGATGGAATACACTGAAGGAAAATTTTCCCTTGAAGAACTGGGAGTTACAGAGAAGTCCACAGCACTTCATCATTAACAGTATTATTGTACAGGCTTTTAACAGTGCAAAGTATTTTCAGTATATATCACAGGGTGTTAAAAAAAAAAAAAAATCCTACAGGCAGAGTACCTAAGCCGAAAATGAAACTCAAAAAGAGATAATAGGTCAAAAAATGGTGAAACATACAGTCGTGAGGTTTGTCAAAAGAAAACAATCCCATCTGGAAGCTATTTCCAGGAAAGGAAAGGACAGAACAAAGCCCAGAAAGAAATGCTTATGTTCAGATTTACTGACTGTGAGAGCAGAAATTTATATAAAGCAATGGAAAAAGTACCATGCAGTATGATCAACTATCAAAGGGTTCCTTAACAGGAAAGTCTGAGGACTATTTTAAAAAATTAATTTATAAAAAGAAAGGTAAGAGAAGGTACTAATCTCTATTACAGCAATTTGGTAATTTATCAAGATACCAGACTGGGGCTGGGTGTGGTGGCTCATGCCTATAATCCCAGCACTTTGGGAGGCCGAGGTGGGTGGATCACTTGAGGTCAGGAGTTCGAGACCAACCTGGCCAACATGGTGAAACCCCATCTCTACTAAAAATACAGAAATTAGCCAGGCATGGTGGTGGGTGCCTGTAATCCCAGCTACTTAGGAGGTAGAGGCAAGAGAATTGCTTGAACCCGAGAGGCAGAGGTTGCAGTGAGCCGAGATGGCCCCACTGCACTCTGACAAGAGCAAGACTCCATCTCAAAAAAATAAAATAAAATAAATATATATATCAGATTGGAATGTTTAAATTGGCTCCAGGATTAAGGCAAATCATTGGCAAACTTCCTGCAATCTCTCTTTTGTTAAAATGATTTTCTCTACTGTAACTGGTTTACAATATGCGATGCCACAAATGAGAGTTCTGTTAATCTAGATTATCACATGTAGCTGAAGAAATAGCTTCCTCCGTATCATTCGCTGTCCTATTTATGAGGTTCTGAGTTTTGGGGGGCCTCAGGACCAGGAGAAACAAAAACTGCCTTATTTTATCAAATGTATTTGTGAGAATTTATGAATTATGTCGATCTTAAAACTAACCATTTTCTTATTGCTTTGTCTAATATGACGCTTTGAGACAAATATGCATCCAAAGTTTAACAAGCGGAGCAAGCACGTTAGAGAAAGCAAGCAGTTTCTGTGAACTACCCATGGCCTTATCTTACCAATCCACTCATTTCTTCCTCTCTGCATTGTTGTTGATTTTTGTTTTTTCAAAATCCTACTTCCTATGTAGCTCTCTGTAAGAATTCAGAATTAGATGGGGCATTTTTTAAATATGACAAAAAACTTACTCTAAGTCCTAACTAATAACAAGCATATCCTCATCTATGAAACACTGACAATTATATCTTCCCCATAAAATTATTGTAGGGAGTAAATGAAATAATATATTTGAAAGGCCCAACACATACACCTAGCTCTCTGCCTCCCTCTGTTATTTTAGGAAATATTTTCTCCATCTAAAATTAATTTCCCTTATGTGCTCCAGATTAGCAAGGGATCAATTCATTCACACTTTGCTAACTTTTACAGTGAAACTAACTGGTTACAATTTTAAAAGTTAATGTATATCCAGATACTTCCTGTGAAAAACATTGACTTTGGCTAAGACTCCTGAACCCATACATTATTGGAAGTAAAAGTTTAACAGATTATGGTTAATTTTAAATGAAAGTAATGTAAGTGAAGAGATTGCAAACAAAGCAACAGCTATACTACTAATGTATTTACCCAGACCCTCTCATTTCCGATGCTTTCTTTCAACATGACAGCATTTCTCAACTCAGTTGGCACCAACATTGTGCCCACTATCACACAAACCACCTGAATGAGAGCTATGGGCCTCATATATCCAAATAGGAACCAACATCAGTCTATCCGTTGTTTTGTTTTTTAGAGACTTTTTTTGTTTTCTTGCAGATACAGGGTCTCACTATGTTTCCCAGGCTAGTCTCAAACTCCTGGCCTCAAGTAATCCTCCTGCCTCGGCCTCCCAGATTGTGGGGTTACAGACGTCAGCCACTGTGCCAGGCCCCACTTTTTAATACAACCATAAAAGATGAGAAGGTAGTGCAGAATGAAACTGAGGGAAATGTATCCTGAAATCCTCCGGCTGCCCCTTCCATTTTGAAGGAGGGAGGTTACAGGGAACGGTCCTGTCCAGATAGCAATGGAGCCCTGAGGCGACCGTCAGCAGTTCACAGCGCCATGACGTTCTCATCTGTCAAATCATGGTAATACCTATTCTGCCAGATCGTCACCAAATCATGCCAAGGATTCAAACACATATAAAGTGCTTTTCAGGTAGATTCCTACTAATGCCAAGCTGCCTGAAATCTGTCCACTGCATAAAGGCACGAGGCCAAGGTGGCAAACAAGGCTGAAATCCAGCCAGCACAGCGGCACGGAGGAAAGAACACCTTTTGCTTTGCACAGAGGCACAGCCCACGAAGTAGTGTGTCCATCAGACTGTGTCTCTCCAGAGTGGGTGCCGTTATCTAATTGCCCACGCAAAAGGGCTGCCTTGGTCTAAGTTAAAATAATGCCCAGCAGCAGCATTAACTAACGGCAATTTCTAGGTGAGAACAGGAACAAGAGTTTGGCATCGGGCCCTGTCCAACTAGTGTCAGAACCTCAGCCAGTAGCCAGTTCCCCCTTCCCTGACCTCTTCGATGCACATCAAGCACCCGAACCTTCCTTCCTCTCTTCCCGTCTCACCACAGTGCTGCCCACACTGCCACTGGGTCCTGGAACAGTGCCCTGACTGACCTACTGCCCCTGCCAGCCCTCCAGGAAGGAAGATAAGCCACTGGTCAGGCCAAGGACCCCACTTCCTGACCCCGCTGGTTGAACTTAAGATGCCTTTTCTTAAGAAACAATGTTAGGATAATTACATCCTATGGCACTTTTACTGCGGTATTGTCTTTCAGCTACCATTAAATGTGAAACAGGATTCTGCAGCTTGGCTTATGTTCCAATGCTTCAAAGAAGCAAATTAGAAACTCTTATAGCCCACTAAGTGCCCAGGCCCTGGGTCCTGGCCTCTGTTTGCAAAGGAGATCATCTCTTCTTGATCTTGTGTAAGCCATTCGAGCTCATGAAACCTGTTTCCGTAGCTGTTAAAACAGTAAATAAATAAATAAATAAATAAATAAGGGAAAAAATAGAGAGAGAGGTATATATATATGTATATTTGTTGTGAGTACTTCAAATGCAATACACGTAAAATGGCACCAAATAGACACTGAGAAAGCAGTCACCATACCAGGTGCACAATCCCTTATCCACAATGCCAGGATCTGAAAAGCTCTGGAAACCAAAGGCTTTTTTCATAACCCATTTGGCAGCAAAACGTGACCTGAACTGACCTGAGGCTATTTATAACTCTGTTTGTGTCCCACTTAGTGTAAATATTCATACATTTCGCTGCAGAATTATGAAGATATTGGATGATAGGGTACTGTCCCAAACTCCTCTGGAGGCTTTATGTAACATAGGGCATATGGGCCATAGCCTTTCTGAAATGGGAAAAAGAAAAATCATAAATTCTGAAGCATATGTGGTCCCAAGGATTTGGATAAGGGATGGAGAGTTTCACCATGAAGGAGGTTTGCTGGCCAACCCAAGAGCAGCTTTTTGTGCTAGACTTTCAGCTACATTTCCCATCAACAAGTTGTCATGATGTCTGAGCACAGCAACAGCTCAGCCCTGAAGAGGTCAGCATCCAGGTCCTGGGTCTGGGCTGGCCAGCTCTAGGGAGTGGATGGGGTTAGGAGCTAAAAGGCTGAGCAGAGAGGGAATGCAGAAATCAGGCCCACGCCCTACTTCACTTGCTCTCAGACAACCCAAGCCATCAAGCACATTCTTATGACTTGTGTAGTCATTTTTTTTTCTAGATTTTCAAAGTGAATCTTAGTTTTTATTCCCAACCCTGGCTCCCTCTAGTCTGGGCAAACTGCCATTTAATCACAAGGGCCACTCAAAGGTTGTTTTTTCTTTTTTTTTAAGCTGTTGAAAACATTAAGCTAAATAAGTGAATATTCTCCAGCCTCCCTCTCTGAGCCCCTCCCTACCTTTCTCATCCATTAAAACAGCACTCCATTTCATTACAAATATTCTACTCCTAGTGGATTAAAGATATAACATGTATATTATAAAAAGTAAATATGAATATTAATGAAACAGAAGCATGAGGAAAAGGGAAAATTTTAAGAACCGAATCAATGTAACGTTCTCTTTGTAGCATCACCTGTAGACCTAGACAAGCGAGGACCTTGCCTTAAATCCTGCCTTTTAGAGGGCCTTACTCTACCCTCTTCCATCCCCATCTCTCCCCCAGAAATAGAGAAATCAGAGGACCAAGGGGATACGCAAGTCCTAAAGCATGGTCTAGAGGCACAGGGTCCTAGTACTCCCTGCTCAAATGAGCACTGGGCTCTTTCCCAAGCAAGAGTGGACCACACTACTGTTTGCAAGTGGGGAAGAGTAGGAGACCACGGGTGCTTGGCCAACTGACCACAAACTTGGGTGCAAAGCCCTTCCCAGTGTCAAATGGAGCCGGCATGGGCAGACAAAGGGAAAAGTCTGCAAACTGGAGCCAGGGGGCAGCTCTCTCCACCATCATGTTCTGTCATAGAATCCGAAGACTTGGAGAATTCCAAATTCAAACCTGGCCCACGAAATTGTTATAAAAGCATATGTATTTATTATTATCCATTCTCCTTTCTATTTTCTTTTTTTTTTTTTCCAGTATCAGAAACCTGCTCTTCTCCTCCATCCCCACAGTTCCAGCTCAGCACAAGCCATTGTTTCTCAACCTCCCTTGCAGCAAGATGAGTCCACGTGGCTAAGCAGCAGCCAGTAGGATGTGAAAAGAAATCAGGAATGCAACCTGAGGGCCATGCACTTTTTAAAAAATTGCTTATTTTTTACTTCTCTTTTTTCTTTCCTTGGACTAGAACTTGACGTAGTGTTGACGGGCAAGCCTCGTCAAGAAGATGGAACAACACTTTGGAAAGGCAGAACAAGAGAGAAGGAACCAGGATCCCTGAGAGACCATATGAAGCGGAGCCACCTTCCCACCCTCCATCACCCACCAACTCTGAACTATAAGGAGAGAAAGAAATAAACTCTGATTTTATTTGAGCCACTGTATTTTGAGGTTTCTTTGGTACACCCGTGGAGCCGCTCTGTAACTAATAAATTTGCAAATGATCTACATAAACTGGCTGGAAATTAGTTTTATGAACCCACTATGGTGATTTCAGCCAAAAGAATATAGTATCCAGCCTCAGCAAGTAAAATAAAATAAAATGGGAGAGGAGAGCTACTGTGTGATGCAGTTATTTTTTCAAGAATTCTACCAGAAAATCATATCAAATATATAAACATGGAAGAGAAAAACTAAAAGAATTCCACAGGACAATTAGCCATGAAAAGGCTTAGTCTATCCTAGAATGTCTTGTTATTAAATATAAAGAAGCGGAAAAAGGGAAATTCTGTATATATTTAAGAAATAAAAACAAATCTTCCTAGTGCAATATGATTAAAACTATTTTTACATGCTTATTTTAAAAGACTGGAAAGAAATAAACCCACATTATAATAATTATTTGTATGGAGGTAACGGCTTACATTTACTGAGTGCTTCTATGTTCCAAATTGCTTTTTTTTTTTTTTTTTTTGAGAGTCTCGCTCTGTTGCCCAGGCTAGAGTGCAGTGGCGCAATCTCGGCTCACTGCAAGCTCCACCTCCTGGGTTCACGCCATTCTCCTGCCTCAGCCTTCCGAGTAGCTGGGACTACAGATGTCCGCCACCAGGCCGGCTAATTTTTTGTATTTTTAGTAGAGACAGGGTTTCACTGTGTTAGCCAGGATGGTCTCGATCTCCTGACCTCGTGATCCGCCCGTCTCGGCCTCCCAGAGTGCTGGGATTGCAGGCATGAGCCACTGTGCCCGGCCCCAAATTGCTTTATATATGTTAATTCACTTACTTTTTACAACACGAGGAGGTTGGTGCTATTACTATCTCTACTTTACTCAGGCACAGAGCAGCTAAGCCATTTGTCCAGGTTCACAGAGCTAGCAGGTGGCCATGCTTACACCCACAGCACCTGATACTGTCTGAACCACTCCCTAAAGTATTTCTACAGAAGAGTACTAATAAGATTTTTAAATCCTGCAGGATTTTTCTTATTATTCTTTTCAAATATTGTGTAATCTAATACCATGCCATCCTTGATATCTAACTTATTTTAGAGATAAAAATGCTTATCCTAAATACCATCATATAATCTATATTTCTATAACCCCAACAGCACTATTGCAGGTTAGAATCCAAGTGTGCAGAATATTTGCGAAGATCAGTGTAGATAATATTGAAATGACAGTGATGAGGAAGAAGGTACTAGAACACAGCCCTTCCTGAGCACAGCTCTCACGATTAAGCATTAACAATTAGGTTCTCTGGAGCTTAGAAAGTGATCAGTGTGAGGTCATCTAGTCCACACTCCTTACCTTACAAACAAATCAATTAATTGTGCAGACAGCTTGAGTGACATATTCAAGGTCACACAGCTGGTGATCTGCAGAGCTAAAACTAGAACCTAGTTCCTCTTTGACACTAAGGTAAGCTCTTTTTTTTAAATAGGGCACCCAGGTTTTCTAGAATTTAGCAATTAAAGCAGTGACTTTTAAATTGTGTTCCAAAAGACATCAAGGACCCTCAGAAGCCTGGGTTGAGCTACTCACCTGCCAGTCCCACCCCCCAAACCCTGCTGTATAGAAAGCCACATCCTACCTATCAGCAATGCATCATCACATTCCTAAATGAGCCTCTACTGGAAGACTTGTTTGCAGAAAGACTTCCAAGGCAAAAATAAAAATCACATAACCAAGTGAAGTATTCGCATCGTTACCTTCCAGAGCCCCATAACCTGGGACCTTTTAGAGTGCTTAGTAATCTGAAGAAAGCTTCTTATGCCAGAATTCATCTCATAGTAAGATCCCCATCATTTCACTAAATGGGCATTTTCATGCCAAATAAAAATGTAATATAATCACACAATAAAGGGCAATCTTAGAAGAGGAAAGGCAGCTGGCAACCACGCTGACAAATATCTATACTACACTGACCTCAGTCTGCTCATTTCATGACTGCCTGTTGAAAACAACATCAAGTCATCTGTCGTGAGCATCTGGGAAACACAGTCAAAGACTGACATGCAGCTAATCAATCAGGACAATAAAGATACAACAAAGATTGAACTGATATTTTTCTCAGGGATTGCACACTTGTTTGTTTGTGTTTGAGACAGCATCTTGCTCTGTTATCCAGGCTGGCGTGCAGTAGCACGATCTCAGCTCAATGCAACCTCTGCCTCCTGGGTTCAAGCAATTCTCGTGCCTCAGCCTCCCCAGTAGCTGGGATTACAGGCATGCCCCCCCCACGCCCAATGATCCCTGTCCCCCCACCTCAGCCTCCCAGGTAGCTGGGACCACAGGCATGCACTACCATGCCCAGCCTTTTTTTTTTTTTTTTTTTTTTTTGAGATGGAGTTTCACTCTTGTTACCCAGGCTAGAGTGCAATGGCGCATCTCGGCTCACTGCAACCTCTGCTTCCCAGGTTCAAGCGATTCTCCTGCCTCAGCCTACCGAGTAGCTGGGATTATAGGCATGAGCCACCATGACTGGCTAATTTTGTATTTTTAGTAGAGACAGGGTTGCTCCATGATGTTGGTCAGGCTGGTCTCGAACTCCCGACCTCAGGTGATCTGCCTGCCTCAGCCTCCCAAAGTGCTGGGATTACAGGCATGAGCCACTGCGCCCAGACCAATTTTTATATCTTTTGTAGAGACGGGGTTTCACCATGTTGCCCAGGCTCACACTTGTGGAAAGCAATGAAAAATGTGAGTTGCTTCTGCACACATGTATTTATTGAGCAAATACTATGTGTCAGGCACTGTTCTAGATACTAGTGATTCAACCTAGACAAAATACCTGCATTCTAGTGGAAAAAGACAATCAGCATAATCCAGTAAGTGCTATGGGAAAAAATGAAACAGGATAAAGGGGGTGGAGAGTGCTAATGAGGGAAGGATTTGCTATTTTAATTGACTGGCACAGTAGCTCTCTGAGAGGAAGGAGTTAGCCATAAGGTTATCTGCTAGAAGAGGGCTCAGGCCCTGACCTGGGAGGTGCCTGCCTCATATAATGAGCACAAACTAGTAAAGGGAGATGAAGCCAGGCAGGATCAACAGGGCCCTGTAGATCACTGTAAGGTCTTTTGCGTTTATTACAACTGGAATGGGGAGTCACTGCAGACTTGGAAACCTAAAGCAACATATCCACTTCTGATTTGAAAAGGATCCCTCTACTGCGGGGTTCAGACCAGCCTCCATGGGCCAAGGGAGGAAGCAGAGAGATGAGTAAGGAGAAAATTCTGGAAAAAGCAATGGTCCCCTAGACCAGGGCAGTAGCAGTGGAGATGGTAAAATATGACCAGATTCTGTATAAATTCAGTATTAGGAAAACAGAACCAGCAGGATCTGCTGCATTGGATGTGGGTATAAGAGAAAGAAAGGACTACAAAGATGACTCCAAAACTGGGGGTCTGGGCAATTGGAAGAATCACATTGCCTTTATCTGAGACAAGCAAGACTGTGGGATCAGCTTTGGGGTTTAGGGGAGATCAGGAGTTCAGATTTTCATATCTGAACATAGAAGATGTGAAGTAAACAACTGGAAATGCAAGTATGCAGTTCAGAGGAAGAGGTCTGGGCTAGAGATAGAAATTGGAGCCAGCATTCAGACAGTATTTAAACCAGGAGACTGGTGAGATGACAAAGGGCACCAGTGGGGACAGAGAGGAGGTCCAAGGACTGGGTCCTGGACCCTCCAACATTAAGAGGAAGAATCAGCAAAAGATAATGGGTGGGAAACCAGGAGCGTGTGGGGTGTCCTCAAAGCCAAATGAAGAAAGCGTCATGGAGGAGGGAGTGATCAACAGTGTTGATGCTATTGAGAGGTGGGAATAAGGTAAGGACTGAGAACTGACTACTGGATTTAGCAACAAGGAGGTCCCTAGTAACTTTGACAAGAGCAGTTTTACTGGACTGGTAAGGGGTCTGCCTGATTTGAGTGGTCTTAAGAGGGAATGAAAGGAGAGGAACTGCAAATGTTGATATATACAATCTTTGAGGAGCTCTTTCATAAAGGGGACCAGAGGAATGGCGTGGTAGCTACAGAGACAGGTGGGATCAAAGTGAAGTTTTGCTAGAAGAAAAACAATAGCATGTTTGTAAGCAGATCCACTAAAGAGGAAATCATAGGGATGCAGAAGAGAGAAGGGAGGTGCCCTTGAGTAAGTAAAGGAGGATGGGTACCATGTACACGGTTAGGGTGGCCTTGGGTGGGTTCTGGTTGAGGATAGATGTGGTACTGGAGTTTCTGGATTCCTCTTTGGTTTGTTTCAATTTTCTTAGGACAAGAGTAGGCAAAGTCAGCCTGTCATGGTGGCTCACACCTATAATCCCAACACTTTGAGAGGCTGAGGTGGATGGATTGCTTGAGCCCAGGAGTTTGAGACCAGCATGGGCAACATGATGAAACCTCTTATCTACAAAAAAATACAAAAATTAGCCAGGCATGGTGGTGCATGCCTATAGCCCCAGCTACTCCAGGGTGGGAGGATTGCTGGAGCCCAGGAGGCAGAGGTTGCAGTGAGCCATGCTAGTACCAAGACAATGGGACACTTAAATTCAGATGACAGAGGGGCTGCCACCATAAACAATGACCTGGTCTAGCCAGAATATACCCACCATAGTGGGAGACAAGATCACTAGAAAGAGAACTTGGAGAAATTAAGAGGACAGAGTATTAGAAGGATCATCAATGTTTACACCCAAATCACTAAAACAAGAGTAACTTTTAGAGACAGTGACAGAGCTAAACTCACTGAGAAATGAGAGTGAGCGGTGGGAGGAGGGAGTGACATCTCACCAATGAGGTTGAGTTGGTGATGCAACCCGATGGCAGGAGATTGCAGCTGGGGGATCTGGTCTGAATGTGGAATGAGGAGCGAAGGGCCACTATCTCTCTCTCCTATAGTAGGAGAGGGCTGGGAGAAAACAACCCACACAAAAGGCAGTCACAACAAACATATCTACACTTTGACAAAGAAATTTCTTTTGATGTCAGAAAAAATAAAGCACTGTGATACCCATTCCACCTGAGCTTGATGAAGCCCAAGTTTCATTAATTAAAAAAAAAAAAAACCTGAGGCAGACTGTTAATTAGTAATCTATGTCTGATTATTTGCCACTTTTAGCAACAAAAGGGAAAGATTCATCAACAAATAAAAATTCATTATATGCAAAACTGGGTCAAACATTATCAGAAATTTTGCCCTTCAAACTTTGTGTCTTCTCACCCTAATTCTAGCAATCAGGTCTTTTGTTTGAGTGGCTTCAAGGCAGTAGAAGTAAAATAAGGACCAGAATTTGAGTTACAGCAAAAGTGTCAACTCATGCCAGGGTATTGAACTGCCAATCTAATTTCAGAAAAAAAGAAACATTATGAAGACATAACCCTAATAATATGTCACTCTTCCTCTAACAAGACTTAACTTTTCATTATGTCATAGGTCTCCTTTGAGAATATAATGAAAACTGTGGACCCTTTTTCTAAGAAAATATGCAGAAACACAAGTGTAAAAACTTCTGCACACATTGCAGGATTTATTGTTAACCTCTTCTCTCCCTCCCCAAACACCCAATCAGGCTAGCTAGAGTAATATCTGCAAGGGGGCTTCCTATGCCCTTGGGAGATAAATACAGTCAACAACTGTGGCATCAACTAATAATATCTACTAAAAAATATTACAAATCAAAAACCACTTCTTAATTCTTCATCTTCCGCTGCCATCATCTACCATCCAGATGTTCATTCTAGGGTGAGTCAAAAATATCTCACAAAATACAAAGATAAATAAAATATGCAACAGTTCTTGATTTTTATTTTATTATTATTTTTTTTTTTTGGCAACAGAGTCACACTCTGTCACCCAGGCTGGAGTGCAGTGGTGTGATATTGACTCACTGCAGCCTCCACCTCCCAGGTTCAAATTATTCCCATGCCTCAGCCTCCTGAGTAGCTGGGACTACAGGCGCGCGACCCCATGCCCAGCTAATTTTTTTTTTTTTTTTTTTTTTTTTTTTTGTATTTTTAGTAGAGACAGGGTTTCAACATGTTGGCCAGGCTGGTCTTGAACTCCTGACCTCAGGTGATCTGCCCACCTCAGCCTTTCAAAGTGCTGGGATTCCAGGCATGATCCACCGCACTCCGCCTCTTGAATTTTTAACATTATCTTGCAAAGAGCTCAAAAAATGACTCAGGAAAGTACTCAAGACTCCAGCTGCCAGTTTTCAAGGGCAGACCCCAGCCCAAGCCAGTCTCATACATGTAAGAGAAATATATATATTACATATTTTTCCCAGATATCTCCAGGCACCTCAAAACTCAACCTAGAACTTCACTTACTATCCCCTTATGCACTGCCCTCTCCACAAAACCTAGAAAGAAAGCCTTCATTTGCGAGTGTTAAAGTCAAAAACCAGGCTTCTCTCTCCATCCCATCCACTAGCCATCACTGGAAGACCACCTCCATGTCCTATCAGGTCTGCCTCCTACCTAAAGCTTCTAAACTCTCCCCTCTCCACCTTCCCAGCTACCTCAATCTCAGTTTTGGCTTCAATACCTCTTACCCTCTAACTGTGACAGTCACCCAAAGGTCCTCCAGAACCCCAGCCTTGCCTCATCCAGCACCCACCCCACACCATCCATGCTCCACGTGGCTTCTAGAGCACCAATCAGAAGAACAAATCTGATCAGATCAGCCCTCTGCTCACAACCTTTCAGAGGAAGCAAGGCCTTCCCAAACCAGGAGTGAGAGAGAGGAGGCCAAAAACACAGAGAAAAGGGAAAATAAAACAGAAACCTGTTTTTTTTTAATAACAGGTTATAACAGAAAGCTGTAACCTGATATTACAGCTACGGTTTGTGGTGTGTGGTATGTGTAGGGTGTGAGGTATATATGTGTCAGGGAAGTAGTTCGGTGAGTACTGCTTCTACAAATTGGAAGCTTTTTTTATTTAATATGTCATATCTTTCAGACACAGAAATAGACAATAACAGGCAAAGGAAAATGGTACAAGGTCCATGACTGCAGTGAATCTCCTATCCAGATCTGCCTTTCAGGCAGGGCAATGCACAAATTCATTCCCCCAGCAGCTGAGGGCTCATAGCTGAGCAGCCCTCCAGGAACTGCCCTTGGCCAAGCTGCCTTGCCCAAATTTTCACCTCACCTCCTTCCCAGGGTCAGCCTAAAGCCTACTGGTCAAGGCAAAGGTCCCCAGGCTCAACACAGTGCCTCAAGTTGGGAAATCTCTGAAGGGCCATCCCAGCACCAGCATTCCCTATGGATCCAGTGGTGGCCCTGCTATAACTCAACTACACTTCAGCTTTTCCCTGGCCCAATCCTTCTTCCCTCATTTCTTTCATTAACAGGAATTGTTCTCAAGTGCACACAAATCTCTGTCTCAAATTCTATTTCCAAGGAACTGGGCTTAAGACAATCATCACCCAGCTCACAAATCAGCATTATTTCATATCAGTTTAAGATTCTATTTCTATTTTCATTGAGGAATTAAATATTATAGGTAAAACTGAAGAACCTCCTCTCTCACTATCTCTAAAGAAATCTAGTGTTTATAATTTCCATAAAAATTTTTGTATTTTGCTATATATTTATAATATGAACACATAAACACCGCAGGGTAATTTCTGCAGGTATATGAGCTTTATATACAGTACCATTCAATACATTGTGCAACTTGATTTTTGTTTGTAGTCAAATTGTTTTTAAGATTTATCTATGCTGACATAATTAGCTCTTTAAAATACAACCTAAATCAAATATGTCAAAATATTACCAGCCTGGCCAACATGGTGAAACCATGTCTCTACAAAACATACAAAAAAAAGTAGCTAGGCATGATGGTATATGCCTGTAATCCCAGCTATTCGGGTGTCTGAGGCACGAGAATTGTTTGAACCCAGGAGGTGGAGGTTGTAGTGAGCCGAGATCGCGCCATTGCACTCCAGCCTGGGCAACAAGAGTGAAACTCCATTTCAAAAAAAAAAAAGTCAAAATATTAACAGCTGATAAATTTCAAATGAGGGCACTAACATATCTGATATATCATTTCCTGTACATTTTTTTATATTGACTACTTCAGGATTTTAAAAATGATAAATATATAAATATATATTTTTTTTAATTTTAAAGCCCTTTCAAAGATTCACCATTATGCTTAGGATACAATCCAAACTCCTAAAGATGGCTTACAACACTCTTCATTAACTGGTCTCAGCTTCATTCTCCAGCATCCTGCTTTAGCCATATTGAAAACCTCACAATTCTCACCTCCAAACCTCTTGTCATCAACTCCCTCTGTCTTAACAGCCTCCCCACATCCCCACTCATTCTTTCAGATCTCAGCTTAGATATCCACTCTTCCAAGATGCCTTCCCTGAAGCCCTGGGATGTCAGGTACCCCTCCTGTGAGCTCACACAGCAATCTGTGCTGTTTTTGCTTTTACAACTGTGTAACTGCCTGTTTAATCTGTTTTCTTAAGTTCCTGTGTACCTGCCCTCTCTAGGTGACAGACAGTTGACAGCTGGAACTGTGTCTTATTCACCATGCGCCAGTCCACAAGCCTAACATGTTGTAGAGGCAAGGCAACAAAGTACTATGCAAAAGTCTCTTACTGGCCAAAGCAAAAACTTGGGTACCACCAAGAGACAACCCAAGAATGTTTGCAAGCGTTTACAAATGAGAACTTTTGTTTTTTTCTTGAAGGTTAAGGGAACCACCATTTCTGAAATACCAGCATGTATAGTGGATTTTAGTTATCCACTGAATGTAAGGAAAGATGAACTTACAAACAGTATGACAATAACAGCCTCTTCTTTCTTCTATTCCCAAAACCTCCACAGCAGAGCATCACATTAAGGAAAGCATCTGTTACCTGAATTATTATAATTTCTGAGCATCCCAGCTTTATTAACTGAACTCCAGGGCCTTTCTACCACTTAAGAATTCCCTAAATGTAAGATATTTCTCAACATCTGCTCCTAATTTATTTTTAATTTGCATTTATTCTATCCTATTTGTTGAAGCTGAAATTACTAATAGAGGATGACATTATCTTCACAGCATCACATTAGACTACCCTTCAATTAAAGTTCCTCTGAAGTAGTTTTCCAAACTCTTTTAGTATATAGGTTTTCTCTTAGCTGTGCAAGAGTTTTACCTTCACTTTAAGATGAGATTAATATTACCTTTCTTTGCTACTTTTTCAAAGAAATGTTAATAGTATACTGCATAGACATGAATAAACCATCTCTTTTCTCATTTTCATCAACTTTTTCCTAAAGCATGACCCTTCTTTCAGAATATATATAGAAAAAAATACAGATCCCATTGCAGCTGAACTGAATTTGAAGTTCCCTATATAAACTGACCAAGAGGTACTGTGAGAAAAACAGCAATAGTCAACTTCAATAAGAAGTAGAAGTAACTGTAAATGGTTAAGAAATTGATCATGAAAATTCTAGAGGAAAAGCTAATAACTGAAAGTGTTGAAATTTTGAATTACAGTACGATTTGAAAAACTAGGTACCTCATTGAAAACATAAAGCAGATCCCACCAAGGTGAAGTTTACATCGAGGCTTTATAGATACTGTTACTAAAAAGTTCCACAAAGGTGAAATTTACCTAGAGGCTTTATACATACTAACTAACAAATCCCACAAAGGCGAAGTTTACATTGAGGCTTTGCACACCCTGTTACTAACTGCTAACCACTTTTCACATCCTTTCCCCTACTCAGTCTCCTCTTGTACCACTCTGGTCCAAGTCCTTATACTCTTTAACCTCAATTTTTTCACAACTCTTACCTGTTCCCTGCCTCCCCCTAACTCTGCTACCTTCAAAATTTATCTTTCCTACTGCCAGCCAAGTTATCTTTCTGAAAAACAGTCCTGAGCTAGTCATTAACTCACCTAAAATCTTGTAGTGGCTTCTTACAGGGAAAGATCAAATAAACCCTGCTTCAAAAGGGCTTTCGAAATCTGACCCCAGCTTCTCCCATCATCCCCATTACCCCAGCCACACTCAGTTACCAGGGACAGACTTCAAATGCCTTGCTCTTTTCTCATCATCTGCAATGTTCTTCCCACATTGTCCACAGGGCTGCCTCTTACACATCCTTCAAGGCACACCTCAAATTCCTTGCCTCTTTCACGCTCTCTCACTCAAACCTACCCTCATTCCAACCAAAGCAAGAACCCATCCTTCCTCGCTCCGTGTTTCCCTGGTTTGTGTGGGGATGTTTATTGATGTCTTTCTTTCCAGCTAGCCTGAGAGCATCTTAAGAACAGAGGTGGGTCTTGCTTATCTCTGAGCCCAGCATCTAACAATGAATGAACAATAACCATTTGCTGAATGAATGAGGTCTGTATGTAAGCAAGTGTAATTTTTTAAAAACATTAAAAGGCATAGCAAGTCTTTTTTTTTTTTTTTTTTTGAGACAGAGTCTCACTCTGTTGCACAGGCTGGAGTGCATTGGAACAATCTCGTCTCACTGCAACCTCCGCCGCCCGGTTCAAGCGATTCTCCTGCCTCAGCCTTCCAAGTAGCTGGGATCACAGGTGAGTGCCAGCACGCCTGGCTAATTTTTGTATTTTTAGTAGAGATGAGGTTTCAGCATGTTGGCCAGGCTGGTCTTGAACTCCGACCTCAGATGATCCACCCACCTTGGCCTCCCAAAGTGCTGGGATTATAGGCGTGAGCCACTGCACACGGCCACAAGTCTTTATTAAGCACTTACTGTGTGTGTGGAGACGAAGCTAAAGGCTGGCATCAGAAAGTCAGATGAAAAAAGGCATATAGACATACACAAGCCAGAAGGGCCACAAACAGAAATGAAGAGTGAACACATGGGAAAGACTGATTCTGGCATGGAGATAGCAGAGAGAGTAGAACAGTTGGTGGCACTGATGCTGATGTTTTAAAGATGGAGGCTGCAAAACTGGGCATGCAGGGAGAAGGAGAACAATCAAGCCCAGAACACAAAACAAGTGAAGTTACAGAGGTAAGAAAAGGACTATGGGCAGTCTTCACCTGGTGCCCTCTGCCTCCTTCACGGTGGTTTTTGGGGCGAGGGGGAGAGTGGGGCAGTGCTGTTAGAAAGTAGGATGGCGGCCACGAGCAGTGGCTCACGCCTGTAATCCAGTATTTTGGGAGGCCGAGGCAGGTGGATCACTTGAGGTTAGGAGTTCAGGAGCAGCCTCGGCAACATGGTGAAACTCCACTTCTACTAAAAATACAAAAAGTAGCCAGGCATGGTGGCAGGCACCTGTAATCCCAGCTACTTGGGAGGCTGAGGCAGAAGAATCACTTGAACCTGGGAGGCGGAGGGCTGAAATTGAGTCACTGCACTCCAGCCTGGGCAATGGAGCAAGACCCTGTCTCAAAAAAAAAAAAAAGAAAGAAAGAAAGATAGGATGGCATGAGACTTCCCTAAATGTCTCCCTTAGACATATATGCAGAGAGTCCCCCTCTCTAAGCAATCTGCCGTGATGCCAAGGCCCTCAGAATAAGATATGTCTGACACCAAATGCCCAACAAGACTGCCCTGAGACAGCAAGCATATGCGTGTGTTCCGAAAACACCAACACTCTTCTAATTTACAACACGTTACATATCTTGAAAAAGCGCATGCAAGTTCAAATAATTCAAGTCAACTCTGATTTTTCTATACAAACTATCAAAATGGGAGTTAATATATAATTAAGGGTCTGATATATTAACATTATAGAACTGGCCATTGATATCACATGTAAAAACACAAAAATAAACATTTTTCCACAGGGAAAATGCTATGGTGGTCTATAAGTCACTTAACTCTTTAATTCATCTTCACATAAAAATCACTATTCATCTTTTAAAATTCACTCATTTTAAAGAATGGTAGGCAAATTATTTCAAAAGCAAGTATAGTTATATTAAATATGTCACCTATTTAGAATTAAAAAACAGGGAGGCAAATATTAATACATATATAATACATTTCTCTAACCCCCCTTAAGAAAACTAGCATAGAGGCTGAATGTGAAGAGTTTTTTTCCTACCATGGTTCAAAAACACATCTGTCTTTGAAATAACATATTAGAAAATATACACAATACATTTTTATAATGAATGCATCAGCGGACTCTAAGCTGATACATTACCTAGAAAAAGAGTTCAAGATGTGATGTTAGGCTCACAGCAAGAAGACCTTGAATACACTGCAGCAATAACTAAGGAGCTCAGTGGAGAAATATGTCGGCACTAGATATATTGGTATCATCTTCTGGTTCAATGGGCCAAAATAAGAAATGCACCAGGTTTCATCACTCTCCTGACCCACTTTCCTCACTTTTAACTTCACCCAACACAACCCAAACTCTTCAAAATACAGTGTAAAAGAAATAATGCCCAACATCATGAAATCTATTATCTTTTCAAACTATTTAAAGGGAAGTGTTTATAAGTAGAAATAATAAACATTGTAGCTTTCCTTGCTCCTCTAAAATGCAGATCATTTTCACTTTGGTTCTATGACTTTTAAACCTGCCTTCCTTGTCTATAAAGTAAGAGCACTAAAGAGAATAGCCCACAGAACTTGTTAAAACTCCAGATGCTGGGACCCCACCCCACATATCTGAGTCTGGACCCAGAAGGATGGTTCTGACATAAAGCTTGAATTAGGAACTCCGTATGTGAGAAGCTCAAAACCTAGTTTTCAAAATACAAGCATGTGCATAAATCTACATATTGACTGGATCAATGTTAAATAACATGACTCACACACAGCCTTTGAGGGGCAAGTGAACAAATCAATTAGTATCAACCTCAAAATGCTATTTCCTGCACCAAAAATCTTTTGCATATAAATATTGTATATCAAAATCTTAGTTAGAGAATGGAGTTGAAGAAATTTGCAAAAATTAAGACTATGAAATTAAAGAAAAAGACCTAAAGAGATCATACTTTTGAAATTATACAAATGTGTTAATTTCAAAGCTGTACCACTTTAGAGACACAGTCTTTTTTTTTATTGGATTCCTCTGCTACATCAGAAATGCCCTTATATGCTTTTTTCTACACTTTGAAAAAAGATTTTGTTCCATAATTAAATGTTAAAAGCATTGAACTGAATGTAACTAGCCACCCGTCCACATACCAAAAAAGGCTTATTCGAAAATATTCACACAAAAAATGTGACTCTCATGCTCTATGTGTTGTTGAGCTCCACTGCTATGAAAGACAGATCTGCATTTTTTTAAACTTAATTTCTTAAAAGTGAAGGGTGAGGTTATACCACCGTAAACCTTAATCTTAGCTGCCAGATGCGCATACACAGACATTTCCCTTATTAACCGGGCCAAGAGAATGTGCTTCTGATAGAAGAGCCCCACCAGGATATTAATAAACCTCAGGTATTTGGTTGTTTAAAGGCACAAATGCAAAGACTGGAGAACCACATGGATGCTGGAAACTTTACCTGCTTCCTGGAATTGACATGTGCAAATCCAGTGTCACAGGAAGTAAAAGTGAAAGGACTGGGACCTGGTTTCAATTTCTCAGTCCACAAGCCATCATCTTGAGAGTAAATACATATTAAGAACTCACACTGCCTCACATTTCAAATACTGAATTAAGTCTATTTATTATTAAACAGTTAAGGCATATAAAAATATAAAAATATAACATAGTAAATGTCTATGCCTCCACACAATTTAAGGGGAGAAAAAAAATCCAGCCAATGCATCTGAAACCACTTGAGCAGGGTACCCTTTCTCCATTGCTTTAGATTAAATTTTAACTAATATTTACAGCTGCTCAAATAGTCTTGCATGTTGACTTGTTCCCAGAAAAATCATCATATCAGCATCTAGTTCAAACTTCTGGGTACAAATAAGGTTCAATAAAATTAAATTCTCTGTTCTGTCTATATAATTAATGTACTTCCTTTGCTTAGAATCATCCTCAGCAATTCATGTTTTCCAGTCGTGAATGGATCTCCTCTAAAAGTTTCACAACCATAGTAACAGGTCATGAGAATCACATTAATACAAAAAAACTTTCTCATGATTGCACTACTTCAGCATAATGAGGTGACAACATGGAGAATATTTTTACAAGCAGGACAAGAATAGCTGCCCTTCTCTGCCAGGGTTGAATTTCCATCAGGGTTACTGTCTATCACTACAAATCCCCAGGGCTCATGGAAAAAAACAAACCTGCTCAAAGACCTCCCTTCAAAGCACAGGTATTCCAGCCAAGGAAAGCTTCAGGAGAAACAAAAAATGAACTATTTTCTCACAGTCCCTTGAGCTGTTTAGAAAAATCGCCTCACAGATACTGCTTTAAACATAAAAGAAAGAAATAGACCAATGACTGCCTAAATACAACTTAACCACTGTCTTTCCTCAAGAAAGGCCTCAGAAAGATAAACAAATAAGGTAATCCTCCTCAGAATTTTCATAAAACTGAATCTTGTTAAGCAAGTTTACTTTCCAAACATAGCAGATTTTCAGGAGGCTTGCTATAAATGTAACCAGGTATAATATTTCATATTTAATAATTTGTCTTATTTTTATTTCACTGGTCTCTCTTTGCTTCCTTCCCCTACACTCCTCAACCAACCCTTTCAGTACCACAGATACCTATCTGGGCATCGGACCAGGACCTACACTATGCCAAATGTCAGTCCTTATGAAATCCACTACCTTTTTTTTTTAACTTCAGCTAGTTAAAAGCCTTGCGCAGTAGTCAGAAGAAAAGAGAAAAAGGAATTCACGTCAGAAACACATAATCCATTTCTCAATCTTCCACCCAAAGGACTGTTTGTCCTCTGGTATTTTCCCCTTTGCTAACTCAACAGAGAATGACAAAGACTAGATCCAAAAATCAAGAAAGGCTGCAACTGGCCCAGAAGCAGTAGGCTGTGTCTCTTACAATTGGCCTTCCCTTGACAGGGCTCTGAGATGCTAACCTGGGGTCCAGAGGAGCTCTACCTCACAGCCCAGGGTCCCACCCCTGAAAACTACAAAAAAAGAGATAGAAGAGCTGTATAAATATAATTAATACAGTGCAAAATGTGTAAGGGACAGAATTAGGCACAAAATGAAGAAGAGTCACCCAGCAGCAATGGAATAAAATGTCTTGTGAGTTAGGAGACTGGGCACTCCATAGAGGTCAAATGCAGGGTTTCTAGAGTCAGATCATCTGAGTTCACTCTGGCACTTCCAGACTCTGTAGCCTTTATCATTGAATAAACATTTATTGCTCACCTATTATGAGCCAGGCATTGGGCTCAGTACCAGAGATGTATTGGTCCCTGCTCTTGGGGAGTTAATTAAAGTGCAGCAGTCCCCAACCTTTTTGGCACCAGGGGCCAGTTTCATGGAAGACAATTTTTCCAAGGGATGAGGGGGATGGTTTTGGGATGAAACTGTTCCACCTCAGATCATCAGGCATTAGATTCTCATAAGGAGCAGGCAACCTAGATCCCTCGCATGTGCGGTTCACCAGAGTCTCGCTCCTATGAGAATCTAATGCTGTCGCTGATCTGACAGGAGGCAGAGCTCAGGCGGTAGTGCTTGCTCAGCCACCACTCACCTCCTGCTGTGCCACCTGGTCCCTAACAGGCAACGGGCTGGTACCAGTCCAGGCCCTGGGGGTTGGGGACCCCTGTTCTAGTGGGAAGGCTATTAATGAACACACAGTACCAGAAAAGGTACCAGAAAGTGGTAAGAACAACACAGGGAACGTAAATACAGAGATGCAGTCAAGAGTGACTGGGAGAGCTACTTTCTAAAGTCAGCAAGGAAGATCTCAGAAGAGGTGACATTAGGCCTACATCTAAATGACAAGAGGGAACCAGCCAGGCAAAGATGGAAGAAGAGAGATGTGCAAAGGCCCTGAGGCAGACACACCGGGTCTTTGGAGAAATAGAAAGAAGGCCAGTGCCACAAATCACTTCAGTATGACTCACATTTATCATCTGCAAAATGGTGGTTGTGAGCATTAAACTGTTAGCACCACATCTGCGCACAGAATGTGTTCAATAAGTATAAGTTGCTAGAATCATCATCATCATCATCACCAGTGAGATGCCATCATTGGAGGTGTGCAAACAGAGACTGGGTGAGCACATCACAGGCATGGGTGGGTTATAGGGCCTCTAAGGTTCCCTCAACAATTAGATCCTAAGATTAGACAAGAAGAGAAAATGCAAAGGAAGAAATGATAAAATTGTTACACGCAGGCTTCCAGCCCAAGGTCTCTTGAAGAACACATTGAATTATCCAAAAATGTGAAGCTTGCCCAACTATTTCATTCATCAAACAGTTCTTTCCCAGCTGAGAGTCTATAATCCCAAACTGTCAAGAACTCCACATGGAGCCAGCTGACACACTGTCCTTAGCCCTGAGGTCTACTCTTTCTATGGGGCTCTGGGATAAAACCACAACACTGACAGCAACAGAAAAGGATGACTTATTCTGTGTTACTAGCTTTAATGTATGTTAATTATTGAATGAAATAGCAGTGAGGATATTCTTCGATTGTATATGCATCCCAAACCACTTTATTATTTCATGTTTAAAATGTTCCAAGCAGAACTTTCTGCATCACATACTCTACTGGCAATAAATTTCACTTTTTAAAAATTCTTAGTCTTGGCCTATTGTTTCAAAATATTTACTAACTTGTTGAGCTTTCTGAAGCCTACTAATTAAGGCTGTTAATAATACAGTCCTTGATGATGAACTTGGCATATGTGCCTTTAAGTTAGAGAAAGACAGGTCTACTTTTACCCAACACCAAATCCTTGGTCATCATAGATCAAATTCTTTCCAGTTCCTTTCTAAAACTCACCCAAACCCAAGGCAAGTATACTACAACCATAAATAAATATATGGCTTTGTATTTATGAAACTACTTCATTACCTACACTTGACAACTTCCTATTTCTGTTTAGATGGTAGAAATGGCTTTAAAATTATAAAATTTAAAAAATTATAATATTCACAAATGGCATGAAACAAAGTAATACTAAGTGAGGACAATAAAAATAATCACAATAATTTAACATAAAATGCATAGACGTTTTTATTATGCCAATTTAATTATGCCAGGCTTTTGGGTTGGCCAAACTCAAGGATTTAGAGAGCAGAAACCACACTCTCTGTCCCCCCACTTTCATCCAATTTCCCCCCAAAAAAGAAACCTGGAAGAGCAGATGAGGATCAAAATTTTCCTATAGGAAAGTATTCCCTTTTAAAAAATGGGAAAGCAACCAATTTGGCATAGAGCATGTAGACAGAGGATCTTTAAAATACATATATGATATGTAGACTATTCCTATGACTTAATCTAAACTAAAAATCTCTTAAAATATGTAAGTTTTAGAGTACCATGAAATATTACATCTGTGTAGTAAGCATTTGTCTTAAGAGAATCAAAAAAAGTCCCTTAGAGGAAGCCAGATTGGGACTAATGGGTCCATTCAAATCCAAATTTATCTACCGGCTTTTGCAACATAATTCAGCCAAAAGAATGTGATTCATATCTGAGCTATGTAACAACTAAATTTTCAGTGTGTTTTGAAGTAGATGCCACCACAAAAAAAGTAAATAGTCATAACCTTGGCATCTAAACACTCTAAGCAATTTGATAATCTTTAAAAATATAAGAACTCAGTAATGTGGGTTCATTGAAGAACTTTAGAAAATATAAATCAGCAAAAAAAAAAAAGTAATAATCTCAAAATGCCAAGATGACCACTATTAACATTTATTGTATACTTCATTAATTTTTTTAAAAACATTTTTCATATAAATGACTTCATATAATACATACTTGTTTACTTACTATATCAAGAACACACTTCTATGTTCATACACACACACACACATCACACACATCTGTATCACTTTTTATGAATGCTTAATCTTCTGCTTTATGGATATACCCTAATTTAGTTACCTCTACTGAGATCATGTATGATCTGTTCAGATGTGCTAGAGTAAAGAAACAGAATAATAGGTTTAAACAACTATTTCCTAAAGCTATTTGACCATAACATCCTTTTATGAATTACACATTAACAATCCTAGAACTTTTGATCTTTTCAAAATACTTTGGGAAATAATGATCTAACCAATTCCTAATATTAGATTTTCATGGTATTTACAACGTTTTCTATTATAAATGATACTGTGATCAATTTCTTGAGTGTACCTTTTTATGTACTGCCTAGGGAAAAACTCTAGAAATAGAATTACTCAGTTAATTGATATGCATGTGTTAAAAACATGTTATAATTTTTGCCAAACTGTTCTCCAGCAATATTTGAGGTTCATCAGCCTTTTTAAAAGATAATTTTAAATTAAAATAGTTTGAGAGTTTATATGTTCATTATATATACACAGTATTTCTGAAATTAGATAATTACTCTTTTATGGACATGGCTAAAGTACAAGTTAAAAATATCAAAAGTCTTACTAGTATGAAGGTTGACTCAGAAAACTATTTAGGAATATACCTCCTCACAATTTATAGAAAATGACTAGTATGGAGACATTAAATCGTCTCTCTTCCATTTTCCTCTGTTATATTTACATATGTCTGAATATGTATTCCCTACTCCTAAGAAGATATTAATAATCCCTTACATTTTTGTAGTACCTTATACCACTAAAACATTTAAAACAAAAAGAATTTTACAGGAAGAGAACATCCTCAAAGCATATTTTAAAACAAGATATTAAGCTATACCTTCAAAAGACCCGTCAAGCTACACAATAGTTGCTACATATTTACAGCCAAATCTATAATAACTAAAATCTTTATCAATCAACCAACACCGGTATCATGGAGGAAAATGTGTATTCTAAGACAGTTAATTTGGATCTTATTTTCACTGTGTATTTCTACAGTTTCACATAATAAGAAATAAGCTTCTAACATAACATAAAGATGGTTCACACAGCAAAAACAGGCTTTGGGTTCCTTTTTTGTCTTTAAAGTGACACTGGATGTAATTTTATACCTCAGAGTAACTTTTCAAAGTTACTTAAGTATAGTGTTCACACTCAGGGTGGAGTTCTGTGTAATTTTCAAAGCTGAGAAGTGTTCTGCCTGTTCAAAAATATCTCCCCTTTGAGTTTGTCTCAGAATCATATTTGAAGCTTTTTAAAAATACAGAAATTTTTATTCAATGGGTCTGGAATGGAGCCAATGCATCTGCGTTTTTTAAAACTCCCCAGTTGATTCATCTGTACAGCCAGAGTCAAAAAGCACTTGGTTATATAAAAAGATTGGAGGAAGGGGGTGGTATCCTGAGGACCCCAATTTAACTGTTCGCATGAAAACCATGAATCTGTCTGAGTCTGGTTTATTAGATTACCTAGGTGAAAATTTTATCTTGAGAAGGCTCATAAAATATTTCAAGGTAGGACACCTGTTGGCCTATCAATGGCCACCAAGAGGGATGGGGGTGAGGATATACGGTAATGAAATCAAACTGTGAAAGGATCTTTCCTGCCAGAAACTGTGGCACTTCCTACATTAAGCATATAATCCCTTCAATTTCCAGAAAATAGAAAGAAAAATGTTCAGCCATATTTTATTTTAATGGAGTAGTTTTCCAAATGAACAACCTTTAGCTACAAGCAGCAGTTTCACTAAGCAATGCCAGTCGACACACAGTTAGACAAAATTGGGTTGAGAAAGGATAGGACACTCAGAGATATTATACCTTTTACATATACTTTTACAAAATTATAGTCATTTGTCAGAATTGAGTTTCTCAAAAGAACTTCACCTCCAAGAAGTTCTTGCAAAAACAATGCAAATCAATCCAAGAAACATAGGTTTTCTAAATACATAAAAATCCATAACTGTCTTGAGCTTCCTTTACCTACCAGATCTGGACTTAATTATATCACTGAATTCGTTCTGCCCGTTGTCAGGACTGGTTTCATGTTCTCCATACTTGGCCATCTTGCCGGAGTTTCAAGATAATCCAAAAACTTTACCAAGTCCTCTTTCTAAGACTTTCAACTTCCTATGATGGTTCAGCTTGACATCAATACCTAAAAAGAAAAGAGAAAGTACTGACTTGAAAAAATATATTTATATCTTTTATATAGTTATTAATAGTAACTATTCATTCACCAAATATTTATTGAGTGCCTACCACGTGTAAAGCACCAAGCCAGGCAATGGTGTTATGACTATCAACAAGAGACATAGCCTCTGCCATTATGGAGCTTACACACACTAAGCAATTAATTATATAATGAATTATTTCATTACAATACTGATAGACTACAAATCATTCATACAAAGGGAAAGCACAGAGTATTAAGAGCATACAGCAGAGGAGTCTGGCCTGCCCTGGGCAATTAGAGAAGGCTTTCCTGAAGAGACATTTGAGCCAAGCCTTTAAAGATGACAAGAATTTAATTAGCCAAAAAGGGAAACAGAAAGAGAAAAGGTAAGAGCTTCCCATGCGAAGTGGCAGAAAGAATCTTGGAGCAGTCAAAGAGTGGAGCACAAGCCGGTGTTCCTGGAAAGAAGACAGCCAAGAGACAAGTGTACCTGTTGAAACAGGTGAAGAAGCTGGGCAGGACAAGGGACAGGACCATGGAGAACAGGTCAAGGATTTGTGTCTTTATCCGAAGAGCAATGGGGAGCCAGTAGATGGTTTGAAGGAGGGAACCAACATGGTCAAACTGGCCTTTTTAAAAGATCATCAAGGGCCAGGCACGGTTGCTCATGCCTGTAATCCCAGCACTTTGGGAGGCCGAGGCGGGTGGATCACAAGGTCAGGAGTTCGAGACCAGCCTGGCCAGCACGGTGAAACCCTGTCTCTACTAAAAATACAAAAAAAAAATTAGCCAGGCATGGTGGTGTGCACCTGTAATCCCAGCTACTCAGGAGGCTAATGCAGGAGAATTGCTTGAACCTGGGAGGTAGAAGTTGCAGTGAGCTGAGATCACACCACTGCACTCCACCCTGGGTGACAAGAGGACAAGAGTGAGACCTCATCTCAAAAAAAAATAAATAAATAAAACACGATTGTGGCTTGTAGGTAGACCACAGTAATATGTGGGGAACCAGCGAAGACTACGGCAGAATATAGCAAAATGCAAATTAAGGAACCTAGGCCATGGGTATATGAATGCTGAATGAAAATTTCTTGCAACTCTTCTGTATGTCTGAGAATTTTTTTGTAGTAATATGTTGGGGAAAAATAAAAATTCCTAATCTCAACCAAATGATCAAAATTCACATAACCAATCATGGGGCATCATGCGATTTAATGGAAAATCACCACATCATCAACACAATATCCTTGCCAAGATGTTGAACGTGAATCTTCTCATGAGCAGACAAATCTAGACCGTGGCTAGTTTTCAAAACAAATGGCCTGGTTTCTTCAAAACTGTCAGTGTCTTGAAAACCAAAATTACCTGGGAGAGGGGGAACTTTGTGAATTAAAGGAGACTAAATAGACATGACAATGAAATGTAATCTTTGATTGAATTCAGAATTTTAAAATAAAACATTTTGAGGATCATTTGAAAAATCTGAATTTGGACTATGTATTAGACAATATTATTGTATCAATGTTAAATTTCTTTAACATTAGTTAATGGTATTGTAGCAGGAGAATGTCTTTGATTGTAAGAGACATGTGGTGAAATATTTAGCAATGAAGTGTGATGGTATCTTCAACTTAAGTTCAAACAGAATAGCATATATCTGTCTATACTGATACAGGTATATTTAGGTTGATATATGTACGTAGATGTATATATGCATATACACACAGACAGACAGAAAGATGCAGTAAGTATTGTAAAATAAGTGGGAAAACTAGGCCGGGCAAGGTGGTTCACGCCTGTAATCCCAGCACTTTGGGAAGCCAAGGCAGGTGCATCACCTGAGTTCAGGAGTTCGAGACCAGCCTGGCCAACATGGTGAAACCCCATCTCTACTTAAAAAAAAAATACAAAAATTAGCTGGGTGTGGTGGCAGGTGCCTGTAATCCCAGCTACTTGGGAGGCTGAGGCAAGAGAATCACTTGAATCCAGGAGGCGGAGGTTACAGTGAGCCGAAATTGTGCTATTACTCTCCAGCCTGGGTGACAAGAGCAAAATTCCACCTCAAAAAAAATAAAGTAAGTGAGAAAACTTGTTAAAGGGCATCTGGGGCTAGGCGAGGTGGCTCACACCTGTAATCCCAGTACTTTGGGAAGCTTAAGCAAGAGGATTACTTGAGCCCAGAAGTTTGAGACCAGCCTAGGCAACATGGTGAGACCTTGTCTCTACTCCATGTAAATAAAAATTTAAAATAATAAAATAAAATAAAAAGGACATGTGGGTGTTTATTGTGCTATTCTTTCTATGGTAATATTATATGCAGGAAACAAGTGTGGTCTGAACAAGAGTAGATGGAAAGAAATGGGTGAATATGTGGGATATTTAGATATCAAAGAAAGTCAATAGGATTTGGGAATTGATTGGATATGAGAGATTCATATCCAATATGCAAAATGTGCAAAATGACTCCCCAATTTCGGCTTCAGCAATTAGGTGAAGTGTGAGTCATTGAGCTGGGGAACACTGAGGATAGCAAGCTGGGAGAAAGGAATCATCAATGTGATTTGGATTTGCAGAGCTTCAGATGCCTCTGAGTTATATAAGCGGAGATGAGAAAAAAGAGAGTTGGGTCCAGCATGGTGGCTCATGCCTGTAATCCCAGCTCTTTGGGAGGCTGAGGCAGGCAGATCACCTGAGGTCCAGAGTTCAAGACCAACCTGGCTAACACTTGAGGTCAAGAGTTTGAGACCAGCCTGGCCAACATGGTGAAACCCTGTCTCTACTAAAAATATAAAAATTAGCCAGGCATGGTGGCAAACACCTGTAATCCCAGCTACTCAGGAGGCTGAGGCAGGGGAATTGATTGAACTCAGGAGGTAAAGGTTGCAGTGAGCCAAGATCGCTGCCACTGCACTCCGGCCTTGACGACCGAGTGGGTGAGACTCCATCTCAAAAAAAAAAAAAAAAAGAGAGAGGGAGAGTTGGATGTAAAGGATTGGATCATCGGATCATCAATCTGACAGATTTTATGAGAGTCTAAAAGACTTTTTTCATTTTTTATAGGCTCTACTACTGCTAAAAATTTATGGATTATTATGTGATTACGTTCTTTCATTCAAGTACATAACCATAAAGGATTTGCTAAATTCTTAAGTGTATTTTATTATATTCAAGAATCAAAAACTTTGTTCAGAAGAATGTCTATAAAAGTTTATTATGGAAAATTAAGTTTGCCCAAGGAAAAATTCTCTTTCCTGGAAAGATCTACAGTGTATCACTTTGGAGCAGTAAGTCTAATGCTTTTCTTCACAATTGGTCTTAGCCAAGATCTCCACTTCTATGCTACCCAAAGCCTTTATTCACCCATAAAAGAGAAAAGTCAACTGTTTACACACTACTTTATTCCATTTGCACATTATCAGTAACACTTCTTCACTATAATGTTTCACTTGCCACTCTCCTCAACGTGATTTTTCAAATTTTTCTCTTCTTGATAATGAAAATCCCTTACAGGTTGCAAAGATACAGCAGAAAAGGTGATCAGAGTACAGGGGAAAATGGGAAGAAAGAAGAATAACAGAAGGCTATTTAAATAGTGATAGCCACTGAGGTTACTTGCCATTAATGGTCAGAGGAATTTGAGTAAACTTAAGGCAAAGGATGACCCCTTCTAATTGCCGAATGCAGCATCTTTGGTTTTCAGGAGACAGAATCAAAGTTTAACCACGAACAATGTATCCCAGTGTGACCCTCCCTCTTCCACGCCTATAAAATGGAGGGAACACCATCTTCACAGAAGGCTAGGTGAGAAACTGAGAATCAATGAATAAGATGTTGCTTTAGAAGCTTTAAGCCCTATACAAATGCAATTTATTGTTACCTCTGCCCTAGATTTCCCTTTCCCTCAAATGATATTCTGTAAAAGCCAGATGTTCTTACTGAAACCAATCCAGTCAAGTCGATATTCACTAACTCTCCCTTCAGAACGCTTCCGGCTGTCATATGGACCACCAAGCAAGAGTGTATGAAATAAACATAAGGTGTTTAAAAAATAAACATAAGGTCACGGCCTTAAAGACAAAACTAATGTTTCAATTTTTTAAGATTCTAGGAATTATACAATGAATATATGTATATAATTTTTATTTGGTACTATATTTTATGTATATAGCACATATACATCCAACAGTGTGCATTATGATGGAAATGCTGTGTAAATGCAAACACTATTCATTAATTTACTCTAGGAACCAAAACCTAGGAATGATTGAGATAGTAGAAAAGGAGGCCAAGCGGACAAGAGTTTGCTGCTCTGCTTGAAACACAGTAAAAGAAAACGGTGAGTGCCAAGAACTGCCATTTACACTCGGCAGCGCTCCAGGGAAGGTTAATACTACTGTGATTAATACTGTTTACAGGGCCAATAAATTTTAGGTAAACACCCAAAGGAAAGTTAAAGAGTTGTCTCATCGGTCCCATAAAGGCTGGTAAAAGGGGCGGGGAATGGTTCCACGCCAACCCTGGCCGTCACCGCAGAACTACCCACAAGCTTCGCATTCCTCCAGCTCTCCCCTGACCCTGAGCTATCCGCAGGCTGCGTCTCCCACGCCCACCGCCAACGAACCCGGAGGGCCCAGATCGACTTCCTGAGGCTAGTGCAACTTACAAAGGAATGGATGCGGTCGCTGCGGCCCGGCCGGGAGGCCGGGAGCGCCGGCTCAGACCTAGGGAATCCGGCCTCCCCCGAGCTCCGTGCGCTCTGGCCGCGGCGACCGCTGAACTGACCCTCCCAACCGCGGCAGGGGGAACTGGCCCGCAAGGCCCTGGTGATCCGGCTGACCTGAAGGCTGGGAAAGCGGAGGCCCTGTCCTGAACACCTCAGAGAGCAGGGCCATGGAGTTAGAACCCGAGCTCTGCAGTTCATTGTAAAATAAAGTACTGGTCCCACAGCTCTCTCGGAGGCCGGGCAACGTTTTCTCCCTCCTCCTAGAAAAACGCACTGGAATGAGTCCCTTTCGTAATCTGAGGCTTGGAGGAAAAAATCCCTTTGAACAACCTGCCATCTAAAAGTTGCACAGCCTTCAATTGGTGCTTTGCTGGTTTTTAAGTGGCCTTGAGCAACCACAGCCTCGGACTCCGGGCCAAAGCGGGGCATGAATTACCTTGTCAGTTGCAGCAAGAGATCCCCAGAGTCCGGAAAAGGAGAGCCGGCGACTGCGCGGGACTACACACCAATGGGGCGCCCCCCTCCTCCTGTCCCCTCAGCCTCTCCAGGGCCGCTGGCAGGGAGCTTGGCGATCGCGCCACACTCTCTGGAGCCCCACCCTTGGGAGCAGCAACCACCCAGAGGTCAAGCACGTTCCCCGCCGGGCGGCTGGCTGGGAAGCGCTCTGCTGGCCGCCGACCACACAGCCATCCTCTGCCCACCCTCTCCTGTGGACACCGCCGGAGCCCCGCCTTCCCCGGGCCCGGGTGTCTGTGACAGACTCTCCTAAGAGGCCACGTCCCCTCCTGCAAATCACTGGCCCAGCGCTCTGCACCGCGCGATGCACGAAGGGCGACCCTCTCACCCCGGCGGGGAGGAGGATTAGGGGAGCAGGGAGGCAGCACAGAGCTGGTCAGATAAGTTTGGATCGTTCATAACTAGTACAGATCCCAAGGACCTCCACGCCCGAGCTCTCCACGCCTCCGGCATTCTCTTTCGCACCGCGGGGAGCTAAACTGAGGCCCCGAGGAAAAGGCAAGCAAAAGTTCCTCCCATCTTCGACTCTGGGACTTGGGAAGGAGCTCCGGACGCCGATCCCAGGCGCAAGAACCGCAAAAAGAGCCATCCTCCTCCCGGCCCCTGCCCCATTCCCTCGGGGGCTGTAGTCACATTACTAGCCCGAGGCTTCAATAATGCATGGGCTTACCTGCTGCCCGCGGGCCGCCTCGCCTGCCGGCCGCCACTGCCGCACCCCGAGCTGGCCAAGGGCTCCTCTAGGAGTTTGACACGGAGTAACCACGGGGGTGTGTGCGAGTGTGAGTTTGGTGGTGCGATGTATTTTTTAAAAAAAAAATAAAACGTGGAGAAGCAGACAAGATCCGAAATTAAAAAAAAAAAAAGAAAGAAAGAAAGAAAAAGAAATTGACACCCGACTGAAAACGCCCCTTTCTTGTGCAATCTTCCTGCCCGGTAGTTCCGCCAAAAACAAAACAGTCAAAGCGCAAACCTGGAACGGGCGCGCAGGCACCAAGTTTGCCAAACGCTACAGAGTTTTCCGTCTGCAGAAATGACCCAAAAGAAGGGGGGCGCCTCTCCCTGTGATTCCCCAATCGGCTTCTGGAGCCAGAGGCTCCTCCTCGCCCCTCGGCGGGAGAAAGCCCGCGGCCGGCTGCTGCTGCCCGCTTCCCTGCTCCGAGGAAAAACGACTCCACAACTTTGTGCGCGAGAGAGGCTCGCTCCTTCGGCGGCTCCTCCTCCTCCTCCTCCCAGCTGCGGGCCTGCCCCTTTGTTGGAGCCGAGCGCTGGAGGCGGAGGAGGGAGGGTGGGGCGCAGGACCGCTGGGTCGCGCGTTGCCGCCGCCACACCCTGGGAAGGGGCTAGTCTCCGGGCAGCCGGGGGTCCGCTTTCCCAATGAGAAGGGTGCAGATAAGCGCCAGCCCTCCGGCCCGCGCGTCTGCAGCGCTCCCGCTCCCCCTCGGCGCTCTCGCCCCGCCGCCGCCGCCGGCCCAGCAACTTTGTTCCGGAAGATCAGCCCCACTACGTTCCCGGGTCAGCGTCTGCCGGGCCTCGGCGGTCACCGCGGCCACCGCGACGGGAACTTGGCGCCCCAAGTCACCTGACCGCGCGCCCCGTCAATCAGCGCCTGCCCTGCGCGCCCTCCCAGCCCGCAGCAGCCGGGCTCCGCGCTTGGCTGGCCTGGGGCGCGCGCTCCAGGGTGAACCGTGCGTGCCGGGAGCCGGGAGTCCGGAGACCGAAGCCCGAATGGATGCCTCGAGCAGACACAATTCCCCTTATTCAGATTATCCGAAAATGTGAGTTACGTCCCCCTAGGCAAAACAGGTCTCTAGTTAGGGTGATTTTTTTTTAAGAGATAAATTCCAATCTGCCTTCCAACTCACCCCATCTCAGTTTGCTGACGTTGCTGATTTTTTTTTTACCTCTAGTTCCAACCGTACATTTATTTTACATTATTTCTCTAGTGTCGTTAACATTAAAAAAGAAGTTTTCTCTTAACATTAGTTTGTATTACAAGTAGTGTTTGTGCTGACCTTATTTTTCTGTTTTCCAATATGCACACACAAACGCACATCTGTTATAGAGCCTGTTCCAAGCTGGAGAGGTTGACCAAAAAATATCTGGGAAGAAATGAGCTCGTGATGTGTGTGCATTTTTCTTATTTACACATTTCATTGTTCGTGTGTTCCTGTGATTCTTTTACACGATCAGCACACGTGGGAGGGGAAAGAAAACAGCAACCTGAGTTCCTAGTTCGTATTAACAGAGAAAAGGATGGTTGATACTGGAGCGCCGGCTTATTGCTGGCTTAATATTTGAGTTAATTTACGCGGCAGTAAAGATTAAACCACTAGGGGCCTTAAACGAATTTTCAGAGTTTACTCGCCTTTTGTTATAGTGAAAGGTTCCCACATCCATCCTTAAGTGCTCCAGGGAGGGGGGCAGGTAGGAGATTCCCAAAAGAGACTCTTCCTTACAAGGTTTCTAGGACAGCTTCCCTCCTTTTGATGATTTTCTACGTATAAGCCAAATAAAATCTAAAGGATTAACTTGAAATGGGTATGATTTTATTCATTCACTTCATTCATTCATTCATTTAACAAGCATCAGTTTAGGGCTGTCAGGTTTGATGGTTCTGTGGGTAAAGCAAAGATAAATCTGATAGTGATCTTACCCTTAAAGAACTTGGAATGTAGTAGGTGAGATAAGGCATGTAAACAAGTAGGTATATACAAGATCCGGGAGATAAATGCCATAAGAAAAGAACAGATCAAGTGCTAGCTGAGTATGGTCACATACAGGGACTCCGGGTTTTTTTTTTCTCTTTCTTTCTTTTTTTTTTTTTTTTTTTTTCTTGACAGAGTCTCTCTCAGTTGCCCAGGCTGCAGTGTAGTGGTGCGATCTCGCTCACTGCAAGCTCCGCCTCCCGGGTTCACGCCATTCTCCTGCCTCAGCCTCCCTAGTAGCTGGGACTACAGGCGCCCACCACCGCGCCCGGCTAATTTTTTGTATTTTTAGTAGAGACGGGGTTTCACCGTGTTAGCCAGGATGGTCTTGATCTTCTGACCTCCTGATCCGCCCGCCTCGGCCTCCCAAAGTGCTGAGATTACAGGCGTGAGCCACGGCGCCTGGCCCCCAGGTTTTTTTTAACTGATCATTTTGCAGACACCAAAAGTTGCGTCTCACTCACTGTATCCTGGTTGAGTTGATGAAACTCAGATTTTCTCCTTCAAAATAGATAATAAGGCCACATTGGAGTGTTTGAGGATGTTGTCACTTAATATTTGTGACACACTTCACAATTTACAAAGTAATAGATCATTTTAGCTCAAAAATTTTGAAAAACGCACGTTTAGGGTCCTATGATTTCTGGGATTGTAAGCTGTGAGATGTTTAGTCGAGCTTCCTCAATGCCTGTAAGAGATGGAACATGAGGCCAACAGCCACCTTCTGTGCAGGAGTGACCTGCCCTGCATATCAGCCATAGTGGCTTACAGCCAGTTACCTGGGGACCTGTGCCCTATCTGTTTCTAGCCCTTCTCTCCAGGCAGAGACCGATGCTCTTTGTAGGTAATGAGCAAAAGAGGCTAAAGAAATTCTTGTTGGCTGGTTGCAGTGGCTCACACCTGTGATCCCAGCACTTTGGGAGGTCGAGACAGGTGGATCATCTGAGGTCAGGAGTTCGAGATCAGCCTGACCAACATGGAGAAACTCTGTCTCTACTAAAAATACAAAAATTAGCTGGGCGTGGTGGCACATACCTATAATCCCAGCTACTCAGGAGGCTGAGGCATGAGAATCGCTTAAACCCCGGGGGCAGACGTTGCAGTGAGCCAAGATGGCACCACTACACTCCAGCCTGGGTGACAGAGCAAGACTCTGTCAGAAGGAAAGAAAGAGAGAAATAAAGGAGAGAGGAAGGGAAGGAAGAGGACGGGAGGGAGGGAGGGAGGGCGGAATTCTTGTTGATGGAACGATCAAGAGATCTCAAGCTGGTCCTGTGCTGGTCCTGTCCCCCAACACTTTCTTTATTTGGTAGGGAAACCACATTTGGTGGGCGATCTTGACCACAGAGGGCTATATATCCATAAAGCACAGTGTGATCTTCCTTTATATCCAGAGAATCTAGGTGAGGCACGGTGGAGACAGGCCTCTGAGGTAATGGGCCTGCAACAAGGATGCCCAGTGGGGTTTTGTCTGCTCATCCCAAAGATCAGATCGCTGTAGAACATGTGGAGAGAATAATAGAAATGTGGCCCTGGGTCTACTGGTAACCCAAAGTCAGAATTGCCCTGCAGTCACCATAGAACGGTGAAAATTAAGGAAAATGGAGTTAGTGTCACTGGAGGAGAGAAAGCCTTTGACAAAGGAGAAAATTATGATATGAGTAGTGTATACATAGATTCATATATAAAGATATATGTGTATGTGTGTACAGTGTATATAGACATGATTCACATATTGTTCATATACAGGGAACTGCATCCTAATATAAGAACCAAAAAGAAAACATTTGCTACTAAACTTTGTGCAAGACTATATAAATGCAGTTTCTCTTTAAATAGTAGAAACATGGGAAAACACACAATGTATAAAAAAAAAAGACACTCCTTTAGCTTTACCTTTGGTATTGACTATAATTAAAGCCCCACATACAAGCATTTAAGAGAGGAGGAAAGTTTACGGAATTTAGCCTTTCTTATGTTTTTCAGGTGAAAAAAGTATAAATCTGGAGCTTGTGTGTAATAGATACTGGATTTTTGCTGCGTATTCTTGGTAAATTCTTCAGTCAAACATCTAGTATGTGTGCGAGTTGATAAAATTTTATCATATACATAAATTTTTATAATAGAATTGAAGAAACAAAAAATAATAGCACATGAAACTTTTAGAAAATAAATAGCACAAAGGCTGAGTTCCTTACAACTTAGTGCACTCAAGAATTACCCAGAGAATATATTTTAAATTCAGATTGACTGCCATTCCCCAGAAATTCTGATTGAGTAGGCCTGGTGGGGCCCGAGAAGCTGCAGGTTTAACATGCCACTCCTTAGCTTTAGATCAGAATAGCTGAGGAGCCACACTTTGAGCCCCTGTGCCCTGGGGTGCTGGCCTTAAATAGGCCACTTTGGATGATTGGAGAGGTCAAGAAATTGCCCTACCAAAAAAAAATCCATACTGAATCAATCATAATTGTGAAATACCCATGATTAGCTTTATCTCTTTGAATTCAAGTGTTTCATTCGATTCAGACCACCCTGGAGGTTACCTACAATTGTTAACACCCTAGGACTATTCCTGGCAATTTAACCTGCACAGGTGGTAGGAAGCATGGCCCAGTTCTGAGGAAATGAGGCTCTGAAGAGAAAGTTTAATGATGAGAGGACAAGGAGGACAGGAATATTGAGAATACAGGAGCTGAAATGTGGAATCCAAAGAAGCTAAGGGCAAAATAAAAGCACTAAATTGTTACGCAGAGAAGAGCAACTGATTGATCAAAATGGGAGAATAAAGGAAGCCCCAAAAAGAGAAGGAAAAGACACAAAGAGAGTGGAGGGTGGGAAACCCAGAGCACCACCTTCGGGGAAAACTGAACAAAACACAGTCTACACTGAGTTTATCCTACTTATAAATTTTTCTTGTCTTAATTTAATTTGTATAATTTTATAATGTTGTTGCTGAAAAAGATTTTAGAGTGTTTCCATCAACCCTCTGATTTTTTAAATTTTTTTTAATTTTTTTTTTTTTTTTTTGAGACGGAGTCTCGCTCTGTCGCCCAGGCTGGAGTGCAGTGGCATGGTCTCGGCTCACTGCAAGCTCCACCTTCGGGGTTCACGCCATTCTCCTGCCTCAGCCTCCCAAGTAGCTGGGACTACAGGCACCCGCCACCACGCCCGGCTAATTTTTTGTATTTTTAATAGAGATGGGGTTTCACCTTGTTAGCCAGGATGGTCTCGATCTCCTGACCTCATGATCCGCCCACCTCGGCCTCCCAAAGTGCTGGTATTACAGGCATGAACCACTGCGCCCAGCCAACTCTGTGATTTTACAAAGAAGAAAATGAAAGATACAAAGCTGATCAGGGAATACCTTTAGGTAAAATAAAACAATCTATTGGGGGAAGTGTCCAAATTACCGAGAAGTGAAAAGAGAAGATCCCTATGTTACATGAGTTCATTGTTAACCAGAAGAAGAGGGGAGGAGGTGGGGGAAGAAAGCGAGCGTAGCTGAAAGAGAACTGGTCTAGATTTTAGTTACCTAAGTACTCATTATGATATTGAAGGCTATTAGCCATGTAAGCTTGTGGAACTTAACCTTTAGTTTCCTACCTGTAAAGTAGAAAGAATAATACCTTCTGCAAGTGTTGTGAGAATCAAATTAGTTAGTTAATATAAAGCATTTACCACCAAATCTGGTACTTTTTACTTTTATTATGTTCCTTTCCCCTTTCTTTTAACTCAAGAGGATTGGCTGCCATTTTGTGATTGTCTTCATTCATTCTTTATTGAAAACATTCCTGGAACTTCCATTATCTGCTGCAAAGCAGGATATGCAAATGGGATAGGCCACAGTGGTTACCTTCAAAGAGCTCACTGTCTCATGAGAAAGACCAACACATAGATAGACAATTATAAATTAATAGGGTACACCAGTACAGCCAAAATGTAACATGAGCCAGAAGAGGGACACATAACCCAATAGAAAGGACAGGAATGGGCAGTACCAAGAAGTGACACCTGAGTCGAGCCTTAGCAGTTGAGTAGGAATCCTAAAAGGCACCTGTTGTCTTGCTGTGCCCAGCATCTTTCCACTCTTATTGAAGGAATATTACTCCTTCCTTTGGAAATTTCCTTTTCTGCTCCAATTAGATTTTGTGTGGCTGTCAATCATTTTGTGGGACTGTCAATCACTGAGCCTGGGGGTGGGCTCATGACCTAGGAATAGCCAATCATAGGGCCCCTTCCCCAACCACAGTAATTAGTCTAAGAAGGGACCAGAGATCCAAGTTAAGCCCATAATAGTCCTTGCTAGGCGTTTTCATGGTAACACTGAAAGGGAAAGTTACCTTTTTCTTTTTTCCTTTGGAATTAGTAAACTGGAGTGACATAAAATTGAGACAAAATCCCTCCATTCCCCTCTCCTGCTCCTACTACTGGCTGGAGTTCCACTTCTATAGAAGGAGAAAATTAAACCATTGCACTGGGAGCTGAAAATATACAGAGAAAATTGAGAATGCAAGAGTCGCTGGCTTCCATGCCCATCGGCAGCGCCCTATCACTCCCTTTATCCTGAATGTTAATGTGTATTGGTATACTGTCACTTGCAACTGAATGAGCCCAGTTCAATATAAAAATTAACCAGGAAAAGAGCAGCCCTATGAGAAGGCTGCAGGCAACAGAAGACATGGAATATGTATGAATGGTGGCAAGTAGCAGGAAGAACATTTCCTTTTGTTGGAGTCCTGCGTGGTCTCCCTAGCTCCCTGACACATGCTAACCCAAACACAGTTGCAGCCTTAGCCTGGTAAGCGGGGGGTGGGGGATCACCATCTAGATTTCCAGGCTATGGTCAGACATCTTCTATGTCTAGTTTTGCACTGGTTCTCCTGCCAGACTCCAGCTAGTTATTGGAACTGGAATATGCCCTAAATCGCAGCCTATTTGGCAAGAGCCCTAACCCTCAGTGTAGCTCTGCAGCTTCCTTGCCCAAAGGCAAGGTTCAGGTTCCTGGACACACCCTTGCAATTCACTTGCAAGATACACCCCTCTAGCCTGGATTGTGCGTCCTCCTGCTCCGGTGCAACTCATCAGACAGGAAAGCTGGATGAGGTCAGCTCAATGTTTTTGATGCCCCTCTGGAAGGCTGACTCTAAACTGTCAGCTGATTTCTAAGGGATCTGGTGTCTCCATGGCCCGTCCCCCCACCCCCCTCCCTGCTTCCGGGACTCCTCCCTGTGGGCACCGCCTCTGTGTATTGAGAAGAGATGGCCAACATGACTTACACCCGCGCCTGACCAAGTTATGGTATTAATCAACTGGCCCTGCCTATCAACCATTATTTCCTTCTAGAAAACTCTCATAGTTTTTAGATGGATGCCAAATTCTTCTGTGTTCTTAACTCTGCCTTTCAAAGATGTGGCCAGGTGCAGGGACTCATGCCTCTAATCCCAGCACTTTGGGAGGCCAAGGCAGGGGCCATCACTTGAGCCCAGTAGTTAGAGACCAGCCTGGGCAACATATTGAGACTCTGTCTCTACCAAAAAATAAAAAATAAAACAATACAAATTAGCCGGGCGTGGTGGCACACACCTGTAGACCCAGAAACTTGGGAGGCTGAGGTGGGAGGATCGGTTGAGCCTGAGAGTTCGAGGTTGCAGTGAGCAGTGATGGTGCCACTGCACTCCAGCCTCGGCGACAGGCTGAGACCCTGTCTCAAATAAATAAACATGAGTTTCCCATCTTAAATCGAGGGCCTGGAGGGCAGGACCAGACACTGTGGATTTCTTCTCTGGGGAACTAGCAAGGGGCTCCAATGCACTGATAAGTGCCTCTCAGTGATTACTGGGCATTTCTAGCTATGTGAGCCTAGGGGAAATCCCAAGCAGTTCATTGCAGTAAAAGAGGAAAATATTGGGAAATCTATTGGAGTTATGCAGACAATTTTAAAATATTGATTATTTTAACAAAGTCAACTATTTTGTTTTACAAAATTAGGTCACATTGCTTTTCAGTGTAGTTCAAATTACCACAGACCTCAAACTGGTGGCCATCTGCCCGAGAATGAAATGGTATTGCCACATCAAATGTACCCTTCTTCCAATAGGCAGCTTTATTCGCCTAGTATTTGCTCTTACTTTGTGAAGGAAATCCAGGAAAAGGTGCTTTTCATTTCTGTAATTCTACATAAGTACATACTATTTTCCTGCTTTGATAAAACGGTCACCTTCTCCAGGAAAGCTTCCCAGAGAGCTAAGGACCGACTGGTGTCACCAGTCAACTCATGTGGGCGGCACAAACATTCCTCAGAAAATACGTTTAAATTAAAAGAAGAGCAAAATTCTTTTTCACATTTATGATCCCCTTGGCGTCATGAAGTTGTGTCATATTTGTTAGAGACTAATATAATAAGAACAGATGCAGGCTCAGTAGGTAAAAGATGCATTCTTGCTAAGTCATGCTTGTATGGCAACAAACCTTGCTATCTGAAAAATGGTTTCTCTGTGTTTCAAATTCAGGCAGAGATGGATGAATTTGTCTCTCATGCAACACATAGTAGCAGATGGATGAAGAACTTGAAAGAACCCGTGACACAGCAATAAGCACCATATTCACATTTAGAGCAGCAATTCTGCTCCATTAAAATAATCTGTCACATTAAATTTATGTTGTTAATTTGAATTAAATATGTGCTTTTGTTGTATTGGTTTTGTCTTATATAAATGAACAAGAGCTATAAGTATAAATAGTGCAAGCTTGTTTGTACACATTTCTTTCTTTCTTTTTTTTTTTTTTTTGAGACTGAGTCTCGCTCAGTCGCCCAGGCTGGAGCGCAGTGGCACGATCTTGGCTCACTGCAAGCTCCGCCTCCCAGGTTCACGCCATTCTCCTGCCTCAGTCTCCCAAGTAGCTGGGACTACAGGTGCCCGCCACTACACCTGGCTAATTTTTTGTATTTTTAGTAGAGACGGGGTTTCACTGTGTTAGCCAGGATGGTCTCGATATCCTGACCTCGTGATCCGCCCGCCTCGGCCTCCCAAAGTGCTGGTATTACAAGCATAAGCCACCACGCCCAGCCTCTTGTTTGTGCACATTTAAATAACGTTGTAATTAAAATAATGTAATTCAGCACCAGGAATCTATAGATTTCATTTTTCCTTAAGTAGGGTTAGAACATTACTCAAGTTTGCAAAACATTGGGTTAATGCAATAGCTGTCTGATATAGTTTGGATATTTGTTCCCTCCAAATGTCATGTTAAAATTTGATCCCCAGTGTTGGAGGCGGGGTCTAATGGGAGGTGTTGGTGTTTGAGTTCATGGGGGAGGATCCCTCATGAAGCACTTAGTACAGTCCTTGAGGTAATAAGTGAGTTTTCACTCAATTAGTTCCCTTGAAAACTGCTTGTTAAAAAGAGCCTATAATCCCAGCACTTTGAGAGGCCGAGGCAGGCGGATCACCTGACATCGACAGTTCGAGACCACCCTGACCAACATGGAGAAACCCCGTCTCTACTAAAAATACAAAATTAGCCAGTCGTGGAGGCACACATCTGTAATCCCAGCTACTCAGGAGGCAGAGGCAGGAGAATCGCTTGAACCTGGGAGGTGGAGGTTGCAGTGAGCTGAGATTGTGCCATTGCACTCCAGCCTGGGCAACAAGAGCAAAACTTCGTCTCAAAAAAAAAAAAAAACCGAGCCTGGCATCTCCCTCCCACCCTCTCTCTTCTCCTCTTTGGCCAGGTGATCTGCCCACTCTGGCTGCCTTTCCCCTTCCGTCATGGGTAGAAGCAGCCTGAGTCCCTCAGCAGAAGCAGATGCTGGTGCTTCCTGTACAATCTTCAGAACTGCAAGCCAAATAGACCTTTTTTCTTTATAAATTACCCAGCCTTGGGTACTCCTTTATAGCAACACAAGAGGACAAAAAACACTGTGTTAAGACTGGCCAGATGATCGTAGATGCTTATAAAATGTTATACAAAATTTTGAAAGCCCCATAAGTTATTGTATTTATATAAAAAACTAAATACTCAATTTTTTTTTTTTTTTTGAGACAGGGTCTCTGGCGCCCAGGCTGGAGTGCAGTGTCGCGATCACTGCTCACTGCAGCCTCTACCTCTTAGGCTCAAGTGATCCTCCCACCTCAGTCTCCCAAGTAGCTGGGACTACAGGCATGGGCCACCACACCTGGCTAATTTTTGTATGTTTTATAGATACGGGGTTTCACTTTGTTCACTTTGTTCACTCAAAGTGCTGGGATTATAGGCATGAGCCACCTCTCCTGGCCTTCTAACCTTTTTTTTTCTTTGAGACACGGTCTCCCTCTGTCACCCAGGTTGATGTGCGGTGGCATGATCTCACCTCACTGCAACCTCCACCTCCTGGGTTCGAGTGATCCTAATGCTTCAGTCTCCGGAGTAGCTGGGACTACCTGCCACCACGCCTGGCTAATTTTTTTATTTTTTTGTAGAGGCTGGGTTTCCGCCATGTTGCCCTGGCAACAAGAGGCTGTTCAAACTCTTTATAATCAAAAACTCAATTGCAGTGACTTCCAGGTAAAGATGGAGATTGAACTCTTTTTGCTTCTTCCCAAACCCTACTGAAACTACACCAAAAGGACTTATTTTAAGGCATAGAACTCCAAGGAGAGGGAGATAATGACAACAACACCTTTGAAGGAGGAAAGAACATGGCCAAATGGAAACTGACTTTGCAGGCCTGAAAAAGCCTAATCCTAAGTTAGCAGCAAGGGCAGCTAAGAAAAATACATATATAATTTCCACTGAAATGTCAGGCAAAAGCCCAGGAATTGAAGGCACCAAGTACCCTGGAAGTAGGGACAGGATCAAAAGGATTGGTTGAAATAAATAGTTAAATTCCTCAATTCCTTGGCCCACCCTACACACCTAGGCAGCTGCAACCTCAGAAGAAGGTTAGAACTGTGTTTTTGGAACAGAGAAACCAGAGGATCTCTAGACCAGGGAACCAAGTCAAGGTAGGGGAACTGTACCAAAAACAAGGGGGATCGACACCACCTGCCTCCTCTCCCAGTATGACAACCAGAATACAGGCAGCCAGGCCTTACCCATTCATACAGGAGACTGAAGGTGCCTTCTATGGGGAATCTGAAAAGCCCAAGAAGAAACACCGTAAGATAGACAGTGGAGGTTCCAAGCCAAAATAGCTACCCATATCAGTGAAGAAATGAAAGCCACCCATGTACGGAGAGCTTCTGCTCGGCGTTTATTGTGATACCCTTAATCATGAGCAGACAGTCAAGAATTATCAGACATCTGAGGATAGCCTCTCGCACAAATGTTGAAATAAAATACATAAACAGCAAAAGGCAACTTGAAGGAAACAAAGACTAGGTTGTCAGGAAAAAAAAATTTACACTTCTTTTAAAATTAGTATTAATATCTATAGAGAAGAGTCCAGCAAGGTGGCACATGCCTATAGTCCCAGCTATGCAGAAGCATCACTTGAGCCCAGGAGTTAGAAGCCAGCCTGGACACCATAGCAAGACCCCTGATATCGTTTGGCTGTGCCCCCATTCAAATCTCAACTTGAATTGTATCTCCAAAATGCCCACGTGTTGCGGGAGGGACCCTGGGGGAGGTAATTGAATCATGGGGGCTGGTCTTTCCTGTGCTATTCTCGCGATAGTAAACAAATCTCATGAGATCTGATGGGTTTTTGAGGGGTTCCGCTTTTGCTTTTTCTCTCATTTTCTCTTGCTGCTGCCATGTAAGAACTACTTTTCACCTTCTGCCATGATTCTGAGGCCTCCCCAGCCATGTGGAACTCTAAGTCCAATTAAACCTTTTTGTTCCCAGTTTCGGGTATGTCTTTATCAGCAGTGTGAAAACGAACTAATACAACCTCCCACCTTTTTTTTTTTTTTTTTTTTTTTTTTTTTTTTTTTTTTTTTTTGAGACGGAGTCTTGCTCTGTCACCCAAGCTGGAGTGCAGTGGTGCGATCTTGGCCATTGCAACCTCTACCTCCTGGTTCAAGCAATTCTTCTGCCTCTGCCTACCTAGTAGCTGGGATTACAGGTGCCCACCACCATGCCTGGCTAATATTTTGTATTTTTAGTAAAGATGGGGTTTCACCATGTTGGCTAGGCTGGTCTCGAACTCCTGACCTCAGGTGATCTGCCCGCCTCGGCCTCCCAAAAGCACTGGGATTACAGGCGTGAGCCACTGCGCCCAACCCCCACTTTTTTTTTTTTTTTTTTGAGACAGGATCTTGCTGTGTTGCCCAGGCTGGAGTGCAGTGGTGCAATCTCAGCTCACTGCAACTCCACCTCCTGGGCTCAAGCAATCCTCCCACCTCAGCCTCCCAAGTAGCTGAAACTACAGGTGTGTATCACCATGACTAGCAATTTTCTGAATTTTTTGTAGAGACAGGGTTTCGTCATGTAGTCCAGGCTGGTCTTGAACTCCTGAGCTCAAGCAATCCACTCACCTCAGCCTCCCAAAGTGCTGGGATTACAGGCAAGAGCCACAGTGCCTGGCTGTTCCCCACCATCTTTCAATAATAATAATAATTATTATTATTATTATTATTATTATAGAGAGAGAGGTATTCGAAGATTTTAAATTAATGAAACAAACTTACAGAGAACAAAAAATAAATTTAAACGTTGTAAAAATGAAAACTCAATAGATGGATTGGAAGAGAAGGTTGAAGACATCTCCCAGAAGGAAAGAAAACAGCATGTAAAATGACAGGTAAAACATAGGCAAATTAAAAGGCCAGTCCTGAAGAAGTTCCTCAGAGATAGATTAGAAAAAGCAATTATTTCATCAATGAAATAATTTAAGATTTCTGAAAATTGAAGGATACATGTCTGCAGTGTGAAAGGGTTCACTGAGTATCCAGCAATGAAAATATATCCACACTAAGACACATCACAGAGCTATTTCAGAACACGGGACCTAGGGACAGAATGTTTATGTCTCCCCCGCCCCCAGTTTATATGTTGAAATCCTAACCCCCATGTGATAGTATTAGGAGGTGGGTCCTTCGAGAAGTAATTAGGTCTTGAGGGTGGAGCTTCATGAGTGGGATAAGTGTCCTTATAAAAGGAGACCCCACAGAGCTCTCTTTCCCTCTTTCTGCCAAGTCAGGATACAAGAAGAAGAAGGCCATCTGCAACGTAGAAAAAGGCCCTCACCAGAACCTGACCGTGCTGGCTCTCTGATCTTGGACTTCCAGCCTCCAGAGCTGTGAGACAAAAATTTGTGTTGTGTATACGCCAGTCTATGGTACTTTGTTCCAGCAACCCAAACTGACTAAGGCAATGGGGTCAATGAGAAGATTTTACAAGTTTCCAGGTGGGTGGGGGAAGGAAGATTGCATACAAAGTATCAGAAATCAAAAGGCCTCTGAACTTCTCAGCAGCAACACAGGAAGTTACAAGAAAATGGGGTAATGCATTCAAAATTCCGAAGGGAACTAATTTCCAAATAGTATTAAATATCTAGCCAATTTCTTTTTTTTTCCTTTAACTTTTATGTTAAGTTCAGGGGTACATGTGCAGGATGTGCAGGTTTGTTACTTAGGTAAATATGTGCCATGGTGGTTTGCTGCACACATCATCCCATCACCTAGGTATTAAGCCCAGCATCCATTAGCTATTCTTCCTGATGCCCTACCTCTCCCCATACCCACCCCACCCTGACAGGCCCCAGTGTGTGTTGTTTCCTGCCATATGTACATGTGTTCCCATCATTCAGCTCCCACTTACAAGTGAGAACATGCAGTGTTTGGTTTTCTGTTCCGGCGTTGGTTTGCTGAGGATAATGGCTTTCAACTCCATCCATGTCCCTGCAAAGGACATGATCCCATTGTTATTTATGGCTGCATAGTATTCCATGGGTATGCATATACCACATTTTCTTTATCCAGTCTATCATCAATGGGCATTTGGGTTGCCTCCCGGGTTCAGGCGATTCTCCTGCCTCAGCTTCCTGAGTAGCTGGGATTATAGGATTATAGGTGCGTGCCACCACACCCGGCTAATTTCGTATTTTTAGTAGAAATGGGGTTTCACCATGTTGGTCAGGCTGGTCTCCAACTCCTGACCTCAGGTGATCCACCCACCTCGGCCTCCCAAACTGCTGGGATTACAGGCTTGAGCCACTGTGCCCGGTTTACATTTAAGTCTTTAATCCATCTTGAGTTAATTTTTGTATAAGGTGTAAGGAAGGGGTTCAGTGTCAGTTTTCTGCATATGGCTAGCCAGTTCTCCCAGCACCATTTATTAAATAGGGAATCCTTTCTCCATTGCTTGTTTTTGTCAGATTTGTCAAAGATCTGGTGGTTGTAGGTGTGCAGTCTTATTTCTGAGTTCTCTATTCAGTTCCATTGGTCTAAATGTCTATTCCTGTACCAGAACCATGATGTTTTGGTTACTGTAGCCTTGCAGTATAGTTTGAAGTCAGGTAGTAGGATGCCTCCATCTTTGTTCTTTTCTGCTTAGGATTGTCTTAAATATCTATCCAACTTCTGAACTAAGTGTGAGGGTGCATATCTTTTAGTCAAAAACTTTAGGCCGGGCGCAGTGGCTCATGCCTGTAATCCCAGCACTTTGGGAGGCTGAGGTGGGCGGATCACGAGGTCAGGAGATCGAGACCATCCTGGCTAACATGGTGAAACCCCATCTCTACTAAAAAATACAAAAAATTAGCCGGGCATGGTGGTGGGCACCTGTAGTCCCAGCTACTTGGAAAGCTGAGGCAGGAGAATGGCATGAACCTGGGACGCAGAACTTGCAGTGAGCTGAGATCGGGCCATTGCACTCCAGCCTGGGTGACAGAGCAAGACTCCATCTCAAAAAAAAAAAAAAATTTACCCCTCTCCCATACACATATTTTTCTGAGGGAGTTACTGCAGAATGTGCACCACCAAAATAATGGAGTAAGTCTAGAAAAATAAACACAAGAGTTACAGGATAAAACAGATGTAACATAGGAGAAATGCAAAAGGAATTCCCACACTTACTCAGGATGATGCACCAAGCATAGGGGCAACCCATCTGGATACTTTTAGGCTCAAGTGCTCCAGAAGAAACTTAAGACAATAAAACTGAGATAATACCCAACATGAATGAATGTATCAAGAAAAGATTTAACCATCTGGTGAGGAGTATAGATTAGGGATAAATGTGTACAAAGAAAATTGGGCAAATGAGAAAACACGACAATTCTTAACTGAGGAAAAACTACAAGTTGTACAGTCAAGAAAATGTCATCATAGTTGCCCATATGGCTGGACACGGAATAGCCTACAGAGTCACAGCAATGTTAACCCTGAATATTGAGTTATTCAGAAATAAGATAAATCTAAATAAGGAGAATGAATAGCTTAGAAGTATCTATGACTTTATTTGGTAAGGGTGGAGGACAAAAGATACGTAAATCCTCATCTTTGTGAAGGGAAGTCAATAGATAATGTCTAAACCTAAAAAACAAAAACAAAAAAAACAGAAGTAACATTACAAGTTACAAGTATATTACATAGAGAAATGGAGTTACATAATGGATGAAGCATCTTTAAAAGTTAAAAATAGATACTTCTGGGAAAAGGAATATGGAAAATAAGGGGTTGGGAGACTATTTGTCTTTGCAAACTTTGTGCAACTTGGTGATAATTAAAATTATGTTTACGGGCCAGGCACAGTGGCTCACGCCTGTAATCCCAGCACTTTGGGAGGCAAGGCGGGGGGTGGGGGGGGGGGATCACCTGAGGTTGGGAGTTCGAGACCAGCCTGACCAAAATGGAGAAACCCCATCTCTACTAAAACTACAAAATTAGCCAGGCATGGTGGTGCATGCCTGTAATCCAAGCTACTTGGGAGGCTGAGACAGGAGAATCGCTTGAACCCGGGAGGTGGAGGTTGCAGTGAGCCCAGACTGCATCATTGCACTCTAGCCTGGGCAACAAGAGTGAAACTCCGTCTCAAAAAAAAAAAATATATATATATATATGTGTATATATATATGTTTATATGTATTTTAATAAAAATTGAAAAAAACAGGCTCACAGAATTTATAAATGTATGCAGAATAATGCAAAAAGCCATAGTTTTATGGTTAGAATTGGAGAGGGTTTAAGTATACGAGGCAGGGCTGCATTATGATTGTCATAAGGCCTAGGCACTTGGACTTTGTGGGCCCCTTACACTATAATATTAATACTAAAATTTATTTTTGATATAACTTTAAATATTTCAATTTTTTTCCTTCTCAGGCAAAATTTAGTCGAATTTCATAGGCCTCTTAAAAGTATCATGATCCCTAGGCATTATGCCTACTGTGCCAGTGGATAAGTCCTTCCTGGTAAGAGAAAGAAAGGAGGAAAACTACAGAGTCCTATTTACTTCATAGTTAACAAAGCTCCCTTTGCTTTGTGGCTCAACATTTCTAGGTCACAATAGTGGAAAATTAAGTGACTTTATAAACAATGAAGCGTCATTTGATCTGATCCCAACACTGTTAGTACACAACCATCTTACACAATATTTTCTAAATTTATTTCATACAAAAAACATCAGGTTGAAATGTTTAAACTCAGCAGCTTAACATAAAACAATCAAATTTGTTGACTGCATTTTTCATTTTCCATAGGAATATTCTCAGTTGAATAGAGTACTCAAAGCTTTTATGTCTCCAATTATTTATCCATTATTATAAAGTAAAAGTGACATTTTGTAAGCTTTGAGTTACAAGCCTTACACTTCTGTATGAAGAGTATGTCATACATTGTGATCAACTTAATCCTTCCCATCTCAGCTGGTTAAGCTGGTGAGACCAATACTGTTGAAACTGTGCCCAAAGATGCAGATAAAAACCAAAAGCATTTGTTGAAAAATGTTTTGAATAGTAATGCCTTGCAGTTGTACAGCTCTATACATTTTTTAAAGGACTTTCTCTTTTCTACTTGGATGTCTATTTTTTCCGTATTGGCACATCTAAAACTGAACTTCCCTTCCATATTATTTCCCTCACTTCACTTACCCAATCCATTCAACTGGAACCACATTTCTCATCACTCCAGCTTGAACCTTGTATTCCTGCCTCTCCTCCTCACACTCAAAATCTAATTGATTAAAAAGTTCTTTTTTTTTTTTTGATACGGAGTCTCGCTTTGTTGCCCAGGCTGGAGTGCAGTGGCACGGTCATGGCTCACTGCAAGCTCCGCCTCCCGGGTGCAAGCAATTCTCCTGCCTCAGCTTCCTGAGTAGCTGGGACTACAGGTGCGTGCCACCACGCCCAGCTAATTTTATGTATTTTTAGTAGAGACAAGGTTTCACCGTGTTAGCCAAGATGATCTCGATCTCCTGACCTCGTGATCTGCCCGCCTCGGCCTCCCAAAGTGCTGGGATTACAGGCGCGAGCCACCGCACCCGGCAATTAAAAAGTTCTATTGATTGTTCATTATATATTTTTTACATAACTACATTATCAATGTCCAATCCTACCACCGTACTTGAACTTGCCTTTGTACTTGAACTTTTGTATTGGCGTCTTAACTAGCCGCACTCAAACAACTCTTCCTCCTTCAATCCATCCTACACTTTGCCACCAAATCAACTGTTAACATGGTAATCATGTTATCCGAAAGTCTTCAATGGCTCCCAATTGCTTACAAGATAAAACTGGGCATTTATCTAATATCTAATAATATCAATGTGTAATGGCCATTTATCTATAGTCTAATACCAACCCATGCTGGATACTCTGAGGCTTTTCTAGTCACTTTTTGTTGAACATCTTTTACAGCTCACCCCCATGGTCGCTCTGTTCTTTCATCTGGAGTGCCTGCTCATATCAGTGTAGCTCAAGTCTACCTTCTCGTTGAAGCTTTTCCTGAGTACTCATCTCATAATGATTGTGTCCTTTGGATTCTTCACGCTTACTGTGAGTACCATCATTTAAAACATATCAGATACTGCCTTTTATAGTTGTCTTCTGTTTATATATTGAGTCTTCTAAACAAATGATAAGCTCCTTGAGGGCCCAGAGGCTGTCTGATCCCACCATGTAGGGTCACATGGTATGTGTTCATTAAATAACTGACTGATAAGGGGAAAGATTTTTTTTTTTTTTTTTTTGAGACGGAGTTTTGCTCATGTCGCCCAGGCTGGATTGCAGTGGCACAATCTCAGCTCACTGCAACCTGTGCCTCCCAGGTTCAAATGATTCTCCTGCCTCAGCCTCCTGGTTAGCTGGGATTACAGGTGCCTGACACCACACCCAGATAATTTTTGCATTTTTAGTAGAAATGGGTTTTCACGATGTTGGCCAGGCTGGTCTTGAACTCCTGACCTTGTGATCTGCCTGTCTCGGCCTTCCAAAGTGCTGGGATTACAGGTGTGAGCCACCGCGCCAGGCCCAGGGGAAGACATTTTTGACTGACCCTTTCAATTGCCATGTAGATACTCAGCATTTAAATATATGTACATGGGGGTGGGGGATGAACAATAAAAGACTCAAATTGGATTCAGTGTATATTGCTTGGGTGATGGGCGCACCAAAGTCCCACAAATCACCACTAAAGAACTTACTCACGTAACCAAATACCACCTGTTCCTCAAAAACCTATGGAAATAAAAAATTTTAAAGGAAATAAAAAACAAAAAACCAAAGGTATGTGTTTTGTTCAGGAGGGTAAAACATTGATTAACTTAAGACTTTATTAAATTACACACTTCATTAAAGTACACACATATATACATGCATATATATATGTATGTGTGTGTATATACATTTATATATATATGCTATAAATTCTAGGACATCCCATAAAATATAAAAAACAAAGATATAAGTTCTAAACTAGTAAAAGAAAAAAATAGAATAAGAAAAAATAAAACATGAAATGTAATCCAAAAAAAGAAGGAATATAAAAGAATGTAGAAAAGACAGAACAAACAATAGAATGCATAAAATAAAATGGTAGAAATGGAATCCAAATTAAATATATATATAATAATGTGAATTTACTTAATGCCACTGTATCGTACATTTAAAAATGGGTAAGATGATAAATTTTATGTCATGTGTATTTTACTACAGTTAAAATTTAAATATATGTGCTAAAGTTTATGTTTTATATCTGAAATTTTTAATATAATTTCGATTTGGATAATCAACTCTAAATGAGTTGGAAGAAAACACTGGGTTTTCTGAGCTAACAGAGTCCTAGCTCTGTCAGAGGCCATTTATGTGACCTTAGACAAGTTGCTTAACTTTTTGAGCCTCCACTGCCTGGCCTGTAGGATGAGTGGATGGATCCACTAGATGACCTCCCAAGGCCCACCGAGTTCTAATAGTCTGTAATGTTACATCTCTCCGGAAGGCACACGTCATCTTTAAGAATTATGGGAGAAAATCCTCTACCTGGCTCCTGTCCCAGAATTGCAAACTGAGCCACACTAAGTGAACACAACCTGTTCCACTCCCAGCCCTGAGGCTTCTAAAAACAGTTTTGAAACTGGTAGCAGCTGTGAATTTGGAGGACTCGGCTTCTGCCCCACCCCAGCTGTGCCTCTGTTTTGGGAATTCCGGCCAGGCTTGTACTCAGCCAGCATCCTGTCCTAGTAGCACTAACTGTACCCAGGCTTACTGGAAAGGGATAACCCTTTCGGGGGTCCACTTACCAAGTATCTATTTCCAACTCCTCCTGCTGGATGGGGGAGGGGTGGGAAAAAGAGCATTTTCTTCCTTCAACTTCAAGACAACAGGGAGTGTTTGGGGAACAGGTCTCATTAATTAGCTCAGCAAGATTTTTGAAGCGTTTATTAACTTCAAATTTTAAGAGTTGGGACATTTGTCTGTTTTGCAGTTCCAAAATCTTTTAAAATATATATATTTTTCAATTTTCCCACTTCGGGGAAAAAATATTGTTCTGATGGTTGTCCTTTGAAATTAATTATGAAAGCTGAGATTGTTGGAGTTTTTTTTTCGTTTTTTGTTTTTTTGCTTTTTTCCAAAGTAAGAGCAGTTTTTGCATATTTGCAAAAATCTCCAGTTCATTTTTTAGCTCAGGGTAGTTATAATAGCTACCGTGATATACAAATTTATCAACCAAAAAGGCAGTAATATGAATAGTCTTTAAGAGTGCTAGCACACTGTAAAACCCCAAAGGCCCAACTTCTAAATGCAAAGGAGAGGGGTGGGGATTGTCATCTTAATTGTAGATCACTCGCCTACCAAGGCTTACCCGGAGTCCTGAACAATGGAGAAAGCCAAATACTTTAGGCCTGAGATCACCCGACTGTCAACCAACCTTCATTTAAAAAGAGAAGCGGAAGAGGGAGATAGAAAAAATTTCTTCTGTCATTTTCTTAATAAGTATTTAAGTGTTTAGTGACCTGCTGATTTCTCTATGGGATTTAAGGCTATTTATATAAAGATTAAATAACATTGAAACTAAGTGAATGAGAAAACCTGTGCTAAAGAAAAATTATAGATTGGAAAGAAAAGAGATTAAGACAGGAAAACATATGAGGAAATTTTTGCATATTTTTTTGGTGAGAATAAATACTCATTTAATCATCACTAAATGTTATTTGTTACCAGGACGGTACTAGTAAAAGGCTCTTCAAGAGCTATTCTGTTACGTGGCCGACTCCAGCTGTGTCAGAGCCCTGCATATTTTGCTTATCTTCCTTTGGCTCACGATAAGGTAATGAATACCAGAGTGTGGTTTGTTTAATATTAACCTGAGGGGTCGATGCCATTAACAGAGCCAAGATTCCAGGGACTAAACCCTTTAAATTCTAGAAGTTGCAATTTTCATTTTTCTTTGTGATCGGTTAACTGTCTCCAGTTGGCTGGATGAATAGTATGGTTTCTACATGGTACCTTCCTGAACTTGACCTCCAGCCTCTCAGTGGTTACCTTGAGAAGCCAAGTGTTTGGATCCTGCCAGAGATCCAGTGGTTGCATTCATTTTTCTGGTTCTGTTGAAATGAGGTTTTTCTGTCAGAGCTTTCGTTTCTAATATCACTTGTATAGTTTTGTGATGACGTTGCAGTTTCTTTAGAACACTTCAATACCATCTTAAGTTTTTCCCACAAATTCCATAACCAACACATGACACATTTTTAACATATTAAGAGTAGAACTGATTTTCTTTAATCTAGAAAATGTTCCTAAAAAGGAAACTCAATCCCAGCTTGTCTATCAGTTTCCCCCAAAACTAAGCTTTTCTCTGTTTAAGCATGATGTTCCTTCAGTGTTCGAGCTGGGATGTAGGTGGGAAAGCATGCCGAAGAATTCTTCCAGAGGAGAGAGTATAAATGTTTCTACAGCCTTTTGACTAATCAGAGATAGAAAACCAGGGGCTGGGCGACAGCTCATACACTAAAGAATTCTAGCACTGGAAAAGAATGCTGCCCTCGGGCCAGTGCTTTCACAGCTACATTTCTTCCCTTAAAGTTGGCCTTGGGTAAACATGGAGGAATAGGCATCGAGAGCGGAAGGTTGACATCAAAGAAGAGAGAGGCAAGAAAGAGAATTCGACTCCTGGGTTCTTTTTTGGCCACCTTGTCCCATGGTAAGAGCACGTATTCCAATTTTTACTCAGCAGAGAAGGTGACCATAAAGGTGAAAAACAGATTTCTTTCCTTCTATTTTAAGTAGAGCATTTCTCTCCTATTAGAGGAATCTCTCCTAAGTAGGAGGATTTCTCTCCTACTATTTTAAGTAAAAATCCATTTAAATTTATTTTGTGAACATTTAAATAATTGTTTGCGTATTTCTGTCTAAATAGAAGAGACCACAGACCACCTCAGAGCACATGCCCTGGCTCCAGGCTCCGCTCCCATTTGCCAGTTGTGACATCAGGAAAATATTCAACCTCTCAGTTTTCATTATACCTACTTCATAAGGGTGATGGAGGATTAAATGAATATAATACATAAACCCATTTAGCATAACTCTGAAGACATAGTATTCAATAAGTGATTTTCATTCTTTACATTTTTTTCAAAAGTACCTGATACATAGTCAATACCTATTTTGAATGTTTTCCTTTGGTTTTATTATGAGACTGGGCTAACGCCTATAAACATCTTATTTCATTCTCAAACCTTATATTTTGCAGATAAAGAAACTGAATCTTAGTGCAATGGACTGAATGTTTGTGTCTCTCCAAATTCAATGTTGAGGCCCTACTCCCCAATGGGATGGTATTTGGAGGTGGGACCCTTTGGGAAGTGTTAGGTTTAAATGAAGTCATAATGTTACTGGAGGAGGGTGCCCAGGTTCTTGGCACCTTGCACAAAGAATTGGACAAAACGCACCCACAAAGCAAGGAAAGAATGAAGAAATTTATTGAAAATGAAAGTGCACTCCACAGTGTGGGAGCGGGCCCAAACATAGGGGCTCTAGGGCACCATTACAGAATTTGTGGGGGTTTAAATACCCTCTAGAGGATTCCATTGGTTACTTGGTGTACACCTTATGTAAATGAACGGGATGAAATAAAGTTACAAAGTCGTTTGCTCAGCGAACACCCTGTGGAGAGGATATTTCCTGTCATAGCTGAAGTGTGAATCGGCCTTATGTTCCCTGCCTCCAGACCCTATTTTCCTGCCTCAATATGGGTGGGGCCCTCATGATGGAATTAGTGCCCTTATAAAAGAGGGAGAGAGCAGAGACCAGAGCCCTTTCTGTCCCCGATATGTGAGGATATAGCAAGAAGGCGTCTGTCTTCAAACCAGGAAGAAGCCCTTCACCAGGTACCAAACTGGCCAGCACTTTGGTCTTGGACTTCCTAACCTCCAGATCTGTGAGAAATAAATTTCTGATGTTTAAGCCACCCAGCATATGGTATTTTGCTATGGCAGCCTGAGCTGACGAAGACACCTAGCAAGGTGAATGAAGGTCACCTGAGTTAACATAGCTAGTGAGTGGTTGTGCCAGACCTTGAATAAGTGTCTCATGCCAATGCCTAGCCTTTTTGCATAAAACCACGCTGCCACCCAATGTTAGAGGGAAGCAGCTTGGGTTTCTCCAGACAGAAAGTTTCCCTAAGCCAGCCTGAATCTACCTGGTATACTTTGCTATGCGTTATACTGTTGTCATATGTAAGTTACTTGGCTTCTCTTTGCCTTGGTTTCTTCATCTGTAAAATGGGGCTAATAGTCATACTGTATCCCACAGCACTGTAAAGAGTCTTATATGAAGACATGAAATTTTGAAATCAGTGTTTGGCATATGGTAAATTATAGTATTATTAACTTTATCATTGTGATTACTATTTATAACCCTGGGGTCAAACCAGATTAGCTTTTGGGAGACAAAAGGAAAGAACAACAAATATTATATTTTCAGCGCAGGTTGTAAAACTTCATGTAGTGCAATACTTGTACAGGTAGTACAAGTGTATTACTTGTGGCTATTAACTATGTTTCCTGAAATCATCCCTGAGCATTTTAGAGTAGAACATGACTGGTCCCCCAGCAGAATCATGATTGGAGCTTTTAGAAAACATATGTCAATCCACACTCCTATCCCTAACCCCAGTCCCACCTACCTCCACCCCATTCCCATCCCAGACCACTAATCAGAATCTGAATTTAAAAAGTATCTCAAATTATTCAGATGTCAGATGTTAAACCCTTTTTTTCTTTTTTTGAGAGAGGGTCATGCTCTGTCACCCAGTGGCACGATCATGGGTCACCGCAGCTTCAACCTCTCTGGCTCAATTGATCCTCGCCCCTTGGCCTCCAAAGTTGCTGGGACTACAGGCACAAGTCACCATGCTTGGCTAATTTTTTTTTTTTTTTTTTTTTTTGAGACAGTCCTGCTCTGTTGCCCAACCTGGAGTGCAGTGGTGTAATCTCGGCTCACTGAAACCTCTGCCTCCTAGGTTCAAGCAATTCTCCTGCCTCAGCTTCCCAAGTAGCTGGGACTACAGGTGCATGCCACCATACTTGCCTAATTTTTGTATTTTTAGTAGAGATGGGGTTTCACCATGTTGGTCAATGCCTGGCTAATTTTTAAATTTTTTCGTAGAGACGGGGTCTTGCTATGTTGCCCAGTTTGGTCTCAAACTCCTAGTCTCAGCCTCCCAAAGTGCTGAGATTACAGGTATGAAGTAACATGTCTTCTAATTCAGTCCATTAAAAAAAAAAAAAAAAAACAAACAAAAAAAAAACAAGAAGAGAGAGACAGAGAAATTAAGAGATTTTCCCATTTCCCAGGGTTCAGTGCTTTCTTTTCTTTTTCTTTGTTTTCTTTTGGAGACAGGGTCTCCCTCTGTCACTTAGCCTGGAGTGCAGTGGTGTGATCATGGCTCACAGCCTCTGCCTTCTCAGGTTCAGGTGATCCTCCTGCCTCAGCCTCCTGAATAGCTGAGACACAGGCACGTGCCATGAAACCTGGCTAATTTTTAAATATTTTTGTAGAAAAGGAGTTTCGCCATGTTGCCCAGGCTGGTCTGGAATTCCTGGACTCATGCAATCTGCCAGTTTCGGCTTCCTAAAGTGCTGGGATTACAGGCATGAGGTAACCGTGCCTGGCCAGTTTGGGGCTCTTTCTACCATAAGGAGTTGACATTCACTCAAATGCACAGCCTGATTATTCCAGGTCTATTGTCTTTTTTCCTTGTCAGTCAAAAAATGTATGAATTCAATAGAAATGCTAACTTGGTCTCACAGATTCTTCCCTTTACAGCAGGGATGTTAGGAGGCTGGGTTTGGGGGAAGACTTGAATGCCAAAACCTCCTCCCCTCTTCTGTGAACGAGGGTGACAGAAAAAAAGGAACTCACATAAATGGGCTGGTCTCTGGGCCTGTCATAAATACTATTAGGATTCTCCATGTAAATCTGTAACTTATCTTATTTTTGGTCTAGTCCTGGTTAAAAGATAATGCTAGGTTACCCTTTTGAGCTGCTGTTAACACTGGGGTTGAGGTTGGCCCATTGATTCTTTGGAAGATATCAAGTCATTCATTTACTTATTCCCTGTCAGGCTGAACTGTGCTTGTAGATCCACCAAATGACTTTCATAGCAAAAATGCTTTTGTACTGTTGACTTGTAAACATGGCCTTAGAGTCAACAGGGTCTTTTCTCTAAGAGCTCCCAGGCACTTCAAGAAATGTAAGACCAACAAATTCTCTTCAGGTCTCTCATGAAACCCATTTGTAGATATGACCTAACAACTGCCTTAACTATTATTTAAAAACTAAGAATACAATCATTTTTTGAGGTTGTTTCTAAGTATCTCCCAAACAGTAATAGTTTATAAAATGTGAAGAACAGCTATAGCCACCTAGAGAAAACTAACAGAATTGTTATAAATACCTAATGTTACTAGTGAGCAGCTGTAAGCTAGAAATATGCCACATGCTAAAAGGGATGTTTCTATTTTCTTAAAAAGGAAGAAAAAATTATTCAGAGGGACTTGTTTCTATTTCTTAATACAGATACTCCCTATGTAAAATCTTTCTTTTGGGTTGCCAGGAGTAGGAAATTAGAGAGGAAATATAGTCATATTTTTTAAACCAGTGGTTTATTTTCCTGAAGCCCAGAGGGAAAGGAAATATTCCCATAACAAACATTCTAAATCCCTTTTATTGTAATACTCATCAACCTTATAATTGCTTCTTCAATATCCATCTTCCCAGTTAGACTATAAATTCCACAAGAGTGACTACGTTTTTCCCATTCACTATTCTGTCTCTGGTATAGAGCCTTGGCACATAGTTTGATGTGCAATTAATAATATCTTTTGAATAAAAACGTTGAATAAATTACATTGAAGCAATAGTTTTCAACAGGAATAATGGGAGACATTGAAATTTAAATTGCAGATGAAGCCACTGTGTGGAGTTGGAGTTACTGTATGTGTTCAAAGTGATATAGTTTATAATGGGAATAATTAGATGAAAGAAAGGGAATTTCTGGTTTCGAAAGCAAAAGCGGAGAAGAACCTGACACTGGTAATCATTAAGAACCAAAGAGAAAAACGTATTTCAAATTGCACCTAAGTCTAATTGTCTTGAAATATTTTTGTTATCTATTATACAGTACATAGTACTGTTTTAGGTTTCATTTGTTTTAACAAAGAGGGGTTTTAGATTTTTTTAAAGCAAAAGTGTAAAACTAGTCACATCTGTGGTTTAGACTGTATAATTTCAACAACACAATTAGCATCCTAAAGCCATCTGAGGGAGTGTAACATCATTGCTGGTTTTATTGTTGATAAATAAAGCTCTTGAAAAATAAATCTCTGAAGTTAAACATATGAATATCTACAATAATGTTATAAATGCTATCTTTGTAAAAAAATTAAGAGAACAATATCATTTCATACAACAACCTTTTTTGGTGGGATGAATATCTGAAAACGTGATGATGAAAAAGTCAAGTTGAAAAATAGTTGAGAGCGTATCTCTTCGTCAAACTTCAGTCCCTTGATAGTGCTGCTTCTTCTACAGAAAAGTGAGAATAATTGACTCAAAATTACAATAGCAGATAGGTACCAACATTTGAGAGCTATGAACATGTAAAGTAAAGGAGACAAATATACCCACAGTGAATTCTTAAAGAATTTTGAATGACTACACTTAGAATTAAAAGATCATTGAGGGCCGGACATGGTGGCTCAAGCCTGTAATCCAAGCACTTTGGGAGGTCACAGCAGGAGGATCACTTGAGCCTAGAAATTTGAGGCCAGCCTGGGCAACAGAGAGAAACCCTGTCTCTACAATACATTTTTAAAAATTCGCCAGGCATGATGGTGCGCACCTATTGTCCCAGCCACTTGGGAGGCTGAGGCCGGAGGATCACTTGAGACAGGGAGGTTGAGGCCACAGTGAGCCATGATCACACCACTGCACTCCAGCCTGGGTGACAGAATAAGATCCTGTCACAGAAAAAAAATAAAAGGAATATAGCATAAAATTTACCATCTTAGGGAAATAATAATAAAGATTAGAGCAGAGATAAGTAAAATTTGAGAATAGAAAAATTATTTTACCCTAACTCATTTTATGAGGCCAGCATCATCCTGATACCAAACCCAGGCAGAGACACAACCAAAAAAGAGAATTTTAGACCAATATCCTTGATGAACATTGATGCAAAAATCCTCAATAAAATACTGGCAAACCGAATCCAGCAGCACATCAAAAAGCTTATCCACCATGATCAAGTGGGCTTCATCCCTGGGATGCAAGGCTGGTTCAATATACGCAAATCAATAAATGTAATCCAGCATATAAACAGAACCAAAGACAAAAACCACATCATTATCTCAATAGATGCAGAAAAGGCCTTTGACAAAATTCAACAACCCTTCATGCTAAAAACTCTCAATAAATTAGGTATTGATGGGACGTATCTCAAAATAATAAGAGCTATCTATGACAAACCCACAGCCAATATCATACTGAATGGGCAAAAACTGGAAGCATTCCCTTTGAAAACTGGCACGAGACAGGGATGCCTTCTCTCACCACTCCTATTCAACATAGTGTTGGAAGTTCTGGCCAGGGCAATTAGGCAACAGAAGGAAATAAAGGGTATTCAATTAGGAAAAGAGGAAATCAAATTGTCCCTGTTTGCAGATGACATGATTGTATATCTAGAAAACCCCATTGTCTCAGCCCAAAATCTCCTTAAGCTGATAAGCAACTTCAGCAAAGTCTCAGGATACAAAATCAATGTGCAAAAATCACAAGCATTCTTATACACCAATAACAGACAAACAGAGAGCCAAATCTTGAGTGACCTCCCATTCACAATTGCTTCAAAGAGAATAAAATACTTAGGAATCCAACTTACAAGGGACGTGAAGGACCTCTTCAAGGAGAACTATAAACCACTGCTCAATGAAATAAAAGAGGATACAAACAAATGGAAGAACATTCCATGCTCATGGGTAGGAAGAATCAATATCGTGAAAATGGCCATACTGCCCAAGGTAATTTATAGATTCAATGCCATCCCCATCAAGCTACCAATGACTTTCTTCACAGAATTGGAAAAAACTACTTTAAAGTTCATATGGAACCAAAAAAGAGCCCACATCGCCAAGTCAATCCTAAGCCAAAAGAACAAAGCTGGAGGCATCACGCTACCTGACTTCAAACTATACTACAAGGCTACAGTAACCAAAACAGCATGGTACTGGTACCAAAACAGAGATATAGATCAATGAAACAGAACAGAGCCCTCAGAAATAACACCGCATATCTACAACTATCTGATCTTTGACAAACCTGAGAAAAACAAGCAATGGAGAAAGGATTCCCTATTTAATAAATGGTGCTGGGAAAACTGGCTAGCCATATGTAGAAAGCTAAAACTGGATCCCTTCCTTACACTGTATACAAAAATTAATTCAAGATGGATTAAAGACTTCAACATTAGACCTAAAACCATAAAAACCCTAGAAGAAAACTTAGGCATTACCATTCAGGACATAGGCATGGGCGAGGACTTCATGTCTAAAACACCAAAAGCAGTGGCAACAAAAGCCAAAATAGACAAATGGGATCTAATTAAACTCAAGAGCTTCTGCACAGCAAAAGAACCTACCATCAGAGTGAACAGGCAACCTACAAAATGGGAGAAAATTTTCGCAACCTACTCATCTGACAAAGGGCTAATATCCAGAATCTACAATGAACTCCAACAAATTTATAAGAAAAAAACAAACAACCCCGTCAAAAAGTGGGCAAAGGATATGAACAGACACTTCTCAAAAGAAGACATTTATGCAGCCAAAAGACACATGAAAAAATGCTCATCATCACTGGCCATCAGAGAAATGCAAATCAAAACCATAATGAGATACCATCTCACACCAGTTAGAATGGCAATCATTAAAAAAATCAGGAAACAACAGGTGCTAGAGAGGATGTGGAGAAACAGGAACACTTTTACACTGTTGGTGGGACTGTAAACTAGTTCAACCATGGTGGAAGTCAGTGTGGTGATTCCTCAGGGATCTAGAACTAGAAATACCATTTGACCCAGCCATCCCATTACTGGGTACATACCCAAAGGACTATAAATCATGCTGCTATAAAGACACATGCACACGTATGTTTATTGCGGCACTATTCACAACAGCAAAGACTTGGAACCAACCCAAATGTCCAACAATGATAGACTGGATTAAGAAAATGTGGCACATATACACCATGGAATACTACGCAGCCATAAAAAATGATGAGTTCATGTCCTTTGTAGGGACATGGATGAAATTGGAAATCATCATTCTCAGTAAACTATCGCAAGGAGAAAAAACCAAACACCGCATGTTCTCACTCATAGATGGGAATTGAACAATGAGAACACATGGACACAGGAAGGGGAACATCACACCCTGGGGACTGTTGTGGGGTGGGAGGAGGGGGGAGTGATAGCATTAGGAGATATACCTAATGCTAAATGACGAGTTAATGGGTGCAGCACACCAGCATGGCACATGTATACATATGTAACAAAACTGCACATTGTGCACATGTACCCTAAAACTTAAAGTATAATAATAATAAAAAAAAGAAAAATTATTTTAAAAATCAATGAAGCTAAGATCAATGAAGCTAAGAGCTGAAAAGATTAATAAAATTGAGAAACTCTTACCTAGATTAACTAAGAAAAAAAGAGAGAAGATTCAAATAATTAAAATCAGAAGTGAAATAGGAGATATTACAACTGATGCCACAGAAATAAAAAGGGTTATAAGAGTGCTGTGGTTTGACTCTGTCCCCCAAGAGTTCAGGTGTTGGGACCTTAATTCCTTAATGCACAGTGTTGGGAGGTGGGGCTTAGTAGGAGGTGTTTGGGTCACAGGGGTGGAGCCCTCATGAATGGATTAATGCTGTTCTCTAGGAACTTGGTTAGTTACCTCAAAAGCAAGTAGATATAAAGCCAGCCCAGCCCTTTGTACTTGTCTCTGTTCACATGGCTTTCTTCCCCTTCCCCTTATCTGCCATGCTATGCAGCAGCTCAAGGCCCTCACCAGATGTGGCCACCATCTTGGACTTCCCTGCTTCCAAAGCCATGAGCTAAAGAAACTTTTTTTCTTTATAAATGACCCAGCCTCAGGTGTTCTATTATAGCCATGAAAGACAGACTAAGACAAAATGAATACTATGAACAACTGTATGCCAATAAATTGGATAACCTGGAAGAAATGGAAACATTCCTAGAAACACACAACCTGCCAAGATTGAATCATGAAGAAAAAGAAAATCTGAACAGACCAATAACTAGTGAGGAGGTTGAATCAGTAATTAAAAACCTCCCAACAGATCCTCTGGCTTGAGGCTGTCCAGGCTAGAGCATCAGAAAAAGACAAAAGATTGGATTGTAAGAAAAGAAAGCAGAAGTCATGTTTTGAAGACCTGTATTGCAGATGCTTCATCAGTTTGTAAGACGTGAGTCCAAAATATCCAGCAGTTTGGTTTTTGAAAGATCTCTGAATCATGTGCAGTTACTTGGGCAAGTGAGCCAAGACCCTGTGATTTAATAGTTGGGGGAAAAAAATCTAGTCACCACATCTTCTCTGCCCACAAATGAGATATGGCAATCAAGGGAAAGTGAGGTATACGAAACGGGTGCTTAGATGGGTTAATTTAGTTGTTAATATTAGGGAAATAATGTACAGTACTAAAGAGCTAATTAGGAAGATGATTATTAGGGTATGATCATGAAAGGAAAGGAGATTTTCTATAATAGGTGACGTAGTGTCTTGAAATCCTAGCTGAAATGGATACACCAGTCAAAAGTCAACACGGCACAGAACATCAGTATTCCTACCCAGCCTGAGAGGTGTGGCACATCAGTATATGAAAAAGAGGTCTAGAATTTATGTGGAAGGGAAGTAAACTATAGTGAATACTTGGATACAAATAACATGAGGCAACAATCATAGCTGATAACATTATATTTCTGAGGGACCAGACAAAAGAGAAGGCATAGAGTGGATAATTCTTGTTTGGCCATTGTTTGGTACAGTCTCACTTCTAAATCATGTACAATCTTTATAGTTTCTAAGGACAAGATTTAAAATATTCTTTTTTTTTTTAAAAAAAAAAAAAGCAGGATTGGGTGCAGTGGCTCGTGCCTGTAATCCCAGCATTTTGAGAGGCCAAGGTGGGCAGATCACTTGAGTCTAGGAGTTTGAGACCAACCTGGCTGACATGGTGAAACCCCATCTCTACTAAAAATGCAAAAATTAGCTGAGCATGGTGGTGAGCACCTGTAATCCCAGCTACTTGGGAGGCTGAGGCACGAGAATCACTTGAACCCAGGAGGCAGAGGTTGCAGTGAGTTGAGATTGCGCCACTGCACTCCAGTGTGGGTGACAGAGTGAGACTCTCTCAGAAACAAAAACAAAACAAAAAAACCCACAACACTCCCAATAAGGAAAAGCCCAGGATCAGATGACTTCACCGAATAATTCCATCAAACATTTGAAAAATAATCAACAACAATCCTCCTCCAACTTTTTCTTTAAAAATTTAAAGAGAAGGAACACATCCAAGCTCATTTTATGAGGCCAATATTATTAACCTGATTCCAAAGACAGGTAAAGACACCATAAAAAAAGAAAACTAAAGACCATATCCCTGATGAATATTAATGCAATGATCCTTAACAAAATACTAGCAAACTGAATTCAATAGCATATTAAAAGGATAATGTACCATAACCAAAGGATGTTTTTATTTCTAGAATACACTATGGCTCAATATATGATAATCAGTAAATGTAATACAACTCATTAACGGAATAAAGGACAAAAACACATGATTATCTCAACTGATGCAAAAAAAAACCCCATTTGGCAAGATCAACAAACTTTCATGATAAAATCACTCATTGAAATAAGAATAAATGAAACTACCTCAATATAACAAAGGCCAGATATGAAAATTTCATCATTAATATCCTACTCAAGGGTGAAAGACTGAAAGCTTTTCCTCTAAGATCAGGAACAAGACAAGGATGCTTGTTTCTGTTGTTTCCATTCAACATAGTATTGGAAGTTTTAGCCAGTGTGATTAGGCAAGAAAAAGAAATAAAATACATAAGTAATTAGAAGCTGGGCTTGGTGGCTCATACCCATAGTCCCAGCTACTTGGGAAGCTGGGATGGGAGGATTCCTTGAGCTTAGGAGTTCAAGGCTCCAGTGAGGTATGATCATACCATTACACTCCAGCCTGGGCAACAGAGTATGACCCTGTCTCAAAAAAAAAAAAAAGTTGGACTTTTATCTTATACCATATACAAAAATTAACTCAAAATGGATTAAAGACCTAAATGTAATACCTAAACCTATAAAGCTCCTAGGAGAAAACACAGGGAAAATTTTTATGACATTGGAGTTGGTAATGATTTCTTTGATATCATTTTAACACCCAAAGCACAAGCAACAAAAGGAAAACAAAGAGGGATACATCAGACTTCAAGATTTTTGTTCATTAGAAGACACAATCAAGGCTGGGCACAGTGGCTTATTCCTGTAATCCCAGAATTTTGGTACACTGAGGCAAGAGGATCTCATGAGCCCAGCAGAAGTTTAAGATTGCAGTGAGCCATGATTGTGCCACTGCACTCCAGCCTGGGAAACACAGTGAGAATCCGGTCAAAAAAAAAAAAACAATTAACAGAAGGGAAAGGCAACCTATGGCATGCGAGAAAATATTTGCAAAGCATATATGTCTGATAAGGTGTTAATATCCAGAATATATAAAGATCTCCTACAATTTAACAACAACAAAAAAATCAAATAACCCAATTAACAAACAGGTAAAATTTCTCCAAAGATCATATACAAATGTCCAATAAGCATATGAAAAGATGGTTAATATCAATAACTATCAGAGAAATACAAATTAAAACACAACGCGATATCATCTCACACTCTTTAGGACGGCTACTATAAAAAAAAAAAAACAGAAAATAACAGGTGTTGGCAGAGATGTGGAGAAGGTGAAACCCTTGTGCATTGTTACTATGGTTGTAAAATGGTGCTTTGGAAAACGGTATAGTTGTTACTAAAACAAATAAAAATAGAACCATTGTGTGATGCAGCAAACCCACTTCTGTGTATATATCCAAAAGAACTGAAAGCAGAATCTCAAAGACATTTACACACCCAGGTTCATAGCATCATTATTCATCATACTCAATAATAAGTATGACCATTACATCAGGTTCTTTAAGCCAAAAGGTTGAAAGAACCCAAATGTCCATTGACACTTGAATGAATAAACAAAATGTGGAATATACATACAATGGAATACGATGCCACCTTAATAAAGAAGGAAATTCTGACACATGCTACAACATGAATGAACCTTGAGGATATTATGCTAAGTGAAATAAGCCAGTCACAAAAGAACAAACGCATGATTCCACTTACATGAAGTATCTGAAATATTCAAATTCAGGCCAGTGTGGTGGCTCACACCTGTAATCCCAGCACTTTAGGAGGCTGAGGCAGGTGAATCACCTGAGGTCAGGAGTTCGACACCAGCCTGGCCAACGTGGCAAAACCCCGTCTCTACTAAAAATAGAAAACTTAGGCATGGTGGCGGACACCTGTAATCCCAGCCACTCAGGAGGCTGAGGCAGGAGAATCGCTTGAGCCTGGGAGGCAGAGGTTGCAGTGAGCCGAGATCGCGCCACTGCACTCCAGCCTGGGCGACAGAGCGAGACTCCCTCTCAAAAATAAACAAATAAATAAATAAAGTATTCAAATTCTTACAGACAGAAAGAATGATAGTTGCCAGGGGCTGGGGAGAGGGAACAAAGTGGAAGCTGTTATTTAATATATAGAGAGGTTCAGATTTGCAAGATGAGGAAGTTCTGGAGATGTGTTTCACAACAACGTGAGTATACTTAACACTATCGGACAGTACCCTTAAAAATGGTTAAGATAATAAATTTTAGGAGTGTTTTAATTCACAATAAAAATTTCTGTAAATAAGTGAGTAAATTAATAAATAAAACTGACCACACCAAGTGTTGACATGGATGTAGAAGAACTGGAACCTTCATACACTGCCAGTGGGAATGTACAATAGTACATCCACTTTGGAAACCACTTTGTCAGTTTCTTAAAAACTAAACATATATCTCCCATGCCACACTAGGTATTTATCCAAGAAAAATTAAGGCATACATCCATACAAACTTGAACAAGGATGTTCATAATAGCTTTATGAGTAATAGTCAAAATCTAGAAACAATCCAAACATACATCAACAGTGTCAAAAGACAACATTATAACACATTTAGTTATAGATCTAACTGGCTTTTATTCATGACTTATGAATCAGGGTAACCTTCATTCTACGAAATAGAATGAGAGCTCCACAGAGCAACAGTGGGGGTTGCAAGGTGAGAGCAAGAAAACAGAAAAGAAAAAAAAAAAACAATCGTTTTTTTGGTAAGGATTAAAGCAGAGGGGACTTCCTTATTATGCTGGCTCAGCTAGACTGGAATCTCCTGTTTTCAGGAAAACTGGTTTGTTTTGGGATCTATCTGCTTCCTTAAAGTTTCAACTTGATTATGTAGCATTTAGTATGAGCGACTCCATTTTGGTTTGATCTGGTCTGTTGGAGTCTAGTTCAGGAGCTCAGTCCAAATTAATGGCCTCCACAATTTTCGCTTAACAAAAGTGAATAAAGAAATTGTGTATATCCATACAATGAAATATTACTCACAAAATAAGTATACTTTTTACATATAATTTATTGAGTTTTTATTATGTACCAAGCATTCTGCCAAATACTTTAAACATGCAATCACAACAACTCAGTGAGGTAGAAATAACTAGCCTTATTACACAGGTGGTGAGGCTGAGTTTTGCAGAAGTTTAGTAACACATACAAGGTTACACAGCCAAGCTGTGTCAAAATCAGAGTTTAAACTTAGGTCTAGAGTAATGGCAAAAATAAGAGTGTTTAATCCCTACACCGTATTTCCTGAATTCGAACAGGAGCTGTACACTCCTGATGATAGTAAACATCCTATACACTCCTGATGATAGGCTGATGCTAGTAAACATCTCAGTTGATGAATTTCTTAGAAAACAAAGCTCTGGCTGTTTGCTGGTCATGTTATCTGCCACTATAGTGCAGTGGTTGAGAATGTGAACTGTAAATGTCAACAACACAGGTGTGGATTCCTACTGCTACCACTTTCCAGTTGTGAGAGCTATTTAATCTTTCTGTTCTGTTATCTCTAAAATGGAGATGATAGAATCTCTCTCATTCTCTGATTGAACTTCAAACAATTTCTGACACATGATAAAACATTACCCATCTTTCTTTTAACTTTAAATGCTGCTTGTCTCTGTCAAGAAAGATAAGCCACTTTTTAAAAAAATTATTTAATTTAATGTGTTAAAACCTGTTATATGCAATGTCCTGGACATTGTTAGGGATACAAAGATGAGTCAGATGGGAATATCTCAGATGGGAGAATCCCTGTCCCCAGGAATTTTGCAATCTATTAAGCAAAAGCCATGCTCAGCCAATTCAATACTCTTAATATTCATGTGACCTGTGCCTTGTGGTTGGTTGAACTTTATATTTAAATTTTTGACTTTGCAACATTCTAACATATTTTGCATTATGAAATACTGTGTCTGGGCCTATTCTCATTTAGGCCTTCTTAAATTATCAGCCCTTCCTTCTTTATAGCAATATTTATTGATAATAATATTTCATTTTTTTACTGTAAAAACTTAGTGAAAATTACCAAGCTTATCCCATTTTGAAATAATTTTTGTAAAGTCTTTTAAGTATTATCAAATTCATATGTAGGTATTGTAATGTTATATACAGTAATGGCCTGACTCTTTAGTGAGAGACAGACAGAATTACAGGTTATGACAGCTTAAAGCAAATCAAGCTTTTCATGTTGTGCAGGTGACCTCTTTTGCGTTCATGATTGACTGAATCTACTGAAGACAGAAACCAGCTTCAATTTTGGTAACCCTGTATGTGTTACTGAACTCCAAAACTCAGCTTCACCACCTGTATAAAAAGGCCAGTTATTCCTACCTCATTGAGTTGTGATTACATGTTTAAAACATTTGGCACAATGCTTGGTACATAATAAAAACTCAATAAATTATATGTAAAAGTGTACTCACTTTGTAATATTTCCTTGTATGGATATACAAAATTTGTGTATTCATTTTTGTTAAACAAAAATTGTGGAGGCCATTATTTTGAACTGAGCTCCTGAACTTGTCTAAATTGATCATTTGACCCCTCTGCAGTGTTGCCTTTAGGCAAAGGCAAATAGGAAAACTACATCAGGTTCCCTGGTTTAGCAATCAGCATTGTGATAGAAGCTACACAGTAGAATGTTAGAGACTGAATTGTGTTTTCTCAAAATCCATATGCTGAAGTCGTAATGCCCAGCTCCTCAGAATGTGACCTTATTTGGAAATGGGGTTGTTGCATATATGATTAGTTAAGATAAAGTCAATAGGGTGGGCCTCTAATCCAATATGACTGATGTATTTACAAAAAGGGGAGATATGAACACAGAGATTCACACATAGAAATTGCCACGTGAAGACTGGCGTTATGCTGCCACAAGCCAAGGAACTACAAGAAACCAGGAGACATACCTGGAACAGATACCTCTCCAGTGTCCTCAGAGGGAGCATGGAGCAGCTGACATCTTAATTTCACACTTGAAGCCTCCAGAACTGCAAGAAAATACATTTCTGGTGTTTAAGCCACTCAGTTGGGAGTACTTTGTTACAGCAGCCCTGGGAAACTTACGCAAGATGGGAGGGGAATTCTGTTTTCTTCTTTTGTTCTTTTCTCCATTATGATACACAAATGCAAATGCTCTTTGGCAACTTGTTTTTTTTTTTTTTAATTTAAGGATACAAAGATATAATACTTCCTCCATGTTGCTTAAGGCCTACTGGGGGAGATAAAACAGATCAACTGGGAGGTCATCGCTTGAATCTAGGCTCCGTCACTTTATTCTGTAGTTCCAGGCAAGTTACTTAGCTTCCCCAAATTTCAGTTTATCTATGATATGGAGATAATAATATAACCTACCAGTGTTATTGAATAGTTTGAGATAATGTGGGTAAACAGTGTGTGCTCACAAAATGCACCCATATCACAAGGCAACTGCAGTTTAAGGCAGAATGATCTAGACAGGAATGGAAGTATAGCAGGTGCTTTGGGAGCTCAGTGGGGAGAGATTTCACATATGCCTGGAAACCTGGGTGAAAGTGATGGCATTTAGGTTGGTCTTTGAATAACTGCAAATTGAATCAGTGAGAAGCCACTCATGGTGAAAGAAACAGCATGAATGAAGGCAGTAGGTCTCCCAAACACAGGGCACATTCAACAAATAGTGTGGCTTAGGCTGGAGTATTGGATATGAATTTCAGCTTAACTGTCTTCCTCGAAGAGCTCTCTTGATGACGCTGGTTTAGTTTCAAACCTCCTCCCCATCCCTCTCCAGCACATCGCTGTATTTATTTCCTTCTTAACATGTATCACATGTGGAGTCCTAATTAGGGAGGGGGAGTTGGGCTGGCAGGACCTAGGGAAAGCAAAAGGAGAAGGCAGATAAGCTATAAGCCTGCCTTTCTTCATGGTGCAGGACACATAGCCCTCCTGTGCAAATAATTCACAATCTTCTTGCACCTAGCGACCCTTGGGTGATAGAAGTCAAGTTAGCTCACTGCAACCTTGGCATTATCGATACTGCACAAAGCCCTGTTCAGCACACAGCACGAACACCATTCTATAAAATCCCTGGCAAGCCTTTGTCTCTTTGCAGTCAGTTCCTTTCTGCTGACCTGCCCACTGCACCCTTGCAACATATTTTCATGGTTTCTCTAATAAATTCTCTTTTCTTTACCTACAACTGTCTTGGTAAATTCTTCTTATTGCCATGCCTCCAGCCCCAAATAGTCGCTAATTACCAGCAACGTCACAAACTGTATTCTCTTGTTTATCTGCCTATTTACTTGACTATTGTCTGTTCCCCCTACTAGACAAGGGCAGGGACTAGCGCTTTTATTCAAAACTGTCCCAGCATTTAACACAGGAGATGCCCAACAAATATTGAGCAAGGAAAAAAAGGAAGGAAGAAAAGGAGAGGAGTGGGAGGTAGGGGAAGAAAGGAGGTAGGAGAAGAAAGGGGAAGAAAGGAGGTAGCAGAGGAGTACCATCAAATCCGTTGAAGTACTGGCTTGGAACCAGAGGTTGGAGGAGCTCTTGGAAGGAAGGGTTATTAAAAACCTCAGCTCAGGCTTCTGAATCAGAATTCCTAAGGGAATGATTTGGTAGTCTGCCTATATAACAACAACCCCAGGTGAATCAGCTTCAGACAAATTTGGGAAATACTATATGGACCAGCAGTACCAGCGTCACCTGGGAATCCATTAGAAAAAAACTTCTCAGGCCCAATTCTCAACCTTCTGAATCAGGACCTGCATTTTAACACAAGGTCCCCAGGAGATTGAAACGTACTGAGAATTACGATCCTGCCTCTTACTATAATGTCGTTAGATGCCACCCACTGCTTTGCTTCTTCCAGGCTTGAGTGGAGAATTGGGCTAAATGTGTTTTGAAATAATGGGAATCCTTGAGCAGAAATCAGGGATATAAATATTCCTACTCTATTTGGTGTCTATAGATAGATCTCAGCTTCAACCATGAGACTTCCTTAAAATTGCAACACAAAAAGAGTCTTTTAACCAGCAGTTATTCTGGGACATTCTAGTTTGAAGCCAAAAATGATCTCCCACCCAAGAAAGGAACTTGAAAGACTCATACCAGTAACATAAATCACCACAACTAGAAAAAAAAAAGACTACACAGAACACATACACACACAAATAAACTCAGAGAAATAACGTCTCCATTCAGGAAAATACTGAAATCTGTTTGTGGGGAAATCTTTAGGATAACTACAGAGGACTAAAGGAATAGGAACAAACCAAAATCCTTTAATGAATCATGGAATCTGTAAATTGGTATCAGATGTTCTGCAGTGAAAGAGCTGCAGACAACCCAAACAACACTCCAAATTCTTCCAAATAAGGTAGCCCCAGCTACTGCTCTTAAACACAATTTTGCTCTACCTGATTGTCTGTTTGGTTTAGAATGAACCAGTTGTTTTCAGAATTAAAGTGCATTTCTACATATAAGATTAGAAGGATTATGAGGAGGGCTTCTTTAAACACACACTCACTTATTTACTGAGTCAGATTTTCCAGTGTGTCATTTAGAGAAAAGGGTAGCATAAATCCAAGAAGCTGTCTTTGGTTTCATTTGGTGGTCAGGGAGCAAGGGGGATTTGTTTTCCTGTTTTAGCATAGCAACTTGACTTCTGGGCCGTTCCTCTGTCTTATGTGCAAAGGGAGATACCAAATATCTCACAAGAAAATTTTCCAGAAGGTGCAGAGATGGTCTTTAGCCAGCCTGTGAGCTCTCAGATATATATTCAAAAAGAAGAAACTTAAAAGAGTTAATAGTATAGAACCATAGACTCATAGAAAGAACTCTTAATGGAACATTAATTGGGACATTTACCAGTGTGACAATATATCCATCTCCTATTCCACAGGTGGGGTGGGGGTGCTGCCTGGGCTAGAGTTAACTCCCTTAGGCCAGTTAACTCACATGATGAGCAGCTGCCTTAGTTTACCCCAGTGTGCCAACAAATATAGTTCTGTGTGACAAGTTGTGAAAAGATTAGGAAGTGCTGGTGTGAATCACACCCATACTGTGGGCTTTGAGAATGTGTGAATAGATTGATGATTTTAGGCGGCACATAGGCATGATATTACAAAGGTTGAATTGCTTAGTGAGATAATTTCCCATTCAATTGTCTTTCAATCCATTGGAACAAAGAGAAATGATCAGTGTGTTATCAGAACTTCAACTATTAATTTCTCATTTAACAAAGAGAAACTAGATCACAGGTATATTTTTGCTATTTCGATATGAATCACTTTTTTTTTTTTTTCTTTTGAGACGGAGTCTGGCTCTGTCACCAGGCTGGATCTGCAGTGGCACAATCTCAGCTCAGTGCAAGTTCTGCCTCCCAGGTTCTAGTGATTCTCCTGCCTCAGCCTCCTGAGTAGCTGGGACTACAGGCACGTACTACCACGCCCAGCTAATTTTTGTATTTTTAGTAGAGACAGGGTTTCACCATGTTAGCCAGGATGGTCTTGATCTCCTGATCTCGTGATCCACCCGCCTCGGCCTCCCAAGTGCTGGGATTAGAGGCATGAGCCACCGCTCATGGCCCATTGTTTTATTTTATTTATTTTTGGTCATTGGTACTTGTTTTCATTTACAGTAGTGATTTAAAGTTTCATCTTAAAATAAACTTACTTCCACATAAAAGGGAGCTGATGCAAAGAAAATATTAAACCAAAAGTGGTACAACTTGTGTCTTTACCATATGGCAAAAATTGTGAAGCTCATATTCAAATAATTAAAGTTCCAAAAGCATCATCCACTGAGTTGCTTCAATCCACTCTGCAATATCTCTGATAAGCCACTTAAAACCCTTCTAGACAGAGCAGACATATTATTAGTGCAATTTATTCCATTTTAGGAAAGGTTAAACTGTTAGAAATTTAAGACTTTTAGTTGAAATCTGTTTTCAGGATCTTCCTATTATTAATTCCAATTTATCTCCCTGGAGCCCAGTAGAACAAATCTAATCACTCTCTACACTGAAACCCTCTTACATACTGGAAAATAACTCTATGTTTAGTATTCACCCCCGCACCATTAACATTCTTTGTCTCTTGGGACACATACACACTAGACCTCCTTTCGTCAAGCCAAACAGCCTTCAATTTCCCCCCTCTGACACAATTCTGATCATACCCCCTGGCCATTCTTTTCTGGGCTTGTTCTAATTTATTAGTGTCTCTCTTAAAGCGTGTGAATCAATTAAAACTATTTTGGTTGCTTGTGGCAGAAAACCTAGTTTAAACTAGCTTGCACAGTTTAAATCTCCAGAGTAAGATTCACCGAAGGCATGATTTGATACAGGGGCTCACAGAAGACCCCCAGAATCAAGATTCACTGTCTCTCTTCTCTCTCAGCTCTGTTTTCTCCTAAGAAGAGTCTATATCTAGGCAGGCATTTCATTCAGCACAGCAAGATGGTTAAAGAGGTCCAGCCTTACCTTCTTACAACCTCAAGTCTAGTACAGAAGAATGGGAATCTCTCAGAAATCCCAGAAAAAGTCTCACTGCATCTCAGTAGCTCAGAATGTGTCACTTGCTTTCTCCTGGACCAATCACTGTCAGCAAAGGAGTGCAATATCCTGATTGGTCAGAAGCAAGGAGTAAAGACAACTTTATCGGCAGCACAGAGCTTTACATGGGGATAAAATTCATATCCCAGGGGGAGAGCAAGTTGTGTTTACTAGAAAAACTCATATAATGATGTCCAGATAAAAACTCAGTACCCCGGGTGAGGTATGACCAGAGAATAAAGCAAGACAATCACTTCCTTTATTATGAACTTTATATGTCAACATGGGAGTAAGCGAGATAGCGTATTCTCCATTCGAAAACTATCAGGGGCTGTTATTTCTATCCTCTCTCTGTGCTGGTAGCCTATGTATGGTGGGGACACTGTATCAACAGTGTTTTTTTGGTTTCCAGACCAAAGCATATAATTAAGATGAGCTGGTTTTAAAAAGAAGAGAGAGTTATATAATTGGGTACCCTGATAGCAACCAGGTATGGGAGCTCACAGCAAGAAAGGAAATAGAAAAGCCATACCAAGTGGTGGCTACAATTTAAAAAGCAAAAAGATAAAACAGAAACAAAATTTTCGACTTCAAAACATCATACAGAACTGCAGTAATCAAGGAAGAGGGCTGAACCACATGGCCAAATAGAAGCCTTTGTCCACCCTACAGGAACGCCAATTTAACAACTATCTACACACAAAAAGCACCAATTTAACAAGTATCTACACACAAAAATCAGGTGGCAACCACAGAACCTGGTTTTAACTTTAAATTGCTGAAAGAGGCACTGAAGAGGATAGGAAGGACAGTCTTGAATTGCTGACACCACCCCTCCCCCATCCCCTGGCAGGGCTGCATGGCATGGAGAGACAATCTGTGCGCTTGAAGGAGGGAGAGCACAGCGATTGTGGGACCCTGCTGTGGACTCAGTGCTGCCCTGTCACAGTGGAAAGCAAAACCAGTTTAAACTCTGTTGACGCCTGCCTATGAAGGGAGAGTCTAGACCAGCCCTAGCCAGAGGGAAATCACCCATCCCAGCAGTCAGAACTTGACTTCGGCAAGCATCAAGGGCTAAAATGCTCTGAGGTCCTAAATAAACTTGAAATGCGGTCTAGGCCACAAGAACTGCAATTCCTAGGCAAGTACTAGTGCTGTGCTGGACATAGAGCCAGTGGACCTGGAACACCAGTCGGGGTAGCTAAGGAAGTGCTTGCATCACCCCTCCTGCAACCCCAGACAGCACAGCTTGCAGCAACAAAAGTGACTCCTTTCTTCTGCTTAAGAGGAAAGCAAAAGAAAAGAGGACTTTGTCTTGTATCTTGGATACTAGCTCAGCCACTGAAGGATAGGGCAACAGGCAGAGTCATGAGGCCCCCATTCCATGTCCTAGCTCACAGACAATGTGTCTAGACACACCCTAGGACAGAAGGGAACCTGCTGCCTTGAAGGGAAGGACCCAGTCCTGGCAGGATTTATCACTTGCTGACTAAAGAGCCCTTGGGCTCTCAAAAACCAGCAGCAATATCCGGGTAGTAAGCCATGAGCCTTGGGTGAGACTCAAAGATGTGCTGGCATCAGGTATCAGCTCAACTACAGTGGGCTAGAGCACCAGGTGGGCTCTTGGGGTCCCCAATTCCAGGCCTTGGCTCTTGGACAGCATTTCTGGACCTGCCCTGGACCAGAGGCAAACCCACTGCCCTGAAGGGTGAGTCCTAGACCTGGCAGCATTCATCAAAAGCTGATTGTATGCCTTGGGTGTTAAGTGAACATTGCTGGTAACTTGGCAGTACCCCCATGGGACTGTGGTGGTGGCCACAGGGAGAGTGCCACCTGCCTGTGGAAAGGGGAGGTAATAGTGAGAAGGACCTTGGATGCTGGATGCCATCTCTGGACCTGCCTGGGACCTGAGAGAATTTGCCGCCCTGAAGAGTCAGACCCAAGCCTGGCTGGTTTCACCACCTGCTGATCATAGAGCCCTAGGGCCTTGAACAGACACAGGCAGTAGCCAGGTAGGGGTTAAACCTGGCCTTGGGTGAGACCCAGTGCTGTGCTGGCTTCAGATCTGACCAAGCACAGTCCCAGTGGTGGTGGCCACAGGGGTGCTTGTGTCTCCCCACCCTCAACCCAGGCAGCTCAGCAGAGACAGAGAGAGAGAGCAAGAGAAAAGAGAGGGAGAGACTCTGTCTGAGAGAAAGTAAGGGAAGAGAACAAGAATTTCTTGCCTGGTAATCCAGAGAATACTTGATCTTATCCAAGACCACCAAGTCAGTACCGCTATGAATCTGCAAGAACCACAGGATTATTGGGCTTGGGGACCAAGTCCCTTCAAACACCTGGGAAGCTTTCCCAAGAAAGACAGACACAAACAAGCCCAGACTACAAAGACTACAATAAGTACCGAACTCTTCAATGCCCAGACTCCAATGAACATCCACAAGCACCAAGACAAATCCTGGAGAAACAGGTGTGTGACCTTTCAGACAGAGAATTCAAAATAGCTGTTTTGAGGAAACTCAAAGAAATTCAAGATAACGCAGAGGAGAAATTCAGGATTCTATCATAAATTTAACAAACAGATTGAAATAATTTAAAAGAATCAAGCAGAAATCCTAGAGTTGAAAAAATGCAATTAACATACTGAAGAATGCATCTAAGTCTCTTAATAGCAAACTTGATCAAGCAGAAGAAAGAATTGATGAGCTTGAAGACAGGCTATTTGAAAATACACAGTCAGAGGAGACAGAAGAAAAAAGAATGAAAAAGAATGAAGCACACCTACAAGATCTAGAAAATAGCCTCAGAAGGGCAAATCTAAGAGTTATTGGTCTTAAAGAGAAGGTAGAGGAAGAGATAAAGAGAAGGTAGAGGAAGAGATAAAGAGATAAGCGTAGAAAGTGTATTCAAAGGGATAATAACAGAGAACTTCCCAAACTTAAGGAAAGATATCAACATTCAAGTACAAGAAGATTATAGAACACCAAGCAGATTTAACCCAAAGAAGACTATCTCAAGGCATTTAATACTCAAACTCCCAAAGGTCAAGGATAAACAAATGAAAGCAGCAAGATAAAGGAAATAAATAACATACAAGGGAGCTCCAATACATCTGGCAGCAGACTTCTTAGTGGAAACTTTACAGGCCAGGAGAGAGTGACTGAGAGAAAAAAACTTTTACCCTAGAGTAGTATATCTGGCAAAAAATATCCTTCAAACATGAAGGAGAAATAAAGACTTTTCCAGCCGGGTGCTGTGGCTCACGCCTGTAATCTCAGCACTTTGGGAGGCTGAGGTGGGTGGGTCACCTGAGGTCAGGAGTTCGAGACCAGCCTGGCCAACATGGCGAAACCCTGTCTCTACTAAAAATACAAAAATTAGCCGGGCGTGGTGGTGGGCACCTGTAATCCCAGCTACTTGGGAGGCTGATGAAGGAGAATCGCTTGAACCTGGGAGGCGGAGGTTGCAGTGAGCCAAGATCATGCCACTGCACTCCAGCCTGGGCAACAGAGCAAGAGTCTGTCTCAAAAAAAAAAAAAAAAAAAAAAGACTTTTCCAAACAAACAGAAGTTGAGGGATTTCATCAACACCAGATTTGTCCTTCAAGAAATGCTAAAGGAAGTTCTTCAATCCAAAACCTGAATAGAACAATAACAAGTAATGAGATTGAAGCCATAATACAAAGTCTGTTAGCAAACAAAAGTCTAGGATTCAATGGCTTCGCTTCCCTGCTGAATTCTACCAAACATTTAAAGAGGAACAAATACCAATCCTACTCAAACTCTTCTAAAAAACAGAGCAGGGAATACTTCCTAATTCATTCTATGGTGCCAGTATGACCCTGATGCCAAAACCAGACAAAAACACATCAAAAAAGTAAAAAAAAAGAAAGAAAAAGAAAAGAAAGAAAGAAAACCATAGGCCAATATCCCTGAAGAATATTGATGCAAAAATCCTCAACAAAATACTAGCAAACCGAATTCAACAACACATTAAAAAGATCATTCATCATGACCAAATAGGATTTATCCCAGAGATTCAAGGGTGGTTCAACATACACAAATTAATCAATGTGATATATCATATCAACAGAATAAAGGACAAAAATCATATGAACATTTCAATTGATGCTGAAAAAGCATATGATAAAATTCAACATCCTTTCATGATAAAAACCCTCAAAAAACTGGGGATAGAAGGAACATACCTCAACATAGTAAAGGACATATATGACAGACCCATAATTAGTATCACACTGAATGAGGAAAAACTGAAAAACTTTCCTCCAATATCTGGAACATGACAAGGATGCTCACTGTCACCACTGTTATTCAACATAATACTGGAAGTCCTAGCTACAGCAGTCGGACAAGAATAAGAAATAAAGGGCATCCAAATTGGAAAGGAAGAAATCGAATTATCCTTGTTTGCAGATGATATGATATTATATTTGAAAAAGCCTAAGGACTCCTCCAGAAAATTATTAGAATTGACAAACAAATTCACTAAAGTTGCAGGATGCCAAATCAATAGAGTACAAGGTAGTACCAAATCAACATACAAAAATCAGTAGCATTTCTATTTGCCAACAGTGAACAATCTGAAAAAGAAATCAATAAAGTAATCCCATTTATAATAGGTGCATATAAAATTAATTACCTAGGAATTAATTTAACCAAAGAAGTGAAAGATCTCTCAATGAAAACTATGAAACATTGATGAAAGAAATTGAAGAGGACACAAAATAATAGAAAGATATTCCATGTTCATGAACTGGAAGAATCAATATTGTTAAAATGTCTGTACTAGCCAAAGCAATCTACTGATTCAATGCAATCCCTATAAAAATACCAATTACATTTTTCACAGAAATAGAAAAAAGAATCCTAAAATTTATATGGAACACAAAAGACCTAGATTAGCCAAAGCTATCCTGAGCAAAAAGAAGAAAACTGAAAGAATCACATTACCTGACTTCAGATTATACCACAGAGCTATAGTAACCAAAACAGTGTAATACTAGAATGAAAACAGATACATGGACCAATTGAACAAGATGGAGAGCCCAGAAACAAATTCATACATCTTCGGCGAACTCATTTTCAACAAAGATGCCAAGAACATTGGTGAAAAGACAGTCTTCAATAAATAGTGTTGGGAAAACTGAATATCCATATGCAGAAGAATGAAACTAGACCCCTATCTCTCACCATATACAAAAATCAAATCAAGATGGATTAAAGACCTAAATCTAGGACCTCAAACCATGAAACTACTAAAAGAAAACATTGAGAAAACTCTTAAATCTAGACTTAAATCTGGGACCTCAAATGATGAGACTATTAAAATAAAACATTGGGGAGTGGACAAAGATTTCTTGAGTAATACCCCACAAGCACAGGCAACCAAGGCAAAAATGGACAAATGGGATCACATCGAGTTAAGAGCTTCTGCACAGCAAAAGATACCAACAACAAAGTGAAGAGCCAACCCACAAAATGAGAGAAAATATTTGCAAACTATCCATCTGATAAGGAATTGATAACAAGAACATATTAGGAGCTCAAACAACTTTATAGGAAATAATCTAATAATTCAATTAAAAATGAGCAAAAGATCTGAATAGATATTGCTCAAAAGAAGACATACAAATAGCAAACAGGTTATTGAAAAGGTGCTCAACATCACTGATCATCAGAGAAATGCAAAACAATACTACAATGAAATATTATTTCACCCCAGTTAAAATGGTTTTTATTCAAAAGACAGGCAATAACAAATGCTGGTGAGGATGTGGAGAAAAGGGAAAACTTGTACACTGTTGGTAGGAATGTAAATTAGTAAAACCACTATGGAGAACAGTTTGGAGGTTCCTCAAAAAACTTAAAATAGAGGTATCATACAATCCAGCAATCCTGTGGCTAAGCATATACCCCAAAGAAAGGAAATCAGTATATCAAAGATATATGTGCACTTTCATGTTTATTGCAGCACTATTCACAGTACCCAAGAGTTGGAAGTGTATTAGTCCATCTTCACACTGCTATGAAGAAATACCTGAGACTGGGTAATTTATAAAGGAAAGAGGTTTAATTGACTTACAGTTCCACATGGCTGGGGAGGCCTCAGGAAACATACAATCATGGCAAAAGGCAAAGGAGAAGCAGGCACCTTCTTCACAGGGCGGCAGGATGGAGTGAGTGCCACCAGGGGAAATGCCAGATGCTTATAAAACCATCGGAGCACATGAAACTCACTCATTATCACAAGAACAGCATGGGGGAAACTGCCCCCATGATCCAATTACATTCACCTGGTCCTGCCCTTGACACATGGGGATTATTACAATTCAAGGTAAGACCTGGGTGGGGACACGGAGCCAAATTGTATTGGGAAGCAACCCAAGTTTTTGTTAATAGATGAATGGATAAAGAAAATGTGGTACATATACACAATGGAGTATGATTCAGATCCTGTTATTTGCAGCAACGTGGATGGAACTGGAAGTCACTAAGTAAAATAAGCCAGGCACAGAAGGACAAACTTTGCATGTTCTCACTTATTTGTGGGAGCTAAAAATAAAAATAATTGAACTCATGGAGATAGAGGGTGGAAGGATGGTTACCAGAGGCTGGGAAGGATAGTGGAGGGATGGGTGGAAAATGGGGATTGTTAATGGGTACAAAAAACACTGAGAAAGAATGAATAAAATCTTGTATTTGGTAGTACAACAGGGTGATTATAATCAATAATAACTTTACTGTATATTTTAAAATAACTCAAAGTGTATAATTGGTTTGTAACACAAAGAATAAATGCTTGAAGTGATGGATACCCCACTTACCCTGATGTGATTATTATGCATTACATGCCTGTATTAAAATACCTCATGTACTCCATAAATATATATACCTACTATGTACCCACAAAAATTAAAAGTAAAAAATCATTCTGGCCAGGCGCGGTGGCTCACGCCTGTAATCTCAGCACTTTGGGAGGCCAAGGCAGGTGGATCACGAGGTCAGGAGTTCGAGACCAGCCTGGCCAATATGGTGAAACCTCGTCTCTACTAAGAATACAAAAATTAGCTAGGTGTAGTCCCAGCTACTAGGGAGGCTGAAGCAGAAGAATCGCTTGAACCCGGGAGGCAGAGGTTGCAGTGAGCCAAGATTGCACCACTGCACTCCAGACTGGGCAACAGAGGGAGATTCTGTCTCAAAAAAAAAATAAAGAAAGAAAGAAAGTTAAAACCTTCTGCACTTCAAAAGACACCGTTAAGAAAATGAAAAGGGCCAGGCTGTCTTGGCTCATGCCTGTAATCTCAGCACTTTGGGAGGCCTAGGAGAGAGAATGCTTAAGGCCAGCAGTTCAAGATCATCCTAGGCAACATGGAGAGGACACGTCTCTACAAAAAATTTAAAATTAACCAGCCATAGTAGCATGTGCCTCAACTGCTTGGGAAGCTGAGGCAGGAGGATCACTTTAGCCCAGGACTTCAAGGATACAGCGAGCTACAAAGATGCCGCTGTACTCCAGCCTGGGCAACAGAGTGAGACCTCACCTCTAAAAAATAAAATAAATTTTAAAATGTTTTTAAAAAGAAAATGAAAAGGTAAGCCACAGAATGGGAGAAAATATTTTCAAGCCATATATTTAACAAATGACTAGTATCTAGAATATAAAAAGAACTTCTTCAAATCAACAATTTAAAAAATTCAATTTTTTAAATAGACAAAAGAATGGATGGACATTACCAGCAAAGAAAATATGCAGGTAGCTAATATTCACATGAAAAGATGGTCAACATCATTAGTTATTAGGAAAATGGAAATTAAAACCACAACGAGATACTACTTCACACCCACTAGAATGACTATAATAAAAAGTCAGACAATACCAAGTGTGGGCAATAATGTGAAGAAAATGGAATCCTCTACACTGCTGATGGGAATTTTAAATGATAGGGCCACTTTTCAAAAGAGTCTGGCAGTTTTCTTTAAAAATTAAACATAAATTAACTGCCTGGTATGGTAGCTTATGCTTGTAATCCCAGCACTTTGGGAGAATAAGGAGGGAGGATTGCTTGAGCCCAGGAGTTCAAGACTACAGTAGGCTATGATCTTGCCACTGCACCCCAGCCTGGGCAACAGAGTGAGACCCTGTCTCAAAAAACAATAACATAATTTTACCATACAATACAGCAATTCCACTTCTGGATATTGACCCAGGGAAATGATGATATATACCCACATGAAGACTTGCACATAAATGTTCACAGCAACATTATTTATAATAGTGAAGAAGCAGAAACCATTCACTCTTCCCTCAAGTGGTGAGTGAACAAATAAAATGTGGTGGTATATCCATACAATGAAAGACTATTCTGCAATGAAAAGGAAAAAATTACTTACAATGCTACAACATGAATAAGCCTCAAAAATATTACGTTACGTGAAAGTCAGTCACAAAAGACCAAATATTGTATAATTCCACTTAAATGATCCAGAAGAGTCAAATCTATAGACAGAAAATAGACTAGTGGTAGACTCAGTCTCAAAACAACAACGCTGGGCACGGTAGCTCATGCCTGTAATCCCAACACTTTGGGAGGCTGAGGTGAGAGGATCACCTAAGGTTGGGAGTTCTAGACCAGGCTGACCAACATGGAGAAATCCCGTCTCTACTGAAAATACAAAATTAGCTGGGTGTGGTGGCACATACCTATAATCCCAGATACTTGGGAGGCTGAGGCCGGAGAATTGCTTGAACCCAGGAGGCAGAGGTTGCAGTGAGCCAAGATCACGCCATTGCACTGTCAGCCTGGGCAACAAGAGTCAAACTCTGTCTCAAACAAAACAAAACAAAAACGACAACAACAAAAAATCAAAAAATACAAAAATTAGCCAGGCGTGATGGTGCACACCTGTAATCCCAGCTACTCAGGAGGCTGAGGCAGGAAAATCGCTTCAATTCAGGAGGTGGAGGTTGCAGTGAGCCGACATCATGCCACTGCAATCCAGCGGGTGACAGAGTGAGACTGCGGTCTCCAAAAAAAAAAAATATATATATATATATATATATATATATGTGAATCAGTGAGTGCTTTTTGTTTTTGTTTTTTTTGAAATGGAGTCACACTCTGTTGCCCAGGCTGGAGTGCAATGGCATGATCTCGGCTCACTGCAACCTCCGCCTCCTGGATTCAACCGATTCTCCTGCCTCAACCTCCCAAATTGCTGGGATTACAGGCGTGGGACACCACACCTAGCTAATTTTTGTATTTTTAGTAGAGATGAGGTTTCACCATCTTGGCCAGGGTGATCTCCAACTCCTGGCCTCAAGTGACCCACCCGCCTAGGTCCCCCAAAGTGCTGGGATTATAGGCGTGAGCCACTGCCCCTGGCCTGAATTGTATACTTAAAATAGGTAGATTTTATGGTATGTAAATAATATCTCGTTAAAGTTGTTTTTAAAAGCAGAATACTTCCAGCCACCTAGAAACAAACTTTATAAGTAAAGAAAATATAGTGTTTTGTTTTTTGAGGCAGGGTCTCTCTGTTGCCCAGGCTAGAGTGCAGTGGCATGATCATAGCTCAGTGCAGCCTCAAACTCCTGGGCTCAAGCAATCCTCCAGCCTCAGCCTCCTGAGTAGCTAGATCTACAGGTGCAAGCCACTACACCCAGCTAACTTTTAAATTTTTGTGGAGATGAGATCTTGCTATATTTCCCAGGCTGATCTTGAATTCCTGGCCTCAAGTGATTCTCCTGCTTGGCTTCCCAAAATGCTGGGATTACAGGCATGATCTACCACACCTGGCCTAAGAAAACATAATTAAGTTCCAACTAGGTGGTGGAATATGAATAATTTTTATACTTTATGTTTTTCTGTATTTTATAAGTAAAAATATTTTTCATACCAGAAGAAACAATAATGATAATTTTAAAAATTATCCTCTGAGAGTCACACATAAACCCACTACACAACAAACCAGAGGAGAGCTGTGTAAAGTCACCTTGATAGAGAAACAGAATTACTCTCAGGCCTTATTTGGCAGTAACCTGATTAAAGTTAATGACATGTAAAGAATGAAGAATCAGGCTGAGTGCCATAGTTTACGCCTATAATCCCAGCACTTAAGGAGGCCAAGGTAGAAGAATCACTTAAACTCAGGAGTTTCAGACCAGCCTGGCCAACATAGCGAAACCCCATCTCTATTAAAAATACAAAAAACTAGCCTGGCATGGTGGCATATGCCTGTAGTTCCAGCTACTTAGGAGGCTGAGGTGAGAGTATCACCAGAGCCCTGGAAGTTGAGGCTGCAGTGAGCTGTGATTGTGCCACTGCACTCCAGCCTGAGTGACAAGAGTGAGACCCTGCCTCAAAAGAGAAAAGAAAGACAGAGAGAGAGAGAGAGAAAAAAAAAGAAAGGAAGGAAGCAATAAAGAGAGAGAGAAAGAAAGGGAGAAAGAAAGAAGAATCAATCAGCAGAGAACGTTCATCAATAAAGAAAGCAAAGAAAACAGACAGTTGCAGAGGCAAGCATTTCAGGGCTTAACCAATCCCATGCAGCAAGGTGAAGGCTGGTCACAGAGCAGGCATGTATAACCCCATGGTGGAGATGGACATCACACGTCTCACAGAACTTTAGGACATTAGGCATTTTAAATGTGTCTTAGTCTATTCTTTCTGCTGTAATAAAAATACCATAAACTGGGTGGCTTATAAACAAAAGAAATTTATTTCCCACAGGTCTGGAGGCTGGGAAGTCCAAGATCAAGGCCACACACCTGCTTTCTAGCTCATGGACAATTTCTCTCTGTGTCTTCTCACAATGGAAGGGGTGAGGGGTCTCCTGGGCCTTAGGGTCAGCTCACCTTTCTTGGTGACAATCCAATTTTGAAAAGAACGTTTCATTCAATCTTCATATAAAGACATCCAAGACACCAAAACATATTAAAAGTATAATATGTTCAGCATATTTTATTTAAGAACCCTCTCATTGGAAGAATTTAAATTCTTTAAATCTTGTACTTATTGGCCCCAGACCATCCAATGAAAATTCTATGTCAATGAAAATTCTAGCACTAGCCAGTTCAATTTCACTCTAGTCATAAGACCCATCCTGGTTAAACAGAGAGCTTCCTTCTAATGACTTTTGGTGTCGTTGATGCTAGAAAGAGCCTTTGGCTCTGTACCTAAGCCCTCTGCTTCTGGGGACAATGGAGCATATCTGAGTGCTGAGCTATAGTGTCCTGCAATATATAGGCACTGACCTTTTGTCCTGGTCATAATTTCTATTCTTATTCCCATATGAGACATTGAGGCCAAGACACTGTGCCTCATTCTGTCTGCCCTCTACCTCCTTTCATAAACCCCCATTCTAGCTGGACCCCAATGAAATCCCCGCTCTGATCCTGGATGGATCTTTTGATTGCGGTGCTCGTTGGATGCTCTGAACCACCTTTTCCTAGAATAGTGGTTCTCAAACTTGGTTGCTGTGATGCAGCAATTCAGTTCTAATGCTAATCACCCACAGTTAGCATCAGAATCCATAGGTTTACAGGAAGTCCTCAATAAGACTGCCCTCATTTCAGATGCCAGCTGCAAGTTCAGGAGTCCCCAGGTCACCTGCACTTCTGACCAACTGGCTACAAATTTGGGGGGTCCTACTACGTTTTCAGGTTCAACGATTTGCCAGAATGACTCAGAGAATTCAAGAAAGTACTATTCTTATTATTGCAGTTTTATTGCAAGCAACACAAATTGGGACCAGCCAAATGACAATACACATAGGGTGGGATCTAGGAGGGTCCCAAATGCAGAACTTCCATGCCATCTCCCCAAGGAGTCAGAATACATCACTATCCCTGCACAGGAAGCTCCCCCAAGCCTTAGTGCCCAGAGTTTTAATTGAGGTCTCATTACATAGACATGATTGATTGAATCATTGGCCACATGACTGAACTGAGTCTCCAGCCCCCTTCCCCACCCTGTAGGTTGGGCTAATATCACTGTTGTTCAAAGACCCAACCCTCTAATCACGTGACTGGTCTTCCCAGCATGCCTAGTTCCCATTCTGAGTCATTGCCTTAGTGTAAACTCAGGTGTGGTCCAAGGGGCCGCCATGAATAACAAAGACACTACTATCACAGGAGGGAATTCTAAGAATTTAAAATCTCCCTCTCAGGAACTGGAGACAAATGCCAGCCAAATCCTTTCTCATAGAATAGTTGCATATTGCAATCACTTAAGAAGGTTTTTTAAAATGTTCATGCCTGGATGCCACCAGAAGAGTCTCATTTAATTGCTTTGGGGAATAACCTGAATATGAAGATCTTTAGAACCCCCAGATGATTCTAACATACTGCTTTGTTCCATTCAGGCTGCTGTTTTAAAATACTGTAAATTGCATGGCTTATGAACAGTAGAAATTTATTTCTCACAGTTCTGGAGGCTGGGAAACTCAAGACACAGGCACCAGCAGATTTTGTGTCTGGTGAGGACCTACTTCTTAATTCATAGATAGCTGTCTTCTTGCTGGATCCTTAAATGGTAGAAAGGGCAAGGGAGCTCTCTGAGACCTCTTTTATAAAGGTATTAATCCCATTTATGAGGACTACACCCTCATGACCTAATCGCCTCCCAAAGACCTCATGTCCAAATATCACATTGGGTATTAGGATTTAACATATGAATTAGGGTGGGTACACAAACATTCAGTGTGTAGCACATACCCTATAAACTGTGCTGCTGACCCTCCTTCATCCTCTTAGTATGAACTCCTAGGATCTGTGTGCTCCTTCAAATTAAATTGGAATTGTTAGTTTAGTTAATAGAGCTCACAACATGCCACTTGGCTGGGGCCAGCCATCTTATGATCCAGGTTAAGTCTAATGCCTCTGTGTTGCACAACTCCAGGGGGCTCTATTCATATTATACTCTGTAAATGGCGCCCCTGGATTTATGCAGTGTACACACTACACCATATAATGGGGCAAAGTCTTGTTCAGTCACTACCCATCAAGTTTACACCAAGCAAATTTGCCAAATGACCAACTTATCAGGTTTATCAATTTTACTTACATATTTATTAGCTCTATCAGGAATATTTTCATAGTTCTATCAGCTTTAAATTTTAAGTTTAAGACCATCTAAAAGTAAATCAGAATTTAGCTAAAATGATCTATATTAAGAAGAAAATATGGACTAAAAGATTCCCATAGGAGATGCTGAAATTTTGAAAAGTTGAACATTTTGTGAAAGCCCATAGTGAATTTAACATTCTTATTAAATTCACTATTAGCAAATTTTGTAAATTCATGTAAATTTGATATGTCAGATTATTCTATAAATTAGCTTTCAGAAAACTGGCTTTCAGTGAGTGGGAATTCTTGAAATTGTTTTCTCAGCTTCTTCTTGTGAGAAAGATTTTAATTATCTAAAACAATTGCTTATGTGAGAATGAGTTATACCCTCGTATTTTCCACCAAGATTTCCTTGTATAGAATGCAATTTGGAGATTTCATTTTGAAAACATTTAAAATAGAAAGGGCAGGAATAAAGTGGATTAAAATATGAACCACTTGTGAGAACCAAGGCTTTTTCCCCAGGGCCTGGGAGGTGCTCCCCGGCAATGAAACAATAAACTTTTACAGCAGAAAAAAAAATTTAGCAAAACTTGGCAACTATGGTGGGGTAAGAAGTTGTACTCAGCATTAAGGTCCCAATGCGATACATTTCCTAAGCATAAACAGTGATTGCCTTTATCCTTACAAAGTCAATTCAAGGTACTTATGTGGGGCATTTTTTGTTCATCTACCTGAGGAAAAAAAAAATTAGAACGCTCTTTCTACCTCATACTAGAATAGGAAATAATTTTTAGCAATCTTCCTTTTCTTTTTCCCCCTTTTTTTCAAGGAAAGAAGATTCAAATTTGTGGCTATGATTGCATTTTAAGCTACCTAAGAAAATTGCTCGTGAGAAAATAGTTGCCTTCTAAAAATAAACCAAAGCAACCTAATACAAACATCTCTAGCCCTGGCTTTGAAAGTTCTGTCTGAATTCCAAACCTCTAGTTTTCAGTTTGTTTCTGAGTTTGTTGATGAACTAGCCAAGCCTAAGGATTGATACTGCAGGACTCAATAAAAATCCTTACATATATACAGGTATGGTTGGTTGCTTTTGAAAAATAAAATTTCCCAGCTCATTCCACAGTCTCAATGATCTCATACTGCTAGAGGATCTGGAAATACAGAGCCAAAGTTAAGGGTTCCAGCAGTCGGTTTCCAAAGCATCATTGGAGTGGGCTAAAGGTGCACATTAGTTTGGCTTTTACACGTCCTGTTCCTTTTCAAGAGCGTGATTAATTACAGTGATTTATCTGTGAAATGTGCAGCTTGGAGTTGGATGTGGGGAAGCCACAAAATGGTGTCAATGCTTCAGCCTGGAGTAAATGGTGAAATATATTTAGCAAGCAATAATGCAAGGCACTGAGAAACAGAAATAAATAGAAGAAACTGTCTTTACGTGAATAGAGAACTTTACAAAATACCATGTATTCGCAAAAAGGAAATAATTATAGAAAATACAAACGGAGGAAAAAAAAACAGAAAGTCTTCCAAGTTCCAAATTTCCATTCTGATTCTAGCTCCAGAACGGCAGGTCAGTTTCCCAGGAACTTTATTCCCTCCCATTTTCCAGCCTCTCTTCATGTGTAAGTGACCAATTCTAGATAAAGTGAAAAAATGGCTTAGATGATAATACCTTCCCAAGTCAAGGCCAATGTGAAGATTCAAGCCAGGGTTAAGATTGGAGTTAGTGATTCCCTTCCTTTTCCCAGATGCTCCTAAAGAAGGACTTTGGCAGGACTGTGCAGCCTGACATAAAGAAGATTTTCCCTTCCAAAAAATGCTGCTTTCCTAGTTTTGCTTTTCTCTAACATAGATTGGGCTTGCACACAAGTATTAATTTACTTCAAAGTACTTGGAAAGTCTAATCAAACAACGGACTTTATAACTGACTTTGCCACAGAATGCAAACAAAAGCCAGCCAAATTAGTTTGTGTGCAGAGATATATCCAAAGATATATCTAATATCACTTAAATGTGAACTTTCTCGGCCTGGCATGGTGGCTTACGCCTGTAATCCCAGCACTTTGGGAGGCAGAGGTGGGCGGATCACTTGAGATTAGGAGTTCAAGACCAGCCTGGTCAACATAGTGAAATCCTGTCTCTACTAAAAATACAAAAATTAGCCAGGCATGATGGCACATGCCTGTAATACCAACTACTTGGGAGGCTGAGGCACAAGAATCTCTTGAACCTGGGAGGTGGAGGTTGCAGTAAGCTAAGATCACGATGCCACTGCACTCCAGCCTGAGCGACAGAGTGAGACTCCATCTCAAAAATAAACGCACTTTCTGCAGTACTCTCAGAGACCCTCTTCTCACCATCCCCTCTTCTTGCATAATTGTATTCAGGCCTTTGCTTCCTTTGCCACCTATATATTGATGACTCCCATCTTATTACTCTCTCGAGTTTTAATCTCATACATTTGAGGATCTTTGGAGAAGCAGAGAATGAGGGATCCAGAGCATTCAGTTTTAGAAACTCTTTTGCTCCTTCAATGTTCTAAAGAAACTTAAAAATAAATATATATACAAGCTGTTGTCTGCTCTGCTTGGCACCGTAATGTTCATATTATTGGCTGTATTTTCAATTAGATACATTTTCTTCTAAGTCGATTGATATGGTTTGGGTCTGTGTCCCCACCCAAATCTCATGTCTAGTTGTAATCCCCAATGTTGGAGGTTGGGCCTGGTGGGAGGTGATTGGATTATGGGGGTGGGCGTCTGTTTTGGTGCTGTTCTCATGATAATAAGTGTGTTGTCACATGATCTGGTTGTTTAAAAGTGTGTAGCACCTCCCCACTCTCTCTTCTCTCCTACTCCAGCCATGTCAGATGTGCCTGCTTCCCTTGGCCTTCCACTACAATTGAAAGTTTCCTGAGGCCTCCCCTGCCATGCTTCCTATACAGGCTGTGGAACCATAAGCCAACGAAACCTCTTCTCTTTATAAATTACCCAGTCTCGGGTAGTTCTTTATAGCAGTGCAAGAACAGACTAATAATTGATATTCAGATAGACAGGTTGGGAATCTGACAATTTCCTTAAACTGTAGGCCAGCATTTCAGAGCAGAATTGAGAAGATGTGTAATAAAAAGAAAACGCTAAAGCAATGGTATGCGGAGGATGGCTAGTGACTTCTTTCTTACATTTTTAATCCTAATACTAATATTTATGTTGATTTGTATTAATATCCGGTTGGATTAACATTGGCTACAGGTGAAAGAAGCCTTCACCAAATAACAGTTTCTTTCTGCCTTCATGGACGTCTGAAGGTTGGTAATCCAGGGTTGGGATGGTTGTTTTGCTTTAACAAGGCCTCAGGAAGAAGCTCTTTCTAGCTCTTTTGTCTTCCAACCCCAGGCTGTGGCCTCCATCCTCAGGGTGCAATGTGATAGTTGAAGCATCAGCCATCATATCCATGTTCCCAGGAACAGGTAATGGGCACACACATGTTGTCTTGAGGATGTTTTCCTGGAAGCTGTCCAATAACACTTCTACTTATAAGTCACTGGCCAGAACTTATTGCCATTGCTGTTCGCAGTGGAGAGAAAAGCTGGACAATGCAGCTTTATTCCAGGCAGCTTTGTGTCCAGTTCAGTATCGCGCTGCAATTTCTGCAGAAGGAATGGAGAATAGATCGGGGGAGGGAGCAACCAGCAATCTTGGCAACATTGTTTTCTGAACACTAAATAAAACCAGTAGAAAATATCTAGATTGATTGGATGACACCGGGATGGGACTGTTAGTTTCGCATGAAGATTTAGTGGAGAAACAATGTATTTGTATGGATGAAGTGAAATGAATGGCCTGGCAGGCTTCTTTTCAAGAGCTCTCATGCGTGCTCAGCCTCAGATGCATCACATCGGTAGCATCCTGTGCATCATGAGGACTTAGGGACCCACAGGCCATTTCCTGAGAGACAGCAGCCAGCCAGCCCTGACCGCAGGAGCTCAGACAGCCAGATAGCCCTAAGCAGCTGAGTCTGGTGGGCGAACTTTTCTGAGTGGCTGCCAGTTTGTGATGGTCCCCACAGAAGCGCCTCTGTTATTTTGTGCAGTGCGTCTCTAAGTATTCCACTGAGGACACCCACCACTTCTCTTGAATGTACAGACTCCTCTGTGGGGGTTTTTCTCCCTGCTTGTCAGCTTCAGTCTTCCTTTGTTCAGAACCTTTCCTCTTCCTCTGGACTTACCCCTTCAACACGACCACAACCTCAAGAATGTGATGTTTGCACTTACAACGTTCTATGAAATCCAGCAAAACAGCCTCAGTGGACAACTCTTCTACTTAAGGAGATTTTTGTTTTTCTCTTCTCTTGTTTAAATCTAGCATAGACACCTTTATCAAGTACATGGGTATGTCTTAAGTGACTTTTGTGGCATTTCTAAGTTTTAATGTACCTTAGATTAAAGGTGTTTAAAATGGAGAAAAAAAAGACAAATTTTGAACTCTCCTTTGAGCTAAAAAATTGTGCTGAACTCCTTAATATTTGAAATATTGATATTCTGAGAGGTAAAAGAATGTTAAGTAAATATTTCACATGGACAAATAATTTACTGTCATAATCATCTTTTAGAAATGCTTTGCTCATAAAGAGACTCACAGCTGCCTTTCTAGTTTAGGTTTCAATCTGTACATCAAATGAGCAATTCAGCAGGACATCTTGGTACAGGCTTCAAGAAGCTGTTAAGAATGGTTGCTTGGGGAGGGTCATTTGCGCCCAGGAGTTCTAGGTTACAATGAGCCATGATCGCACCATTGCATTCCAGCCTGGGCGACAAAGCAAGACACCGTCTCATTAAATTAAAAAAAAAAAAAAATAGAAACAGAAAGAAAAGAAAAAGAATGGCTGCCTGTATACCCCCAGGGAACTGAAGCAGTGCCCTTGAGCATGCCTACAGGCCAAGACCTGCACTCTGACAATATCTCATTAAATTGGCATGAAATAAAAACAGAAAAAGGAGGACCTTTTCCCATCCCAAAGAAAACAGATGGAGGCATTGTGGAAAGGGCAAGATTTTAGCGATATATCAGCCTGGGTTCAAATTTCAGATCTTCACTTACTAACTGCACTGTGAGCAAGTTACTTAAGCCCTCTCATAAGAAAGCAATAAGTAGTAGAAGCCAGCATCGATTCATTAACAACATCTTAGGTCAAACCGACATAATATTTTTTATAAGGTTACTATGCATAGACAGAATGTAATTTAATTTTGGCACAGTATTAGAAAGCACATCTCCAGATATTCTTATGGTCACAATGAATAAATGCCAGATCAGGGAATCATTAAATATAAGTTTGGAGCCAGTTGAACAATGACGTACAAAAAGTGTACATTAATGTATTAATTCCATCAGGAATTAATTCCAGTTGTGTTCAAGATTTGATCGACAACTTGAATACAAATTTATTAAATGTTTTGATAGCCCCAAACTAGGAGGGGCAGTGAATGCAGTGGATAACATAATCAAAATTCAAAATAATTACTTAAAATAGCTAAAATAAAGACTATTAAAAGCAGTCTATCAAATTCAGCATTTAGATTATAGCTACCTGGGATCTGGGCATGGCCCAAGGTTAAGGATGGTGTTGGTTCAGTATGACCAGAGCAAGCCAACTGGACCCACTTGACCAGCAGGTGTGGAGTGAGCCAGGAAGAAGAGATGATCCATGTGACTGGAAATTGGTTACATATTGGGAGATTATGTGAATATGGTGGGGATAATGGAAGGCAGATTTCTCACTGTTGGAGAAAGTAGGTACAAATATCGAAGTGGAGAAAGTTAGAATTAACCCTGTGCAGTTGTACTGGAATTGGAGGTGTATGTAGATATACATGCATACATACATACATATATTTCATAGCTCTATCTGCTGAAAGGGACTAGAAGCAATAATATCCCAGTAGCAATGAACATATTTGGTACCCAGATTTTGGTTTCTAAATACCAGCTTCCTCTAAAGGAATCATCTCCTTGGAAATTGAGATGATTCAAGGCCACTGGAGGGAAACAGTCTAGATGAGCCTAGAACACTTGTATCAGAAAGTAAGACATGTTCAAGGAAAACTATTGAATGAATACAAGAACCAGCCTGAAGGAGCTCCTATTGGCCAAATCTGGAAATTTGAACAGCTAAATTTTAGTTAATGATTATAATGGATTAAAACTAACTGAATAAGATAGGAATCCATGAGCCAATATTGATATAAACAAATAAGTAATGTCAACTAGCAAATGTAGAAGGAATAATGGACATAGAAATCATCATTTGGTAAGAATCACAGTTTAAGCATAATTGTATGGTAGGTAAGAATAATTGTTTCAGACAAAAATCATAAATGGATGCTCATACTAATGGGAGGAAGTACCAAAAATGTGGTAAATAACTTTACAGTGGAGAAACCTGTCCAGTATTATCTTATCTAAGTTGTAAAAATTAACATCGCCAGAAATGGGACAAATTGACATCATGTGCCACCTGATATGATATACTAAGAAGAACATGGCAGCACGTTTGTGGTATTGCTGGATCTAGTTATGACAATGTGTGAGACAAACATAAATTGAAAAACATTCGACCAAAAGAACTGATCTGCACCTTCCAAAGGGTAAAGGTCATGAAAGTCAGTATGTAAATGCTAGAGCATGATTATAAAAGACAGAGCCCATCAAGTCACAGGAATACAGCAGCTGCAAATGCACACTGATATGGATGTATTGAACCAGGGACTCAAATACCACGGCTGCTGTTGCTGTGAGTGATGTGACTTTCCAGTGTGGAAACTTTTTTTTTGAGACAGAGTCTCGCTTTGTCACCCATGCTGGAGTACAGTGGCATGATCTTGGCTCACTACAACCTCTGCCTCCCCTGTTCAAGTGATTGTCCTGCCTCAGCCTCCTGCGTAGCTGGGACTACAGGCGTGCACCACCACACTAGGCTAATTTTTGTTTTAGTAGAGACCAACTTTCACCATGTTGGCCAGGTTGGTCTTGAACTCCCAACCTCATGTGATCTGCCCACCTGGGCCCCCCAAAGTGCTGCGATTACAGGCATGAGCCACTGCGCTCAGCCAGGAACTAACTCTTGATGAAATTCTGAGTAAAACAAAGTACAATTTTCCCTTAAGTTACATGGTAGCTGTAGTACTTGCAAAACTAACTGTATAATGAAAGCTTGCAAAAATATTTTGTGCTTAATATGAAGTGCAGAGTTAGTCTGTGGGTCCAGATAAACAGCCTTTTAACCCACAGGAACATCCTGTTGAACATTCCAAAGTCTTGCAGGATGAAGGACGATTAGTTATTGTGTGGGACTCCCAGATATTGCAGCATGCCTAGCAGCCCTGGCTGTCCCTCATGACAGAAGCCCCCACAAGCCAAGACAAGCCAAAAGTGCTCCCATACTTCCCCAAATGTCTCTCAGGGCCAGTGCCACCACTATTAAGAACCGCTGATTTAGAGACTACTTGCCACTGTCGGAAGTGATCAGTGGGTTATTTCTGCTTTATTGGAAGATTTGTTCAAGTAAATCCCTTCCAACTCTGACATTCAACAAGCCCATGATTAAATCTCATGTAGACATTACCTGTTTCCCTTCTGAAACATTGCAATTTTTTTAATCCTTTGATGAAGATACTCAAATATATATCAATACTTTAAAATCTATATTAGTTAGCCAGGACTTTTTCAGCTGCAAATAACAGAAACCAATACAAACTACTATCTATCTGTACACAAGAGGAACTTACTGTCTTAAATTGGAAATGCAAGGATGGTGTTGATTCTTTCAGCTGCAAATAACAGAAACCAATACAAACTACTATCTATCTATACACAAGAGGAACTTACTGTTTTAAACTGGAAATGCAAGGATGGTGTTGATTCTACAACGTGATCCAGAAATTCAAGTGAGGTTTGGGAGGGTCCCTCCCCCGACTTCCTTCCTTCCTTCCTCTTCCCCTTCTTTCTACCTTCTTCCTTTTTTCTCCTCTTTCCGTTTCCCTTTCTCTCTCCTTCCTTTCATTCCTTCCTTCTTTCTCTTTTTTTTTTGAGACGGAGTCTCACTCTGTCACCAGGCTGTAGTGCAATGGCGTGATCTCGGCTCTCTGCAACCTCCGCCTCCAGGGTTCAAGCAATTCTCCTGCCTTAGCCTCCCAAGTAGCTGGGACTATGGGTACATGCCACCATGCCCAGCTGATTTTTGTATTTTTAGTAGAGACAGGATTTCACCATGTTGGTCAGGATGGTCTCAATCTCTTGACCTCGTGATCAGCCTGCCTCAGCCTCCCAAAGTGTTGGGATTATAGGCGTGAGCTGTTGCACCCGGCTCTTTATTCTTTCTTTCTTTTCCTCTTTCTCTCTCTCTTCTCCCCTTTTCCCTCTCCCTTTTCCTTCTCTCTGCCTCCTCCTCCTTCTCCCTGTCCCTTGGCTGAATGCAGGCTTTCTCCCAGTGATAGGCAAATACTACTTCTTGTCCCTCATTCACATTCTATCACTTCTGTGAACAGCCTCTGCTTCTTCTCTACTGCTCTGAACTGTACCCCACAGTTCAAGGGGAGATCCATAAAATAACTATGAAATAATCAATTGTATGATTTTAGTTGTTTAACACCATGAAGGCAGAACCTTATCTTTCTTATTCATTACTATATCCCAGCTCCCAGCATAGGTGGGTGTGCCCATTCTGGCCACTTTTAAAATACTTACTGAGTTAATGAATTGCCTAGTTGGAACTAGAGGTTGCCAGCTTTCAGTGCTTGTATCTCTCCACAAGACTTTCCTAGACATTTTTAAAAAAATGGGTAAATGGCAGCAGTAAGCTGTGTGTTCTGGAAGGAGCCTTTAGGCTGGCTCACAGTGCTGAGATATAGAAGCAGAACAGAGAAATTCAGTGGGGGAAACACTTTTTACCCCAAATCCACCCAAGCCGGCTTCTCCACCCAGACTTACCCAAGTTCATCCTCATCTTACTTTCGTCTGAGGGCCACTCACAAGAGACTAAAGAAATTGACTAATTGGGCCGGGCGCGTTGGCTCACACTTGTAATCCCAGCACTTTGTGAGGCCGAGGCAGGCGGATCACGAGGTCAGGATATCGAGACCATCCTGGCTAATACGGTGAAACCCCGTCTCTACTAAAAAAAAAACAAAAAATTAGCCGTGCCTGGTGGCAGGCGCCTGTAGTCCCAGCTACTAGGGAGGCTGAGGCAGGAAAATGGCGTGAACCCGAGAGGCGGAGCTTGCAGTGAGCCGAGATCGCGCCATTGCACTCCAGCCTGGGCGAAAGAGCGAGACTCCGTCTCGAAGAAAAAAAAAGAAAAGAAAAGAAAAGTAATTGACTAATTTTTGACTCAATTAGTATAATATCGAGGTCACTTTAACTCATTAGGCCACTTTAAAACTTCATTTGTTATCTGCAGCTAAAAGTACATTTGTGCATGTTGTTCTTTGTAGAGCACTAATGGAATTAGGCATTACACTGAATCACAGTAAAAGAGCTATATAATAACAGGCTTCAATTCCACTTTATACTCTCTGGTGCACTTTGCTGCTCTTAAAAGCAGGATATCATATATTATTTTGCACATCTTCCGAGTGTTACGGGTTTCTTATTTGTCTTATGTGGGATTAAAAATAATTTTTTTTAGGTCAGGTTGCATTTAAAAAGCTGAACTGGGTGGGTCCAAATTGCTAGTGTTTAAAAAATGTGAAAAACATCCTTAATATAGCTATTTGTGACTAACCCAGTGGGTGTGATACACAGGGAGAAACAATAAGTTCTCTTATTGTGCATTTGAAAAGTTAGAGTTTAGAACTCTGCTATTCAGAAATTATTCAGGGAATTACCCAGACTTTTCTTTAAGAAGAGGTTGTTGATGATGAAAAATTAGACATTTCAAAACTTTTAAACGAAAAAAAGTTTAATAAATCAGAAGAATGCAATCTATGTCCCTCTCCCAATTTTCTCTCTTTTAAAAATTCTGTTGCTGATGATCTCGTTCTACTCTCCTGCAATTGCTGTGGCAAATACAATTGTCAACTGAAGAATGATGAGATTCTTAAATTTGGAAAGGAGAGCTTTATTTCTCATAAAGAGTTCCAGCCTGCAGGATGGCCATTATGACAGACGGGGAAATATAGCCTCTGGCCAGAAGCCAGAAAGACACTTTGAGGAAGGGGCAAAGGGAATAGGAATTTATGCTGGGCAGGATGGCAAATATATAATACATATTTAATAAGCCAGAGGAGGACTCATGCATACTTATGAAAGGAGAAAGATGTGCGTGAGCATTTGAGCTTCATGCCCCTTCATGAGTCCCAGGTACAAAAAATGGCGGTGTTAGCATGATCCCAGAATGCAGTTTTCAGCCCTCTGATGTCAAAACATGAAGCAGAGGCCAGATGGGGTGGCTCATGCCTTTAATTCCAGCACACTGGGAAGCCGAAGCAGGAGGAGCACTTGAGCCAAGATTTTGATACCAGCCTGGGCAACATAGTGAGACTCTGTCTCTATGAAAAATAAGAAAAAGTTAGTTGGGCATGGTGGCTTGAGCCTGTCATCCCAGCTGCTCTGGAGGCTGAGGTGGGAGGATTGCTTGAGCCCAGGAGTTTGAGGCTGCAATGAGCTATGATCATGCCACTGCACCCTAGCCTGGGCAACAGATTAAGACTCTTTGTCTCAGAGGAAAAAAAAAGGTGAAGCAGAGGACACAAAAACCTTTACTGTACCTCTTCCGCAGACTGACAAGAACCACTCCATGCTTGGTAGTCTCTTATTAGGCAAAAGAGGAAGGGCAGTGTCAGGCAGTTGGTTGATGTCATGGTGGAGTCTTTTGAAAGGGCTGGTTTCTGTTTAGGCCTTAGGGAAGAAAGCCTGATCCTGGTTAGTGAGGGAGAGGATATAAGGAGGCATGCCTGACCTCTCACCTCACCATAAGTGACAACTCAGTTTTCAAGGTTACTCTGGGGTCCCCTTGGTTAAGAGGAGATCTGTTTAGTCAGTGGGGACTTAGAATTTTATTTTTAGTTTACACACACAATGTACATCCAACAAAATCAATTCCATGAGCAACTTTTGCCTTTATAGCAAAACTGATCTCACAGTCAATCCATATACACACTTTATAAGAATCACTAAAGTATAACAATAGCTTCATCTATTGATCATTTTATATGCCAGGCACTTTCTAAGCATTTTTTCAACCTTACATTTATTTCTTACAATGAATTGTTTGATGGGTACTATTATTGTCAACTCCATCTCATAGGCAAGAAAACAGGGACTTGGAGAAACTGAATGGCCAGTCTAAAGTCACACAGGTACCACGGGTTGTAGCTAGGATTAAAAATTGAACTGGCAGACTCCTAATCACAGTTCTTGTGTTGCCTCATAGGACCTATGCTGTGTATTTCACAAACACACACAATTCTGTGTTTATATATAAATTAAATTGTGGAATTGAGGCAAATATTCAACACTTTTAAATAATCCATCTTATCCATGCAACTTAAAAAAGTCACCTTATTCAGTAACTGCCAACCTTACCATGCTATGGCAGTGAATAAAATGGCTGAAAACACAACCTAAACCCAAAGATAAACTTAGAACTTGAATTGCACAAGTGTATTGTCTAGCCTACCCAGATAGAAATGACTCAATGACTCAAAAACTACTTAAGTGTTGCCTCTTTGGGCTTCTGAATGCTTTTTTTTTTTTTTTTTTTTTTGTTGAAACAGGGCCTCACTCTTTCACTCAGGCTGGAGTGCAGTGGCGCAATCTCGCCTCACTGCGAGCCTCGACCTCCTGGGCTCAGGCAATCCTCTTGCTGCAATCCTCTCACGCAGCCTCCTGAGTAGCTAGGACTACAGGCACGCGCCACCACACCCGGCTAATTTTTGTATTTTTCGTAGGGATGGGGTTTTGCCATATTGCCTAGGCTGGTCTCAATCCTGGGTGCAAGCTATCCGCCCACCTCGGCCTCCCAAAGTGCTAGTATGGCAGGTGTGAGCCACTGCTCCCAGCTGACTTCTGAATCTTGATTAGTAAGGTCCACCCTAGCTGAACAAAGAAGAGGAGAGGGAAAAGAAGTAAAAGAAGTATGAGAATGACTGAACCCACAGTGTATTAACTATATTTTAAGATGTTCTGTATTTTTAATGCTCTGGCATCTGGGGTCTTACTGATTGGGCAGAGATTGTCCCTCCCAAGGTCAGCTAATTCCTAGAGACGGGAGACAACTCAGAATAGCCCTTACACCTCAGAGCCTGCTGAAATTACTCAAGCCAGCCAATCTTAAGCATTCTTACCCTTTCTTGCCCCCTTTTTTCCTGCAAAAACCACAATAAAGGCTGTTTTTTAAAATCTTACTGCTTTTTCATTCTTATTTTTAAAAAATTTTATGGGTGCATAGAAGCTGTATATGTCTGTGGGTACATGAGATGTTTCGATACAGGCAGGCAATGTGAAATAATCACATCATGGAGAAGAGGGTATCCATGCCCTCAAGCATTTGTCCTTTTTGTTGCAAACAATCCAATTACACTGTTAGTTGTTTTATTATATTTTATTTTTTATTTTACTTTATTTTTGAGAAAGGGTGTTGCTCTGTCACCCAGGCTGTAATGCAGTGGTGTGATTACGGCTTACTGCAGCCTCAGCCTCCTGGGCTCAAGTTATCCTCCCACCTCGGCCTCCCAAGTAGCTGGGACTACAGGCGCACGCCACCACACCTGGCTAATTTTTGTATTTTTTGTAGAGATAGGATTTTGCCATGTTGCCCAGGCTGGTCTCAAATCCCTGGGCTCAAGTGATCCAACTACTTCGGCCTCCCAAAGTGCTGGAATTACACGCATGACCAGCTGCAGCCAGCCACACTGTTTATTTTAAAATGTTTAATGAAGTTATTATTGAAAATAGTCACTCTGTGGTGTGACCAAATAGTGTGTCTTATTCATTCTATTTTTTTTTTTTTTGGTACCCATAATAAAGATTGTCACTTATGCTTTCCCTTCAATCTTTCTGCCACTGACTGACCCCACTCCTTCCCCATGTGGCCCTGCATGGTGTAGTGTGACTCCTGTGTCTAGGGATCTGCGACATAAAAATTGCTTCCTTCATGACAGTCATTTTTGTGTCGTGTCCTACTGTTCCTGATTAAAATAAATCCACAGTACATTTGAAAACACATACCCTGAATAAGGATTAATATGTGTACAACACACAAAATGAATTATGAATACTCAATGGATTTCGGGGTAGTTCACTTATTCAGCAGGTATTTGTTGAGTGCATGTAATGTACTGGAGACACTCTGCTGGACGAAGTTTTCATTTCAGTTCTGTAAGGACCCACTGCTGACCCTTGACTGGTGTGGCTAATGAGACAGTTCTGGCCCTGGCTGGCTTACATTCCACAGTCACAGGCTGTCACTGCCCAGTGCAGCCTGTTCACACTGGGACATCCACTTTTTGCTTCAGAGCTCTTAATATTGAGTTTGGCCTTTGCCAAATACTAATCTACAACCTGGGATTCTGCCTCAATGTTATTTTCTTCTAAAATGATATAATAACAACAAAAGAATCATTCTTCTCTGCCAGGCAGTCTGATAAATGGTTCAGAGGCATCAAAATCTATTTTGATGAAAATGAAACATAGGCTGGGTTGGTTCGCAATCACCCTTTATCCGGTAGCAGAGTAATAAGGAGATGCAAGGCACCTGGGATTATGTTCTCTGCATCTTACACACTATCTTTGAACTAAACAGACTTATTAAAACATGGAGCATTACCATTTATCCCACTTGAACAATTAACATATGGGTGAGGTTCATAGCATACATTGAATTTGTTCTTTAGCTAGCTGCAATTGTATTTGAAAGTAAAATGAAAAACAAGCAAAATAATTAAGGCTTCCAAATTCCAACTTCCTACTGAGGACCAAGAATGCTACTTGTTAAGGATCTCTCAAATTGGACATGACTTCTGCGTTTTAAAGTTGATGGCTAATCCAGATATCTATTATCCTTCAACTTCATAGCCAGATTTGGAGTTGGAAAATAAACTAAAACAAACAAAGAAGATGCAGTGCGATAAAGCTTCTATTGATACAATGAAAATAATGTCTCGTGCAAGTTGTATCAGTGATTCAGGATTATTTTCCATGGCAGGTTTATCATTAATGATTAAAAGAGAAAAAAGAAAGTCAATTTACTGGCTGACATAGATACAGCCTGAATCTGCTTCCAAACACAGTAACTGTGGAGCAAATTATCAGAATTCTATAGTCAGAATAAGGCAGACAGAATTTAACAAAAAATTTGCCTCAACTTAACCAGTAGGTGTCACTGCGTAAATACATTGGTAGCAGCTTTTCTACAGAGATCTATGTAAAAGCCCAATAGAAAATAATCAAACAATTTTGAATAACTTACAACTAGTTCAAACCCACAGAGAATGTTTATAAATCTGCACTGTTAATTTATAATTCAAAGGACTGACTTAAGTTCTTTTTGTTAAGATAATTATTAGAAAATCATTATAAGCTTAGTGGCAGTATACAAATTTAATAATTCAAATTTAATTCAAACTAATTTAAATTTAATTCAAACTAAGTTAACGATTCAAATTTAACTTCAATATATTCGCTATGTTTTAAGAACTTTTGAAAATATATAAAGAATCTAATATAACAAATCTGCTTTTCAAGGAAAAAGTCCTGGGCTTTTAAGGAGGAAGAGAAAGACTGAGCTCAGTCTAACTGGCTATTAACAGAGTTAAACAATTTTTCCCCCAAAATATTTTCTACCAATTCAACATGCCCCCCATTCCAAGCCTATAAAGACAGACCAAGATTCTCTACATTAGTAGACACAGATACTTCCAAATATAACACTCGTCAGGTTCCTTCTGTTGCAAATCCTGCAGGGCATCCTGGGCATCATACTTCACAAGGCCCCCAGATGGCTCCCAGGTGGCTTACCCCACCTGTATCTGTCTCCCTCTCCCCCTTGCCCCTCCCTCATCCCTGCTTCTCTTCTTTCACTTCTCAACTAAAGCTGGCTCTCTGAGGAAGAGTCAGGCCTTCCCAAACCACTCCTTTAGCACCTTGGGCATAATTCATATTTTTTCGTTACAAGTGTGGCTTATTAAAATCTCTGTCTCTTGCTATCTGAGCTCACTGAGACAGAGGCCGGGTTATTTATCTGCACATCCCAAGTATCTAATAGTGAGTGGCTCAGAGCCTGTTCTCAGTTGCTGGCAGGATGTTTATTTCCAAAATTTGTAGACACTCTTTTTCTCTTTCCTTTTTGAACAATTCAATTCTAAAGCCATTACGTGAGCGTAAGCAATGTATAGATCTGCATTGGGGAGGCAGGAATTCAGGGAGTTACAAACATGGACGGGGAGACAAAATAAAACAAAGTCTATAGTGTTGGATCAGAATTGGAGGTATATATAAACTCCTTGATATACATAAAGATATATGAATAAACATAGATATATATTTATATAGATAAATATACAAATAGATAAATATGCACACACACACACACACGCGCACACACACACACACACACACTCCTTAATTCTGTCTACCCAGAGGGCCTGGGAGTAGCAACACCTCAAAAGCAATGAGCACACCTAGCACTGAGACCTTGGTTTCTAGATATCATTCTCCACTAAAAGGAACCAAGGATCTTTGGAAAATGGCTGATTCTAGTACTGGGTCAGGAAAGCACAAGGTAAATCTGGACTGTCTTGGAGTAAGAAGTAAGGAAGTGCTAAAGAATAATGCAGACAGGTCAAAAGTCAGCTTGAATGGGCTGTCACTGGCCCAATCTGAGACACCCTGAGCATCAAAATGAATGAATGGATTGTAACCATTAATTAAAATAGGGCATCATGGGTACGTAAGTACATAACTTATAATTCCATAAATAATTGAATAAAATGAAAATTTGATAAGGCACGGGATATTACACAGCTTCAAAGCACTTCCCTCTAAAACAGGTACTAATCACAAAGGGAAAACAGTAACTTTATAGAGGAGAAGCCTGGCAGAGAAGCAGGCCACACGGAAATCATGCCGCCTGAGAGGCTGCCGTGAGAACACGGCATGGCTTCTGTGGAAGTCCTGCTAAATAAACAGAGCCTGGATCTCATCAGGAGGAAACACCAGAAAACCTAGACTGACAAAGGGACATTCTACAAACCGGCTGGCTTGTCAACAGAAGTGTCAAGATCATGAAAGTCAGCAGAGGCTGAGGAGCTGATCCACACGGAAGAAGCCGAAGGAGACAGGACAAGTAAATGCAACGCATCATTCTGAAGAGGAGCCTTTTGCTATAAAGAACATTCTTGCGACAAGTGGTGACCGAATGCGGACCGAGGATTAGATGGTATTAAATCATCAATGTTAATTTCCTGATTTTAATAGTAGTACTTGGGCATCCACTCGGTATTTTACTTTTAAATGATTCAAGAGAGGAAAAGAAGTTATTTGCATTGTACTTGCAACTTTTAAAAATTCTTAGATGGCTCTCATTAAACAAACAATTTTAAAGGAAGAAGAAGAAAAAAAAACTTGACCACGCTGTATTTAAAAATTCTAAGCCGAACCCAAGTTGGAGTGCATTTTACATCTAGGATGATACAGTCTCCGCCTTCTAGGAGTTAATAGAAGGGTTGTGTGCACAAAATTAACATTGGCGGGGGGAAAAAAAAGGGAGAGAGAGAGGGGGGAAAAAAAGAGATGCATTTTTTACTTTTTTGCAGAGGCAGTTTTAAAAATACCCTCCAGGTCACAGCCCTCCCCCTCCCGGCCGCCTCCCGCCCCGCAACTGGGAAGGTGAGCGGAGCTCTGAGGACCGCCGCCTGCGCGGTCTCTTGGTGGGAAGTAGGACTTTGCATGTGAGCGTTGCGCTTCTCCCAGCCAGAAGTCGGAATTCTAATGTCCAAGGCGTGGTGTGTTCCGTGAGATTCGTATTTTTAAAAAATAAAATAATTTAAGAGAAAAACGGGAAGCTACCAGGAGTGGGGTTCGAACCCACGCGGACATATGTCCATTGGATCTTAAGTCCAACGCCTTAACCACTCGGCCATCCTGGTACCGACGTTGAACGTTGTTTTCGCTCTGCTTACAAGGCGTCCTCTACCTCCTCCTGCCCGCACCCTCCTTCCAGAACGCAGAGAATTTTCGCTGCCACTCTCTCGGTTCTCCCAGCCCGGGCTGGGGCGGCCGCCACGCCGGTACCTCGGTTTCTCGCCGCCGCGGCTCACTGTTGCCCCCGGCCCGCTGAGGCAGTGAAGACAACTGCAGCGGAGCGGCGTGCTCTCCGCTGGGGCGGCGGCTGCGGCAGCGGCGCTCGCGGGCCTTTGGCTGGGGCCAGACTCCGGGCCCTCCAGCTTTCAGTTTCGAGGTCCGCGGGCGCCGCAAACACACACCAGCAAACTTCTGGGTTCCTGGGAGCGCGTTCTGGAGGCGCCTGGTTGGTGGTGCAGGGACGCGGCCCACAGGGCGGCGTTTAGTTTGTGTTGTTCTAAGCAGAGTAGGTTTCAAGGAATGAGGTGCACGGGCAGCAGCAGAGTTCCTGGACCCTCTGCCCCTAGGGGCCGCTTTTCTTCTTCGCACGTGCCACAAGTCACACGGGAGGGAGGCTTTGTAGAAATGCGCGTGTCGCCTGTGCCACGCCACATGCAGGGGAGCGTGGCAAAGTCTCCTTTCCTGGTGGCTGAAGGCACCATCGCCACTGCACAGCCTTGGATGCAGTGCGGTGGCCTCCTCTTTGCCCCCGCTGCCCTACAATGCAATGAGATATTTCTGTTCCCCTTTCTTGTTTTGCAATGCTCTCCTTCCTTTCTGTGCGCATGAGATTCAGTTTGTCCTGTTATCCCTTTTCCCAGCACTTCCACTCCATTCCCCACTACCCAGGACCTCATATCTACCACAGAACCCAGAGCCCAGGCTCTGTGTTGTGGAGTGGTAGGGGCCTGTGGCTGAGCTGGGATCTGGCAGCCACACGACTGTCCGGCCACGCCCTTGTTCATATGGTGCAGGCGGCGACTTCTTCATCAAGAACTTCTATCAGCCTGGAGACTGCACACACTAACCTCACTGTGCAAGACCTCACCAATGGCTCTCCTACTGGGTCACATTGTAAGAACTGTCTTGCCTCTTCCTGGAACTCCTGCAATGCCTGGGAACACAGGCTGTCACGAGCCTGCTGCCCTGGTTCCCGGAGTTTCCGCCAACTCTTAGAAAACTGCCCCTGCGAGAGGGCCTCAGGATAGTAACCGGGAGAATCACCCCCTTCACACTTTGCCACACAGCATTGTAAGCTGTCAGAGGCCTGCGCCTATGTCCTGACCTCAATAGCACCCCTCCTTCTAAGCGCCAGGCCCGGCCCTCCGAAGTACACAACAGGAGCTCAGGCAAGAGCAGTTCCTCAGGCCTTGCCCTGCGGTGCTGAGAGAAGAAAGGGAACTTAGACTCTGCCAGGGTCAAGAGGCAGCCACGTGGTGATGACATGGGGTCACCAGAGTGCCACCTGCCACCCGCCATCTCCATTGTGTGGCGCCAAATTGTCAGAGGCCACAGTCTTGATAAAAATGGCTTTCAAGGCACTGAAATAATAATAACATGGATTGAGAACATGTCACTATGTGACAAGCATTGCTCTAAGCTCTTTACATATATCTTGTCATTTAATTTTCAGCTGGGCGTGGTGTTGCGTTCCTGTAGTCCCAGCTACTCGGGAGGCTGAGGCCAGGGGATTGCTTGAGCTTGGGAGTTCAAGGCTGTGTGTGTCATAATTGTGCCTGTAAATAGCCACCACTGCACTCCAGCCTGGGCAACATAGTGAGATTCCATTTCTAAAATAAATGAATAAAAATTTCTTAACAACCCTGTAAAGTAGGTGTGTGAGGGACACATTCAAACCACAGTACTATTTGAATGATATTTTTCTTAACCCCAGACTCAGCTTCCAACAAGCCCCTAGTATAAGACAGTTTGGAGTAACACAGCCGCATCGTAGGGTATCCCTTAGAAATGCACGTTCTGAAGCCTCAAAATTGTATTAAAAATTTCTGGCTGCTGTTTAAGGATGAGCCTGGTACAAGTTAGTTTATCGTTGGTCGTCTTTGGAAAAATACAACCTGCCACACAGCAAAACTCTAACAGTATCTCCCATTACTAATGTTTTTCTTCCAATGTGATTTTGACACCCCTCCCATTAATAGATGGAATGTGGGGGGAGGGGGAGGTTTGTGTTCTCATTCATTGAATCTGGAAAGGAGCTTGTGTGGAGGAGTGATACTATGTGACTTCTGAGGCTAGGTCATAAAAGTTGCTGTACCTGTACTTCACTTTGTTTTTTTGAGATACTTGATCTTGGAACTGAGCCACCATGCTGTGAGGAAGCCCAAGTAGCCACATATAGTTGTTTCAGGTGACTGCCCTCAAACAACAGGCAGTATTAACTGCTATAAATATTACTGCATGAGCCTTCAGATGATTCCAGCCCCTAGTTATCAAGTGACTCCTCCCCCACAGTCACTGATTCCTTCCAGTTAATTACCCCATATTATTATGTATGCAGCGTAGACAGTTTGTCCCCATAGTATCCTTTTCCAATTCCTGATTCACAAAATCTGTGGAAATAATAAAATAGCTATTATTTGTACCACTGTTTGTTTGTTCTTTTGTTTAAGTGAAGCAATTGATAATGAAAATTCTGAGAATGATAAACTGGGAGTGCGGTGATGAGGCACTAGGAGCACTGGAAGAGACAGGCAATCTGAGAATAAAGCCAGCACAGGGGGAAGCAGAACCCCAAGATGGAGAGAGTCCAAGGTCTGATTCCATCATTGAAGTCATTTACTCCACCCTTCCTAGAAACTGGATTCAGGGCCATGCTGCCATCTTCCAAATCTATATCATACATGGAAGTGTCTGTGTGGAAGAACAGAAGTTCCATCCCTGGATGCTTGCTGCAAGGGTGGATAGGAAAGAAAGTTCTGGCTTCTGCCTCAGGAAGCAGTCTTGAAAATGGAAGAAATCCCCCAAACATAGGAAAAGTTGCCAAACTTGCTGGCAACTACAAGGCATGACAAATACCCACTTGAGTGTTGGAACAAAATGTGAAAAGCACTGTGCCATGGCATTTGTTATAACTGACAATATTAGAGAGTAAATGTCAATATTAGGACAGATTTTGTAACATCAAAATGGCTTCACGTTCAAGAAACTGCATTTAACATACTTCTTACAGAGAAATGTTCCACGCTATTTAAACTAGTTTTCAGTGTGTATATGTGCTTAGTTAAGCCATGATATTCTTCATACATTCTGTGATGGTTTTAAAAATATGTCCATAAATGCTTTCATACTTCCGTCTTCAACAGGGGAAGACTACCTTTCCTCCCCTTGAGTGTGGGCTGAATCTAGTGACTCATTTCTAATGGACAGAATAAAATGAAAGTGGTCTGCAACCTTGGAGATGAAATCATCAAAAGGCACTGCTGCTACCACTGTGGTTGTCCCGTCTTGGACCATTCACTCTGGAGGATGCCAGCTGTGATGTCCCACATGGAGGCTCTGAACGGAAGCCTCTAGTAACCACCACGAGGACCTGAGGTCTCACATGAGTGAGCTTGGAAATGAGTCTTCCACCTCAGTCAAGCCTTCTGATGACTGTAACAAGAGGCAGCAACTTGACTGCAACCTCAGGAGAGACCCTGAGCCAGAACCACCCATCTAAGCCCTGATTTCATGATCCTCAGAAACCAAGTGAGATAATGAATATTTGTTGCTTTAGGCTGCTAAATGTTGTGCTGTTTTTACATAGCTATGAGCACTAATACGTTAATATTAATATTCTACTAATACTGTAATGCACTAATTCTAATACTAATACTATAGCACTAATACTAGGCAAAGTTAGTTTCTCTAGCACTGATGATGTGCTCACAGGCATGTATTTTGTTTCTTTACATCTATTTTATTTTATTTTATTATTTTCAGAGTTGTTTATATATATTTTATTTATTTATTTAGAGACAGAGTCTCTCTGTGTGGCCCAGGCTGGACCGCAGTGGCATGATCTCGGCTCACTGCAACCTCTGCCTCTGAGGTTCAAGCGATTCTCTTGCCTCAACCTCCTGAATAGCTGAGACTACAGGCATGCACCACCACGCCCAGCTAATTTTTGTATTTTTAGTGGAGACTGGGTTTCACCATGTTGGCAGGGCTGACCTCAAGTGATCCAACTGCCTCAGCCTCCCGAAGTGCTGGGATTACAGGCATGAGCCACCACGCATGGCCTGTTTATATATATTTTAAATTTTTCTTTCTTTTTAAAAAAAATTTTAGATTCAGAGGGTACATGTGTAAGTTTGTTACATGGATATATTACATGATACTTTGGTTAGGGCCTCTAATAAACCTGTTGCTCAAGTAGGGAACTTCGTACCTAATAGTTTTTCAACCCTTTTCCCCACTCTGTCACACCCCATTGTAATACCCCAGTGTTTATTGTTCCCATCTTTGCATCCGTGGGTTTCTACACATCTATTTTAAAAGAAAGAGTAATCCTGCTAACCTCCTTGCTAACATCCAACTTTCCTTCTTGCATTTGTTTTCAAATTCTTAAATAGATTGCCCGTACTTTCCAAGCCTACTCATTTGCTTTCTGTTTTTTTCCAGAATCCTCTGAAATGTAGCTTCTATGCTTATCTTTCTCTCTCTTAATCTTTTCAGAATGAAAACATCTTTACAGAAACAGATTCAAGTTGTAAACGTTGTATGACATCCAAACAATGTAGAAATAAAGTAAAATGTGAAACCTCTCATTCACAACCCGTATAATCAAAGTCATACTAAATTGGGGTCCCTTGTCTTTTGAAGATGCTAAACCATTTTCTGTCTCTCCTCTGCTTTTTCTCATGCCTGCTCTTCCCTGCCTAACTCTCTTCCAAGCCCCCCATAAATCCTATCTTCCCACCACACACACAGTTGTAAAGTTAAAGGAGTAAGAATAAGCTGCACTTACAAGTGTGAGTTTACAAAACTCAGGAAGCTCCAAATTACACTCTAGAAATATCCTTCTTGCTCTGCCTGGCGTTACTCATTATACAGTAGCCCCCCATTAGCTGCAGTTTTACTTTCCTCAGTTTCAGTTACCCACAGTCAACTGCGGTTTGAAAATATTAAATGGAAAATTTCAAAAGCAAACAATTCATAAGTTTCCCATTGAGTATCATTCTGAGTAGTGTGATGAAATCTCACGCATGGAACGTGAATCATCTCTTTTCCAGTATGTCCACTCTGTCTATACTTCTCGCCTGTCAGTCACTTAGTAAACCTCCTGGTGGTCAGATCAAAGTATCATAGTGTATATCACATTCAGTACTATCTGCAGTTTTAGGCATTTGCTGGGGGTCTTGGAATGTATCCTCAAGAATAAGGGGGCCCTACTGTAATAGAAATTACAGTTTGTGTTATTAGAAATGTATTCTTTTTGGTGACAGAATTTTCTCTTTATTTACTTGTAGAATTTAAATTTTTGTCTCAAACTTTTATGAAATAGAGTATACACATATCCTACACGGTAAAGCAGGATGTAAATTTGCCTTTTCGTCCATAACAGAGGGTTTTCATTATGATAACAATAATTTTTCTGAACTATCGATAAAATAAAAGGCAGCAGTGCATAGTAATATAAATGTATTGTTTAAACTGTCAAGTCAGTAGAGCTAGTTCAAATCGTAATTCTTTCGTAGCTGTATAGACAACTTACCAATTTCCTCAAGTCTCATCTGTAAAGTGGGAATAATAATTCCTACCTGAGAGAAATATTGTGAGAATTAAGTGAAATATGCATGTAAAATATCTCCGCTGGTTGTCTGGCATTAAAACAGAAGCCAGGTTTGCCACTTAAGCCAGACACAAGAAACGAGGGTTGATGGGAAGAAAAGCAGGTTTATTCAGAAAGCTGGCAAAACCGAGAAGATGGTGAACTGCCGTTCCAAAATATCATCTTAAGTCATTACAAATTTCAGGCTCTTTTTATGTTAAGGGCAAAGGGTGGAGGAGAGAGTTGAGATTAAGAGTTAACCAATGACTGAAGACACCTAGGTGGCAGCGAGGGTCTGAGGAGGTTAGGAAATTATTTGTCCTTGGTCATAATGCTTCTACAAATCTTTAACAAGGACCAACTAGACACAACCAGGTTGAACAGCTGCCACAGAGGAATGGGGGAACCAGGATAACTGGCACACTCCTAATAGACCTTCAGAGGGAAGGCACCAAGAGTAGATGCAGGGAAGACACAGAAGCTGGGCTGAAGGGGGAGGAAGCTGGGAACCCTGCATGAGGCTACCAAGCATCAGGGCTCGTTTCTGGCCCCCAGCAACTCTGGGGTAATGGGTGAGCTGAACTGGTAAGGAGCAACCTGCTTTTGTCACAGCCTCTGGAATCCCAGCAGGTAGAGACCCCTCAACCACCACGGACACCTGAGTTGGCAAGGAGAGCTGCTTAGAGAAGTGGCAGGGGCAGCCAGCTGATGCGCAGCCCGGAGTGTTTGGTGAGGGAGCATCTGTAGTGGAGCACAGCCAGGGATAGCCATCTCTCTAGGCTCCACTAGCTCCCACAGGAGACTTAAGTCCTAGGGGAACTGTCAGACTTGAACTCTGCAGGGTGGTCTTGCCCATTAGACTGGACTGGTCTGACCTGAGTAGTCCTTGGTCTTCTGGTCCCTTCTGGAACCCCAACCTGGCAATGTCTGCTTGCAGGGCAGCCTCGGGTGCCCTGGGGGCCCACACTATAGCTTTTGCACTGGTGGACCATGCCTGACTAGTGGAGAGCTGCAGTGCGGTGGTCTCCACAGCCACACATCAGTCTACCCACTCCTTCCCTGCACCGTAGCTTCCCCCGGGCCCATGGCCACCCCCCACATTGCTTTGTCAGCATGTATGTGCATGAGCAGATTTTGCTTTCCTTGCCCCACCATGAGGCACCATGCACCCTGCATGCACCCTGCTTCACCACTGCTGCTGGCAGAAGTGCATTTGACTCTACCAGCCTCCCTCCCCCACCATACTGCCATTGCAGTCGGAGCCTTGATGGGCATAGAGCCCACTAGCCCTGTCCCTGCCAATGCCCTGCCCCTGCATCAACACTGCCAGTAGAGTGAAAGTAGGCACAGAGAACAGAAGACCCTCCCCAGCCATCCCCACTTGCATGAATGTGCACAGATGGCACACTCAGACCTGCGCTGATCAGCACCCCAACCCCATGCTAACACCACCACCAGCACAACTTCATGTACAGTTGCCAGTGGGGCCCTCCTCCTCCTCAAGCTGTGCTGCCTCCACTGCAGCTGTGAATGCCCACAGGGAGGCAGGCACCCTGGCATCCACTAGCACCCTGCTGCAGCCAAGAAGCATGCACCTCACCATGCTGCCACTGCTGCTGGCAGGATTGGCATGAGGACAATCCTGCTGTCACCACACCGAAAACACTTTGGGTGACACCACCAATTGGAGTGTAGTGACCAGCCACCTGGGAGCATATCAGCCCCCCAGCACAGTGGATTCCTAACCTCGAGGAGACAGAGAACTAAGTTGAGGCTGATACAAGTCCCCTAGAGTTAGAGCATATAGTCCAGTGATTGGAAGCTGAGCTTTGGCCCCCTAAAATCTTCCAGAAATGAAGCCAGTTGGCTGAACCCACCTTCCTCCACAATAAAATCGTTAAGAGCATCAAATAGGATAAAAGGAAAAAAGCCCATCCAAAGAACAGCAGCTTCAAAAATTGAAGGAACATTAGCCTAGCAAGATGAGAAAGAACCAGTGACAACTCAAAAAGCCAGACTGCTTTCATGCCTCTAAACAACCTCACTACATCGCCAGGAAGGGCTCTGAACCAGGCTGAGATGGCTGAAATGACAGAAATCGATTTCAGAATACAGATAGGAATGAAGATCATTGAGATGAAGGAGTACATTGGAAACCAATCCAAGGATACTAAGAATCATGATAAAACAATGCAGGAGCTGACAGACAAAGTAGTCAGTATAGAAAACAATGTAGCCAACCTGATAAAGCTAAAAAACACACTATAATAATTTCATAATGCAATCACAAGTATTAAAAGTAGAATAGGCCAAGCTGTGGAAAGAATCTCAGAGCTCAATGAATAGCTTTCTGAAATAAGACAGTCAGACAAGAAAAGATAAAAAAGAAGGAAAAGGAATGAACAAAACCTCTGAGAAATATGGGATTATGTAAAGAGATCAAATCTATGACTTATTGGTGTCCCGGAAAGAGATGAGGAGAATGGAAGCAAGCTGGAAAACATATTTCAGGATGTCATTCATGAGAAATTCCCCAACTTAGATAGAGAGGTCAATATTAAAATTCAGGAAATGAAGAGAACCCCAGTAAGATACTTCACAAGAAGATCACCTTCAAGACACATAATCATCAGATTCTCTAAGGATGAAATGAAAGAAAAAATGTTAAAGGCAGCTAGAGAGAGAGGTCAGGACACCTACAAAGGGAAGCCCATCAGACTAACAGTGAACTTCTTAGCAGAAACCCTATAAGCCAGAAGAGATTGGGGGACAATGTTCAAGATTCTTAAAGAAATTCCAACCAATAATTTCCTATGTGGCCAAACTAAGCTTCATAAGAAAAGGAGAAATAAGATCCTTTTCAAACAAGCAAGTGCCAAAGAATTCGTTGCCACTAGACCTGCCTTACAAGGGCTCCTGAAGGAAGCACTAAACATGGAAAGGAAAGACCATTACCAGCCACTTCAAAAACACACTGAGGTTCACAGACCAGTGACACTATAAAGCAACCGCACAAGTCTGCATAATAACCAACTAACATAATGATGACAGAATCAAATTCACACATTTCAACACTAACCTTGAATGTAAATGGGCTAAATGCTGATTGCACAGAGTGGCAAGCTGGACAACGAAGCAATACCCAATGGTATGCTGTCTTCAAGAGACTCATCTCACATGCAATGACATACATAGGCTCAAAATAAAGGGATGGAGAAAAATCTACCAAGAAAATGGAAAACAGAGAGAAGTAGACATTGCAATCCTTATTTCAGACAAAATAGACTTTAAACCAACAACAACAACAACAAAAAAAAAAAAAAAAGAAAAAAGAAGGACATTACATAATGGTAAAGGGTTTAATTTAACAAAAAGACCTAACCATCCTAAATACGCACCCAACACAGCAGCACCCAGATTCATAAAGCAAGTTCTTAGAGACCTTTGAAGAGACTTAGGCTCCCACACAATACTAGTGGGAGAATTTAACACCCTACTGACAATATTAGACAGATCTTTGAGACAGAAAATTAACAAAGATATTCAGGACCTAAACTCAGCACTGAATCAAATGGACCTGACAGACATCTACAGAACTTTCCACCCCAAAACAACAGAATGTACATTCTTCTCATTGCCACATGGCAGTACTTTAAAATCAACCACATGATTGAACATAAAACACTCCTCAGCAAATGCAGAAGAACTGAAATCATAACAACCACAGCACCACAGCACTATAAAAATGGAATTCGAGACTAAAAAGCATGCTTAAAACCATACATTTATATGGAAATCGAATAACTTGCTGCTGAATGACTTCTTGGTAAATAATGAAATTAAGGCAGAAATCAAGAAGCTTTTTGAAACTCATAACAACACAGACACAACATAGCAGAATCTCAGGAACACAGCTAATTCAGTGTTAAGAGGGAAATTTACAGCACCAAACACTCACATCAGAAAGATCTCAATTTAACAACCTAACATTACAACGAAAAGAACTAGAGAACCAAGAGCAAACCAATCCCAAAACTTGTAGAAGACAAGAAATAACTAAAATCAGAACTGAACCAAAGGGTTCACACAAAAAACCATTAAAAGGATCAACGAATCCAGGAGTTGTTTTTTTTTTTTTTGAAAAAAATAAAAAATAAAATGGTTAGCCTGCTAGGTAGAATAATAAAGAAGAAAAGAGAGATGATCCAAGTAAACACAAGTAGAAATGACAAAGGGGAGATTACCATTGACCCCACAGAAATACATATAACCATCACAGAATATTATGAACACCTCTCTGGACTCAAACTGGAAAATCTAGAAGAAATGGACAAACTCCTGGACATATACACCCTCCCAAGACTGAACCAGGAAGAAATTGAATCCCTCAACAGACCAAAAATGAGCTCTGAAATTGAATCAGTAATAAATAGCCTACCAATCCAAAAAAGCCAAGGACCAGACAGATTCATAGCCAAATTCTACCAGATGTACCAAGAAGAGCTGGTACCATTCCTATGCAAACAATTCCAAAAAATTGAGGAGAAAGGACTCCTCCCTAACTCATTCTATGAGGCCAGCACCATCATAATACCAAAAGCTGGCAGAGACACAACAGAAAAAGAAAACTTCAAGCCAATATCCTTGATTACCATCTATGTAAAAATCCTCAACAAAATACTGGCAACTCAAATCCAGCAGCACATGAAAAAGCTTCTCCACTACCAATAAGTAGGCTTTATCCCTGGGATGCAAAACTGATTCAACATACACAAATCAATAAATGTGATTCATTGCATAAATAAAACTAAAGACAAAAACCACATAATTATACCATATTTGTAGAAAAGGCTTTCAATAAAATTCAACACTCCTTTATGTTAAAAACTCTCAACAAACTAGGTATTGAAAGAACATACCATAAAATATTAAGAGCCACCTGTTACAAACCCACAGCCAACATCATACTGAATGGGCAAAAGCTGGAAGCATTCTCCTTGAAAACTAGCACAAGACAAGGATGTCCTCATCTCTCACCACTGCTATTAAACATAGTATTGGAGGTTATGGCCAGAGCAATCAGGAAAGAGAAAGAAGTAGAGGACATCCAAATAAGAAGGGAGGAAGTCAAACTATACCTGTTTGCAGATAACATGATTCTATATCTAGAAAACCCCAGTCTCAGGCCAAAATCTCTAAACTGATTATCAACTTCAGTGAAGTCTCAGAATACAAAATCAACGTACAAAAATCACTAGCATTCCTATACACGAACAATCAAACCGAGAGCCAAATCAGGAATGCAATCCCATTCACGATCACCACAAAAATAATAAAATGCCTAGGAATATAGCTAACCAGGAGCTGAAAGATCTCTACAATGAGAACTATGGAACACTGCTCAAAGAAATCAGGGATGACACGAACAAATGGAAAAATACTCTATGCTCATGGATAGGAAGAATCAATATCATTAAAATGGCCATACAGCCCAAAGCAATTTAAAGGTTCAATACTATTCCTATCAAATTACCAATGATATTTTCCATAGAACAAGAAAAAAGCTATTTTAAAATTCATATGGAATCAAAAAAGAGCCCAAATAGCCAAGGCAACCCTAAGCAGAAAGAACAAAGCTGAAGTTGTCACACTACCCAACTTCAAACTATCTATAGGGCTATAGTAACCAAAACAGTGTGATACTTGTACAAAAACAAATATAGACCAATGGAACAGAATAGAGAGCCCAGAAATAAGGCTGCACACCTACAACTACCTGATCTTTGACAAAGCTGACAAAAACAAGCAATGGAGAAAGGATTCTGTATTCAATAAATGGTGCTGGGATAACTGCCTAGCCATATAGAGAAGACTGAAACTGGACCCCTCCCTTACACCACATACAAAAATCAACTCAAGATGGATTAAAGACTTAAAGGTAAAACCCAAATCTATAAAAACTCTGGAAGATAACCTAAGCAATACCATTCTGGACATAGGAACAGGCAAAGATTTCATGATGGAGATGCCAAAAGCAATTGCAACAAAAGCAAAAATTGACAAATGGGATCTAATTACAGAGCTTCTGCACAGCAAAAGAAACCATCAACAGAGTAAACAGATAATCTACAGAATGGGAGAAAAATTTTGCATCTGACAAAGTTCTAATATCCAGCATCTATAAAAAATTTAAACAAATTTACAAGAAAAAACAACCCCATTAAAAAGCGGGCAAAAGAACATGAACAGACACTTTTCAAAATAAGACATAACTGTGACTGCAAACATATGACAAGAAGCTCAACATCACTGATCATTAGAGAAATGCAAATCAAAACTGCAATGAGATACCATCTCACACCAGTCAGAATGGCTACTGGTAAAAAGTCAAAAAATAACAGATGTTGGTGAGGTTGCAGAGAAAAAGGAATGCTTATACACTGTTGGTGAGAATGTAAATTAGTTCAACCATTGTGGAAAGCCGTATGCTGGTCCCTCAAAGAGCTAAAAGCAGAGCTACTATTCAATCCAGCAATTCCATTACTGGGCATATATACCCAAAGGATTATAAATAATTTGACCATAAAGACATATGCATGCAAACGTTCACTGCAGCATTATTCACAATAGCAAAGACATGGAATCAACCTAAACACCCATCAGTGGTAGACTGGATAAAGAAAATGAGGTACACACACACCATGGAATAGTAAGCAGCCATAAAAAAGAATGAGATTATGTGTTTTGTGGGAATGTGGCTGGAGCTAAAGGCCATTATCCTTAGTAAACTAAAGCAGGAACAGAAAACCAAATACTGCATGTTCTCATTTATAAGTGGGAGCTAAATTATGAGAAATCATGAACACAAAGAAGGCAACAATAGGTGCTGGGGTCTACTTGAGGGAGAAGGGAGGAGGGAGAGGATAAGGAAAAAATAACTAATGGGTATTAGATTTAATACCTGAGTGACAAAATAATCTGTACAACAAACCCCCATAACACGGGTTTACCTATATAACAAACCTATACAACAAACCTATACATATAACCCTGAACTTAAAAGTTAAAAAATAATAATAAATATTAAACAAACCATAGTTACTTCCCCTTTAACCCCAGACTTTACTAGTTGTTTTTGCATATTGTCTCAGTGCTCTGAAATTATCCTAGCTTATGTGTAAGAATGGGCAAAGCCCTCTTAAACAAAAATGGAGTTAGTTATGTTAGCTCTTTTGCTGTTTCACTGCTACAGCATGAGGTGGGCTCTTTTGGTAGCCATTGTTGCTTGCTTATCCAACAGCCGTTCCTCACCTTTCTCCCTGATAAAGGAAATCTTATTTTATTCAGACAGTGGGCAGAGACACCTTAATTTCAGGGAAGGTAGACTTATTCTCCAGCCCCAGGGAACGAATCATTATTAGTGTAAACCAGTAATTGTCATCTCATCCCTTTGGTCAATACAGTAATTCATTGGGAGACAGTTGCAGAGTGGTGTGTGATCCAGTTCTGGCCAATGAGAGATAAGAAAAAGCTGGTTGGAAGTTCTGGAAAGGATTTTCTTTTTGGATTTAAAAAACAGAGTCTTGGGAAGTAAAAGCCTTGTGCTTGCTATTCCTTCCCTTTTTCTTCCTCCCTTGAATGGGATCATGTTGTTGGAAGCAAAGCTCAGAGTCGCAAAGAAAATGAGCACTCAAACAAAAGATTTCTCAGCAAGGCAAATTTACTTCTGCAGAAGGGTGCTTTCTTGCAGTTGCCATGAGAGCACACTGAACAAAGGAGGGAAAGGGTTTTTATTCATAACGCAACTTGTCCCTACTACTGTGTCCTGTCCCTGTTGGCTGGAGTTGGACCACACAATCTAAACTGAACCCAGTTGGCTAACTTGAAAGACAGCTTTGGCGGGAAGAGCTGTTACAGTGGGAGTGGTAAATTACAGAGTGAATGGCAGATGTGGGCTCTGCAGATAAGGACTGGTGGGAGAGTTGTTTACTGGAACCAGGAGCAGGGAGGCAAAAAGGATAAGGAAGTTGGACCTTGAAAGTAGAGAATAAGGAAACTAAACAAACTAAACTTTTGAAGAGGAACTTCTATTGGATATGACAATGTGAAGATAGAAACCTTGGAACTGTGTTGGCTATGCTGTGACCACAGGGCCAGGACTGGGGGCAGGGAGGTCGCATTTCTATGGATAATGTGCTAATACCCAAAGATGTCAGATGGTAAATTAGAAAGGGATTTTGCCTTCAAAGACCTTATGGAGCTACAGCCAACCAGAAACCACTTACCTCCAGTCTTCTTGTTGTACAAGAAAATTAGCATGCTTTTAAATATAAGCCTGTGGCTCTCAAAGTGTGGTCCTCTGACCAACAGCATAAAGATTATCTGGGAACTTGTTGGAAATGCACTTTCTCTGGCCCCACCCCAATGTCCTGAATCTGCATCTCAGAGTCCAGTGATACTGAAGCATGCTCAAGTTTTAGGGTCACTGTGATCACGGTACAGTTTCTGTCAAAGGCATTCCTAGCTGAGTCTTCATACGAATATGTGCAGATCAGTGAAGGGATCTAAAGTATTCCCTAGAAGTTGCTTCCTTGACTGAGCGCCTGTTATTGGCTTTATTTCTTAATATTTATCTCTATTTTATAAGTAAGGCTATCTCCAGAGGGTGAACTTGCTGTCTTGTGTTGGGGGGTTATATATGAAATATATTTATACATATATAGATTTTGTGTGTGCAAATATATATATATATATAAAAATTGTTGTGTGAACCTTAATGCTTCCTTTTCCCAAATTGTGTTCTTGTCCTTGATAGAACCTTCACTTTCACTTTACCAGAAATCTCTCACTTCCGAGCATCATTCTAATACAATTTTATTTAAACGTTAGTTAAATGCTTCCACTTCCAGGTGAGTTTTAAATCCATTATTTAAACAGATTATGAAGAAATATGGCCATCTCATAGATCTTCAGAATATTATCACTAACTACCATTACTACTAGGACACATTTTTGCATCTAAGGGTGAGAATGGGAAGCCATCTGTGCTTATACTGAGGACTACCAAATACTTTCAACGCACTTTTCGATCACTGTGCATGCTGTTCTTATGGATGCCAAAGAAAAGAGGTGGTGGCTGAGCAGGTGTGAAGTCAACGAATCCAGTTTGTGGTGAGGCTCTTTCAGACAGCTCTGGATCCCCTCTGATGGATACCATAAAGAGATGCAAGGTTGCTGGGGACATGGGACGAGGGCAGAGGGGATAGAAACCTTGTATTGCTCTGTGCGTCCTATCTCCCAGCTATCCAGGACCCAACTCTAGAGAAAGCTAAATGAGAATTTTGCCAAAGACTCCTCGTTTGCTTTTACTAGGACTCTCCTCCTTCCTGCCCCCATTATCCCCTCATGTTTTATTTTTGAATTTTATAAAAGATAAATGTTTTATGGAGCAACATCTCAACGTCACTTTACTGTGAGAAGCACTTTACATATATTATCTTATTTCATTTATTTTATCTAATTTCCCCCATTTCAATTTTACTTGTTTATTCTTTAAGTATTCTGCCTCTATTTTGTTTTTCCTACTTTGTCTTTATTTATATTTCCATTAAAAATAATACTTTCACATCCTTTTGAAATTATATTCCTAGTTCAGCCTAGAATTTTTGTTTTTAATCCATATTTATATTTTTCATAAAAGACTAATGAATCCAGCTTTTTTTCCCACCCCACCCGCTCCCCTCTCCACCTTGGCACCGCTCAGGCTGCACCGCGCTTGCTGCGAGCTTCAGGCTCCTGCTAAGTTAGCGCTGCATCGTCTCCCTTCAGCCGCCGTCATGATTATCTACCGGGACCTCATCAGCCACGATGAGATGTTTTCCGACATCTACAAGATCTGGGAGATCGTGGACGGGCTGTACCTGGAGGTGGAGGGGAAGATGGTCGGTAGGATAGAGGGTAACATTGATGACTCACTCATTGGTGGTAATGCCTCTGCTGAATGCCCCTAGGGCGAAGGTACAGAAAGCACAGTAATCACTGGTGTTGATACTGTCATGAACCATCACCTGCAGGAAACAAGTTTCACAAAAGAAGCCTACAAGAAGTCCATCAAAGATTACATGAAATCAATCAAAGCCAAACTTGAAGAACAGAGACCAGAAACAGTAAAACCTTTTATGACAGGGGCTGCAAAACAAATCAAGGACATCCTTGCTAATTTCAAAAACTACCAGTACTTTAATTGTGAAAACATGAATCCAGATGTCATGGTTGCTCTATTGGACTACGGTGAAGATGGTGTGACCCTATATATGATTTTCTTTAAGGATGGTTTAGAAATGGAAAAATGTTAACAAATTTGGCAATTACTTTGGATCTATCACCTGTCATTGTAACTGGCTTCTGCTTGTCATCCACACAGCACCAGGACTTAAGACAAATGGGACTGATGTCATCTTGAGCTCTTCATTTATTTTGACCATGATTTATTTGGAGTGGAGGCATTGTTTTTGAGAAGAACATATTATGTAGGTTGTCGAAAAATAAAATGCATTTAAACTAAAAAAAAACTAATGAATCCAATTTATATTTTTATTCTATTTTATATTTTATACCTTTTTATTTCCTTGATCATCAGTCTAATTATTTTATCTTATAATCATTACATTCATATTTAATCTTGTATTTTAATTTCAATGTTTGTTTTTTTTTAATTTTCTCTCTTTTTTGTATAATTTTACTTTAAATTTTTCTTTTTTCTTTCTTTTTTTTTTTTTTGAGACAGAATTTTGCTCTGTCACTCAAGCTGGAGTGCAGTGGTGTGATCTCGGCTCACTGTAACCTCCATCTCCTGGGTTCAAGCAATTCTCCTGCCTCAGCCTCTCAAGAAGCTGGGATTACAGGCTGTTGCCACCACACCTGGCTAATTTTTGTATTTTTAGTAGAGACAGGGTTTCACCATGTTGGCCAAGCTGATCTCAAACTCCTGACCTCAAGTGATCCACCTGCCTTGGCTTCCCAAAGTGCTGGGATTACAGGCGTGAGTCACTGCACCTGGCAAATTTTTCTTTCTTCATGAAGAATATTTATTTTACCTTGTGTTTTTTGCTAGCAAGAAATATGGGCTTGGGACCTGGCAGTGAAGAAAGCCCACATCCTCTGTCCCCACCTGCTCTATATCAAAGAGTGTGACAATCTAACTAAAGGAAGGGTCTTTCTGCAATTACTCAGGTTGGGGTCTCAAACTAAACTGGTTAGAGATCCAAGGGCAGAGTGGACTTAGAAAATGTCAAACAATGGTACATCCAGATTACATATCATATATATGTTGGTTGACAATATAATTTTTATCACCTAAACGCAAACACTGCTGAAGGTGAAATAGGTAGCTATTAAAAATCATTCTGGTACAACATGTCTACAAGAAGCTGGTCCTAGGTACTTTACAAATGTGTAAGAAATATGTATGCAAGGTAGGACCAAAATTAATTAATATCAGTTCTGTGCAACAGACATTTATTAAAGGAGCAACCATTAACATTAAGGACTATGTAAATTTAAGTGTGACTCAAAACACAATTCTCTGATGTATAAACCACTTCCTTTTTGGGCCAATTACAAAAATCCAGACAGGAAATTATAGTTGTCTTTACATCTCAGGTATCTGCTGTGCATTTTAGATGATATCAGCCGTATAGTAGTCCACATATATTAATTTTTTTTTAGTATTGGCAATAATTCTTTAATTTCACTTGGCTATGAACAGAGATGATGGAAATGAAAGTGATTCTGATGTTTTTGCCTCTAGATAACTGGCAGAATGAAGAAGGCCTATAGGAGGCAAAACAGAATACTGAGTTTGAGGAACCTGTGGGACGTTCAAGAAGAGAGGTCAAGTAGGCAGTAGGATATGGATGATGCTCATGTAGTCTCTGATTATCCCATGCTATGTGATATGGTTTGGCTGTGTCCTCACCTAAATCTCATCTTGAATTGTAATCCCCATTATCCTCAGGTGTCATGGGAGGAATCTGGTGGGAAGTAATTGAATCATGGGGGCAGTTTCTCTCATGCTGTCCTCGTGATAGTGAGTGAGTTCTCATGAGATCTGATGGTTTTATAAGTGTCTGGCTTTTCCTTGCTGGCGCTTCTCTCTCCTGCCACCATGTGAAGAAGGACACGTTTGCTTCCCCTTCCGCCATGATTGTAAGTTTCCTGAGGCCTCCCCAGCCACATGGAACTGTGAGTCAATTAAATCTCTTTCCTTTATAAATTACCCAGACCAGGGGCAGGTCTTTCTAGCAGTGTGAGAACAGACTAATACACTATGCTTGGGTAGGACCCAACTGGAGCCATTATGAGCTGACCCCTGCTACTCAAAAACAATCTTTTACCAATGGTGAGAATGAGAGCAGTCATGCACTCGAAGGAAAATGAGTCTAGCTTGGATGCCATCTGCCCGGGGACGTTGCCTACTCATGCTCACAACATGTGGGAATCTTGGGTGATGTTGACACTCGTCGGCTCCTTATCAGTCAAACTAAAGAGGGCTGCCAGAGTCATCAGCAGCCAACCGTCTCTCCACAAAGGTTTGACAATGATCAGGATAAGGTAGCAAAGCCACAGGGTAGATGGGATCACTTAGAAACGTAGGAAAGAGTTAAGGGTAGAAGCCCTTGCCATTTCACACTGTGGTGTGTGGGCTTACACATCTGACCCAATACCATGAATAATGGATGTGGTAACTGTGATTTTATGCTACCAAGCACTGGGTGGCAGTAAATTTGCCTGCTCTCCTTAAGCACATTTGATGATTTATTGCTGTGTAGTGTGCAGGTACAGCTAAGGAGGGGGAAAGCACTTGTCAACCAAGTCCACACAGAGTATGTGGGCTGTTGGCAAATCCCAGCCTCTTTCTCCTGTCAAATAAATCAGAGGAGTTACTAATATATATTTGAATGCATGGATGTTTCCTTTTGTTTGTTTTTTACAATAAAGTTTAAGAAGGAATTCAATTGCTTACTTGCTACATGGTATGTTTCTATTTCTCTGAATTTTTGTTTGAGATATAAAACACAGTATCTGCTTTGTTTTTAAGACTTTGTGACAATTTTGAAAATGGAAAAAAAAATATGTTCTTAAATTTTTCTTCTGAATAAAAAAGCAGAATAAGCAAATAAACAATAAACTAAATAGAATTAATAGCATTGTTCTCTCCCAGTTTTACCTATTAAAGAGTAATACAATAAGAAGATAAAGAAAAGAATGGCATTTGTATTTTATCAGACTGACAATGGGCAGGCCTTAATTTTTTTTTTTTTTTTTTTTTTTTTTTTTTACAAAAGAAGTAAAAGAGGCCAAGCATGGTGGCTCACAACTGTAATCCCAGCACTTTGGGAAATCGAGGCAGGCAGATCATGAGGTCAGGAGTTCGAGACCAGCCTGACCAACATGGTGAAACCCCGTCTCTACTAAAAATAGAAAAATTAGCTGGGCCTGGTGGCGTGTGCCTGTAATCCAGCTACTCAGGAGGCTGAGGCAGGAGAATGGCTTGAACCCAGGAGGTGGAGGTTGCAGTGAGCCGAGATCGCACCATTGCACTCCAGCCTGAGCGACAGAGCAAGACTCCGTCTCAAAAAGAAAAAAAGAAAAAGAGAGAAGTAAAGGAAAAATAAAATAACACACAGATTAATGCAAAGGCTTTGAGTTAGAAATCTGTAAATACCTTTAGTTGTTAGGAGAAATTTCCAAAATTTTCATCTCACTTACATTGAATTTAAGCCCAAACAATATTATGCCACAGACTATCATAATATATAATTTTACCAAATTATACTCACAGGGCATGCACAGAGGAAAATGAAAACAACTTACCAACTTCTAGTTGTAACTGTTGTCCCTTTTGACAAGATCAGCCAAGAAAGTTGTTTACTTACTCTTTCTGTTTGTTGGTACACAGATGAAAAGAAACTGAACTAGTTCACAGGAGAGTCTGTGTTTTGTATTTTCAGCTTGACTTTCTAACTTTTGGTCCACTCAGCCATGCCCTCTTTTCTTGGTCTGCCCTTCTGAGTGCACAAGTTTTTCTTGCTTTCTGACTTACTTTTTTTATTTTTTATTTTAATTTTTTTGAAATGGAGTTTCCCTCTTGTTGCCTAGGCTGGAGTGCAGTGGCACGATCTCGGCTCACTGCAACCTCCACCTCCCGGGTTCAAGCAATTCTCCTGCCTCAGCCTACAGAGTAGCTGGGATTTACAGGCATGTGCCACCACGCCCAGCTAATTTTTTTGTATTTTTAATAGAGATGGGGTTTCACCATGTTGGCCAGGCTAGACTCGAACTCCTGACCTCAAATGATCCACCCACCTCGGCCTCTCAGTGTTGGGATTACAGGCGTGAGCCACCACGCCCGGCCCTGACTTACTTTCTGTCTAGGAACAGGTCATCCTTCTTTCTTCTTTTCTTCTTTTTCATTTTATAACTCAGACTCATTCACATCACTTTGGATTATTTCTTCCAAAAATATTTATTGTAAGCCTTTTTGTCTCTTAGCAAGAAGGAAAGGATCTCTCCTTACCACTCCCATACCCACAGTGCATTCTGCTAGGCCATTTTTAATGTGGCACTGACACTCTTATCAGAGAAGAGAGAGGCAAATTTTTCTAATAAAGCTATGGTTTCCTTTTGGAAATGAGAACTTCTTGCAAAGTCACTTCAAATATTGATAATGGCCAATGCAGGGAGCCAAAACAAGAGAAGCTACCCCTCCTGTGGAGTTGCAGCCTCAAAAAAAATGGCCATGTCTTTCATCTTCCAGGCCGTTTACTTTCTCCTAGTAACTGCATGTCCTAACATCTTGACACTAGGTAACATTTCTTGTTTGACAGGTTTCTTCCATAAACCAGATGACAAGGGGTGGATGAAGATTATGAAAAGAAACCATGTTACCTCATCTTTGCCCTTCTAAGGGTGCCTGAGACCAGGGTAAACCACATAGCAAAGCCAAGGAATGAATTAGTTAAACATTCCTACCCACAAGAGAAATTCCTCTGTTATGTAGAATCTAAATAGTTTGTTTTTATCTGGGGGTAACATTCCTTTTATAGTCACTATCCCACTGGAGAGTCTTTGCTTGATTTGGTTCACAATCATGTGTTTTTTTGTTTGTTTTGTTTTTTGTGGATTTTTTTTTCTTTTCTTTTTTTTTTTTTTTTTTTTGAGACAGAGTCTCACTGTGTTGCCCAGGCCAGGCTGGAGGGCAGTGGCACGATCTCGGCTCACTGTAACAACCTCCATCTCCCAGGTTCAAGGGATTCTCCTGCCTCAGCCTCTCAAGTAGCTGGGATTACAGGCATGCGCCACCACACCCAGCTAATTTTTGTATTTTTAGTGGAGATGGGGTTTCACCATGTGGGCCAGGCTGGTCTCAAACACCTGCCCTCAGGTGATCCTCCTGCCTTGGCCTCCCAAAGTGCTGGGATTACAGGCGTGAGCCACCACACCTGGCCCAAATCCATGTTTTCAAAGAGTTGGGGCACCAGCTGCCGGTGGCTGCGAGGCACTTCAGGCTCAAGCAGCAGTCAACCTGCAGATTCAGCTTCAGCAGGGAGAGAACTTGCAGCTCCAAGCAAGGGCAGTTTAGGGTCCTCTATTCTCTCCTTGGTCTTCAACGCTTGTAGGAAAAGAAGACCCTTGCTGTTACTGTTCTGCACAATCCACAGGCTGTTAGACATTTTTGTATTGAATAAGTATTATGGATTCATAAACACTCTGCATGTGTGTGGGGTGGGGGGTGGTGGGATTCCCTGACATATTCAGAGGCACGGACTGAGGCATCTCAGACCATTATCATATCATGGCAACTTCAGTGGCTGAGGGCGTTTTAGGACTGAAGCCCAAAGCTGCCACACAGCCCCATATGACTAGGAGCAGGGAGCTAAGTACTTTGCACAAATTACCCGACTGGATGCCATGTTAGATGGAAATATGTCCAGCTGAAACTCAAGCCAACACATTTTGTCCAAAATTTAAAAAAAAACAAACTTTGTTTTACATGCTTGGAAGAATAAAAAGAAAAAGAAAATCACTTCCAGATAAAATGTAGTTTTACAACTTTCTTTGCATCCAACTTGAGTCTGTACCTTGACTAAGCTATTTCCTCCAGGCTCTGCCATACAGCACCCAATCCCAGCCTCTGTTTGCTCCCAGTTCTGCTGGCTTCGGTGCCCGTGACTCAGAACTTCATTCTCTCTCCACTCAACTTTTCAGACTGACCGTTCTCCTGCATGATCTGCTTCTTCCCAAGCAGTCTTTCTCCAGTCCCATGTCCCCTCCCCTCACTAAGTCCCACCCCTGTTCTCAGGACACTGCGCCTCCAACCCCATCCTGGCCTCAGCACCCGACACAGATCCTCTGGGAGGAGAAACTAGATACCGTGCTTTATGCTGTAAAATATGCATCTTCAAAAAGGTATACAAAAAGTCACTCATAGCAGAAAACAAATTCTGAATATCTCTATTTCTGCATGTAGAACACAAATACCCAAATGCCTGTAAAAGATACTATGCAAAGTACTAAGATCCCAAAACAAGTAAGATGCTATTGGTTGTCCTTAAAAATAAAAAAGCAGTTTAGTAGCAGAAGCACACATAACACCGTGAAGATGGGGGCGATGCAGTCCTTAAATATGCACTTCACAGAGCTCCTACGCAACAATGTAACTGAGTGGGTGGGTGCAGTGCTCTGAAATAGCCAGGGTGGTGTCCCGTGTCTGTGGTCCCAGCGACTCAGGAGGCTGAGGTGAGAGGATCGCTTGAACCTGAGAATTTGAGGATGCAGTGAGCTATAATTGTGCCACTGCACTCCAGCCTAGGCAAGACCCTCTCTCTAAAAGAGAGAGAGAGAGAAGAAATAAAAGAAAGAAAGAAGAAAAGAAAGAAAGAAAAAGAAATAAAAGAAAGAAAGAAAAAGAGAGAGAGAGAAAGAAAGAAAGAAGGAAGGAAAGCAAGCAAGCAATGAAAGGTGTCAGGGATGAAGCTGAAAGTAAGCGGGGCCTGGCTCCTTCAGGGCCTTGAAGAACCTCACTAAGGAGATGAGATTTTATCCCAACAGCAATCGGCAGCCATTACAGAGTTTTAAGCAGTTGAACAGCACTATTCACAGCAGCCAAAAAGTGGGAGCAACCTGTGTCCATTGACAGGTGAATGACTAAACAAAATGTGCTCTATAAATACAATGGCATATTATTGAGCTTTAAAATCTGACACGCGCTACAACATGGATGAAGCTTGAGGACATAATGCTAAGTGAAATAAGCCAGACACGACAGGACAAATACTGTATTATACCACTTCTATGTGGTATCTAGAGCAGTCAAGCTGATAGAGATAGAAAGCAGAATGGTGGTTGCCAGGGGCTGGAGGGATGAGCAGTTTTTGTTTATTGAGTATAGAGTTCAGTTTTGAAAGATGAAAAGAACCCTGGAGACTGGTTGCACAACAATATGAGTGTACTTAGCAGTATGGGAACTGATACAGTTTGGCTCTGTGTCCCTACCCAAATCTCATGTTGAATTATAATTCCCAATGTTGGGGAAGGGAGCTGCTGGGAGATGATTGGATCATGGGAGCAGATTTCCGCCTTGCTGTTCTTGTGACAGTGAGTGAGTTCTCATGAGATCTGATGGTTTAAAAGTGTGTGGCACTTCTCCCTTTGCTCTGTCTCTCTGTCTCTCTCTTTCCTGTCACCATGTGAAGATGTGCTTGCTTCCACTTCACATTCTGCCATGACTGTAAGTTTCCTGAGGCCTCCCTGGCCATGCCTCCTGTACAGCCTATGGAACTGTGAGTCAATTAAACATTTTCTCTTTATAAACTACCCAGTCTTAGATAGTTCTTTATAGCAATGTGAGAACCAACCAATACAGGAACTGTATAATTAAGAATGGTTAGGATGGTAAGTTTAAGTCATGTGTATAATACTGCAATTAAAAACAACAACATAATGACTACAACAACAAAAAGGCACTATGACTGTACTATAGCATTGTACAGAGATTAGACTGCGGAGGATAAGACTAGAGGCCAGAGGCCAATTAAAAGCTGCTGAAGTAATGGAAGTAAGAGAGGATAATTGTCTGACCTGGGCAGGTGGCAGTTGATTGATCCTGCCATTTGCAAGTTAAGATAGACAGAAGGAGCAGGGGATGGGGACGATGGTAGATTCTGTGTGTGTGTGTGTGTGTGTGTGTGTGTGTATACTCTGTTATTTTTACCCTCTATCAAACATTATGGGATGCTGAAATACAGAAGAGTGGATATGTCTAAAGAGTTGGCTATAGGACCATGAAAATGTAGAGATATAGATTAAGAAAAATAGAAGAGGTCCAAGAAGTATCTATGGATGCTTCAAGTAGAATATAAAATATAACTTAAAAAGAAACATCAGGAATTAAAAAATATAGTGTTGGGGACTTGTCTCTCAATCCTCATTTTGCAGGACATCACTGGTTTTGTTGTTGTTTGCTTGTTTTTTGAGACAGGGTCTCACTCTGTTGCCAAGGCTAGAGTGCAGTGGTGCGATTTCAGCTCACTGCAACCTCTGCCTCCTTGGTTCAAGTGATCCTAGTGCCTCAGCCTCCAAGGTAGCTGGGATTATAGGCATGCACCGCCATGCCCAGCAAATTTTTGTATTTTCAGTAGAGAAGGGGTTTCACCATGTTGGCCAGGCTGGTCTTGAACTCTTGGCCTCAAGTGATCTGCCTGCCTTGGCCTCCCAAAGTGCTGGGAGTATAGGTGGGAGCCACCATGCCCGGCCAGATATCACTCGTTTTAAAGCATCCTTTGTAGTCTCACTCAGAACATCAGTTCAGAAAATCTTTATTATCAATAGATACATGACTTTACAAAAGCTTCTAGTATTTAAGGACATCTTGCCCATTCTTAATAACATGTGTTGATAATAAAGACACTCATCATTTATATGATGAAGTTACATTCTAGATCCTATTCACTTTCCATTTCTAATAGCCCCATTTTACTAATTGCAATGATTTTCAACTCTGCTATCAAAAGTCAACTGTTGCTCTGATTACAATTGGGTGTTTCAAACTATCGTCTTGATTACAAATGAATGAGTTGTATGCTGCAGTTGGAGATGCTTTGCATATTTCAAAGAAAGGAGTAGAAATATGTCTGATGGTAAAATATAGAATGATAGAATTTATACATAAAAATCAAGACTATAGTTACCCTATTTTATTATTTTTAAGCTGTACACAATCTTCAGTAGCTTCCTGTCAAGCTAGGAACTTTATATGTTAGAGCCTGAACATATCTGCATATGACATTTAACTATAAAGCATTAGGACTGTTTTTAAATAAATGTAAAGGCAGTGATATAAAAAGAGCACTGTTCTAAGTTGTTACCTTAAAAGGCCATAAAATTACTTCTGTGATGTCACAGTTCAAATATTTTTGAATGACTGACATTTTTAAAATTCTAACTCATACTATCCTGGATACAAACGCATACTAGATGAGCACCTTTCCTAGTTATGACATTTCTGGAGTTGTCACCACCTATAATCTGTGGCTTGGTTGTAGTTGTAAAATTTGATATTTGGCTAGTAGAAAGTAGTCACCGTATATGTTAAAATAGCTATAAAAGATTCTTACCTTCAGCTCCTGAAGGATCTATTATTCTTGTGATTTGTTCTTTCATTTTGTACCCTAAAAGATATGAGTGTATAAAATTTGCAGAATTGCCACAGGTCTTCTTGGCCAAAGTCACCTTTCAGAGTTGCCAAGCAAGCATCATGAGATTGGTAAAGCCAGCTCTACAGCATCTCTTGGTGGCACTAGAACACACTTTCTTAAGGAAAAAGTCAGCATATCACCCACTGCCTGGCGTGGCAGTCAGAGCCAGGAAGGGCTTTGGTGAATAGGCCAGGCCGTGCGGCGGGCCAAATGACCCCTTCCCTTAGGTCAGTGACCCAGCCTCTACAACTTCCTACAACTCCTTCCAGGACTTTGTGACTCACAGCTTGGGAAGAATTAGGAAAGAACACCTGCCAAGCTGAGCAGAACAGCTACTTCCTGCTTACGTGTTTTTGGTGGAACATCTCATTTCTTCTTCAGGACATGTTTGGATATACACAGGGATAGAAATGCCATAGTGAAAACATCTTTATGACTGTCAAAAAAAAAAAAGCCCCAATATTCACAGAAGATGGGGTCTTGGTTTCTTTATTCCATTTTATAATTTATTAAGACTGTTAACAAAAAATAGGCTTTATTTTTCCTCTGAACTTAAAAACTATAAATTTACTTGGGTCACTAACAGTGCTCTCACTCTGAGAGAAAATTACATAACAACAACAATAATGAACAAAGCACTTAGCATGTGCCAGGCACTGTTCTAGGTGCTTTTACATATTCAGTCATTACTTTTCACAACAGCTCTATGAGGTAAGTACTATTATCTCCATTTTACAGGTGAGGAAACTGAAGCGCAGAGAAACCAAGGTTCAGACAGCTAGTATGTGGCAGTGTCAAGATTTAAATCTAAGAAACAGGATCTGGAATCTGTACTCCTAACCATTATGCCACACTGAGATGGTTCCCAAACAGCAGGAAGAAGAAGTGTTCTTTCTCCATAGGCAACAGTTCACTCATTCTTTTGGTGCAGTAATGGACAGTCTGTACCGAACTCTCCAATATAAAATGTGAGGAATTAAAATGTATATAGAGCCTGAAAACTCACTTACTTTTATAATGGTTCCAAGCAAAGAAAATGCTTTATGGGTTCAAACATGTCAAATTTATGAACTCTTTGTTTTTTTGTGGAAACTGGCTGGCAGTCTCTATTTACAATATCTCTCCTCTATTATAAAAAGCATTGCAATGGAGCTATGTGAACATTTTTTCCCCTTTCCCTTAGAGAAAGGGAATTAAGTCAAAGGTGATACATATCCCTGGAGTTAGCTGAAAAAGAAATTGGGAGAAATCTGAGAATAGCCTTGTGGAACTTGGTTTCCACAATTCTCAAATTTAACCATGAAATTACAATTAGATACAGGGGATAGATTTTCCTGGTCATAAGCAAGTCAGGCAGTGAGCTCCAAAGAATTCATATACTTCTCCTTCTAATTCTTTTAAAATTCCAGCTTCTAAAGGACCTGAGAAATATAATCACTACTCAACTCACTCATGTATTAAATAATGATTAGGAAGAGCTAAGAGTTGACACAGAGGAAGGCCGGGAAACACGGTAAATGTGGGTAAGGGCATTAAAAAGTTTGCAGACTACACCATATCTCTAAAGCCTGATGATTTTGCTAAAGTATTGTAAATCAGGAGAGAAAGCAAGACACCCTCATGGGAATTCTTTAGAGTTTTTCATTCTTTTCCCCCTCCACTCAGTTCCATCCAGATGTGGCAGCCTCAGTAGCTAGTAGAAAAAAATTTGGCCAGGGTCAGTGGCTCAGGCCTGTAATCTCAGCACTTTGGGAGGCCAAGGTGGGCGGATTGCTCAAGCTCACAAGTCTGAGACCAGCCTGGGCCACATGGCAAACCCTGTCTCTACAGAAAATACAAAAATTAGCCGGGCATGGTGGCACATATCTCTAGTCTCAGCTATTTGTAGGCTGAGGTGGGAGGATCACTTGAGCCTGGGAGTTTAAGGCTGCAGTAAGCCATGATTATGCCACTGCACTTCAGCCTGGGTGACAAAGGAAGACCCTGTCTCAAAAGGGGGAAAAAAAAAAAGGCCAGGCACGGTGGCTCACGCCTGTAATCCCAGCACTATGGGAGGCTGAGACAGGCGGATCACGAGGTCAGGAGATCAAGACCATCCTGTCTAACACGGTGAAACACCGTCTCTACTAAAAACACAAAAAAATTAGCCGGGCATGGTGGCATGCGCCCATAGTCCCAACTACTCAGGAGGCTGAGTCAGGAGAATCGCTTGAACCTGGGAGACAGAGGCAGAGGTTGCAATGAGCCGAGATCCCGCGACTGCACTCCAGCCTGGGCAACAGAGTGAGACTCTGTCTCAAAAAAAAAAAAAAAAAAAAAGGAAAACGAAAAATTTTAACAATAATTGAGAAAGTAAACTAAATGGTCAAGACAGAAATGTATTAAAATATGTGTATAATGTAATGTTTATTAACCTTGCTTGAAAAACAATTCTTTTACTTTGAATTTCTCCATTTCAATGCATGGAAGGAATGGTCCACAGTAAAACAAAAGCAATATATCCAAGAATGGTAGTTGTCTCTAGCTCTGTATACATTTTCTACTGCCATATGTCTACCGCCATAACCAATGCAGAGTTGTTTAACATGAAGTTTGACCCAAACTGGACTAGGAAGGGGCAAACTGGAGTGAAACAAACTCAAAACAAGCAAACCAACACCAAGAGCCAGAAAAGTGTTCTTCTTGAAATTTATATACCATACTTACATAAAAGAAGTTAAACCAATTGATCATTATGTACATACATTAGTGAATATTAGTATTTTACATTTACATATATGTGCATATGTAATAAAGTAAAAAGATAAATGTTAAATAATTTTTATCAGTGAAAAAATACATAAAACGTGACTGATACTTCAATTTGAGTGCTTGTTCGATATTCAGTGCTTACAAATGTTTGGAAAAATAATACCAAAATATAACCTGGTGAAATACATTTAAAAAGTGAAAGAGATAAGAAAATAGTAAGTGTTTGGTGTGATTTTAATAAGTAGGGGAAATGAGCAGAAATAAGATCTATATTTGGGGAGGAATTGCACAGCGTAGACCGGATGAAGAATTGGAAAGGAAGAACGTGGTTTTTCCCAAGGCCAATTTCGCTCAAAATGGAACAGAACCAGGGAATTTTCAGGACAAAGTAAATGAACTGAAGTTTCCATCATGAGTTCATTCTATTAGCAGATGCCCAATTGACTTCCTCCTTGAGTCTTTATTAGGAGGCAGGCCTCAGACATCCACCCTACAGTCAGATACAACGTCAGTTCCTTACTTGGCTTCTGTCAAGAGGGTAAGAGTGCAAGGTGTCATATAATGACATTGCACAACTTTGTAGGAATCTATCTTTACTGAAGAATCATCGGACGGTATCAACTAACCATCTTTCCAAGCACGGGCTGGTTTGCAATTCTTGAACCTGGCGTTTCTTCTCTAAAGACTGAGTTCCGGAAACAGTTGGGGCAACTCCCTGCAGGGTAGAGCTCCCGGCTTTGGTGGCTCCTTCCCAGCGCGCTCCATGGTCTGGGATGGGCGGTGGCGGCCTGGGCCGGCCTGCTACTTGAGGCAGGGACAGCAGAAGCAGCAGAGGGTCCGGCAGGGGTTCTTCTTCTTGTACTGCACGGCCTTCCGCACCTGCGCCTTGGCCTGGCCGGTGTAGTCCACCGTCTTTTGTACGTTGAGCTCGATGACGTTCAGGGTGTCGGCCTGCTTCTCCACCAGCACCGCCATCTGCAAGAAGAGCTCGTGTACGTCGCGGATGCGGCTCTCCAGGCGCAGCAGCTCGCGGTGGCGGCTCTCGATCTCGTTGAGGGCGGCCCGCGCGCCCTTCACGTCGGCCAGCAAGTTCTCGGAAAACACGTCCCACTTACCCTGCTCGAACATGTCCTCGATCTGGTCGCCCGAGACTTCCTTGCCCATGATCTCCAGCTGGCGCTGGATGCGGATCTTGCAGTTGTCGCGCTGCTTCATCTCGGCCTGGTTGTAGTCGTGCATGGCGCGCTGGAAGGTGAGGGTGAGCGCGTTGTACTGCGCCCGCGAGATGCGCGCCACCGCCGAGTGCGGGCCGTGCTGGGCCTCGGCCGCCTCGCTCAGCTCCTTCATGGCGCGCAGCTTGCAGTGGATGACCTCGCCCCGGGCCTTGATGGCCTTGGCGATGGAGTTGGTGTCGCGCTTGATGCTGCTGAGGCGCCGCATGGACGTGAGGAAGCGGGCGTTCTGCTTTCCCAGACGCTTCACGTCGGCCACCAGCAGCTGGTTTTCATCCTGAATGTCCTGGATGTCTCGGTACAGGGACTCCAGGATGTGGTCCGTCTCGAACACGATGTCCTCGTGGGGCGAGTCAAACTCATCGTCCCCGTCTGGGAACTGCTGGTCATATTGCTTGGACAAGTCCAGAAGTTCTGCTAGCCGGTCTTTCATTCTGCCTGCAAGTAGAGATAATGAAATTAAATTTCTCTATTGAGAGTCAAATATTTGCCTTCAAGGGATTGAAACTTAAACATTTTACTCAGCAGTCCCAATTTTGTATTCCTCGGTGTGGGCAGTTAAGTGCACTAAAGGTGCTAAATGTTCTGACATTTTGCTTACAAGGAAAGAAATAAGATGACTGAACAACATGAAACAGTTGTGTTTTAAGGCCTGTGGGCACCTGCAGTTCAATATCATAGCCGTCCAGAACTCAAGCAGCAATTTAAAATTTTATTTATTTATTTATATATATATTTTTTTATTATACTTTAAGTTCTAGGGTACATGTGCACAACGTGCAGGTTTGTTACATATGTATACATGTGCCATGTTGGTGTGCTGCACCCATTAACTTGTCATCTACATTAGGTATATCTCCTAATGCTATCCCTCCCCCCTCCCCCCACCCCACAACAGGCCCTGGTGTGTGAAAATTTTAGATTGCATCGGGAAACCATCTGTTTTCATTGCTTTATGTTTTCCAATCGTCGCAAATTAAAACAGACACAGAAAAAAAAAAAGAAAAAAGAAGAAGAAAGACTTGCAAACTTAAGTATTTTTAATTGAGGACAATCTACAAGGCTTTGGGGCCAACATCTAAATGTTGCCTATTTTGTGTCTATTTCAGCACTGGGAAGCATCCCCTCCTGTACATACTAACAACTCTTAAAACAGTTACCATGCAAATCATGATTTAAATTTTTTTCTCTTGAAGATGTTGTAAAAGTAAAACATGCTTGAAGTAAAATGACAACAAAATACAGAAATCTAAGTGTAAAATTTAGAAGCTGAAGTTTCCTTACTCTTCTCAGTATCATTCCCTAATGATAAGCATCGTAAATAACACTGCTTTGTAAATGCTTTTATATGGAAAATTCCAATCATACGTGGCCTAGTAGCAATAATATAACACACTCCCATTCATTCATCATGTAGCAGCAATGTTTGCCCACTTTTAATAGCTTTTTGAAACAAGTCAGCAGCTCAAGCAGAATGTTCATGTTTTTACAAGGATAGTTCTGGTAATCCCTCTGCTTAGTAAGGCAAAGTATTAGTCTCTATGTCCATATTGCTTTTCAATGAAGTGAAAAACTTTCATTTTTAGTCGCATGTATATATGCTAATATAGGGAACATCTTGCCTTTATACACAAGACTTCATGATGAGAAAGATTCTGTTTCTACTACACAATTTGCAGCAAAGAGGGGAAAAGTAGTAACACTTAATGGTTACACAATCTATCAGGGTTCTTGGTCTCAAATTAAAAGCTTCTTTCAAGTTGAAGTAATTAATTTTATATCACCACTAATGGAATGCTGACAAGCTGGATTTGGTGGTAAATGGAAAATGGTGAAATACTAACCATGGCCTTTCATCTACCACGATCATTATTTACATAAATTAAGCAGAAGTTTTATTCTATGATGGTGATTTTTAATATAACAACGTAAGCTGCTTAAAGTGCCATTTCTGATACCTGGTGGCTATAATCAATACCAGACCTTCTCAATGATGGGGAAGGTGATTCTCCTAGCAGTATGGTTGACAGGCAGAAAAAAGATCCACCCTGGACCAAAACTATGCCTTCACCTGGTCTGAATTTCTTGATATTCAACTGTTTCCTCCCTTTGAACAAAACTGAAAGACAAACCACCAACTAGGGAGAAATTATAATATATGACAGACAAGAGGTTAAGATACTTAATATATATATTTCTAAGCTACCAAAAAATCAACTTACCCAAAGACAGTGAAGCAATTCAGAGAAGACGTAAATAACAGAGAACATAAACGTATGTTATATATGCCTGATATTTTCTAGGCATCTTTCATGTGATACCCTCTTTAGTCTTCATACAGATTCTATGAGTAGGTACTGCCATTATCAGAGTTGGTGTGAGCATAGGGAGATCAAGGAATTTACTCAAGGTCACCAGTAAGTGAACACTCAGGCGTTAGAATAGCACCACTTAACCACTGCACGAAATAATCTTTAGCAAAAGTATAAAAATATAGTCACAAAAGACTTCTGTATTAAACAAGGAAATGCAGATTAAACTGCTGAGAATTTTCTTGCCCATAAAGTTAGCCGGAATTTTTTAAAAACAATCATTTTTCAAATGGGTAAGGATTCTGGTAACTCTCAAAACATACTGGTAATTCCATCTATGCCAGTCAGAATGGTGACTATTAAAATGTCAAGAAACAACAGATGCTGGTGGAGGCTGTGGAGAAATAGGAATGCTTTTACACTGTTGGTGGGAATGTAAATTAGTTCAACCATTGTGGAAGACGGTGTGGCAATTCCTCAAAGATTTAGAACTGGAAACACCATTTGAGCCAGCAATCCCATTACTGGGTATATACCCAAAGGAATATAAATCATTCTATTATAAAGACACATGCATGTGAATGTTCACTGCAGCCCTATTCACAATAGCAAAGACACGGAACCAACCCAAATGCCCATCAATGTTAGACTGTACTACACAGCCATAAAGAGGAATGAGATCATGTTCTTTGCAGGGACATGGATGAAGCTGGAAGCCATTATCCTCAGCAAACTAATGCAGGAACAGAAAACCAAACACTGCATGTTCTCACTTATAAGTGGGAGCTGAACAATGAGAACACCTGGACACAGGGAGGGGAATAATGCACAGTGGGGCCTGTCGGGGAAGGGCAGGGGAGGGGAGAGCATTAGGGAAAAGAGCTGATGCATGCTAGGCTTAATACCTAGGTGACGGGATGATCTGTGCAGCAAACCACCATGGCACATGTTTACCTATGTAACAAACCTGCGCATCTTGCACGTGTACCCCGGAACTTAAAAACATAAAATAAAATAAAATAATAAAATCAGTATTACTGTTCAGGGTCCTGAGACCTCTCTCAGCTTCTGCTGAACTAAGCAATTACATTAAATTTTTTTTCTAGATTAAAAAAAAGTCTAATTTAAAACTCCTGTGGTGTCTTTGTTTTTGCAACTTAATGATTTTGCAAATAAAGTCTATTCATTATTTTAAAAAATTGGTAATTGATAGAATCTTTCTGGAAGACAGTTTAGTAATATGTATCAAAAGCTTTTCAAGTGTGCATTTGTTTTGACATTCGTACATTTATTCTAAAGATATAATGCAAAAGTGTATGAAACTCATTGCTCTAAATATTTTCATCACCACCTTGTTTTTACAGAAATTCAGAAATAAGTTAAATGCACAATAATGAGGTCCTGGCTTCTACATAAGTCACAGAGTTTAGAAGGCTATCTAATGGCATGAAAAGCATATATACTCTGTTAGGCATAAAAAGTAGTTATGGAGAAAGAGAATGTGCAGCATTCTGAAACAGAAACTTGAATAATACACATCAAAATGTTAATTATAGTTTTCTTTGAGTTGTGGTATTATACATGGTTTAAATTGCTTCCTTTTGCTTTTCTGTATTTTCCAAAATTTTTATAATGTCCACACACATTTCATAATTTAAAAACCCCCACAAAACAATAAATACTATTCGTTTAAAGGACTAACTCCTTAGCAACTTTTAAAAGTCTGTGCATTGCAATCAAGTTAACATTTTATGTTACCTGGGGAAAGCACATTAGCTAGTTTGCGTAGAGTTGAGCTGTACCCGTCTGCTTCAGTTAGTACCCAATATAGTCTACCATGCAACAAGTGGATGAGATGGAATGGATGCATTTTGATGAACAAGGCAAGAATAGGTGAGAGATGCCTTCCTTCCTTACATGTTGGCCAAGCCTTACAAGGCACTTCAATGGCAGGAAATGGGTAGGTAAGGGACTGTGCCATGCCCTGGGACACTAGGAATCATTTGTATGTATCCTGCTCATCCTAGACAGGTCCTGTGCTCTGTATTGCTCTCCTACGGCCATTAAAAAGCTATTGGGCGAAATCATCTCATCACAATATGAAGAGTCAAGTACAATTCAACCATATAGAAAATGGTTTTGGAAGATGTCCAGAGACAGTCATTCCTTCTCAAGATTGAACAACCCTAAAGTCATAGATAACAAATTATAAATCAGGTAAGGGCCCAAGCTCATGTGAAGGCGCAAGTCCATAATGTGCTAATAAGAGAAAAAGAAAGGGTACAGGAGATGTAAAGATTCTCTATTGAGATGTGGTAAAGAAGGAGGGAAGGGGGCCTTCACCTTGCCTTCCTGCCCACGTTTCTTGGCTCAGCCAGCCTCAGATGAGTTGTCTCCACTGACATAGAAGGTCTCCTAGTCACCAGGGAGCAAACATTAGGAAAACTGCAATAGAAAGTCAATGAAGAGACTGCTATTCCTAAGAATGTCTCCAAAAAGGTTAAAAGTGTATACACTACTTAGTTATACAACAATATAGAAGTGGGCACAAATAGAGCATCAAAATAACCTATATATCCCATAGCTTGATTCTGTACTATGAGTTCCTAGAAAGAGAACTATGGTAAATGAGAAAGAAAAATCAGACAATTCCACTGACCTTCCTGTCTTATTATAATAAAAGATAATGTAATAAACTTTGGTAAATTGCATTCATCAAGTTGCTAAAAATAAGTCCTGCTTCAATTTGCATGGAGGTGAAGAATTCAAAAGAAAATTGACAATCAACTACCAAAAATCTGCTTCTGCTTTCTAATTTTCTTTTCAGGCATGCATATAATCTGTACTGAAAACTAGATCCAATAAGGAAGGAAGGGGTTATTGCTTAAGCCTTTTTTCATTGAGCAATAAAGTTTTGTGTAAGAGAAAACAAAGGAACAAAGAGATGATGGTAGCTCAGTGGTCCTCGGTCTGCAGGAGATGACAGAATCATTCGGAGAGCTTCAAAGATAACAGATGCCTGGGCACCTAGAGTTTCTGATTCGGTAGGCCTAGGATGATCTCCAGGTGATTATAATGCATACTCAAATTTGTGACCCATTCCATAGATACCTACCATGTCAGCTTTTTTTTTTTTTTTTTTTTTTGGAGGTGGTCTTGCTCTGTTGCCCAGGCTGGAGTGCAGTGGTACTATCTCGGCTCACTGCAACCTCTGCCTCCCAGGTTCAAGTGATTCTTCTGCCTCAGCCTCCCATGTAGCTTGAATTACAGGCATGCACCACCATGCCCAGCTAAGTTTTGTATTTTTAGTAGAGATGGGGTTTCACCATGTTAGCCAAGCTGGTCTCAAACTCTTGATCTCAGGTGATCCACCTGCCTCAGCCTCCCGAAGTTCTGGGATTACAGGCATGAGCCACTGCACCTGGCCCATGTCAGCTTTTTATTCATAATTATCGTGCAATTCTGGAAAATTTATAATAATTCCTAGCTTGGGGGCAGTCGAGACTGCAAAAAACTGATAGAGAAGGAAAAGGGGTAGCTATTGGCCTCTCTCCCCCAGTGGAAGGATGGTGGCTTTCATAAGCACTGCCTTCTGGCTCCCTGGTATGGAGGCTAAATAAGAAAGTCAGCTGAAAACTCACTTCCATAACAACAATCTCTGAAGCTCAAAAGGAAAAGGAATCAAGAACGTTTGAAATAGTTTATTCTGATCCCTTCATTTATGATGGAAAATTATAATTGCTGCAGGCATGGGAGTATGAATAAAATTGAAGACTGAGCTTACTATGATGAGGCACCCTCAGGTACATGAATAAATACTCTGATAGCATTCACAGGGAACAAGGAAGGATGATGATATTCTATTAGCCATTGAGACCTAGATCCTGCTTTGAAGAGCCTACTATATTTGGCACATAGAATGTTAAAATTTTCTGTCGTATCAGGAAGGAACAATTCAGAAAGCAGGTTTCTACCTACCTCAGAAGACCAAAGAGTGGAGGTGACAACCACATTGTATTAGTCCATTTTCACACTGCTGATAAAGACATACCCAGGACTGGGAAGAAAAGAGGTTTAATTGGACTTATAGTTCCACATGGCTGGGGGGGACCCAGCGTCGTGGTGGGAGGTGAAAGACACTTCTTACATTGTGGTGGCAAGAGAAAATGAGGAAGGAGCAAAAGCAGAAACCCCTGGTAAACCCATCAGATCTCATGAGACTTATTCACTATCACGAGACTAGCACAGGGAAGACCACCCCCCAGGATTCAATTACCTTCCCCTAGGTCCCTCCCACAACACATGGGAATTCTGGGAGATACAATTCAAGTTGAGATGTGGTGGGGACACAGCCAAACCATATCACACATAAATAACCAAGACACTGGATGCTACAAAGAACAATTGTGAAAGTCATTGTTCCCAACATGCCTCTAAGGGAATCATTTTTAAATGATGTATATAGCATCTCTCTGATCATAAAGGAGAAGTTTTATTAGGCAGCCCCAAAAGACTAACATATGCATTAAGCAAATTTTGCCAAAACCAGGAAACAAAACCTTTTCCTGTTTCACAGCAAGATGTTAAAGTATTTTTACAAGTAGTGAGAAATTTTCAGACATGGGAATATGCAATACAGAGCAGCTCAAGGAACACAGCAAACCTTGTGAAGCTTATTATGGAGATCAGCTTGTAGATACACACACACACACAGAGAAAGAGAAAGAAAGAGAGAGTCTTTGCAAATGGAATTCGGCTATTTCAGAAGCAAAACCGACCCTGTCCCCAAGATATACACTCCATACAGGACTTACGCACAGTACCCAAGTTCTGATTTTCAGATTCTATGACATACCTCCTATGTCCTAATTTTATACCAATTGTAAACGTATGATTAAAGTGATTATTACAAATCAGAAGGTCCTCTGTTGGTCTATAGGGTGCCTTAATGAGGCTTTGTGTTGGGCTTATATAGTATCTTTGTGAAAGGGCCCTTTCTGAAAGGTGGATACAGCCCTGCCCAAGGGCATGCAGCCTGGTGAGCTGAGCATGGTTGGACTGCCAGTCTCTCTCATCTGTGGTGAGATCACAACCTGCACAGCCCATGGGGTCACGCTGTGTACACCTTTCTCAATCACCTCATCCAGTCCCTCCTGCCCACACATCCCCGCCACCAGAGGCACCTAGGAATTCCACAGGTAGAGTGTAATTGTAATTTAGCAGTTCCTTTCTAGCATACCCCATAGTAACACAGCCCTTAAAGAACAACAAATGGACTTTCCCCAACAGGTTCATAAACAATAATTTCACTCAACTGGTAAAACCAGTGCACTGTTTCTTGATTTTTAAAATGACACATCTAAGAGGGTGATATGGTTTGGCTCTATGTCCCCACCCAAATCTGATCTTGAATGGTACTCCCATAATTCCCATGCATTGTGCGAGGGATCCGGTGGGAGATAGTTGAATCATGGGGGTGGTTTCCCCCATACTGTTCTGGTGGTAGTGAATAAGTGTCATGAGATCTGATGGTTTTATTAGAGGTTTCTGCTTTTGCATCCTCTTCATTCTCTCTTTGCCGCCATCCACTAAGATGTGACTTGCCCCTCCTTGCATTCACCATGCCTCACCATTGCCTCGTCATGACTGTGAGGTCTCCCCAGCCACGTGGAACTGTAAGTCCATTAAACCTCTTTCTTTTGTAAATTGCCCAGTCTCAGGTATGTCTTTATCAGCAGCATGAAAACAGACTACTACAGAGGGAAACACTATTCTTTGAACATCTAAACATTACAGGTTAAAACTAAAAAGTTCCTAATAAATAGTTCTAATTTTCTTGCTGCTCCAAAGTTAATTAAAAAAAAAAAAGCTTGTATCGTATCTTAAAGTGCATTGGGCAAGAACGCATTTAATATTGTCTTAGGGCTCATTCAAAGCAAAATTTGAAAGGCTGAAGAGTATTAATTGAAATGGTTTATAACGATAAAAGTCTGAGGCTAGAAGAAATAATTTTAAAATGTCTCTTGTTTTCTCTTTGCTCTAAAGCGAAAGCAGGTAGGAGTTATTCAAAGCATTTCTGGAGAAGACAGTCTCTACTTTTCAATCGCTTTACTCATTTGATGCCCTCTGACATAATTCATTTTTCAGTTTCCTCAATCAGAATTTTCTGCCAGTGTGTGAAGAGAAAAAGGCAGTTTGATATGCACAGTTGATAAACAGCCAGTGGGTAGTTGGGATTTCACTTTTAGCAATATGCTTTCGGATGCTTTATGTAGAAATGCACGAGAAATCAAAGCAGCTATTCCTGTGTAGGTTTCATACATTCTGCTCTACAGTGAACATTTATTAAGCATTTGTAAAATGCCAAATGCGGTACTCAGCAATGGGCAGGTATTAACCCATTTATTCCTTATGAGGTATTATCATCATCCCCAGTCTACAGGTTTGAGGCCTAATGAGTTTAAGCAGTTTGCCTAAAGTCACACAGTTATGGAGTTGAGATATAAATCCCAAAAGTGTGACTACTTGAGAGTCCATCTGTAATCCACAAAGCTACACTAGCTTCTTTTTCCTAAACTCCCCACAAGGTTTCTTTTAAAATCGTTAGTCTAATAGGAAATGTATTCCCTAATTGAGCTTTTCTATTAGGAACAATTATTAGCATCTAATTCTTAGAACTGGATTAACACATGGAAGTACTGTCACCATTAGAATCACTACTTTCTTTCCCACACAAATTTCTTCATATCAGAGTTTCCCCAACATTGCAACACTTCAGTTGCTACAGCCCTAAAAACAGGGAGTAAGTCATCACAACTTTCAAAAAATCCATAAAATTATTAACTCTCTGAAATAACAGAACACAGATACTTGGAGACGTAAATTTTACAGTCAGGTGCATAGAAGCCAGAACAGGAAAGGACAGTAGATGAGCTTTCTTTCTTCTTTTTTTTGAGACAGTCTCCCTCTGTCATCCAGGCTGGAATGCAGTGGTGCAATCTTGGCTCACTGCAACCTTCGCCTCCCGGGTTCAAGCAATTCTCCTGCCTCAGCCTCCTGAGTAGCTAGGATTACAGGTGTGCACCACCACACCCGGCTAATTTTTTTGTGGGTTTTTAGTAGACATGGGGTTTCACTCTATTGGCCAGGTTGGTCTCAAACTCCTGACCTTGTGATCCGCCTGCCTCAGTCTCCCAAAGTGCTGGGATTACAGGTGTGAGCCACCGCGCCCAGCCAGTAGATGAGCTTTCTAAGGGAGAAAGTAAAGACAGGAGCACTCAAGGGTCAAGGCTCAAGGCTCAAGTCATCTGTGCAAATTTTTCCACTTGTATCTCTATTAGTATTTACAAACTAAAACAGTTGTAAATCTTACATCTGATTTCCCTTTGGCCCTAGAATGTGAAGCAAAACTTTGCCTGGAAAATACAGTGAAGATCTATGTTTAAAAAATGATGGGGAATAGATTTTGAGTCCAGTTGGAAAACATATATGCCTTTAAGTAATTCCTTTATATTTTGTAACTATTCCATGAAGTATCTTTTAAAGGGAGAAATCCATGGAGTTTCCAGAATCATCAATGACCTTTCCTTTTCCAACTCATAACACCAGCTAAGGAAAAGCTCACAGAATTTTTACATTCCTTTATCTGTTCCTCTTTCTCATAAACAGTGTCCTTTGGGCCACTTATTCTAGTCTCATTGCCTGGTTACTCCTGTTAAATTCTCCCAGAAAAAATATTCTTATATATGGCTGATATCTTTTACACAAGGTACAGAAATATCTGAGTTATCCAACATCATCAATGCATGAGGGTTTTCCATGTAAGTAACCTTTACAGTAACTGAAGTTTCTCCCTTCAAATGTCAAAGGCATCTACTTATCTTTGTTGGAAATCCTCTTCTAAAATGCATGGACACACTTCCTTGCTTTTTAAAAAGGAGGGCATTAGAGACAATTTATTAATGACTCAAATGGCCATTATTAACATCTTTGAACCATGTGGTGATACAGTTTTATTTGATTTAAAATGTTTCTCTTTCCTGGGAGTTAAAATAGCAAACCCTTCCTCAGTTATCTCCACTCACCACTGACAGTCTTCTCACTCCCTTTACAGATTGTGGCAAGCAAAGACATTCGAGAAGCAAACATTCAATAATAGTAACTTTCTGCATGTGTCTGCAGCCCTCTAGAATCAAGCCCACTCCATAAAGCAAGGAAGGAAAAACAAATCTCAGTGACAGACTGTGTGCACCCAAAACCAGTCATTGTGCTGGAGAACTGATATAAAATCCACCACAATCCTCACAATAACCTTGGCAGGAGGGTAGCATCATTTTCAATTTACTAATAACTGGGTCTCGGAAAAGTTAAGTTCACCCAGCGAGTAAGAGAGAAGTCTGGGATTTAAACACATCTGTCCAGGTCCTGAGTTCATGCCCTTTCCACTTAATCATGCATTGAAGCTGTTGGGGGAGTTAGGGTGGGAGGCGCTAGTGTGGGGAGGTGCTAGGTCGGGAGGTGCTAGTGTTGTTAAGGAGCAATATTCTCTGCTCTGTTTCTTCCCTTCTCTGGCATCTCTCTCCACCTCCTCCTGCAAAGGGGCATGGAGTTGCTTATCTAATTAGTGAATCTAAAAGAAGAACCTGTCTGCAGTAGCCCAGCCACTTCTTTCTTTTTCCTAAAAGTGGGTTTACCAGAGAACCTGTGTTGTCTCTGCACTACCCCTGGGTGGGGTGGGTGAAATCAGCTCTGGCCAGGGAGGGTAAATCCAGCTAATGCTGGCTTCAAGATCAGAATGCACAGTCCTGCAGGTGTAAGCCACATTTTCCAACCTTGTCTTTATCAGTCACTAATGAGACCCTTTGGCCTCTGACTGCTTTTCCTTTCTTATTTCTCCATGGGTGTGGAAGTCAGGCGGGTAAGGAGCAGCTACTTACTGTGTTCCTTCCTTAATCAACCCAACCACCATGTTAAGTAAAATCAAAGGAGGTGAGAGCAGAAAAAGACTGTAATGATTAGCTTGCACAATGCCTTCACTGTAAAGATGAGGAAAGAGAGGCTTATTGTATTAACATACAAATAATGATTAAAAGAGTGTTATTAAGGCCGGGTGCGGTGGCTCATGCCTGTAATCCCAGCACTTTGGGAGGCCGAGGTGAGTGGATCACCTAAGTTCAGGAGTTCAAGAGCACCCTGGCCAACATGGTGAAACCCCATCTGTACTAAGAATACAAAAATTAGCTGGGCATGATGGCATATGCCTGTAGTCCCAGCTACTCGGGAGGATGAGGCAAAAGAAAAAAAAATGTTATTAGCAAAGTGGAAAAAACTCTTATGTAATTGCCATTTCCATTTATAGCAATAAAATTCTAACATGTATAAAGCATTTTCATGAGAGTAGCATATATTGAGACTTTAACAAATGATAACTACTAATTTTACTATATTATCATTATTATTATTGTTTGACACAGGGTCTTGCTCTGTTGCCCAGGCTGGAGTACAGTGGCACAGTCATGGCTCACTGCAGCCTCTGTCTCCTATGTTTACCAATGCCTAAGCCTCCTGAGTAGCTGAAACTACAGGCGTGTGTCACCATGCTCAGCTAATGTTTGGCATTGTTAGTAGAGACAGGGTTTCATTACATTGGCCAGGTTGGTCTCGAACTCTTGGCCTCAAGTGATCCACCCGCCTCAGCCTCCCGAGTAGCTGGGACTACGGGCTAATTTTTATATTTTTTGTAGAGATGGGGTTTTGCCTGTTGCCCAGGCTGGTCTCAAACTCCTAAGCGCAAGTGATCCCCTCCGCCTCAACCTCCCAAAGTGCTGTAATTACAGATGTGTGCCACTGTGCCTGGCCTAATGTTAGTATTGTAGTACCAGATAGTATCAGAACCATGAATACATCAACCAATTAGATTATTTCCATGACGTGGTGAGCATCTGTTCTCATCCCACATTCTTGATCTCACCTCCTAGGTGGCCCCATTCTTTCCCCTTGAATTTGTACATACTCTTTGTGAAAGGGTGCAAAAAAAATTTTTCTAGCCAGGCACAGGGGCTCACACCTGTAATCCTGGCTTGGGAGGCCAAGGCGGGTGGATTGCTTGTGCTCAGGAGTTCAAGACCAGCCTGGGTAACAGGGCAAAATCCAGCTCTACAAAAACACAAAAATTAGTCGGGTGTGGTGGTGCACACCTGCAGTCCCAGCTACTCGGGAGGCTAAGGCTGGAAGATCGCTTGAAACTGGGACACAGGTTGCAGTAAGCTGAGATCATACCACTGCACTCCAGCCTGGATGACAGCGTGACCCTGTCTCAAAATAAAAATAAAATAAAAATAAAAATGTTCTTACTACACATTCTTTGCAGCTTCTCTGATCAAGAGGTACAGACTATTTCTCAACTCCTTGAGTTTGAGGGTGGCTATGAGACTGAGATTTGCTTTGACCATTGAGACATTAGCAAATATGATGCAAGCAGAGGTTTGAAAAGCATTTGTGCAAAAGGGCTTGCTATTGGGTAGCTTAATTCCACTATATGACAAAGCCTGGGCTAGCCTGCAGGAAGATGATGCCCAGCTGAGCAGTACTCGAGGCTGAGCACAACCACCAGCTACCCCACCAAAAGACTGAAAATGAAGAAGCCGAGGAGAGCCCAACAGAAGACTGCTCAGCCAATCAACAGGATAGTGAGAAATAATAAATCGTTGTGTTTGAAACCACCAAAATGGGTAGCAGCTTCTTATGCAGCATAAGCTAAATGACAGAAAAATTGGTACCTAGAAGTGGCATGCTGCCAGAACAGAAACCTAAAACATTCCACCTTGGCTTTGGCACCAGATAGCAGGTGAAGAGCAGTGATGTAACTGTTAAGTAAAACTGGAAAGATGGCATGCAGACTGTCAGAGGAGGGTGGCAGTGGTGAGGAAACTGCGAGAGCAGTCAGGGGGAAAAGGCAGCCCATATCATAGGCAGCCAAACACTTGGCAACACTGTTGCCTATGGCAGCTCCAAAGGCTGAAAATGTTGGTATGAATTTTGCATCTCACTGCAAAGATCTCCAGACAATGTTGAAAGTGTTTGAGTGTGTCTATAACTACATAGAAGTTCTGCATGATAGAGACAAACTAAAAATTGAATCATCTAGTTTGCAAGCATTATTTAGAGAAAATAGAGGGAAACCAGAACTCACAAGACAGGAAAATAAAAACTTTTTATCTCTCCAGTCTCTTCAACGGGAAGAAACAATTCTAAGTAAGAAATGGCCTTGGGTGGCCTTAGAGTAAAGACCTTGGTAAAATTGAATAAGGTGCCTCATAGACCTTCTCAGCTAGACAAAGTGAGCTCTAAGACTCTAAGTGTGTTGTCTCAAACAACCTGATCCTCAGCCTGAAGTAGACAGAGGTCTAACATGAAAACAATTATGAACATAGGTTTTAGGGGCATGGAGCCTAATTAGAGTATTTGGAAATCCACAAAGTTTTTAAGAGAATTTTACTAAAAAGCACACACACAACTTTGGCCTAAAAATACAATGACTTTTCAAAGGAAAAGAGGCCTCTGGGTCCCCAACTTTTTATGATCAGGATCTAGGCCAATGAAGCTATTTAGGAGCAAAAATAAGCCATTTGTTGTGGGAAAAGAAGAGTTTCAGAGGGTAGAGCCAAGAGCAGTGGAGGACTATAAACCAGGAAACCACTTCTGAAAAGCAGAGCTGGGTCCTAATCAAGGAACATGGCCTAGCCCAGGATCAGGGGCACCTGCTAACATGTGCTTGGACAGAACTGCTATGGACCAGTGATTGTCATATGTATCCTGTTAATGGCTTTTTTTTTTAAATGGGGTCCCTACTTTTGTTATCCTTTTCCTATCGCATCGTTATATGTTGGATGTGTATGGGAAAGACAGCCTGTTCATTGTCCTGGGATCAAGAGGATCAGCATAAGAAGAGCTATCTCTGAGGAGTTTGAACTGTATCTAGATCTCATGCAGATCAGGCATAAGTCTCCAGACTTCAAGGCTAATACTATAATCTGATGAGACTTCGGGGAATCCTGGGATGGGAAGGAGCATATTTTTCTTGCAAGAGAAATGTGAATAATTTTTGTCAGAGACAGACTATACTTGATTACAACAAATGCCAACAAATTCTTAGCAGCACCTCCCATCAAGAAGTGGTGTCGGTCTCTCTACCCTTTGAATTAGTTTCTCTACCCTTGGCCATGAGACTTGCTTTGACCAAGAGGATGGGAGGAAACACGGGGCAAGCAGGGGCTTCAACAGCACTAGCACTAGCACCTTGGGGCTTATCCGCTCAGGGAACACTGAAACCATTATGTGAGAAAGCTCAGGCTAGCCTCCTGGAGGATGAAGACCACATGGAGAGCTAGGCCAGCCCCCAGCTGACCCACCTCTACAGCTGCATGACTGAGTCCAGGTGAAATCCGTAGAAGAACCACAAGTGCTTACTATCTGCCAGAGACTGTTGTGGAAGGTTTACACGGATTATCTCATTTAGTCCTTGCACCCATGAGAAATAGAAAATTGTTATTTGGGGGTGGCTTGTTATACTGACAAAGCTACCTGATGGACACCTCTCGTTGGGTTTCTCTATGCTCCTTAAGGTGTATTCTTCTTTAAAGAAGACTTGGAGGCTGTTGTGAATCATGGATAAATTATAATTTCTGGAAAGTAAATTCTCATGCATTTAAAACAAAAGTTTATTGCTATGATTTTAAAACACAAACATAAGCAACATGAACGAAATTGTTGTCCTTATGAAGTATGTCACCTATCCAATAATTGTGACTTAAGGTATATATTAATATCTTGATTTTAATTCAGTAGACCTTTGTGATATTCTACCCATATTGTATGCAAAAGTTAATATAAAGCATACACATTTTTTAAAAGCACATGTTTCTTAACATGTCTGAAGACAGCGCTTCTTTTTTGTTTGTTTTTTGAAGACTGTGGTCATACTTACGGTGAGGAGAAAAAAAGATGCTAAAAAAAGATTATCTCACACACACACACACAGCTTCCACACAAAGACTCTGCAAAAGCTGTTCGATAATACAGTGTGCTAAATAGGAGTCCTTGAGCAGTGGGGTCAGGAAAGTACAGAGATACTTGGCAGTTTTAACCTTGGCTGAGTTTCAGTCTGATAAGACGTTTTGAGAACTTGAAGAGCCAGTTTTTAAATGGAAGTGGATAGTCTGAAGTGTATCACAAGTCTATCATTCAGCTCACCAAAATAAACAGTATGTAGGCACATTGCAACTTCCCAAACAACACAACTCCACTGCCACATCCCAGTTTCCTTCATCATCAAAGACTGGACCAGAGAAGTTTCCTGCTGCCATGTTAAAAAGGGCAAAAATTAGCGGGATGTGAACTAGGTTTCTAAGGAATTTCAGAAGTTTATTATGGCCTTACTAACCCCCTTCAAAATGTTAATGGCAATCAGGACACTTCTTTTCAGAGCTGTAGGATCAGTTTAGAACTCCACCTCTACTCAGGGACGTATAGGAGAGGGGCTAAGTGTGCAAGCCTGGGGAATTATGTGGAGACATATCCAGATCTCAACTCTGCCGCTACTGGGTCTTGCCTGGGTTTCCTCACTGGCTTCAGCGTTCACAGCAATTAGGGCAATTCTGAACAGATGAGTGCAATTCTTAATCGAAGAGTGCTTTTCAAGCCTCTGCTATGTTCTGTATTGTTGTAGGCCATCTTCTCTATACCTGGTCTTCTCCATGTATAAATAATTACCTCATAGGATAGTAGAGGGGATTAAATGAGGTAAGCCATGTAAAGCTCTTAGACTAGCACCCAGCAGAGAGTGAGCACTCTGTATATGTTACCTATGGTCATGTATTCATGTGATTTAAATTCCCTCAAATAACTAATGTAGATTCAGTAACTATTTGTATAAATGATGCCATTTGTTAATTACACTACTAACAGTTCATTTTCTGTCTTATCTATGATCATAAGTGAACACTGATACCTGTGCATTACTCAATTATTTGAGGTTTTAAATACCTTTCTTCCAACTATTTTATTGTAAAATATCTCTTTCTGATTATGAAAGCAACCCATGCTCTTTGTAAAATATAATAATAATAATACAGATTGAGCATTCCTAATCTGAAAATCTGAAATCTGAAATGCTCCAAAATCTAAAACTTTTTGAGCACTGGCCACAAGGGGACTATTCCACACTTGACCTCATGTGACAAGTCGCAGTCAAAACACAAGTACATAACACACAGTTTACTCAGCGCCCCCAAGGCAAAAAAGACCCTCCCATCCCCCTTCAGCTGCAATATATCTTTTCTGCACATGCCCAGATTCCCCTTCCCAAGCACACACACACACACAAAAGGTAATAGAATGGCACGTGTGCAGCAGGCTGGATGCACCAACAGCAGATTCTCCACCATGCCCCACATAACACCAAGAACTTCATGTATTAATCACTATGACTCTTTGCTTATACTCTGCTCTGACATTTTTGAAAATTTCAAAAAGGCCTGCAGATACTTCTATGACTAACAGTGACAAGAAAAAGGGGAAGCGTTTATGTTTATCTGTAGCAAAGAAAATCAAGCTATTGGAGAAACCAGACAGAAAAATATGGTGTTGGAATGACCACCTTATACGACCTGAAGAAACAAAGATAAATTGTTGAAGTTCCATGCTGAAAATGATGAACAGAAGTTAAGTTAAAATAGTAAACACTCCATGCATGGTGGCTCACACCTGTAATCTCAGTGTGTTGGGAGGCCAAGGCGGGAGGATCACTTGAGCCCAGGAGTTCAATACTAGCAACATAGTGAGACTATGGCTCTACAAAAAACAAACAAAAGCCAGGTGTGGTGGTGTGTGCCTGTAGTCCTAGCTACTCAAGAGGATGAGGTCAGAGTATCACTTGAGCCCAGGAGTTTGAGGCTGCAGTGAGCTATGATTGTGCCACTGCACTCCAGCCTGGGTGACAGAGCAAGACCTCATCGGTAGGAAGGAAGGAAAGAAGGAAGGAAGGAAGGAAGGAAGGAAGGAAGGGAGGGAGGGAGGGAAAAGAAAAGGAGAGAAAAAAGGAAGGGGGGGAGGGAGGAAACCACTGTATAAAGCTAGAAATGAAGATCTTGATCATGTATTGAAAGGGTGGATCCATCAGCCTCACACTGAACACATGCCACTTAATGGTATACTGATCATAAACATGCAAGATCTATCACAGTGAAATGAAAACTGAAGGAAACTGTAAATAATCAAAAGGCTGGTTGCGGAAATTTTAGAAAAGACAGCATCAAATTTTCAAAGATGTGTGGTGATGAAGCATCTGCTGATCACAAAGCAGCAGAGAAATTAATTGATGAGTTTGCCAAGGTCATTGCTGATGAAAATTTGACTCCAGAACAAGTTTGCAATGCTGATAAAACATCACCATTTTGGTGTTATTGCCCCGGAAAGACACTGACTAGAGCTGAGACAGCCTCTACAGGAATTAAGGATGCCAAGGACAGAACAACTGTGCAGGGATGTGCTAATGCAGCAGGCATGCATAAGTGTAATCTGGCTATGATAGGCAAAAGCTTGTGTCTCTGCTGTTTCCAAGGAGTGAATTTCTTACCAATCCATTATGCTAATAAAAAGGCTTAGATCACCAGGGGTGTCTTTTCTGATTAGTTTCATAAGCACTTGGTACCAGGAGCTTGTGTTCACTGCAGGGACGTTGGACTGGATAACAGCTGCAAGAATCTGTTATTCCTTCACATCTGTCCTGCTCATCCTCCAGTGGAAATTCTCATCAAAAATAATGTTTATGCCATGTACTTTCCCTAAAATGTGACTTCTCTACTTCATCCATGTGACAAGGTATCCTTAGATCAATGAGGATTAAATAATGCTTTCTTGAACAGCATGCTAGCAGCAGTGAAAAGAGGCATGAGTGTAGAAGATTTTCAAAAGGAGTTTAGCATGAGGGATGCCATATATGCTGTTGCCAATGTTTAGAACACATGACTAAAGATACAGTTGTGTATACCTGGCACAAGCTCTGGCATGTTCAGTGATGATGATGAACAAGGTGTTGACTTTGAAGGATTCCGTATATCAGATGAGAGAAAAAATGATGTATGACCTCCTTACATATGCAAAAAATATACCTTCAGAGTCAGTCAGTAAGCTGGAAGAAGATATCAATGAAGTTTTTTTTAACATCAACAAGGAGGCTACAGTTCTTCATTCACTGACTGATGATGAAAAAGCTGAAATGGTTCTCAATGAAAATGATTGTGATAATAGTGACAAGGAAGATACCATTAACACTGCAGAAAAAATGCCTATAGATGACATAGTGGATGTGTGATGAGCTTACTGAAGGACTAGAGCAGCGTGCATGTATAACAGAATAAGAAATGATGTCAGTTTATAAAATCAAAGAGACTTCTAAGACAAAAACCATTGTTAACGAGGCAGATGACTCTGGAGGAAACATTTGAAAAGGCCATCCAGCAGAATGCCTCCTCATCCTCAGAAGACCCACTTTCTGGTGCCTCAACTGTTACTGATGTTTCTTTTCACCTAAAAAAAATACAGTGTACAGTAACTTTTTAATCAGAATACATAATTTGCACGTAGAGACTGAAAGCCTGCCATTGTTGTTGCTGTTAACAGTGGGTATAGGTATTTGGTGATGCTACTGGGCTTAGTTACCCTGAACACATTATTTTTTTCAGTGTATTAATGGTATGTTTTTTTTTTACCATAAGTACTTATGTGTGAATAAATCTAAGAACATGACTGTAGTGAGGCATGGTGGTTCACACCTGTAATCCTAGCACTTTGGGAGGCTTAGGCAGGCAGGCTGTTTGAGTCAAGGAGTTCAAGACCAGCCATGGATAACATGGTGAAACCCCACCTCTACAACAAAATACAATAATTAGCCGAGAGCAGTGGTGTACACCTGTATTCCCAGCTGCTTGGGAGGCTGAGATGGGAGGATCACCTGAGCCCAGGAGGTTGAGGCTTCAGTGAGCTGTGATCATGCCACTGCACTTTAACTTGAGCAACAGAGCAAGATCTTGTCTCAAAAAAAGAAAATAGAAATGAAAAAAAGGAGAAGTGATTGCTTATCAGTAGCATGTAAATTCAGAGTCAGGAATGATGGTGATACCAAGCAAGCACAGATTGTCCACGTGGGTGCCTGAGATAGTGACACCTTTGTTTTCTGATGGTTCAATGTACATAAACTTTGTTATGCACAAAATTATTAAAAACATTGTACACAATTATCTTCAGGCTATGTGTACAGGTATATATGAAACATAAATTTCGTGTTTAGATTTGGATCTTATCCCCAAGATATCTCATGATGTATATGCAAATATTCCAAAATCCAAAAAAATCTGAAATCCAAAATACTTCTAGTACCAAGCATTTCAGATAAGAGATACTCAACCTGTAATAATAAATCAAATAAGACAGAATTGTTTAACATGAAAAGTAACAATTTTCCATCATCTAATACAACTATATATACTAACTCTATAAAATAACCAATGATAAAATATAATACATATTCTTCCAGATTCTTTTCTATACCAGAAGGTTGCCAACACTTAAGAGACAGTGTTCAGAAGAACCAATCCTGTTACTGTGAAATTTAGTTTGTTTCCCTGGAAAACCACAGGAGCTCTGTGGGGTTTCTCCTTCCCAGGGGCATCCCTCAGAGATGCAGGGCCACAGGGCAAGTCACAGTGTACTTTCCATCAACAAAATTTTTGTGCAGGTGAAGTCAGGTAAAAAGAAAGAGAGAGGTAGACAGAAGGAAGGAAAAGGAAGGGAAGGGAAGGGAAGGGGAGGGGAGTGGAGGGGAGGGGAGGGGAGGGGAGGGGAAGGGAGGGGAGGGGAGGGGAGGGAAGGGAAGGGAAGGGGGAAAGGGGGAAGGTGGGGCCAGGCACTGTGGCTCATGGCTGTAATCCCCGCACTTTGGGAGGCCAAGGCAGGTGGATCACATCAGGTCAGGAGTTTGAGACCAGCCTGGCCAACATGGTGAAACCCCGTGTCTACTAAAAATACAAAAATTAGCAGGGTGTGGTGGCACATGCCTGTAGTCCCAGCTACTTGGGAGGCTGAGGCAGGAGAATTGCTTGAACCTGGGAGGCAGAGGTTGCAGTGGGCTGAGATCGCACCACTGCACTCCATCCTAGGCCGCAGAGTGAGACTCTTTCTCAAAAGAAAAAAAAAAAAAAAAAAAGAAAGGAAAGAAAAGAAAAGAAAAAGAAAGAAACAGAAAGAAAGGAAGACTGAGGGAAACTTGCAAAAGAAAAGGAAATTTTAGAATGCAACAAAATCCTCATGTGTGCTTTCATGTTTAAGAACCTCAAGGTGGTTACCCCAATTCCACACGTCCCAGAGATTGTGAAAATCTTGAAGCGTCTAAGCCAGTCTGAGGACTGATATCTTTAAGACTTAATGTTTATAAAATCAGTGGCTAGGTTTTCTTTTGGGAACAAGTTAACAATTTGAATGCATTACATATACATTGAACATCTCTTCTTTATAAGTGTCTCATAAAGGTAAGCTGTATTCCCCTCACCCCCACCACCAATTAATAAGGTTTCATTGTTAGTGGTGGTAGATTGTGTTAGGATTTTTAGTTAGATTCAAGAACATGTAGTGAAAAGATCTTGTTCTTCATCTAACAGATAGAAGCCTTAAAAGTACTATTTCCAAACAAGAAGCAAAGGGTAGATACTCCTGCTGCTGCTAATATCATTTGAAAAGCAAATGCCACGTAGGAGAAAGGGTACTTGGCCTGGTAAGTGAGGGCTTATTCCCATTTCCATGTCTAGCTGCGTAAAGTTGAGCAAGACATTTAACATCTCTGTCAGTTTCCTCATCTGTAAGATGGTAATAACTCTACTTACCTCAGAAGAGTTACTTTTTGATCGTTAAGTAATATAAGTTATGTACATGAAAGCACTTTGTTAACTTTAAAGTATTTTACAAACACAGTCTTAGGAGTTAGTATTTTGAACTACTACCATCCATAATCAGTTAATTTATCAGGTAGCTTATTGAAGATACTGTAAGTACCACTCCTTTGGAAGCATGTGCAGATCATATGATCTAAAATGATTCTATAAAACAAAAAGAATGATTCTATTATTAGTTTTTATATTACTCCTATAACTCAAGTTATAGCATATTAATGCTCTATTCAGGAAGACAGAAGTTAGGTGCTTTGTACTCACTATATAAAAGGAGCTAAGAAAACAAACTCGCTTATTGTAAAGAAAATTTTTCTTTTTTTCTTTTTTTCTTTTTTTTTTTTTTTTGAGACAGAGTTTCGTTCTTGTTGCCCAGGCTGGAGTGCAATGGCACGATCTCTGCTCACCGCAACCTCTGCCTCCCAGGTTCAAGCGATTCTCCTGCCTCAGCCTCCCGAGTAGCTGGGATTACAGGCATGCACCACCACACCTGGCTAATTTTGTATTTTTTAGTAGAGACAGGGTTTCTCCATGTTGGTCAGGCTGGTCTCAAACTCCTGACCTCAGGTGATCTGCCTGCCTTGGCCTCCCAAAGTGCTGGGATTACAGGTGTGAGCCACCACGCCTGGCCAAGAAAATTTTTCTTCAAAGTGAATATATTGCATTATACCTGTCAAAGAAGACAAATAACCAATATCTCCTTGCAAAACAAAACCAACTAAAAAGTAGTCATTGATCAAATTTCTTATACATTTACCCCAATTGAAACTGTTCCATGTAGCAACTGTGCTCTTTTAAGCTATATAGGCTGGGCATGGTGGTTCACACCTGTAATCCTAGCACTTTGGTAGGCCGAAGCAGGCGGATCACCTGAGGTCAGGAGTTTGAGACTAGCCTGGCCAACATGGTGAAACCGCATCTTTACTAAAAATAAAAAAAAAATTAGCCAGGCATAGTGGCAGGTGCCTGTAATCCCAGCTACTTGGGATGCTGAGGCAGGAGAATCACTTGTACCCATGAGGTGGAGATTGCAGTGAGCCGAGATTGTGCCACTGCACTCCAGCCTAGGCAATAAGAGCAAAACTCTGTCTCAAAAATATAAAATAAAATAAAATAAAGCTATATAGAACCAACATCTATAGGTATTGAAAAAAATCTTAAACATCTTTTAATACTAATAGAATTTTAATTTTCCCTCCTATGTGAGCTTCTAATTTGGATAAAAGAGATGCTGCATGTTTCCAGTGATACTGGTAATGTTTATCATGGGAATCAGTAGATATCTTTCTATATGTCCAAAAGTGCAGAAAATTCTGTAGCTAAAGAATAATGTAATTTGTTCTCTTGTGAATAGACTATCAGTATCCATGCAGAATAATTCCCAGAAATCATGAAATGCATACAACTTTAAATACCGTAACTTTCACTTTTACTTATGTTGAGTATTCTTTATCATTTGATTTTAACATAATATTAAAATACCTCAATTCTATTAGCTAAAATATACACAACAGCATAGAAATAATGGCATCCATTAGCTTTATTTTATTTTTATAAACCAAGTTGGGAAGCCTTTTAATGAGCTTTTAAGTAATATTCACAAAGTAGACTATGTGATTGATATTCTTATCCACATCTTTCAGGACACATGTTTGCACAGGCTACTCTGACAGGGACTTTCATGTGTTTATTCAACAAGTATTTATTAAGTGTTTACGTGCCAGGCATGATATGATGAGGTTAGCTTGGTGAGCAAAACATAGGTGGTCCCAGTCCTTTTAAAATATATTTTCTAGATAAGCAAAAACAAAAAACAAAAAAAACTTAACATAAACCTTCTTATGAGCGAGAGAGAGAGACAAGGTCTTGCTCTATTACCCAGGCTTGAGTGCAGTGGCACAATCATAGCTTACTGCAGCCTCCATCCACTGGGCTCAAGCAATCCTCCCACCTCAGCCTCCTGGGTACTGGGACTACAAGCCATGTGCCACCATCCAGCTAATTTTTAAATTTTGGGGCCGGACACAGTGGCTCACACCTGTAATACCAGCACTTTGGGAGGCCGAGGAGGGTGGATCACCTGAGGTCAGGAGTTCTAGACCAGCCTGGCCAACATGGAGACACCTCGTCTCTACTAAGAAAAAAATACAAAAATTAGCCAGGTGTGGAGGCAGGTGCCTGTAGTCTCAGCTACTCAGGAGGCAGAGACAGGGAGAATTGCTTGAACCCAGGAAGTGGAGGTTGCAGTGAGCTGAGATTGCACCACTGCACTCCAGCCTGGATGACAGAGTAAGACTCTGTCTCAAAAAACAAAAATTAAAAAAATTTTTTTAAAAATAAAAAATTTTGTAGAGATGGGGTCTCACCATGGGCTAAGTTTTAAAATTTTTGTAGAGATGGGGTCTCGCTATGTTGCCTAAGATAGTCTCAAACTCATGGGCTCAAGCAATCCTCCTGCCTTGGCCTCCCAAAGTGCTAGAATTACAGGCATAAGCCATGATGCCTACGCCATAAAGCATTTTTAAAGAAATGAATTAAAATGTTATAAATTTGACAGAAGGTAAGACTGATGAGATATTTTAAATGTAGACACAGTTGAAAACAAAACTGACTTATGCAACTTCCCCATTATCAACTATCTGACAGAGGCTCACAACACATTTAAAGACAGAACTATGAGGATCATGGGAGGAATTCATCTTCAGTTTTCTATGTATTTGCAATGAATTTATTAATTTCAATCATTGGTTTCAACTACGACACAAAGAACCGCTTAGTGTTTAAATAAGGATGCAGAATCGAATAAGCCTGCATGGGACTCCTAGCACTGAGCAAACTAGAATAAGACAATGAACCTCAAAAGGTATTTACACACAGTGAATGAATTCTCAACAAATGCAGGTATTTTCTTAGATAATACTTATGTTGTCACTCATGTTGGTAAAGATACACACTTTCTATGAATATCAACAAGAAAATTTATAAATGATAGTTGAGTAATTTTTTACTTACTGCTCTTAGCCTGTCTTGGCCTACAGAAACTCCACCATGGCAAACCACCTCATCCTGCCTTCCTTCTGGAGATGCCCTCCAACCAGAGATGTCCCTCAACCTTTCCCATCCCCTATCCAAATTCAAATTTGTCCATCAAAACATCCCATGCCTATAATCCATCCTCTATATTTTAAGGCAGTAAACAACTGTTCTGATGAATATATCTGCTTGTAAGTGCTAATAGCTTAATATACTCCTCCATCCAGAAAACATATTTGCATTTTTGAAGATGCCTTCCACATTCTGGATAAAATAGCAAATTGAACATTTCTTTTGCTCCCTTCCAAAACTCCACTAAAGGAACTTTCTAAAGGCATAAGCCAACTAGGATAAAGAATAAGAGAGAAGAAAACAGCAACACAATGTTGGAAATTATGAAGCAAATGGATAAATGATAATTGGTCTGATAAATCCTCAGTGAACAATGGAGAAGTCCAAGAGGCAACCGAAGTTACACCATCAAATAAATTTCTAAAGACTCAGAACTCATAATAAAAGGCCGAGTACCTATGGGAAAGGGTGTGATGGTGGGGTACTAACAAGTTGGGTTTGGTCAGAAGCTTTTTAAAGAAGTGGGAGGGCCCTCCATCCTCTGTTCTACCCTGGCAGAAGAGTAGACAGATGACAGATTAGACTCTGAACAGGGTAAAAGAGAATCTAGACTGCGGTAGAGGTAGCCAGCTGAAAAGAGGAGGATTCAGTGAATATTTTTACATGGAATGTTGCACCTTCAAACCCTCCTCCTTCACCTACTTACCAGCACACTGACCTATATCTTACAGGCAGAAAAATAGAAGATCCTTTTCTATAAAGAGAAAGAAAGAAAAAAGAGTTGAAAAAATAACAGAGTAAAGATAAGGAGCTTAGAGGTCCAGTCCCTTACATTCAAATTCCAAATAATAGGAATTTCAGAGAGAAAACATCCTATGAATGAAAATATTTATTGTGTTTGTGCTGCTGTGAACAGTGATGGGTGCAGGTATCTAGATGTCAATAGAAATGCAAACTATCCATAGCACTTGAAGTTCCAGCAAAAGGCAGTTAATAACAAGAAATTTTCCGGCCAGGCGCGGTGGCTCACGCCTATAATCCCAGCACTTTGGGAGGCTGAGGTGGGTGGATCACCTGAGGTCAGGAGTTTGAGACCAGCCTGACCAACATGGTGAAAGCTCGTCTCTACTAAAAACACAAAAATTAGCTGGGCTTGGTGGCAGGCGCCTGTAATCTTAGCTACTAGGGAGGCTGAGGCATGAGAATTGCTTGAACCTGGGAGGCGGGGGTTGCAGTGAGCTGAGATCATGCCACTGCACTCCAGCCTAGGCAACAGAGTGAGACTTTGTCTCAAAGGAGAAAAAAAGAAAATTTCCAATTAAAGAATACCAAAAATATGCTGACTAAACAGGATTTTCCTCCCCTAACTGTTAATCTTTTCAGATGAGGTGACGCTATTATAATTTTGATTCCTTAAGGAATACGTTTCATCCTCTAATGAGTTTACTTTCAAAAAGAGAAAATACTCCATTTTGCCATCATCACTTCTTATTTAAAAATTCAAATTCTTAATGAAAATATAATAAATGGAGCTCATTTACAGTTAATGAAGTATTCAACTGGATTCACAGTGGCTAAAATCATTACCTACACTTCAGCAACGAACCAAGTTCAACTTATACAAAATGAAAAGTGCAAGAACAGATGTCTAGAATTATTTCCTTACCATTCATATGCTCCTTTTCTATAATATTTATGGTAAGAGCAAGACAAAAAATGAGAACATGAATCAAGTTATACTTGAGATAAACCAAGGAATATGCCAAAGGGGGTGAGGAAAGATACGAAAATACATGGCAAATGGTCATCACAGGACCTCACACATCCATTCACTTGAAGTCATACTTCAAGCCTGAGTTAAATGTTCACTTGCACTATAATTTATAGTTCCATTTTTTTTGGTGTCAGTGTGGTCAAAATGCTGAATGGTGTGGATATGTTTATCCACTTGAATGGAACACAGCGGAGCATTACATAACTCCACCTACATCTAGTAAGTCCTGCTTTATGGTGAATTAATCCCTCCCTCCCTGCAATCAGCCAAATGGTTGGTATTCTTAGTACTTAATGTAGAGGTTCATAGGTTAAATATGCACATGTTAGCACTTGGCCTATTTGCTTTGTGATGTCAGGTTAAATAAGAAATAGGTTCTCACTAGAGAACGAATCTGGTACGTTTTCAACCCAAGATTTGCCTGTTAACTTATATATTAAACTTAAGGTCCTTTATCTATTGAATATAATAAATGTAAATAAATTGCAGCAGAAGAGCTGCAAAGGTTCAAAAGTTAAAAATCAGGAAGTCTCAATCCTTACCCTAAGCCTACAATTTATGGGGAGAAATAAGCAGGTACAAAACTAATTTTTAAAAAGGCCAGGTACAGTGGCTCACTCCTGTAATCCCAGCACTTTGGGAGGCTGAGGCAGGTGGTTCACCTGAGGTCAGGAGTTCGAGACCAGCCTGGCCAAATATAGTGAAACCCCATCTCTACTAAAAAAATACAAAAATTAGCTGGGTGTGGTGGTGCACACCTGTAGTCCTAGCTATTTGGGAAGCTGAGGCAGGAGAATCACTTGAACCTGGGAGGCGGAGGTTACAGTGAGCAGAGATCGTGCCATTGCATTCCAGCCTGGGCGACAGAGTCTCTCAAAAATCATAATTTTTTTTAAAAAACAAGAACTGGCCAGAAAAGGAAAAAAAGGACCCAGCATGAGCCACCAAGCTGGGTGGAGGCTGCAAATTGCAACACTGGGGTTGTGGCCTCTTCACCCAGGGCATCAGAAGTGACCTGGAAAGATGAGAAACCTCAGTGGACATGGACTTCTGGGGCAATGCACTTCACCCACTGTCTCCAACAAGACCCAAAAGCAAATCCATCAAGCACCCTCCTAGGCCGTAGTAATCAGATCCTTGAGATAATTTTTAAAAGGCTGTGATGTAAGTTCATGATTTTCAGAGCTTTACATTTATTTTCTTCCACTGTATATTACATATTAAAATATTAACAAAATAACTTCTAGTAATGGTGCATTGAATGAGACACACAGAAACTTCCCTCTCCGTTCCTTGTTACCTATTTTACCTCATTAAACGAAGGTGTTATTTTCCTGCACTCTCTTTTTCCACATACTGGATGGACACACACACACACACACACACACACACACACACAGAGTCAATTTTGAACTAGTTCAACCAAAAGATCTCCTTTTGTTAAGAAGTCTCTTGTAACCAAAGCCAAAACCGTAACTTCTATTTTGATACAGATTATATTTCAGGAAAATGAGACACTTCCTCTGACCTTAGACTAGGCTGGGTTTCCAGCTCTATAATTTCACTTCTCTTTTTCTGGTACTCACCATATTTTATTGCTAGTTGTTTGATAACATATTCAATTGTTACTTACCTTCTCTGCTTGCCCATAAGCTTCACAGGGTCAGGAGCTGTACCTGTTGTGTCTGCACCATTTACTCCAGAGCACCCGGCATATAGGAAAGCCTCGATAAATAGTTGTTGAATAAATACGCTCACCAGAATCATTATTTTTTTCACTCATTTTTGATGAGGCTAGGTCTCTCATACACAAAAATGAAAAAGACTGTTCTTGCTCTTACAGGCTGTTAGAGAGAATAACGATAATAATGCCATAATAGAGGGATCATTGGGAATACTTTGAGAAGTCAGTCTGGCCACAGGGCAGGGAAGGTGGTGTCTGAGCTGATCCTAAAAGGTTTAAAATGAGTTAGCTTGGTAGGGAGAAGGGAAAGGGACCCAGGCACAGACAACTTCAGCAAAGGCACGAAGCATGGAAAGTGTAAGAAACACAGCAATTTGGTGTTTCAGGAGTAAAAATTGGTAGGCTTAAAAGTGCTTTTCCCTTTGAAGAAAAAATCATTGCCAATGTCAGGGAATCAGGTAATATACCATCCTACATTTATGAATGCTTAACATTCTCCTGTAAGTTATCTCTGATCTTATTAGACTATTATTAAAGTTTTAAGAAAGCACCTCAAAGCTTCCTCTGGCATAAGATATCCTGAAACCTTCTTACTCTCCTAGAAAGTTTACTGATTCCTCTAAGTTCACTGATTCCCATCCCCCATCTGCAACTATTCAAAAAATTTGGCATCTCTCACTCTGCTATCTAAGATAGTATAAGGCCAAGCCAGGGACACCTCTCTCCCTCTTGCAATCTTGGTCAGAAGCCAGCAAAGGAATTTGGGCTGTGCTGTCTGTTGGCCACATCAGGAATTTAAATGAAAAGCAAGGGATGACTCTCACTATACCAGGCCTGCTGGGACTAAGGCTCCGGTGCTCCTCTGCTGTCCCATGGTTCCCATGACTTCTGGATAATCTGAAAAAATCTCAGTAGAATTGGTCACCACGAAAGGCATAAGAGTTTAGGGTGAAGGTTCTCAAACTATAGCATGTATCGAAATCATCTGGGGAAAATGTGTTGAAAATGTCAATTCATGAGTTCCACCCCTGGATTCTATTCCAGTGGATCTAGAATGGGGCCCTGGACTTTTATTTCTCTTTTCTTTTTTTTTTTTTTTCCCCTGTTTTTTTGTACAGAAATATCTTTGGTAATTCTGAAAGTTACAATCTACAGACTACATACTGAGATTGTGAGATTCTGAGGTTATAATCTACAGACTACACACTGGACTGGTTTGAGGACTTTCAAGGGCTTGAAAGAGAGAGCGAGAGGGGGGGGGGAACCCTAATATCACAAAATTGTTCAATATTTAACAATGTTAAAGCCTAGCATTACAGCAAGGACTGGTGTGTGTTATGCTTTTGTTCTGGGTCTGGATAGCCACAGTTGTTTGTTACCTGGGTGCCAGAGTTTAGCCTTCTTTGTTAAACACCACTACTGCCCTCGCCACGGCCTACTCTCCCTGGCTCTTCTGCTCCTAATCTTCTTAGGATTAAGACTACTTTGTCTTCTTGCTCTCTGGTCAACTATCCTAAAATCCTTAAGGGCCTTGGAAAAAAATGACAACTTTCTGGGCTCCACTCTGCACGGTGATGGTCTGGGCCATCAGACACAAGTAAGGCTGTTGCAGAGGAGAATGCTCTCTTGGCTGCAAATGTAGTAAATGATGTGGTATCCAGATCCCCTTCTGGACCAAGATCCTCAGTCCCCCAGGTACTAGGAAGGCTGGCTGCTGAAAGATCCCAGTTCCAGAAATTGCCCTGGACTGAAGGGAGCTGCTGCCTGCATCCATTGATTCATTGATGTAGGTACAAATGCTGAGCCTCTTGCCTCAGGAGGCAGAACAATTCTGAACAACAATCCCAGCTTCCAAGCTCCTCATTGTTGAGGCCACTGTTGTGCAGCCCCACAGTTCAGTTTCTCCCCCTGTGTAATCTCGCTTCCCTCTCTCCTACTGTGTGTTGTGCCCAGAGCACTTCCCAATAAAAATCTCCTGTATGGAAATCTCAGAGTCTCGGGGTCTGTTTCCTGGCAACTTGACCTGAGACACTGAACTTGCACCTTTCAGTCAAGTCCTGACAGCATCATGTAGCAGGCCTCTGCACTTAACTTCTTGGGCAATCTTGGGTGGTCACTTAATCTCTCCAGGTGTTTCCCACCTTATCTATAAAATGTGGATAATGGCAACAGCAACAATGAATCCTTATTTCTCCATTCTTTCTGGCTGTTATGAGAATTAACAGAAATAATGTATATGACAGTACTTCATAAACAATAAACAGCTAAATAATATTACCACCTGAACATCATTATATGTTAGTTTACCATGCAGTAGTCAAGGAAGAGGGGAGGAGGAGGTGGGAAATGTTGTATTATTACAGAATTTAGCTAATACACTATGTCCTACTTATCTCAAATCAACAGATTTGGGTCACTAATCAACATAATGAAGTATATAATAGAAAATTAGAAATATAACAGTGAAAAGAGATTTCTGCAATCCTGAAACTGAAACCGAAGACAGAACTACTTGCTTACTGTTTCCATAGGAAGATAAAAACAGAGCTATTTCACTATTCTGCAAAACTGAAATTGACCTTATTACACAATAAGTTATGCAAGGAGTAATGGAATATCTCTTTGCATCTTTGAACAGGGAAACAAGTAAAACAAGTATACAAAATGGGAAATACTTTTCTAGAAGACTTAGTATTTTCTGGATTATTGTGATGTCCTATCCACTGAAAAGAAGGAAATGAGGCCAGGTGCAGTGGCTCACGCCTATAATCCCAGCACTCTGGGAGGCCCAGGCGGGCAGATCGCCTGAGGTAGGGAGTTGGAGACCAGCCTGACCAACATGGAGAAATCCTGTCTCTACTAAAAATACAAAATTAGCCACGTGTGATGGTGCATCCCTGTAATTCCAGCTGCTCGGGAGGCTGAGGCAGGAGAATTGCTTGAACCTGGGAGGCGGAGGTTGTGGTGAGCGGGGATCGCACCATTGCACTCTGGCCTGGGCAATAAGAGGGAAAATCCTGAGGAATGGGGAGGGGAGGGGAGGGGAGGGGAGAAAGAAGGAAGGAAGGAGAGAGAGAGAGACAGAAAGAAAGAAAGGAAGAAAGAAAGGAAGGAAGGAAGGGAAGGAAGGAAGGAAGGAAGGAAGAAAGAAAGAAAGAAAAAAAGAAAGAAAGAAAGAAAGAGAGAAAGATTAAATTTTAAAACACATTTAATTAGCTCAAGAAGGGCAACTGAAAATTACCAATTCTAAAACTCTACATCATTCTAAATATTACCAAATTACTGAGCCTTACAAAGAAGTTGAATGAAATACACAGATAATGTCTGGTATCCATAAACTCAGAAGGAGTGGCCAAGAAATGACTTACTCTGACAGATGGTTTCATTATTAGTAAAAGTCACAGAATGGTTATTAGGACGGGGAGGAGCCTTAGAGGTGGCTTAACAGAGCCCCCAACTCTAGCTATTCTCTTCTCTCAGGGAAACCACAGTTGAATTGAACAGCCAAGACAAACCGATATGAAATATTAACCAAAACCCTTCCCTTTCTTGTGATCTGAGCACTGAATGAATGACAGGCAGGCACATAAAAGCTCAGACCAAGGGGTAGACATGTGGGCTCTATTACCCTGCAAGGCTTCATGTCACTCTCATTTCATGGGCGACTATAAATATGTTGATTTCCCAATGAATCTGAAGAAATGCTGAACAAAACATTCAATTCATGTGTGGAGAAAATAGTTTAAAACTTCAAGTTTTAGACATTTGAACATTTTCGCCTGCCCCTGCCGCTGCCCCCAGGCTCAAGCAATCCTCCTGCCTCAGCCTCCCAAAGTGGATATTTGAACATTTTAAAGCTTCAATAAGTGAGTTTGCTGATTCAGTTTGGGTACAACATTAATTGGGCATTTTAAACCTTACATGGTCCAAAGTAGAGGTCTTTGAGGAAAAGATCACCAAGGCAGCTTTGTGGACACAATGGTTTAAGCTCTGGGAATCTTCAGACAGTCTCCATTAAAATGTAAATTCCCAGGAGAAAAGGTCTGATTATTCCAGTCTCTTCCTAGATCAATTCTTAGTCCCTGATTGCTGAACAAAAATCAGGATATTAATCCAAGTCAGGATAGGTTGAATTATCAACAATGAGAACAGTTAAGAGTTGGGATCATTTTTTTTGGAGGCGGGGGGCAGGGGGGCACGTGGACAGGGTTGTTGGTCAAAATACTGCTGTTCAGACAAAAGAATCTACCCAGGTGCCCCAAATAGAAAGCAAGTTCTGAATACAAGATACTTGAATCATTTTGCCAAGCTAAAATCAAGAGAACAGGAGACACAGCAGGACCAGACTCACTTAATAAGATTCTGGAAGTTACAGGCAGGTAAGGCGCCTGCTTCAGGGTAAAACTAGAACAAAATAGGATTCAAAAGGCAGATCACAAGTCAGGAATGTAAGATCTGGAGTTGTTATGTACCTGTCTGCATTTGTTAGTGGTTCTTCCACCATTTGACCCTGCTCTGTAGATTAACGCCTCCCTTGCTAGCCTTTCTGCTTCCCTATGGAAAATCTTAGCAACAAAACATTGAGTGCATCTGAGAAATATGAAAAGCTGAGCATTCAGTGTTTAGGAGGGGTGGTAACCAAGGCAGCTCTGCAGACACAATGATTGAAGCACTTGGAACCTTCAGACACTGTGAGTCTCCATTAAGATGTTTCAATTCCCAGGATACAAATGTCTGATTATTCCAGGTTTCTTCCTAGATGAATCAGGTATTTCTTGGAGTGAAGGTAGGGGGTGGGATGTCATGTAGCACAGTAGGGACACTGAGGGCCCATCTTACGCATCAAGGCCATTCTTGGATAAGGAAGAATTGTTAGGGGCAAGAGAGTGACTTCAACCTTACCACAAAGTCCAAAACCTCATTGATTCATTCATCAAGACAGCACATCACAGCAGAGTGCTTCAGAATGCAAGCTCTGGAACCAAGTGCTTGGGAACCATTTCTGGCTCTGTCAATTACTAACACTGCACTTTCTTCACCAGTCAAAGCAGTTAATTTGAGTACCTATCTCACAGGATTGTACTGAGGAGTAAAAGGCTTAATGCACATAGTGAGCCTAGGATAGTGCATGGCCCATAATAAGCACTCAATAAATTTTAGCTATTACTAGCATTCGTTTGAAAAATCTTAATGACCACTGATCATGTGCCAAGTACTGTGTGAGCTTCTCACCACCCTTTAGCCCAAACCTATTCTTCCACCGAGTAGGATATTCTTATCCTAGTCATTCATTAGAAACGTGGGAGTCATCTTAACTGCTCCCACCTCCTCATTGCTCACTTCTAAATACACACCCGACAGTGTTCCACCTATTAAACCTCTACCAGCCCCTTCCCTCTTTTCCCGTATGCACTGTCACTGCCCGATTCAGGCCTTCTTTAATGTCCCATCTGCAATATGACAACAGTTTCCACGGTGTCTTCCTAGGGTCAATGTCACTCTCATCTAATCTAAGATTTTTAAAATTCCAAGTTTTGTTATTACTTTTTAAACACATACCTGACAATATCATTCACTTGTTCAAAGGCTTCAGTACTATTAAACCCTCATGGGGCCTTTGTGATCTGGCCCTTCCTGTCTCCCTAGGCCTCGCTCTGTGCTGTCACTAAACAGGCTGGAGTTTCCTGAACGTCCAGTGCTGTTTCACTTCTCTATGGGTGCTGTTCCTTCTGCTGGGTCACCTACCCTTCCACTTGCCTGACAATTCATCCTCCTACACGAAGGTTCATTATCCCATCAATAAACACTTTCTAACACTTATCATGAGACAAGCCTGGGCTAAGTTCAGGGAGTACAATGCTGAATGACAAACTCGACCCTTTCTTTCTCATAGAAAAAGTAACTTTAGGGCTCTCAAAGGAGGAATAAAGTTTGGAAATTAAGGTAAAGTTGCCTGAAATTTAGCATTGTTGCCTTTACTAGTTGGATATCTTAGCAAACTGGGGAAACTTAAAAATTTTGATACTTGGGCATCAAGTTCAAAAGCATCTCAGCAGATTTCAATTGCAACAGTAAACTGTGATACGGTAGATTTATTCATTTTGGCTCACATGGCTATAATGTGATAAAAAACGTTGATTTGAACTACAAAAACAATGATCAAAAACTTGCTTCAATATAGTGTTACCAATGTATAAACTATTAGGCAGGGCATGGTGGCTCACACCTGCAATCCCAGCACTTTGGGAGGCCAAGGCAAGCAGATCACCTGAGGTCAGCAGTTCGAGACCAGCCTGGCCAACAGGGCCAAACCTTGTCCCTACTAAAAATACAAAAATTAGCTGGGTGTTGTGGTGGGTGCCTGTAGTCCCAGCTACTTGGGAGGCTGAAGCACAAGAATTGCTTAAACGCAGGAGGTAGAGGTTGCAGTGAGCCAAGATTGCACCACTACACTCCAGCCTGGGGCAACAGAGTGAGACTCTGTCTCAAAAAACAAAACAAAACAAAACAACCTATTAATTAGTCACACCATTTCCTAAAAGTCATGCTGTTAACTAAAGGTGACTGCAATTGTCCAGGGGTGATAATCAGCTGAGTTTCGTTTTACATGGTTATTAAATAATATGAAACATGGTTCATTCAAGCACTTTAAAAACCACACCTTTTAAATTCATATATTTTTAAATAATGTATCGAATGAAGAATAGGCTGCCTACAAAGACAAGTAAATGACTAAACTCCAAAGCTTCCTTGCTCTTCCAGCCATGACCCAGTCCATTCCAAATCCCAGATCTTGAGAAACATCAGTCATATTGGGACAGAAACTTTACTCTGGGTATAGATTTACCCTAGCACCTATCTCATTATATTGGATTTTCCAGCGTATTTAAATAAACTATTAATTAGTCACACTATTTCTTAAAGTCACACTATTAACTAAAGGTGACTGCAATTATCTAGGGGTGATAATCTGCTGAGTTTACTCTTTAAATACACTGGGACCCAGCATATTGAGTTATATTGGGACAGAAACTTCACTCTGGGTATAGATTTACCCTAGCACCTTGCCGGCAGGATCCTATTATTCATGGTTGTACAAGCAAGGTTCAGGGAAGAGGCTGGCACAGAGAAGGTACCTGGTAACTGTTGTTTGGGGCTGAATTCAGCTCAACTCAGCTCCAGTAGAGACGGTGCTCCCTTCTCTACCATGTTGAGATAGTGTGCAGTCCCTTCCTAAGGGCTGTTACCCACCGCAATAGGACCTGTCAGCTTCAACTTTTAAATTTCTCTACTCTCACTGGGACCCACCTGCTTCAAAAATCATCATGTGGTTTTAGCACCAATTTAGTAAACACAAACTGTCTGAAATATTTTGATTTTGGAGAGTTACTTACAATCACCATATTAAATGATACCTTTCTCCCATGCAGTGAAAATGACAGCAAAATGGTCATTGAATAATGAAATTAGTTTTCTCTTGGGCTTCTGTGGCAAAGCACATGATTTCAATGGTTATCTTAGATCAGCCCAGTGACCTTTACTGGCATGTTGTAACATCAGGCGCCTTAGGAAACTGAAAACTCAATCGTCACTTCCCATACCACTGCCCCAGGTTGGCAGGGCAGGCATTTTCACATCTAGAGTCTCATTTTAAAGCAAGCCTCGCTTTTCAAAAGTTCATTAACAAAGTCTCACAATTAAGAGAGCAGCCCTGTGACTCATTTTTGGATACCTGTAAATAACAGCTCCTCCCTTTGCTGAGAAACGGCTGAACAAGTGCGTGAGAACCACAGGAAGTAATACAGATCTCAGCTGGTGTCAGCGGAGTCTAGAAAAAGGCAGAATTCCCTCTCAGGACGGCGTGGTTCTCGCAGGCATTGCCACTACTTCTCTCCATGTTTCTAAAACAAAGTCTTACGTGGGCTTCGAAGGGACTGCTCCAAGGCTCTATCGATTTCTCCGTCTTTCCTGGCTACTGAGTGACACTGCCAAGTTCAAGTCAAGAAGTACCCATTCTGGTGTTTTTGACACAGTCACCCTACTAGGAAGTGAAGAAGTGATAACAAAAAAACACTTCAGCCTTTCGATTTAAAATAAAAGTAGTCTTGGGTGGACACTTTATAAAGGCAGCCTACCAACAGGTATCCCTAAAATAATTCTTATGAAGCACTAAATCCTAAGTCCCTCAGCCTCTGAAATTAAAAGTAATTTTAAAAAAATCATTCCGCTTTATATGAGAAACCCAATGCTGTGTTTCCGAAGGTGCCCAGACGCGGCGTGAGGACCTGCGCCAGATCCAAAATCCCACCTAAGGCACAGCCGCAGGTCCCGAGCCTAGGCAGTGCCCCCGCCCCGGCCCGCCTGCCTCCCCGATCTCTCCGCGCACGGGGAAAATAGTCAGGAAGAGAAACGGGGGCTCAGGAAGAGAAAAACAAACCTGGACCGGGAGCGAGAGTGCGAACCGAGAAGCCCCTCTCCCGGCAGGGCGCGCGTCCCCTGTGGGCGCAGCGATGCGGAAGGAAACCTGTTGCGCGGCTCCCGGCGGCTCCGCTCCAGGCGCCTCCTGCGGCCGAGGCTGGGCTCCTCCACGGCCGCCCGAGCTCCGCGCCGCCGCGGCCGCATCTGGGCGCCGCCGGCTCAGCCCCCGCCGCTTAGGAAGCGACCACAGCTGGGGACCAGGCCCCGCCCCGGGATGACAGCGCTGGGGCGCGGCGGCAGCCGGCTTACAGAGCACGGGTTCCCGCCCCACCCGGAGTCCGTGCGCTCGGGACCGCCCGGAGCCGGGGGACGAGCTCCAGCCCCTCCCGCGAGCACCGGGGCGTTCCCGCGGGCTGCGCGCACCGGCGCGGGGAGTGGGATGTTTGCCGCCCAAGACACTTCCTCCGCTCATCCTCTGGTCCCCAGGGCAGGGAGCGCGCTGGACTTTCCCCGGGAATCCCCGCTGCGGTGGTGACATTTGCAGTCCGGTGCGTTTCCGCGGCGAGGACGCTGGAAGCGGTCTCTGAGCGTGGGTGTGGCTGCGCAAGCTGCGGCAGGTACTGCATCCCTGGGACCCTCGAGGAGGCGGGCGAGGAGCCTGCGGTCACACACAGGCCGAGCACTGCCTTCCCGGAACCCTGCCGGCCAACCTCTCTCCAGTCGGCCTCAACACCCGCCGGGCTCATCATTCCCTGGATATCAACTGAGCGTCCCCTTGTGTGCCCACCGCGCTCAAAAATACTGCCAAGACCCACCCTCCAGGTCCCGGCACTTTAACGGGGAGAGATAAACACAAAGTGTGGATTGTGCCAGGTGGTGGTAAAGCACCTTGAAAAACAAGGCTGAGGCTGAAAAGTAAGGAAGTGATGATACTCAAGAAAGGAAAAATCGGGCCGGGCGCGGTGGCTCACGCCCGTATTCCTAACACTTTGGGAGGCCGAAGGGGGAGGATCTCTTGAGCCCAGGAGTTTGAGACCAGCCTGAGCAATATGGTGAAAGCCTATCTCTACAAAAAATAAAAAAAAATTAACTGGGCGTGGTGGCGCGCGCTGTGATCCCAGCTACTTGGGAGGCTAAGGAGGGAGGATCACTTGAGGCTGGGAGGTCAAGGATGCAGTGAGCCGAGATCGCGCCACTGCACTCCAGCCTGGGCGACAGAATGAGACTCTGTCTCAATTGAATGAGAAGTAAAAAAATAAAAATAAAGAACGAATCCTGCCTTGATGGGAGAATGTTTAGACATAGGAACCACCTGAAAGAGCTCCCAGTTGCCAAAGATGGAACCATTTGAGCAACGAAGTAAACTGAACAAGGCAGTATTGGATTACAAGCCTAAGTAAAAAATATCCATGAGTCTACAGTGATATAAATAAATAATTGAATAAATAAAAGGTGGAGAGGAGACAAATCTCCTATACAGAATAATTCCAAATAATTTATGTAGACATCTACCCTAGGCTGTGCACAGTGACTTCCTCCAAAATAGTACAATATGGAAAGGGGAAAAGAGTAGGTTTACAATGGAGAAAGCCGACAGACACTACCCCAGCCAGATGTTCTAAGTCAACGTCAACAATCGTGACTCATATTGATGGCATGTAGTCAATATGATGTGATGAATGTGGCGTATTACCTGTGTGGTCTCCCTCCCTGAAAACCATAACCTCAGTTTCATAATGAGAAAAATATCAAACAAATTCCAATAGTGGGACATCCTACAAAATACCTGACCAATATTCCTCAAAGTTGTCAGGTTATCAAAAGTAAGGAAAGTACAGTCCAGACGTGGTAGCTCACGCCTGTAATCCGAACACTTTGAGAGGCTGAAGCGAGAGGATTGCTTGAGGCCAGGAGTTCGAGGCCTGATCTGGCCGACATAGCGAGATGCTGTCTCTACAAAAATAAAAATAAAAATAAAATAAAGAAAGTCTGAAAAACTGCCGCAGCCTAGAAGAAACTCAGGAGACGTGAAAACGAAATGTAATGTGGTATCCTGGATGGGATCCTGGGACAGAAAAAAGACTTGGGGAAAAACTAAGGAAATCTAAATAAAGTACGGACTTTCATTAGTGATAAGAATCAAGGTTGATTAATTAGTTGTGAAGAATGTAATGTAAGATGGTAATTATAGGGAAATCTGAAATGGAATTTATGGCAATTCTGTACTACCTTTGCAATTGTTCTGTAAATCTAAAACTGTTGTAAAAAATAGTTTATTTTAAAAGAAAGTAAAATAAGAAGGATGAGTTATGTTATATTTTTAAAAATGGGTATATTGCAAAGCCATCTAAGATAAGAGAATCATTGAGGGAGGAAACAATGCAGCTACTGGGATTAAGATCATTTCAAGCCTAGGAATCAGTGGATGTAAAGGCCCCGAGGCAGGAGCATGCTTGGCTTCTGGGAGAAATATCAGTGTGGGCAAAACAGAGTCCAGGAAGAGTGATGGTGGTGGGGCTAGGAGTGGGGAATAGAGCATGTAGGGCATTAGTAGTCGTGATAGTCTTTACATTTTACAGTGATTGAGATAGGAAGACTGAAGAATGTTTAACAGAGAAGCTAAATGATGTGGCTGGTTGTTTTTTTAATCTACCATTTTGTTGAGGATAGATTAAAGGACAAAGATTAAAACAGGCCAAAGAGTTAGAAAGCTATGATGGTTAATTTGATGTGCCAAATTTATTGGACCATGGGGTGCCCAGATATTTGGTAAAACATTATCCTGGGTGTGTCTGTGAGGGTGCTTGCTGATGACATTTTTAATTTCTTTTTTTTTTTTTTTGAGACAGCGTCTCACTCTGTTGCCCAGGGTGCAGTGCAGTGGCATGATCATGGCTCCCTGCAGCCTCGACCTCCCCTGCTCAAGTGATCCTCCTGCCTCAGCCTCCCGAGTAGCTGGGACTACAGGCATGCACTACCATACTTGGCAAATTTTTTATTTTTAGCCCAGGCTGGTCTCCAACTCCTCAGCTCAAGTGATCCTCCCACCTTGGTCTCCCAAAGTGCTGGGTTAACAGGCATCAGTTACCATGCTCAGCTGAGATTAACCTTTGAATCCATGGAGAAGACTGCCTGAAAAAGTAAATTGTGGATGGGGAGGAAAGGTGAAGATTGCTGGGGATTAAGAGTGGCATTTTGGACACCTTCAGTTTGGAGATGTCAAGTTGTCATGAAGGCAGTTGGTTAGGTGAGTCTGGGATGGTGGTATATATTTGGAGTTCTTTAGCATATAGATGGTGTGCAGACAGAATGGGGATGTCTGAAGTCTGAATCCTGGCATGCTCCAAAGTTCAGAGGTTAGGAAGATAAAGAATCAAAAAAAGAGAATGAGAAGTTCTGATTAGTGAGATAGATAAACCAAGAGAGAACACGTTTCAGGAGCCAAATTTAAAAATGTTGCAAAAAAGAATGATTAACTGTGAAATTGCTGCTACAGTGTGTAAAATTAGGACGGAAAACTGAGCAATGGGCTTGGCCACATGGAGGTCAGTGGTGAGCTTGGTAAGAAGAGTTTTAGTGGGGGATGACCAAAGCCTGTTTGGAGTGAAAGAATAAAAACAGCAGATGAAGACAAAGAAATGGAGTAGAAACTGGAAGGAACCATATAGTCAAAGCATTTTTTTTTTTTTTTAATTAGAAGCTATACATGTTTGTACGCTCACCGGCATGAACCAAAAGGAAAGGAAAGAGGGATGATATGGGGGAGAAAAACTGGGTTACATACTGGAGCAATGTTGTTGAGTAGATGAGCAGGTGTGCAATCCAATGCACAAATGGAAATTTGGGGTAAAATAGAAGAAAGAGTTCGTCCTTGGTAACAGGAGAGAACAACTCCAAACTGAACGTGTCCAAAATGCCGCTCTTAATCCCTAGCAATCTTCCCCTTCCCTCCCCATCCACAATTTACTTTTTCAGGCAGTCTTCCTCATGGATTCAAATGATAATCTCAGCTGTGTGGTAGCCTGTAAACCCAGCACTTTGGGAGGCCAGGGTAGCAGGATCACTTGAGCCCAGGAGTTAGAGACCAGCCTGGGCAACATAGGGAGATCTTGTCTTTACTAAAAATCAAATAATTAGCCGGGTGCGGTAGTGCATGCCTGTTGTCCCAGCTATTCAGAAAGTATGGCAGAGATGCTGGTAAATGTGGAGGCAAGAACATATTTTATCAATGAAATTAAAAGCAAGAGCCGGACGCGGTGGCTCAGGCCTGTAATCCCAGCACTTTGGGAGGCCGAGGCGGGCAGGTCACTTGAGGTTGGGAGTTCAAGACCAGCCTGACCAACATGGAGAAACCCCGTCTCTACTAAAAATACAAAATTAGCCGGGCATGGTGGTGCATAATGACAGGGTTTAGAGTATGGCCAATGTGAATTATCTTCCGCAATTGATCTGCCCACACCCAGCTGAAACCCCAGGTTATTCTTGTTTTATAAATTTCTCTGGAGACCTTGGCTCTCCCCTCCAGTCTGGAGTTTTTCAGAGATGATGACCGATAAGGACCTTAGGGTGAAGCTCAGATAAAACAGAGCAGGCACTGGGTGCGGGGCGTGGCAGTTGCATGGAGATCTGTCAGCCGTGGCCATCATCCTGCACGCTAGTGCCGTTCCTAATTTACAGAGCTCTAAACCCACTGAATCCCAGGGTTGGAAGGTCCTCTAGCACAGCCACCCTTTTGAAATGCAACTCCTTCATGGCCCTCAGTCAAATAGTCATTGTGTATCCCTGTACCATGTAGTAACCACCAACTACCATTTCTCTTTTTCATGCTAGTTCGAGAACTCTTTGCAGATAAAGAATGTGTTTAAACTTCTTATATTGTTGTGATAAAATATTTACAATATAGAATTTACCATTGTAACTATGTTAAAGTGTACAGTGGCATTAAATACAGGTACGTTCACATTGTGGTGTAACCATCACCACCATCCTGAACGTTTTTATCTTCCCAACTAAAACTTTGCACCCATTAAACACTAACTCCGTAGTCTCTCCTCCCTCTCACCCTTAGCAACCACCATTCTACTTTTTTTTCTTTACTAACATCTCTCTAACTCAGTCCTTGATAAACACAATTCTGCTTCTACTTCTATGAGTTCCATGTTTTTAGATTCCACATGTAAGTGTCATCATGTGGTATTTGTTTTTCTGTGCCTGGCTTATTTCACTTAACATAATGTCCTCCAGGTTCATTCATGTTGTCACAATGACAAGATTTCCTTCTTCCGTAAGGCTGAAAGTACCTCGTTGTGTATATATATCACATTTGCTTTATCCATTCATCCACTGTTGAACACTTATGTTGATTCTGTATCTTGGCTATTGTAAAATGCTGCAATGAACAGGAACATGCAAAAATCTCATCACACTAATTTCATTTCCTTTGGATATATACCCAGTAGTGAAATTGCTAGATTCCACCATGTTACTTTCTGCCTCAATGAATTTGACTGCTCTAAGTATCTCATATTAGTGGAATCATACAATATTTGTCCTTCAGTGACCGGCTTATTTCACTTGGCATTATGACTTCAATGTTTACCCATGCTCTATGTAGCATGTGCCAGAATTTCCTTCCTTTTTAAGGCTGAGTAATAACTCATTGTATGTATATACCAGATTTTGGTTATCCATTCACCTGTCAATGGACACTTGGGTTGCTTCCACCCTCTGGCTAGTGTGACTAATGCTGCTATGAACATGAGTGTACAAATATCTCTTTGAGTCCCTGCTTTCATTTTTGGGGGGTATATACCCAGAAATGAATTTGCTGGGTCGTATGGTAATTCTATGTTTAATTTTGTGTAGAATTATCATTACCATTTTCCACAACAGCCAAACCATTTTACATTTATACCTGCAATGCGCAAGGGTTCCAATGTCTCCACCTCCTTGCCAACACTTATTCCCCTTAGCCTATCTTTGATTTCTATTTCATACCCTGCAGGACACATGATAGTATGTGAGTAAATTATTGACCGTTATTAACCCTGTCAAAAAGGAAATGAGGTTAAATGAAGCAACTTGTGCTCAGCAAGTCTCAGCTAGTACACCTTGTTCTAGATTTGCACTGTACCGTAGCCGCATGTGGCTAATTAAATCTAAATTAATTAAAATTAAATACAATTTAAAAATTCAGTTCCTCAGCCACATTAGCAACATTTTAAGTACTTAACAGCCACCATAACTAGTGTCTACTATTTTGGACAGTGCAGAATATAATATTTCCATTATCGTAGACAGTTATTAATATTTGGCTTCTATATTGGACAGCACTTTCTAGATTCTGGTAGCCACCTCTGCCTCATCTTACAAACAATATTTGAATAAGCTTTTCCAGAACTGGCCAGCGTTAAATTTAAGTTTAAGATCTTTCTTTCAGGAGAGAGAAAATATGCTGCTTAAAAGTCTGTGGCTTTTTTGTACCTCAACGGCTGCTCTGTGAACTCTCTAATTTTCATGTTTAAATATTGTATTTGGACACTCAGTGATCATGTGGTTCTGTTGCTCTTTATTTCCTCTGTGAATGCAGACTTACAAAACTAGTTGAAGCTTTGTCTACATCGTTCAACTCACCTACTAAATCATAAGTTTCAAGAAGGCAAGGATTATGCCTGTTTCACCTACTCCTTTTTACCTAGAGCCTAGCACAATACCTGGAACATTAGAGGCACTCAATAAATATTTGTTGAAAGACGAGTTAATGAATGGCCATAGTAAGCACTGAGATGAAGGCCCTGATACAGCCTATTAGAGGGAGGCACCTAGACGTAACAAGACCTAGGAATATCTATCTAGCTCTCATATATTAATAGTTAGAAAATATGTTTTTTTTCTTACGGAGCATAGATTTTAAGCTAGGATCTTTTTCCCATTATTTAAAAAGTAGCTTAAAATGTAATTCCTATAAGGATCTTGTCTAATGCATGTTTATAAAGCTACTATTCTGATTTGTAAACACCTGTTACCATAAGTGAATATAATAATGAGAACAAATAAATTCTAGATTTGTATAGTATCAGCATGTGTGCAGAGATCTCCTTTTGCCCCTCCAATCCACTTTCCACCTCCCTCCCACCTGTTCTCTGACTTGGGAGTCTGATCTGAATGGATTATTCTGACAGCTGCCTGTGCCCCATAGCTTTCCTGCAAATAGGAAAACTGGCAGGAGGACAGGGGCAGGGAATGAGGTCAGGAAATGTATTCCAAATAGAAGTTCGTGTATGCCCCTCAACAAAAGGTCCCAATTCATCTAAGGTGGTCTCCTCTACATGTCTCTCTCCCTTCCTGGTTTCAGATACTTTTCCATACTCGTGCTTCGCAGTCAAAACTTCCATTACAGCTCCCCTCCACCCTGTCCGTATCTTTGTAATAGACCCCTTATTTAAAACCTCTGCTTGAATTATCCTAATTTGAATATGCCATCCACTTCCCTTTGGGACTTTAACTAATACAGTTTTCTTAATTAGTAGCCAGAGCATAGTCTCCAAATCCCATCTCTGAAAATTTTATAACTACAATCCTGACAGAAATGATCCCTAGTGATATTATCATATCATTATTTCAATCCACTTGTTAGCTTTATAAAGAAACCAGACTGTATGTCATATAAATTGTTCTCCAGTACACTCAGACTAGAAATATATTCCCAGATTCACAGGCAAATCTTTTTGCATATAGCTTTTCTACATAAAATGTAGAAATAAATTTATGGAAACATATAAATGAGAAATCTTTTAGTGTTTTGAATTGGTACATAATATTTTACATATTTATGGGGTACATATGATATTTTGTTGCATGCATAGAATGTGTAAGGATCAAGTCCAGGTATTTGGGGTATCCCTCACCTTGAGTTATTTATCATTTCCATATGTTGGAAACATTTCAAGTTCCCTATTTTAGCTAATTTGAAATATACAATACATTGTTGCTAACTATAGTTAGCAGGAATAGAACAATAGAACTGTTATAGAACATTAGAACTTACTTCTTTTATCCAACTGTAATTTGTACCCTTTGACCAGACTCTCTTCATCCCCCTTTCCACTCACACAACCTTCCCAGCATCTGGTATCTATCATTCTACTCTCTACCTCAATGAAGTTAACTTTTAAGCTCCCATGAGTAAGAACATGTGAAATTTGCCTATGTCTGACTTATTTTACTTAACATAATAACCTTCAGTTCCATCCATTTTGCTGCAAATGACATGATTTCATTCTTTTATGGCGGAATAGTATTCCATTGTGTTTATATACCACATTTTCTTTATCCCATAAATGGAAATTTACACAGTAAAATCAAGTTAATTGTTAAAGTTTTAAATATTTCAATATATAATAAGTTAAAGTTTTAAATATTTCAATATGTAATAAGCATATCTTAAATTACTTCTAGATATGTGATGAAATCTGCAAAGGTTTCAGTACTGCAAACAAGTCATTACTCACATACAAGAAAACACAGTTTTTATCCCTTGAAGCTTGTTTAAAATGTACAGTTTTTAGCAAACATGAGATCATTAAAAAATATAAACCTAATAATGCTGATACCAATATTAAAGATAACCAATACTATTGTTTGGTTACAATGTGCCAAGCACCATGTTCACATTGTCGTATATTATTTAATTTCTCATCACAGATTTGTGAAATGTGCAAAACTCAACCCTATTTAAGAGAGGAATAGACTGAACCCTATAGCCTCCTGTCCACTGTCCGAAACAACAAGCAGAAGACTTCAGACTCAAATACTAGTGTGTAACACAAAAATCCAGGTTCTTCACCATTAATAATTCAAGAACAATGTTAGAGACCGCAGAAGAGGCCAGGCGCAGTAGCTCTCGCCTGTAATCCCGGCACTTTGGGAGGCAGAGGTGGGCAGAGTGCTTGAGCCCAGAAGTTCAAAATGAGCTTGGGCAACATGGCAAAACCCCGTCTCTACAAAAAAAATACAAAGAAATTAGCCAGGTGTGGTGGTTGGTGTCTGTAGTCCCAGCTACTCGGGAGGCTGTGTTGGGAGAATCACCTAAGCCCAGTAAGTCAAGGCTGCAGTGAGCCCTTATTGCACAACTGCACTCCAGCCTGGGCAATGGAATGAGACCCTGTCTCAAAACAACAACAACAACAACAAAAACTGAAAATAATGACTTTCCATAGCAAATGATTTTTTCATCCTGTTATCTGCACAAAAGGGCAATATGAACTCAAGGTAAGCTTAGAAAAAATACTAAAAAAAGAAAAGAATGCAACAGATGACTCTCACAGAAAAGCAAATTTCTTGTTATTTACTAAGATCATTTCTTTTTCCAAGATACACCAATAGGGGTAGAAAACATGTGGCGAAAAATTGTATTATTTTGGTATTTGTTAAATTGTGCTCCTGCCTACAATTCCTGAATTGACACTATTGTATCTTTACTTTAACCCAAATTTCAATTAAGTAAAAACTTTTCTTTGATCTATTTGCTTACTTGTAAGAGGCCTGAAGTTTGACATGTACTGCTTGCTCTAATGTATACAAATAGAACAAAAGTTTTCTGTGAAGGAGAATGAGTTTTTAAAAAATCTGATCTAGAGATAATCTAGTTGATCCACTTAATAGCTCTTGATGGAAACCAATTTTTCTGCAACTGTGATTTTTGCATAACAAGTTGCAAAAGTATTTTAAGATCAGACTGTTACTCAATACTCATTTCTGGTAAACTCCTTTTTGCACCATTGCCTTCGTCTGCAGAACAGATAAAAGTGAAACAGAAAAGCACAAACAGAATGTAACACGTAAGCCATGCCTTTTACAGATAATAGTTTAGCCACAAGCCTTGAAATACTGGTTTTGAATGTGAATAATTAGTTTTCAACAAGTATAATTTTCACAAATACATTAAACATTTGTATAGCCATATTCTGTTCATTTAGATGAATTTGTGTCATCTATTTAGAAACTCTATACTTCCACGCCAAGAAGCCTTACTTTGGGGCTGAGATCTGGCTTTCTTCTCTTCTTCCTCCCCTTCATCCATTTCATCCCTTTGAGGCTGCTCCATGTCTCTGTCTTACTTTTCCCTTTGGCACTCTTCAGATGGACCCATTCCTTCTTCACAGATGGTTTATAGTTTCTGTGAGTTCACGGACCACAGCCTGCTAGCAACCTTCCATGACCCTGAAGAAAATTTGAAAGTACAATACTGGCACCAAAAAATAATAAGTTGTTTCAAATGATGAATTGGGCCAGGCGCGGTGGTTCACGCCTGTAATCCCAGCACTTTGGGAGGCCAAGGTGGGAGGATCACTTGAGGTCAGGATTTCAAGATCAGCCTGGCCAACAAGGCGAAATCCCATCTCTACTAAAAATACAAAAATTAGCCAGGCGTGGTGGCATGCGCCTGTAGTCCCAGCTATTCAGGAGGCTGAGGCAGAAGAATCTCTTGAACCCAAGAGGCAGAGGTTGCAGTGAGCCAAGATTGCGCCACTGCACTCCACCCTGGGTGACAGAGTGAGATTCTTTCTGAAAAAAAAAAAAAATATATATATATATATATATATGTGAATTGACCAAAAATGACAGAGTAAACAGGTTGAAGTCTGAGCAGTGAACTCACCGATTCAAAGGACAGTCTTTCCTTGAGACATCTGCCTCTGTGGGTGATGATCTTTTTGAGACCTTGCAGAAGCTGACGGATGTTCCTCTCAGTCCCTCGCTCCTTTCCTTGTGTGCCCCAGGTGTGAGGAGTGATCTTTGGTAGGGTCTAACATTGCCTTGCATCACTCAGGGTGTTGAAAACAGGCTGCTCTAGCTGATTTCTTTAAACCCTAGTTTTCTACAGGTTGGTGATGAAGAAAGGTGAATTATGAAACAGGAACTTTTGCCACAACCCTGTATCCCTAGTCACAAAGAAACATTTACAAAAGTCCACATGCAAACTGCAATTCATAATTGATTACAGTGCAAATGTGGGTGCTAGACTTAATTTATTCACACCTATTTCTTCCACAGACCTGGCACAGAATCTCTGCAAATTAATGAGTGGGCCCCTTTTCAAGAAAAAACCGATATGGCACCCAGTGTTGACAAATTACTTCTACCACAGTGTTACTTGAATGTAATATAAACACAGTGTTACTTAAACATAAACAAGCTATAAATTCCTTATGGCTGTAGACCCTTTAAAAAACTATAAAATCCAAACCAATTTGCACATTAAAAGCATAAAATTAATAATAATATTAAAATAGACTGGGCATAGTGGCTTATGCCCATAATCCTAACACTTTGGGAGGCCGAGATGGGTGGATCTCGAGCCCAGGAGTTTGAGACCAGCTTGAGCAAGGCCCTGTCTCTACAAGAAAAAAAAAAAAAAAAGCAAAAATTAGCCAGGTGTGATGGTGCAAGCCTGTAGTCCCAGCTACTTGGGAGGCTGAGGAGGGAGGATCACCTGAGGTCAAGGCTGCAGTAAGCCCTAATTGCACCACCAAACTCCAGCCCGAGCCACAGAATAAGACCAGTCTCAAAGTAATAATAATAATAAAACAGCATTGATTTAACATTGTTTTGATGAAACAAAACCACGAAAGTTTTATTCTAAAAGTAGAAAAGATCATTTGGGTGTTTTGTATTTCACTTGTTAGCTATGTGATTCTCTTTATTTTGAATATATTTGAATATGAAAATATTCAAATATTTTGAATACTATTTATTTTTAATACAATAGACATGCATTTGAGGATCTCTCATTATCCTTGTTCTGATTTTCTCTTTTAAACTATACATTTGTCCTGAATCGTCAATCCATGGTTCATTACTAAGTCATCAATCTAAAATGCTCGCTAAAATAAAATGCCAAAATATGAATTTAATTTAATGAAAATGTTTTTATTCAATATTTATGATCATATTTAGTCCTAATGAATTTAAATATTGGGTATGATGCATCTCCTTTGAAACAGGAACGTGGCGGTAACTCAGGAGGTACAGGTGCTTCACGTTAGGCATGCTTGTGCTACTGAAGGCTGTATGATGACTCAGCTGTCCTATCATTTGCCTTCTGTGCTGCAGATCACCAAGACATCACCTGAGCTTTACTTGGAGCCAGGCTTTGATTTGTTGCCACACATGTGTCAACCAGATGTAAATGGTGAGACTGTATACTTATAAAGCGGAGTATGCAGATAATCCTGAATTATAATTTTTTTAGCTTACCATCCAAATTCAATTTTGTAGAACAATTGGACCGTCTGCAAACATCAATAATAGTTTGAAACGCTGGGCAGGTAGTTATGGTTGTGCTATGTGGAAAAGCATGGTATAGAGAAAAGACTGGATTGAATGTCTGGATTCCAGGCCAACCATGGTTTGATCCCAATGCATCTGTCAGGAAGGCAGAACATCCTCGTGGTCAGAAGCGCTGGTTCTGGAACCAGACTGCCTGAGTTTGTATCCTGTTTGTGTTTCTCCCTCTCATGAAGTATCTGATGTGCAACTGCTAGAAATGAAGTCAGAAGGCACATCCAACTGTCAGAGCACTCCGGGCCTGACTTGGCTACAGAGAGCTGCTTCCTCTGAGGTTACACCTTCCCCCAGCAGCTTGTGTCCTGTGCTAGGGATAAAGCTGGGGCCATCTCAGCTCTATGCAGGATACTCTAATGAGCACAATATGCTAACAGAGCTCCTGGCCAGATTGATTGAGGCTTTGTCAGGCCTCCATCCCAGTTTGACTTCTTCCTCTGCCCAATTCTGCCTCCAATATCTTCCTTTCATGGGTGTTGATGCCTAATAAACATCTTACCTCCCAAACTCTGTCTCTGCAAATTCTTCTAGACAACCCAATCTGCAATACTGCACCACAAATTTTTGGTTGTTTGAATTTGGCTAACTAACCTCTCTGTGCCTCAGTTTCCTAATCTGTAACATGGAAATATTAAAATTATATTTCCTTTAATATGAGACACCTTTGCTTGTAAGATACACTTCTGTTTCATATGACATTAAAAAAGAAAAAACTGGTTGGGTGCAGTGGCTCACGCCTGTAGTCCTAGCACTTTGGGAGGCCGAGGCAGGCAGATTGCTTGAGCCCAGGAGTTCAAGACCAGCCTGGGCCACATGGTGTCTACAAAAAATACAAAAATTAGTCAGGTGTGGTGGTGCCCTACTGTAGTTCCAGCTACTTGTGAGGCTAAGGTAGGAGGATCTCTTGAGCCCAGGAGGCAGAGGTTGCAGTGAGCTGTGATCATGCCACTACACTCCTGCCTGAGTGACAGACTGAGACCCTGTAAAAGAAAAGAAAAGAAAGAAAGAGAGAGAGAAAGAAAAAGAAAGAAAGAGAACTTACATGAAGGAGGCACTAACAGAAGATCTCCATACAGAACTGACACAAGGTGATATGGTTAGGCTGTGTCTCCATCCAAATCTCATCTTGAATTGTAATCCCCATGTGTCTAGGGAGGGAAGTGATTGGATTATGGGGACGGTTTCCTCCATGCTGTTCTTGTGATAGTGAATTCTCACGAGATCTCATGGTTTTATAAATGCTACTGCACTCCCACACTCACTCCCTCCAGCTGCCTTGTGAAAAAAGTACCTGCTTCTCCTTCTGCCATGATTGTAAGTTTAAAATTGACATGGCCTCCCCAGCCATGGTGAACTGCGAGTCAATTAAACCTCTTTCCTTCATAAATTACCCAGTCTTGGGTATTTATAGCAGTGTGAGGATAGACTAATACGCAGGGTAAGGAAGAAATAAAACTACAGAAAAAGATACGAAGAAAACTTTTGTTATCTTAATGTTTTTTTAATATGAAAAGAGATTTTATAATTATTATTTTTATGATATGTCATATTAGTGAATATAACATCGCATTTTCACAAATGGCAAATGAAGTAAAGGATAACATTTCTCTTTGATTCCCAGAAACCTCAAAATCATCTGTCTTTTGGAGGGTTCAGTTTTTTATGACACTGTGATACTGTCCATGAGGATACCAACAGTGCTTAGTAGTAACAAACATTTTGCTAAGCTGGTCTATCTGGGTCCTTGCTCAAGGTGCTCATATTCTTCTAATCTGGTTCCGAGCACCTGGTCACGTGTTTCTTAGTTATTACGCACGGATCTGTTTAGAGGGATAGGTTTGGTGTGTTCATATGGAAAGTCCACAGAACGGTGGTAGCATAATGTCATCCTGCCATCAGATATCACAGCAAGCTGTACTTTCCATTTATAGTCATCTGAAAGAGAAGAATACATGGAATTTTTCAAATACTCAATTGATCTTAAAAAAGCAGAAAAAGAGGAAAAGGGGAACAAAGAACAGATGAAACAAACAGAAAACAAATAGCAAGATGTTAGATTTCAGCCTAACACATAAATAATCACATTAAATATAAGTAGTCTAATCACTCCAATTAAAAGGCAGAGATGGTCAGACTGTACAAAAAGAAAAATGCAACCATATACTGCTTACAGAAAGGGTACTCGTTAAATATAAAGACACGAGTGAAGTTATGAGAAAAGATACAGCATGTTAACACGAATAAAAAAAGCTAGAGTGGCTATATTGATATCAGACAAAGTACATTTGAAAGCAAATTAGAAGTATTACTAGAGATAAAAAAGGTCATTTCATAGTGATAAAGTGGTAAATTAATCAGAAAGATAACAATTCTAAAGCTTATGCATCTAATAATAGCTTCAAAATATATGAATTAATAAATTAATGAAATCCTGATCTATTTAAATAATTTGTAAGTATTTATGTTCATTAGTTATAATTTGTATTCTGCCTTTGTTTTAATTGACAGACTTTTGGGGAGGTCACTTTTTGATTTATAAGAACAATTAAGCAGAAAGTACAGAGAATTCCCACATACCCCCTCATCTTCTCCCATCCACACAAAGGGATAAATAAGAAAACTTTTGTGTCTTAATCTTTTTTAATATGAAAAGATATTTTATAAGTATTATTATTTTATGATATAACATATTAGTGAATATAATAGGTTTCATTTTCTCAAATGGCAAATGAAGCAAAGGATAACATTTAAGTGTTTACATTCATTAGTCTCCCCTTTTAGTCACATCTTGTTTTAATGTGGTACATTTATTACAATTGATGAGCCATACTGGTACATTCTTATTAACTAAAACCCACAGTTTACATTGGGGCTCATTCTTTGTGTTATACATTCTATTGGGTTTGTATATGTGTGTGTGTGTGATTTTTCTCTAATTGGGTTTTGACAAATGTATAATGATTAGTATAGTATAGACATGTGTAATCCACTCATACAGTATGATACAGAATAGTTTCACTGTCCTAAAATATTCGCTATGGGTTACCGTACCCATAATTTTGTCTTTTCCAGAATGTCATATAGTCAGAATCATATAGTGCATAGCTTTTCAAACTGACATCCTTCACTTAACAGTATGTATTTAAGGTTCCCCCATATTTTTTTGTGGTTTGATAGCTGAATTATTTTTTTCATGGAATAATATTCCATTGTATGGCTGTTCCGCAGTTTGTTTATCCATTCACCTACTGAAGGACATCTTGGTTGCTTCCAAGTTTTAGCAGTTATGAGTAAATTTGCCGGAAAATCTGTGTGCAGGTTTTTGTGTGGACATAAGTTTTCAACTCATTTGGGTAAACACCAAGGATCATATAGTAAGAGTATGTTTCGTTTTGTAAGAAACTGCCAAACCGTCGTCCAAAATGGCTGTGCCATCTTTCATTTCCATCAGCAATGAGTGAGAGTTCCTGTTGTTCCACATCCTTGCCAGCATTTGGTGTCATCAGTACTTTGGATTTTAGCACTTCTTACAGGCGTGTAGTGGTTTCTCATTGTTATTGTAATTCTTTTAACTTTATTAGATAATGTTAACATATTGTTTGATATTTTGAGTCTTTTACATTTATTAGAATTTGTATTTTTTCAAAAGTAAATTCAAAGTGAGTTTTGAATATCATTATTGTTTATTTTTTAATTCTTTAGACTGTTATGTCAACAGAATAAAACTATGTGAAATCTTACTATAACAATATAATATTTTGTTGAATGAATGTGAGAAAAACAAGTTATGAGGAATAAATGGGCCATAATGTATGAATTGTATATATTTTTTCTTATTCATCAAACATTGATGGTCCATCAACACTCAACATATGCTCAGTAATAATTAAATTTAGGCATTTAAAAATATTTTCCCATTTGTAGTCACATATTTCTCAGTTTCATCATTGTAAGGTTATATTTGCCAACGTAGGATGAAGAACATATTTAACAGTTTCTTAGCTTGATTTATAATGTTAAAGTATTCATACATGTGGAATGTTGGCCTCTTTTTAGACTCCTGCCTTGGGATAGTACTTTTGATAGAAGCAGGTCACAGTTTTTGGGAGTCATGAGAGGCTATGGATATTCTCAGTAGAAACTTGCACATATACAGATACAGACAAAGTTCTATGTACAACTCAGGGATTCACAGACTCCCTGACACTCATCGATGGACCCAAGGGATCCATTCACTGTAGATCGACAGCCCCTGCTGTACAATTCCCTACGTGTTAGTGCCATTTTAATTTTCCTAATGCACAATCCTGAGATTGTCATCCTCCCATCTCTTCCTTCAAACTCCTCCAGGGGCTTCCATTTTTTTATCCAACATTTTCTTCATCCTACCATTTGAAGTATTCGGCAATCTCAACTCAACGGACCTGAACAGACTTATCTCCCTGTATCCCTTCGTGTTGCCCAAGACTAAGCCATGACTAATTGGGCCACTTACTATTCCCTGGATATATCTCTGGGCTTTCCAGTTTCTCTGACTTTGTTTATATAATTTTCTTCTTGAAATTTCCTTTTCTTCATCTGTGCTGACTAAAATTCTACCATTATTCACAGCTCCTTGTTGTAACCTTTTCTTCCTACCCCCACCCACCCTAAAACAATCTTTTATTTTCTTGACCTCTCAGAACAAGTGTTTTTATATCCGTGCTTTTTCCTTTCCTTTCCTTTCCTTTCCTTTCCTTTCTTTTCCTTTCCTTTCCTTTCCTTTCCTTTCCTTTCCTTTCCTTTCCTTTCCTTTCTTTTCCTTTCCTTTCCTTTCCTTCCTTTGTGCCTTCCTTCCTCCATTCATTATTATCGAGCTATTCCATAAACTTTGCTGAGTCTGCACAGTACTGGGCAGTCTACTGGGACAAACTGTTACTACTCTGCAAGAGGTTCACAGATTAATGGGAGCACATTCACGCAGGACCTGAAGAAGACCTTGGCTGGAGGGTGGTAAAATGCAGGGGTTGGGTTAGACTGCCTAGGCCCTGAGCCTAGCTCTGCCAATGCTAGCTGGGTGACCTGGGCCAAGTTACTTTACTTGCCTCTGTCTGTTTCTTTATTTATAAAATCAAGATAAGGGCACCTGCCTCACAGGGTCCATATGACGGTTAAGTGAGCTAACTGTGGAGAGATTTGACAAAAGCACTTGTCAGGTAGTAAGAACCCAATAAATACTATTGTTCTTATCATTGTGAATGGAGGGAAAGTGGCAAGTTAGAGTAGATGTCCTTGCAAATATGTGTTGGAGAAAACCTCACACTCTACCCTGCACTCTGCAATGCTCGTTGAGGAAGATTAAACAGACAAACACAGACTTTGAGCAGGTCTCCTCTTTTGAGTTGATTCGGGAATTTGTCAGGCATGTTTCAGTTGCATTTGTAATTTCTGTCCCTATAGCCAATTTATCTCTTGACCTGAAGAGTGGCTTTTAGAGGTCACCACTCCCACGTGAGTTTTTTGTTGTTGTTTTGATTTATTTTGTTTTATTTTATTTTATTTTATTTTTACCATTGTGGAGCCAGTAAGTTTGCAAAAAGTTTTTAAAAATAAAAATGGCTGCTCACACATCCCCCTAGCAAGCCAGGGCATTCATAGGAATGAAGTCAGAAGATGGATTTTTAGGGCAGCTACGTCATTGAAACTATGTATAGGTTACCCAGCCAGCAGGCAGGTAAATGGCCTTTTTAAGATGTAATAAAGTATTTTATTGAAGTACGGAGGGGTTGGAAGCAGGTAACCTGCTTTCAATTCATGGGTCATACCTTTCTAAGCTGGAGAGAGTGGGAAAGTCATTCAAACTTTCTGGGCCTCAGTTTCATTATCTGCATTATGGAAATAATGCCTCTGTTCAGGATTAAATGGGAATGTACATGAAAGTGCTTGGAAGTAGAAAGAAAGAAGAAAGAAAGGAAGAGAGAGAGGGGAGGGGAGGGAAAGAAGGAAAGAAGAAAGGAAGGGAGAGAGGGGAGGGGAGGGAAAGAAGGAAAGAAGGAAGAAAGGAAGGAAAGAAGGGAGGGAGGGAGGAAGGAAGGAAGGAAAGAAGGAAGGAAGGAGGAAAGGGAGGGTGAAGCTCAAATATATTCCAAAGAAGTAGCCGGAGATCTATGCTGTACATTATAACTTTATTATTATTATTATTATTATTTATTTTTTTTTTTTGAGAGACAGGTATCGCTCTGTCACCCAGGCTGGAGTGCAGTGGCGCAATCTCAGCTCACTGCAATCTCTGCTTCCCAGGCTCAAGTGATCGTCCCACCCCAGTCTCCTGAGTAGCTGGGCCTACAGGCACATGCCACCATACGTGGATAATTTTTGTATTTTTGTATCTTTTTTTTTTTTTTTTTGTAGAGATGGGGTTTTACCATGTTGTCCAGGCTGGTCTTGAACTCCTGAGCTCAAGCGATCCGCCCACCTCGGCCTCCCAAAGTGCTGAGATTACAGGTGTAAGCCACCATGTCCAGCCTTTTAAACTTATTATTAAGAGCAAGAGTGTACTTGGAGAGTGTTTTGTTATAGTATTGGCTTCATGAGTTTTAAATCCACCAACTTTTTGAACTAAATGCAGTTAGTGCTTTGACTATGTTGAGCTGACGGTTTTCTTATGTTATTACATGAATGTCATATTAGTCCATTGTACACTTTCACCTTTAGAATAGTTGAATTGTATTTTCAGTGCCTAACTATGAGTTATCGTGACCCAGAACACTTAGAGAGGTTGACTAACATTCAGAAAATTTATGAGTAATAGTGAGTAATTTATGAATGAGAACATGGCAGATTTCCGTACATCACTTTTGTTGAAAGTTGAGTCACTCTTTGTTATGAAAATAATTTATAGGGCAATGTTCCATTTGAGAAAAAAATGAAAAGTAATGGTATTTGTCAAAATGATGAATATGGTTTAACTTCAGTGAGAAAGAGCAAATTTCACAGAAAATATAAACCCTACATCAGTTTGTTTATTGTCATAACTATTTCAGATTCTTTTGGTAAAACAGCAAGAGGTTTGGCTGAATTAGGTATCACTCGCACCAGCTATTTTCTGTCTTCCTAGATCCATTTTCGGCCATTCTCTCTGCTGCTTGGAGCCTTGGGAGGCTTTGGCAGGAGATCAGAAGGCAGAATGAGGCTGGGTCAGGGTATTTCTCTACTCTTTCCAGGTGACACCGAGGTTCTGGCACCAGCAGGGTCCCTGCACACCACAGCTCCTTTTGGCTCCAGGCTGCACGGGGCTCTGGGAGGGAAAGACTTCCTACTGTTGCTTCTTCCGATGCCCCAATTTTCCTTCTTGCTTTGCTTCACTCTGCCCTCATCTGTGTACATTTAATAGATTTTTGTCAAAATTCCACCTGGGGAAGACTTGTTCCCCTGGTCTAGCCAAAATTCCACCTGAGATCTAGCCAGATAATATTTTCCAGTAAGTACAGTTGATGAAACTCTTCTGGGGCATGGTTACCACAATAAACCAGATCTAAAGCAACGAGATGTGCATGCTGCTTTTTACAGATGGTTTTCAGCCTTCCTTCCTTCTTTTCTTTTCTTTTCTTTCTTTCTCTCTTTCTCTCTCTCTCTCTTTCTCTCTCCTTCCTTTCTTCCTTCCTTCTTTCTTTCTTTTCTTTCTTTCTTTTTTTTTCTTTCTTTCTTTTGAGACAGGATCTCGCTGTGTCACCAAGGCTGGAATGCAGTGGTGCAATCATGGCTCACTGCAACCTCGACCTTCTGTCCTCAAGCAATCCTCCTATCTCAGCTTCCGAGTACCTGGGACTATAGGTGCATGTCATCACACCCAGATATATATATATATATTTTTAATTTTTATATAAAGACAAGATCTCACTATGTTGCCCAGGCTGGATTTGAAATCCTGGGCTTAAGTGATCATCCCACCTTGGCCTCCCAAAGTTCTGGGATTAGAGGAACGAGCCATCATGCCTGGCCATTTCCCAGACATCTTTATCACTATGTCCACTTTATTCAAATTTTGCTAAAATAAACTGAAATATTACATGTGCGTGTAGAGCTCAATTACATTTCTACAAATTCTCCTCAGTGTGCATTTTTGATTAGGAAGGGTCACAGGGGAGATTCTTATGTGAGATTAGGAGGAAATGAAGCAGCAGACATTTTTGTAGTTCTTACACATTGTCATTTATCACCTGGATCTCTTGTTGGTGGGAGACAGCAGCCAGGCCTTCAACTGCTCCACCTTCCCCAAGGTCCTCCTTCACCTTTTCTGACTGCTGGCCCAGGCGTGTGTTTAGCTCCTTCATGAAGAATCTCAGATTCTGCAGGACACCCACACCACCAAGACCCGAGGCAACAGGAGCTGACATGGTTCCAGTTTGCTCTGTGAGCTCTAGCTTGTTCTTGCTCTCCTCGTCCTCTTGGCATCCATCTTTCTTCCCTGCATCAGCCACAGCCATCCCTACAGTGCCAGCATCGGCTGTAAGAACAGACATCAACCTTACACAGTGTGTTTAACCAGCTCTGACTGTGGAAGGCCAACTCCCTGTGCATATAGGAAATGAAATATTCATTATTCCTTTTGTATCTTCCTTTTCACACTTTAAAGATGCTATTCCAATGTATTCTGGCTTTAATATGATAATCTCATCCTTATATGTATTCAGCTCCTTTTTTTGACTTCTATTTTAGGTTTGGGGTACATGTGAAGGTTTGTTACCTAGGTAAACACATGTCATGGGGGTTTGTTGTACAGATTATTTCATCACCCAGGTATTAAGCCCAGTACCCAATACTTATCTTTTCTGCTCTTCTCCTTCGTTCCACCCTCCTCCTTCAAGTAGACCCCAGTGCCAGTCATTTCCTTCTTTGTGTTCATAAGTTCTTATCATTTTAGCTTTTTCTTTTATTAGTTCCTTTAAGATTTTTCTCTATATCACTAACTTTCAGTGGGTTATGATTATGATTTTGCTTTTGTGTTTTTGTATTTGAGACAGAGCTAGACAAGGAGTTCTTAGACATGTCATCTAAAGCATGATCCATAAAAGAGAAAAGTTAATAAATTAGCAAAATCTAAAACTTTTATACTGTGCAAGACCTTGTAAAGAGAAATGAGGAGACAAACTACAGTCTGAGAAAAAATATTTGTAAGTCTTATGTCTGACAAAGATCTTACATCTGGAATATATAAAGAACTCTCAAAACTCAATAGTAAACAATCCAATTACAAAACAGGCAAAAGATATGAACAAATATTGCACCAAAAAGGAAATAGTGATGGCATATAAGCACATGAAAAGATGTTCAACACTATTAGTCATTAAGGAAATACAAATTAAAACCACAATCAGGTATCACTACACACCTATTAGAACAACTAATAAAAATAGCATTAACAGAAAAGGTCACACATTATAATTCCATTTACATGAAATGTCCAGAATAGACAAATCTATAGAGACAGTCTACTGGTGGTTGCTAGGGTATGAGAGGAGGGACAGGGAACGGGGGATGACTGCCTGTGGATATGTTTGTGTGTGTGTGGGGGGGATGATTACAATATTCTGGAATTAGATAGTGGGCATAGCTGCACAGCTTTGTGCGTATACTAAAAACAGCCGAAATACACACTTTAAAAGGGTCAGTTTTGTGGTGTGTGAATTTTATCACAAAAGGGTCAATTTTATGATGTGTGAATTTTATCACAATTTTTTAAAGTAGTGATAATGTGGCCAGGCGCGGTGGCTCACGCCTGTAATCCCAGCACTTTGTGGGGCCTAGGCAGGTGGATCACGAGGTCAGGAGTTCGAGACCATCCTGGCTAACACGGTGAAACCCTGTCACTACTAAAAATACAAAAAAAAAATTAGCTGGGCGTGGTGGCATGTGCCCGTAGTCCCAGCTATTCGAGAGGCTGAGGCAGAAGAACCACTTGAACCCAGGAGGCAGAGGTTGCAGTGAGCCAAGATCGTGTCACTGATTCCAGCCTGGGCGACAGAACAAGACACCACATTAAAAAAAAAAAAAAAAAAAAGTAGTGATAATATTAAGTGCTGCTAAGAATACAGAGAAAGAGTATCTCTCATACATTGCTGGTATAGCTACTCTGGAAAATAATTTGGCAATTTCTTATGAAACAAAGCATGCACTTACCATATAACCTGGCAGTTGCAATCTTAGGAATTTATCCCAGAGAAATGAAAACTTACACAAAAATCTGTACACCAATGTTCATAGCCATTTTATTTATAAATAGCAAAATAGTGCAAACAACCCAAATGTCTTTGAATGGGTGAATGGTTGAACAAACTACCAAATCCATACAACAGAAAGCTACTTACTAATGCAAAAAACATGAACTTTTGTTTTTTTTTTGAGACAGGGTCTTGCTCTATCACCCAGGCTGGAGTATAGTGGCACAAGCTCAGCTCACTGCAACCTTTGACTCTTGGGTTCAAGTGATTCTTCTGCCTCAGCCTCACAAGTAGCTGGGACCACAGGTGCAAGCCACCACACCCAGCTAATTTCTTGTATTTTTAGTAGAGATGGGGTTTCCTCTTGTTGCCTAGGCTGGTCTTGAACTCCTGGCCTCAAGTGATCTGCCTGCCTCAGCCTCCCAAAATGCTGGAATTACAGGCATGAGCCACCATGCCTAGCCAAAAAACATGAACTATTGATACATGCAACAACCTAGATGGACGTCAAGGGCAACATGCTCAGTGGAAAATGTCACTCTCAAAAAATTATGTACAGTAATGATTCTATTTATAAAGCATTCTCGAAATGACAAAAGGATAGAAATGGAGACAGGTTAGTGGTTGCCAGTACACAGAGAAGTGGGTGAAGAGGTGGAAGAATGTGAGGGCCAGGTGCAAATATGAAGAAATAGGTAATGGAATCGTTCTGTTTCTTGATTGTGGTGGTGGTTACATGAATCTATGTATTGGAATAAAATTGCATAGAACTATTCACACATCCATAATAGTGAATGAATGTTTTTTAAATGGTGAAAAATTGAATAGCTGTAGCTTATTTAACAATAATTTGCCAATACCAATTTCCTAGTTTTGATATTGTAGTTATATAAGATATCACCATTGCGAGGAAGGGAACACAGGACTCTGAGCTATTTGTGCAATTTCGTGTGAGTCTATAATTATTCCAAAATAAATAGTTAGGGTCAGACATGGTGACTCATGCATGTAATCTCAGCATTTTGGGAGGCCAAGGTGGGAGGACTGCTTGAGGCTGGGAGTTCAAGACCAGTTTGGACAGCATAGTAAGACCCTGTTTCTTAAAAAAAAAAAAAAATTAAATATTAGCCTAGCATGATGGCCTACACCGGTAGTCCTAGCTACTTGGGAGGCTGTGGCAGGCAGCTGGGAGGATTGCTTGAGCCCAGGAGCTCAAGGTTACAGTGAGCTAAAATTTGCATTACTGCACTCCAGCCTCGGTGACACAGTGAGACCTTGTCTAAAAAAAAAAAAAAAAAGAGTTTTAAAAACTCCACACAATTACAAGGTTATATTCCCAGGAATAATTTGAGTTTATAAAATCCCTATAGATACACATATATGTGAAATTAGTTTAAAATAAATGATTAATATAGTATTTCAAACCAGAGAGAGAAATAAGTACTATTATTTTTTCAGTAAATGGTATTAGAACAACTGGCTAATCTATGGAAAAATAAAATAAAACTGTGTTATTTTTCATTTCCTTCACCAAAATAAATTGTAGAATGTAAATTTCAGAATTGTTATTCAGTAAATATCTGTTAAGTTGGACCAGTGATTTAAATATATAAAAGACATAGAGTTTATTTGTTGTTGTTGAGAATTGTGGCTAATACAGAAATATGAAGACAATAGGTGTTAACGACTCCCTTTTAGAAGCCTCTAGCTCTAGGGGCAGCCACCTTCCCAATGGCGACTTGAGAGGCGCCAAGGCAGAAACAACACTATCAACAACATATCCCCTTGCCTATGTAGGATAACCAGGAGAGAGTGTTGCTTTTGAGGGAAGTCCAGGGTTCTTGGAAAGAAGCTATTCCCCTCACAGAGATGTTTAGAGGCTTCAATAAGATAGTGCATATAAAGGGCGTAACAATCTGCCCGGTGCACAGTAAGTGCTCCATGATGGTTAGTTCTTGGAGTGCTTTGTCTGCCCAGGGAGTTTAACCAGGAAAGACACCATCAGATTTATATATGTGTTTGAGAGAGCATTAATAGCATGAACAAAGAAATGAGTGGACAAACTTTTGTAGGAAAACAAAACTCTGTGAGAATGCCGAAGATCATTTCAGGACTAGGTAGGTCTTGAAGGTGAGATCTTTCTAATCACAAGGACTAGTAAGAGCAAAAACATGGGAGTTGTGAAAGGGCTGTGGGCATCTTCATGGAATGATGGCCCATTCCCACTGCCTTATTTCAGTCCAGGTCCCCTCTCAAACCAGGTGGCTACAGTGGCCTCCTAAGGTGTGTTGTTGCCTGAAGCATTGAGTCTCTGCAGTTCTTTCAAGACATGGTGAGCACAGAAGCTCTTGCAATAGATGATATTCATCATTTCATTCCTCTGTGTAAAACTTTTTGTGGCTCTTCACAGTTTATGGAAGGATAATGTAAAAATTAGGATTAGGATCAGCTACAAATGAGAGAAAGACACCATAACAATGGCTTAAGCAAGACAGAAGTTTATTTCTCTCAGATAAAGTTCCAGAGGGAATCAGTCCAGGTCTTGTATGGTAAACCAGGGTGTCAGGGAGTCAGGGTCCTTCTAGGTTGTGCTTGGCTTTCATCTTGAACTCACCTCATGGCCCAAATGGCTGCTCCGGTTGTAGCCACCATGGCCAGCCTCCAACCATCAGAAAGGAGAAAAGATAAAGAAAAGTGAATCCCTTCTGTTAGGGTCATTCTGCAGAAGTTACACAGACTGCTTCCATTTATGTCTGCTAGCCAGACCTTAGACACATGGCCCCATCTAACTGCAAAGGAGGCAGGGATTAATCTTTATTCCGAATGGAGATGCACCCAGTGAAAGGTGAGCGGGTTATAAGTAAAGCAAGAAGGAACAAACAGACATTGGAAGACAACACAATATCTCTGCCACAGGGGCCCATTTCTTCAAGGCCCTTTGAAATGTGACCTCATCTCCCACCTAGACTATTTCTACAGCCACCGAACTAGTCTAACTGCCTCTACTTTCTAATTCTCCTTAGTCACTATCATAGCCATCAATTCAAAATACATACTGAATTGAATTACTCTCCTGTCCCACACTCTTCATTGGCTCCTATTACTTACAGATGAAGTCCAAACCATTTGGCTTAATGGAGCATTAAGAGTCCCCATAGTACCATTTCAGCTGGATCTTCTTCCTTCCTTCTCTTCTTTCCTCCTCTCCTCTACTAGCTGTTCTCCGAACACACCATGAGCTTTCAGTTCTCCATGACCTGTTTCATGAAAGAAAGACCCTTCACCAGAATGATCATCCTAAAGGACAATCGCCAACTTCTGAAATGCTGCACAGACTTCCAAGCCTACCCAAAATATCATTTCTTTTATAAATTCCTTTTTCATCACATGAAAAGTAATCCACCCCTTCACTGAATAGTCAGTTTTTATGCTGCCTTCCATTGTAATAAATTATACATTTTTCATATTCATTACCATAATTACATTGTAATTTACATAGTATTCACTACATCTTCTTCACATTTGTAGTCCTGGGAGCACCTAGTCACTGAATTTTTACCTAACAGCTGCATAATACATATTTATTAAATTGAATTTGTATGTAGGCCTTGAATTTATAGAAGGAAAGGAAAAAAGCTCAAGTCAGCGCTCTTTGGGTAAAGCTCTCATTTAAACTGGATTAAATGCTTTATCAACAATCTAGTATTATTTATTACACAATTCTCCCTAAGTCCCATTTGGAATTGTTCTGGGTGATTCGTGTTAATAATACAAAGCTTAATATGGATTTGCATCAGGAAGAACAATTTGTAAGAGCTGACTATTTTCAGCTCTAACAAGGAAGTGACAGTTTTTCAATTTTTTAGCAGAAGTGTTAAAACTTATCTCAGTCAAACACTTGCTGGGTCATTTGGTATGTCACTCATGTTATTTAACTTTCTATTTTAACCTCTCAGGCCTATATGGAAATAAGAAAAAAAAATTATAGTTTTAATTCCTGCTAATTTTCTGGCAGAAGATAGAAATAAAAATAGTCTCAATGCTGAATAGTTAATGTGTTTTATGACCACAGGCTTTTTCTGTGTTAATTTTTGTCCATGTTGGCTAATTTTACTAGCTGTTTATTGAGTTCAGACAGGAAAAATAAGGCTATAGTATTTGAAATGAAGAAAAAGCTCTCAATTAACATTAATAAATTGCCTGAAAGTGAACCTCACGTTGGCCTTACATAGACACCTCTTCCTGAAAAATAGGACTTCATGCTAGCTCTTTTGTAAGTTTAAGCTATTTGTTCCCGGGGCCTGTTCCTCTTCTGTGCACTCTCTGACCTCTTGTGCCCACAGTTCTTTTTACTGAGCTGATTATAATGATCTCATGCACTTTGTATTAACCTCAATTTTATGGGAAAAATTGGAACACCAATCAGAGCTCAGGATCACACATCACTCCAGCTGAATCCTAAGCCAGCGGAAAGTTTAGTGAAATATATAGGTGAAATGAAAATAAACTATCAAGCCAATATTTTTTGTTCTAGCTGGGATGGACTTCAGGATATTTTAAGAGCAATGGCCCCTATTAAATCAAGCGGAGGTACCAGAGTTGCCAGGCAGAGTGGAGGAAGGGATTGAAAGGCCCACCAAAGTGTACATGCTAAACAGGGTCTACTACATGAAACTGGAAACTTATCAGCTAAATATGATTCTTGAAAGAGTATGGAGGACTCTATGCATCAAGGCAAAAAGGAAATTCCTGGTAGAGGACACCAGTGTCATTGAGGTGAGTGGTGGCTCTGCTCTGTAGACCAGAGTTGATGATAAGAGATGCTATTTCAGAACTAGGGTCCCTAGTAGTCATGGGGATGATAAGATTCCAGAGGCCACACAGTAGCATGTTACCACCAACAGTGAACCAGCAAAACCACCCTTAGATTTCTGACCACCAGAAACTCTGTGGGATAATTAAAAGTCCTAGCCAGAGCAATTAGGCAAGAGAAAGAAATAAAAGGCATCCAAATCAGAAAAAAATTGTCTCTGTTTGCAGGAAACATAATCTTATACACCAAAAACCCTAAAGACACCACCAAGAAAAAGCTGTTGAACTAAAAAAAGTTTCAGTAAATTGCAGGATACAAAATCAATATACAAAAATTAGTAGTGTTTCTACACATTAACAATGAGCTATCTGAAAAAGAAATTAAAAAGACAATCCCATCTACAGTAGCATCAAAAAATAAAATAGTAGTAAATTTAGCCAAGGAGATGAAAGATCTGTACACTGAAAACTACTAAACAGTGATGAAAAAAATTGGAGACACAAATAAATGGAAAGATATCTCATGTTCCTGGATTAGAAGAATTAATATAGTTACAATGTCCATACTACCCAGAGTAAATTACAGATTCACTGAAATTCCTATCAAAATTCCAATGAGATTTTTGAGAGAAATAGAAAAAAACAGTCCTAAAATTCATATGGAACCATGAAAGACTCCAAATAGCCCAAGCAATCCTGAGAAAAAGAACAAAGCTGGAGGCATTATACTACCTGACTTCAAGATATACTACAAAGCTATAATAATCTAAACATCATGGTACTGGCATAAAAACAGACACTTAGACCAATGGAACAGAACAGGGAGCCCAGAAATAGATTCACACATTTACTCTCAATTGATTTTGGACAAAGATGCCAAGAAAACACAATGAAAAATGAACTGTCTCTTCAGTAAATGGTGTTGGGAAATATGGATACCTACATGCACAAGAATTAAATTAGACCCTTATCTCACACCATATACAAAACATCAATTCAAAGTGGACTAACGACTTAAACATATGGCCTGAAACTGTAAAACTACTAGAAGATACCAGAAGACAAAAGCTCCATGACATTGGTCTGGGCAATGATCTTTTGGCTATAACCTCCAAAATGGGAGCAACAAAAGCAAAAATGGATCAATGAGATTACATCAAATCGAGAAGCTTCTGCACAGCAAAGGAAATATCAACAGTGTGGAGAGACAACCTACAGAATGGAAGAAAATATTTGCACACCATACATTTGATAAGGGGTTAATATGCAAAATATACAAGGAACTCAAACAATAGATGCTAAGAAACACCTCAAACAACTCAATACTAAGAAAACAAATAATCCAATTTAAAAATAGATAAAGGACCTGAACAGTCATTTCTCGTAAAAAAGTCATGCACATGGCCAATAGATATATTTTTAAAAAATTCAATATCACTAATCATCATCACATTGAAATCACAATAAGATATCACCTCACATTTCTTAGAATGGCTGTTATCAAAAAGATGAAATATATGGCAACCCCCTTTGGGTCCTCTCCCTTTGTATGGGAGCTCTGTTTTCACTCTATTAAATCTTGCAACTGCACACTCTTCTGGTCTGTGTTTGTTACAGCTCGAGCTGAGCTTTCGCTCACCATCCACCACTGCTGTTTGCCACTGTTGCAGACCCGCCGCTGACCTCCACCCCTCCGGATCCAGCAGGGTGTCCGCTGTGCTTATGATCCAGCGAGACGGCCATTGCCGCTCCCAATCTGGCTAAAAGCTTGCCATTGTTCCTGCATGGCTAAGTGCCCGGGTTCATTCTAATCGAACTGAACAGTAGTTGCTGGGTTCTATGGTTCTCCTCCATAACTCATGGCTTCTAATAGAGCTGTAACACTCACCACATGGCCCAAGATTCCATTCCTTGGAATCCGTGAGGCCAAGAACCCCAAGTCAGAGAACAAGAGGCTTGCTGCCATCTTGGAAGCAGCCTGCCACCATCTTGGGAGCTCTAAGAACAAGAACCCCTAGTAACTTTTTGGTTACCATGAAGGGACCTCCAAAGCAATGAGAAACTTTCCCCCCAAGGCAAAAATGCCCCTAAGATGTATTCTGGAGGATTGGGACCAATTCGACCCTCAGATGCTAAGAAAGAAATGACTTATATTCTTCTGCAGTACCTCCTGGCCAAGATATCCTCTTCAAGGGTGAGAAACCTTGCCTCCTGAGGAAAGTATAAATTATAACACCATCTTACAGCTAGACCTCTTTTGTAGAAAAGAAGGCAAATGGAGTCAAGTGCCATATGTACAAACTTTCTTTTCATTAAGAGACAACTCACAATTATGTAAAAAGTGTGATTTATGCCCTATAGGAAGCCCTCAGAGTCTACCTCCCTACCCCAGTGTCCCCCTGACTCCTTTCCCAACAAATAAGGACCCCCTTTCAACCCAAATGGTCCAAAAGAAGATAGACAAAGGGGCAAACAATGAACCAAAAAGTGCCAATATTCCCCAATTATGCCCCCTCCAAGCGGTGGGAGGAAGAGAATTCGGCCCAGCTGGAGTGCATGTGCCTTTTTCTCTTTCAGATTTGAAGCAAATTAAAATAGACCTAGGTAAATTATCAGATAACCCTGATGGCTATATTGATGTTTTACAAGAGTATGACAATCCTTTGATCTGACATGGAGAGATATAATGTTACTGCTGGATCAGACACTAACCCCAAATGAGAGAAGTGCCACCATAACTGCAGCCCGAGAGTTTGGCAATCTCTGATATCTCAGTCAGGTCAATGATAGGATGATAACAGAGGAAAGAACAATTCCCCACAGGCCAGCAGGCAGTTCTCAGTGTAGACCCTGACTGGGACACAGAATCAGAACATGGATATTGGTCTGCAGACATTTGCTAACTTGCGTGATAGAAGGACTAAAAAAAACTAGGAAAAAGCCTATAAATTATTCAGTAATGTCCACTATAACACAGGGAAAGGAAGAAAATCCTACTGCCTTTCTGGTGAGACTAAGGAAGGCATTGAGGAAGCATACCTCTCTGTCATCTGACTCTATTGAAGGCCAACTTATCTTAAAGGATAAGTTTATCACTTAGTCAGTTGCAAAAATTAGAAAAAAACTTCGAAAGTCCGCCTTAGGCCCAGAGCAAAACTTAGAAACCCTGTTGAACTTGGCAACCTCGGTTTTTTATAATAGAGATCAGGAGAAGCAGGCAGAACGGGACAAATGGGATAAAATAAAAGGCCACCACTTTAGTCATGGCCCTCAGGCAAGTGGACTTTGGAGGCTCTAGAAAAGGGAAAAGCTGGGCAAATCAAATGCCTAATAGGGCTTGCTTCCAGTGTGGTCTACAAGGATGCTTTAAAAAAGATTGTCCAAATAAAAATAAGCCACCCCCTCGTCCATGCCCCTTATGTCAAGGGAATCACTGGAAGGCCCACTGCCCCAGGGGATGAAGGTCCTTTGAGTCAGAAGCCACTAACCAGATGATCCAGCAGCATGACTAAGGGTGCCCGGGGCAAGCGCCAGCCCATGCCATCACCATCACAGATCCCCGGGTATGCTTGACCATTGAGGGCCAGGAGGTTAACTGCCTCCTGGACACTGGCATGGACTTCTCAGTCTTATTCTCCTGTCCCAGACAACTGTCCTCCAGATCTGTCACTATCTGAGGGGTCCTAGGACAGCCAGTCACTAGATACTTCTCCCAGCCACTAAGTTGTGACTGGGGAACTTTACTCTTTTCACATGCTTTTCTAATTATGCCTGAAAGCCCCACTCCCTTGTTAGGGAGAGACATTCTAGCAAAAGCAGGGGCCAATATACACCTGAACATAGGAGAAGGAACACCAGTTTGTTGTCCCCTGCTTGAGGAAGGAATTAATCCTGAAGTCTGGGCAATAGAAGGACAATATGGACAAGGAAAGAATGTCCTGTTCAAGTTAAACTAAAGGATTCCGCCTCCTTTCCCTACCAAAGGCAGTACCCCCTTAGACCCGAGGCCCAGCAAGGACTCCAAAAGATTGTTAAGGACCTAAAAGCCCAAGGCATAGTAAAACCATGCAATAGCCCCTGCAATACTCCAATTCTAGGAATACAGAAACCCAACAGACAGTGGAGGTTAGTGCAAGATCTCAGGATTATCAATGAGGCCATTATCCCTCCATACCCAGCTGTACTTAACCCTTATACTCTGCTTTCCCAAATACCAGAGGAAACAGGGTGGTTTACAGTCCTGGACCTTAAGGATGCCTTTTTCTGCATCGCTGTGCATCCTGACTCTCAATTCTTGCTTGCCTTTGAAGATCCTTTGAACCCAACGTCTCAACTCACCTGGACTGTTTTACCCCAAGGGTTCAGGGATAGCCCCCATCTATTTGGCCAGGCATTAGCCCAAGACTTGAGCCAGTTCTCATACCTGGACACTCTTGTCCTTCGGTACATGGATGATTTACTTTTAGCCGCCCGTTCAGAAACCTTGTGCCATCAAGCCACCCAAGCACTCTTAAATTTCCTCACCACCTGTGGCTACAAGGTTTCCAAACTAAAGGCTCAGCTCTGCTCACAGCAGGTTAAATACTTAGGGCTAAAACTATCCAAAGGCACCAGGGCCCTCGGTGAGGAACGTATCCAGCCTATATTGGCTTATCCTCATCCTAAAACCCAAAAACAACTAAGAGGGCTCCTTGGCATAACAGGCTTCTGCCAAATATGGATTCCCAGGTACAGCGAAATAGCCAGGCCATTACATACACTAATTAAGAAAACTCAGAAAGCCAATACCCATTTAGTAAGACGGACACCTGAAGCAGAAGTGGCTTTTCAGGTCCTAAAGAAGGCCCTAACCCAAGCCCCAGTGTTAAGCTTGACAACAGGGCAAGACATTGTCTTTATATGTCACAGCAAAACCAGGAATAGCTCTAGGAGTCCTTACACAGGTCTGAGGGACCAGCTTGCAACCTGTGGCATACCTGAGTAAGGAAAGTGATGTGGTGGCAAAGGGTTGGCCTCATTGTTTATAGGTAGTGGCAGTAGTAGCAGTCTTAGTATCTGAAGCAGTTAAAATAATACAGGGAAGAGATCTTACTGTGTGGACATCTCATGAAGTAAAATGACATACTCACTGCTAATGGAGACTTGTGGCTGTCAGACAACAATTTGCTTAAATATCAAGCTCTATTACTTGAAGGGCCAGTGCTGTGACTGCACACTTGTGCAACTCTTAACCCAGCCACATTTCTTCCAGACAATGAAGAAAAGATAGAACATAACTGTCAACAGGTGATTGCTCAAACCTATGCCACTCGAGGGGACCGTCTAAAGGTTCCTTGACTGATCCTGCCCTCAACTTGTATACTGATGGAAGTTCCTTTGTAGAAAAAGGACTTTGAAAAGCGGGGTATGCAGTGGTTAGTGATAATGGAATACTTGAAAGTAATCCCCTCACTCCAGGAACTAGCGCTCAGCTGGCAGAACTAATAGCCCTTATTCGGGCACTAGAATTAGGAGAAGGAAAAAGGGTAAATATATAAACAGACTCTAAGTATGCTTACCTAGTCCTCCATGCCCACACAGCAATATGGAGAGAAAAGGAATTCCTAACTTCCGAGGGAATACCTATCAAACATCAGGAAGCCATTAGGAGATTATTATTGGCTGTACAGAAACCTAAAGAGGTGGCAGTCTTACACTGCTGGGGTCATCAGAAAGGAAAGGAAAGGGAAATAGAAGGGAACCGCCAAGTGGATATTGAAGCCAAAAAAGCCACAACGCAGGACCCTCCATTAGAACTGCTTATAGAAGGATCCCTAGTATGGGGTAATCCCCTCCGGGAAACCAAGCCCCAGTACATAACAGGAGAAATAGAATGGGGAACCCCACGAGGACACAGTTTTCTTCCCTCAGGATGGCTAGCCACAAAAGAAGGAAAAATATTTTTGCCCTCAGCTAACCAATGGAAATTACTTAAAACCCTTCACCAAATCTTCCACTTAGGCATTGATAGCACCCATCAGATGGCCAAATTATTACTTACCGGACCAGGCCTTTTCAAAACTATCAAACAGATAGTCAGGGCCTGTGAAGTGTGCCAAAGAAATAATCCCCTGCACTGCAGGCCATACATTTCTATCCCTGTGTCTTTAACCTCCTTGTTAAGTTTGTCTCTTCCAGAATCGAAGCTGTAAAACTACAAATCGTTCTTCAAATGGAGCTCCAGATGCAGTCCATAACTAAGATCTACCACAGACCCCTGGACCAGCCTGCCAGCCCATGCTCCGATGTTAATGACATCGAAGTCACCCCTCCTGAGGAAATCTCAACTGCACGACCGCTACTACACCGCAATTCAGCAGGAAGCAGTTAAATGTGGTCGTTGGCCAATCTCCCTAATAGCACTTGGGTTTTCCTGTTGAGAAGGGGAACGGCGAGACAGGACTAGCTGGATTTCCTAGGCTGACTAAGAATCCCTAAGCCTAGCTGGGAAGGTGACCACATCCACTTTTAAACACAGGGCTTGCAACTTAGCTCACACCCGACCAATCAGGTAGTAAAGAGAGCTCACTAAAATGCTAATTAGGGTAAAACAGGAGGTAAAGAAATAGCCAATCATCTATCACCTGAGAGCACAGGGGGAGGGACAATGATTGGGATATAAACCCAGGCATTCGAGCAGGGAGCAGCAACCCCCTTTGGGTCCCCTCCCTTTGTATAAGAGCTCTGTTTTCACTCTATTAAATCTTGCAACTGCAAAAAAAAAAAAAAAAAAAAAAAAGATGAAAGATAAGTGTTGGTGAGGATATGGAAAAAAGGGAACCCTTTTACATTGTTTGTGGGAATGTAAATTAGTATAGCCATTATGAAAAACAGTAGAGAGATTTCTCAAAAAATTAAAAATAGAGCTACCATATGATCCAGCAATCTCGCTACTGGGAATATATCCAAAGGCAATGAAATCAGTATGTCGAAGAGCTAATCTGCACTCCCATGTTGATTGCAGCACTAATAACAATAACCAAGATATGCAATCAAGCTAAGTGTCTACCAACAGATGAATAGATAAAGAAAATGTGGTGTATGCATATGCACAGTGGAATACTATTCTGCCATAAAAAAGAATAAAATCCTGTCATTTGGGACAACATGGAAAAATCCAGAGGATTATGTTAGGTGAAATAAGCCAGGGACAGAGAGACAAATACTAAAAAAGACAATACTAAAAAAGTATGAGATCTAAAAAAGTTGATCTCATAGAAGTTGAATAATGGTTCCCAGAGGCTAGGAGGGTAGTGAGGAAGAGTGGAGATGGGGAATGTTGGTCAACATGTATAATGTTACAGCTAGATAGGAGGACTAAGTTCTGGTGTTCTACTGCACAACAGAGTGACTATAATTAACAATAATGTATTGTATATTTCAAAATAGCTAGAAAAGAGGATTGTGAATGTTCTCACAACAAAAAAAGATAGATATGTAAGGTGATGGATATGCTACTTACCCTGATTTGAACATTTCACAATGTATACATATATCAAAACGTCTTATTGTACTCCATAAATAATACGTATAATTACGTGTCAATTGAAAACGAAATAAAACTTTAAAAAGGAAAATATGATATGTATACACCTGCACACACACATATACACACAGACACACAAACTGGAATATTATTCAGCCTTGAAAAAGAAAGAAATTTGCCACAACATGGATCAACCTGGAAGACATTATGTTAAGTGATATAAGCCAGGAAGAAAGAAACACAAATATCACATGAAACACTTGTATGTGGAATTTTTAAAAGTTGAACTCACAGAAGCAGAGAGTAGAATGGTGATTATCAGGAACTAGCATGGAGAGGGCTGAGGATTGAGGAGATGTTGGGCAAAGAATATAAAATTTCAGCCAGTCAGGAAGAACAAGTTCAAGATATCTATTGTACAATGAGATAATTATAGTTAATAACAATGTATGATATATTTGAAAATTGCTAACAGAGTAGATGTTAAGTGTTCTCACAGCAAATAAATGGTATGTGAGGCAATGCATTTATTAATTAGCTTGATTTAGCCATTTTACAACCCATTCCTATTTCAAAACATCATATTGTACACCATAAATACATGTAATTTTAATTTGCCAGTTTAAAAATAAAAAAGAAGAAAGCTCATTTTGATCACCCCCAAAGGGTGTCTTATGCCCCAATAAGTCCCCAGCCACAGAGGCAATCATTGTTCTGATTTAGTTCACCAATAATTAGTTTTGCCTAATCTAAAAATTCATATAAATTGAATAGCTCATTTTAAAAAATAGAATAAAATGTTCTAAGGGATAAGATAGATGTGTAGCCATCAAGGATATTGCTCAATATATATAAAATCAAAAGAAAAACCAAGAGCAGATGAGTGGAAGACTGTGGTCAGCTACTCCAGTAGAAAGTCAGGATTCCTTGCACAGTTTCCAAACCTCAGGTAGTTTTCAAACCCACTACAGAACATTCCCCTTGACTGAAAGAGAGGCCAGGTCCATATGAAGAAGGACACCTCAACGCCAGGACAAATGTATACAGTAGCAATTCCTCTAGCTATTCCCCAAAAGGTCTTTGGCTATACACTAGGGTATCATGCTCTGGAAATGGGAATACATAGCTTTTATGAGGACTGTTAGATATAGGGTCTGAATTGATGCAGATACCTAGAGAACAAAAGCATCTTCACGGACTTCTTGGTAGAGCAGAAGTATATGAGGGTCAAGTAATTAATGGAGTCCTAGCTGGATGCATGTGTCCTCTGGTCTACAGATTCACACAGAGATCATTTTCCCAGTTTCTGAATGTATAATTGGAACACACATATTAGGATTTTACAGAACCTTCATATTAGTTCATTGACTTATAGAGTAAGAGCTATTGTAGTAGGAATGGCAAGTAGAAGCCCCTGAAACTACATTCTCACCCCACCACCAAGACTATAAATCAAAAGCAACATCGCATCCCAGGAGTGACATGGCAGAGTTTAGCATCACCCTCAGAAATTTAAAGGATATAGGGGTGCTGGATTTCATTATAACCCCATATAATTCACCTTTCTGCCCCCTAGAAAATCAGGTGAATCAGAGCGTATGACCTTGAACTACTACAAACTTCTCCAAGTAGTAACTTCAATAACATCTTCTGTATTCGATGTGACATCTTTACTATAGCAGATTAACACTGCTGCTTGTGTGGTTAGTGGCTATTGATCTGCTTCCATTTTGCTCTCTATCATTCAGAAAGACCAGAAACACACGGGATGGCTAACAGTATACACTCATGGTCTTGTCCAAGCACTATATCAATTCTCTACATCTCTGCCGTGATAGTGCAAAGGGTTCTGGGCCATCTGAATGTTCCACAGAACTTCACTTGGGGTCACTAAGTGGGTGACATCATGTTATTTGGACCTTAGGAGCAAGAAATGGCAACTATTCTGGACATCTTATTAAGACATGTAATCTAAATGAAGGAAGAAAAACACTACAAAGATTCGGCAGCCATACACTTCAATTAAGTTTTTAGGCATCAACATGCTGGACTATGCTGAGAAATCCCTTCCAAGGTAAAGGACAAGCTTCTATATGTCACACCTTCCTTTACAGGCCATTTTGGAGGCAAAATATATAAAACACTTGGGAATGCTCTTCAACAAACTGTTGGAATAATCTGGAAAACTGTTAATTTTGACTTGGGCCAAGAATGAAAAAGACTCTGAAACAGGTTCCTGCTATGTTCCAAGCAACCCTGAAGCTTGGGTCCAACAATATAAACTCCGTCTCACCATGGCTGATCTACCTACTGTTGCTGCTAGATGTCTAAACTTTCAGCAACAAAGATCACTCCCGAGTACTTGATATGGTACCATTCCTTCTTTTTCCCCTCAGCCTTATAGAGGTGTAACTGACACATAAAAATTTTATGTATCTAAGGTGTGCATGTGGAGATTTGATGTACATACACGCTGTGTAATGATGATCACAATCAAGCTAATTAATACACCTATCATCTCATGTAGTTACTTTTTTTGTGGTAGAAAAACGCTTAAGTAGATCTTAGCAATCTTGAAAGCAAATTTCAAGTATAAAATACAGTATCAATTATAGTCACCATGCTGTATATCAGATCCCTAGAACTTACTTCTCTTATTGGTATTCTTCCTTCAGATGACCAACCAGTCACTCGGCGGCCTATTGTTTATATCAGTTCCATTCAACTCTGGAAAAAAAATTTTATCTTGAATGGGATTGACACATATTCCAGATATGTTTTTACTTTTCCTGCCTGTAGTGCCTCAGCTATCTCCATTGTGTGCAAACTCATAAAGTGTAAGACCTACTGACCTGGGATGGCGCCTAACATTGTCTTTGAACCACAGGACTGTCTTCATAGCAACTGAGGTATGGCACTGGGCGTGTGGTTGTGGATCATGCGCCATCTAGAAACTGCCGTCATGAAAGAGTAGTGACATTGCCTCTTGAAGGTACAGCTAAAGTGCCGGCTGGGAGATGACACCCTGCAAAATATAGTGCACTATCCTCAGGTTACAGAAGAGACCTTCAAGCATCTGCCACTGTATATGGTGCTGTAATCCCAGTATATAGAATACATGGAACTGGAAATGAAGTGAAAGTTGGAATGGTTCCACCATCACTCCCAGTGACCTATTTGGGGAATTATTTCTAAAGATCCTGATTCACAGAGGGGTGATGCTTCCTCCAAGCAACACAGTAAAATAATCCCAAATTGTTTTCCAAAGTGACTGTACAGGTCAGGTGCAGTGGCTATGTCTGCAGTCCCAGCACTTTGGGAGGCCGAGGCGGGCAGATTGCTTGAGTCCAGGAATTCAAGAGAGCCTGGCCAACATGGCGAAACCCCGTCCCTATCAAAAATACAAAAATTAGCCAGACATGGTGGCATGCTCCTGTAGTCCCAGCTACTTGGGAGGCTGAGATGGGAGAATCGCTTGAACCTGAGAGGCAGAACTTAAAGTGAGCTAAGATTGTGTCACTGCACTCCAGCCTGGGTGACAGAGTGAGACCCTGTCTCAAAAAACAAAACAAAACAAGAAAAACAAACTGACTGTACAAATTACAGTACATTCCCACCAAAGATTAGAACTTTTCATCAACACTTGATATTATGAAACTTTAAAAAGTTTGCTAATACAGTAGGTACTCAGTGACATCTTATTATTTTAATTAGCGTTTCTCTGTTTATTAATTATGTGAAGAACACTTTTCCATGTTTAGTAGCCATTTGGATTTTCTCTATTGTGAAATGCATAATCAAGTCATTTGCCTAGTTTTAATTGGGGTTTCTGCCTTTTATCTTGCCAAATTTGTTACCAAATTACCAAAAGAGGTCTTTATATGATTGGAAACAAGTTTCATTGTTGATAGTTGGTTACCCAAGTTGCAAATATCTCCTGCCAGATTATGGCTTGTATTTTTATTCTTTTAATGGCATTTTTTGTGGAACAGAAGTGTTTTGTTTTCATGTAATTTATTGTACTAATCTATACTTTTATGGTTAGTGTTTTTGTGTCTCATTTAAGAAACCCTTCGCCACCCCCCCAGGTCACGAAGGTATTCTTCTGTATTAATCATTGGATAACTGAATAATTTGTAACATATTAGATCTCATATTCACCTGGAATGGACTTTTGTGTGAATTAGGAGTTCAATTTCATCTTTTTCCAGCATGGTACACAATTGTCCTAGCGCCACTTATTAGAAAGACTTTCTTCTCCCGCTGCCCTGTACTGCACCTTTGTTGTACATCGAGCATTCATTTATGTGTGGACCATTTTATTTTCTTGTTGCTGGAATATAGTACCATTACTTTCTAATATTGACTTTGTATCCAGCAAACCCCCTTGAATATTTTAAACTGCATTAATGGGCTTAATATATTTGATTTATTTTTAGCATTTCAAATGCCTGAACAAGCAAGCCTCTGATCTTGTTTTTAAAACCTTCCAGAGCACTTCAAAGGCTCTCATAAATCTCAATTTAAGTAATAAATTTGATAAATCCATTTCTCTTACATATTATGCCACTTACACTTTTGCTCACATTCTTACTTTTTAAAATTTGAAATTATGTAAATTACATGTTTTAAATAAATGGAATCACAAGACATCCGTAAGGTAGTCTAATATGGCAAATTCTTTTAAATATTATAAACACTTTAAAGAAAATAATAAAAAGCTTATTCCTAAGCCTAACATGAAAGTATTCATACTGGTGGCATGCTATAATTTACCAGCTTTGCATTTAATTATAAATCTTCAATTTGAAAAGTCACTTGCTTAGTAAAGGAAGCAGCTTTAACATCACAAGTTAAAGAAGCTTTAATATTACAAGATCAGATGTTCTATTTCAAAAGAACTGAGGTTACCACCTGGAGCAAGTCATTGTTAATAAATATACAATTTATGACCATAAGGTCACTTACCAGTATGACATTTGAGACTGGGATGGCAACATGGGAGACATTTAGGTACGAGATCATCTTTTCTGAACCAAAGATGGACACCTGAGTCCTTTAAAAAATCATCTCTAAGTTACGAGGGAGCTCTGAGCCCAAACTCTTCAGATGGAATTTCTCAACCTGCCTCTCTGAGTTCATGAGTTGAACATCCCAGCCAAGAGCCATTCCCTAGGCACACTGCATGCCCAGTGCTATGCACCTGAGCAGCAAAGTGAGCCTTTGGGAGGGCAGATGCAGGAAAGAAACCTGTGCAAAGCCCTGGATGTGGGCTTGGGGCTATTCATACTTGGAATCTGTGTTTCAAAATTTAATCTGTGTGAGTCCAAGCCAGGGATTGAGGGAGTGGGGAGCATGGGGGTGTGGACCTAGGTGGGAATGTCCCCTTGCGCCGTGGACTCTGCAGCTCATGGGAGGGTGAAGCTCACAGAGGAGTCCAAACAGGTCCCTTTAAAGTGAGGGGTGCGGGGAAAGCCCCACTCTTGCCTTGGTCTCAGGGCAGAACTGCACTAAAACTGGGACCAAATTCCATGTGCTTTTCTTACGTTTTTAAGTAAAGTGATTAAGCAAGTAAAAAGACCATCTAGCAAATCAAGAGATCCAAAAATAGAGATGAAGGGTATGATGCCAAAGCAGAATTTCACTATCTTGAGGACCCTGAAGACGGGGCTTTGACTGAAAGTATTTTTATGTTTCTAACAGACTAAATATGTTCCTCAGACAACTAAAGCAGCTAACTCACTGAAGCTCATTATTTAGGCGGTCCTCAGCAGCCTGCTGGAATGTCTTTATAAGAGGGATTTAGAAGCAAACATCCACTTAGAAGTAGGGAGACTTGAAACTGCTTTGCATAGTGGCTTACATAAGCTGAAGAAAATGTCAAAAGAACGGGTGGGGAAATAGCACTATGGACACTGATAAAGATTATTATTTTTTTTTTTCTGAGACGGAGTTTCGCTCTTGTTGCCCAGGCTAGAGTGCAGTGTCATGATCTCGGCTCACTGCAACCTCCGCCTCCCAGGTTCAAGCGATTCTCCTGCCTCAGCCTCCCGAATGGCTGGGATTACAGGCACGTGCCACCATGCCAGGCTAATTTTGTATTTTTAGTGGAGATGGGGTTTCTCCATGTTAGCCAGGCTGGTCTCAAACTCCTGACCAAAGTGCCGGGATTACAGGCTTGAACCACCGTGCCTGGTTGACAAAGATTCTTCAATCAGGTTTCTGAACTTTCTCCTGGGCCCATCTGTGCACTTCCTTGTAAAATCCAGCTTTAGCAAAAGAACTATGCTAAGTCAATTTCACCAGAACCCCCTATCCTCAATAATCTGATCATCCTTGATATCTGATCAGGTTCCTCGTCTCCATCCTCCCCCAGGTGATGTCTGATCATCCTGGCCTATCTTCAGCAAGAATCCTGTTGGGTTGATTTAGCCAGAATCCCCTTTACCCCTGATATTTCCTCCTAGTAATTTTCCATTCACTGCCCCTCACCCTCCTCCTTGTTTATAAATTCCCACTTGTCCAGGCTGTATTGGAAGATAAGCCCAATCTCTCTCCCCTACTGCAACACACTGTTGCAGTCATCCCTGTACCTACCTTGATGATTCTGAATAAATTCTTCCTTACTATGCTTCAACAAGTATCACTGAATAATTTTTTCTTTAATAGTAGTTAGCTGGCCAGGTGCAGTGGCTCATGCCTGTAACCCCAGCACTTTGGGAGGCCAAGGCGGGCAGATCACGAGGTCAGGAGTTCAAGACCAGCCTGGCCAATATGGTGAAACCCTGCCTCTACTAAAAATACAAAAATTAGCCAGGCATGGTGGCATGCGCCTGTAGTCCCAGCTACCTGGGAGGCTGAGACAGGACAATTGCTTGAACCCAGCAGGCGGAGGTTGCAGTGAGCCGAGATCATGCCATTTGCACTCCAGCCTGGGGGACAGAGAGCAAGACTCTGTCTCAAAAAAAAAAAAAAAAAAAAAAAAGTTAGCTATGGCTGTGAGTGTCAATCTGCTCCATCCCCAAATTCTTTTTTGGTTTTGAGCTACCACAAACAAATGAACAGCAAAAAAAAAAAAAAAAAATTGGTTAGGCTTGCTTCTGCATGGTCTTTTCGGGTCACTGAAGACAATTAAACACAGATCCTTAGGGAACACTCATAGGTGAATGTGAAGAAAATATGATAGAAATAAATAACATTGCAAAAATTTACATGGAGATTTTAAAATGTGGTTCTGTTTTATGAAAGTAAGTGCAATTTGTGAAAAATGAAAGAAACCATACATGAATAAGGATGCACCTGTCATCACTTCCATACACATACCTGTTCTAAAAAGTGAAATGTAACAACTACCCCATGTCGATTGAGAAGTGGCATTAAACTTTCCCTAGGGACCAGACAAATCTTACACTTGCTCAAATTCAGATAAAAAGAAAAGTATAAGCTCAGCTCCTTTCTTATGGGTTCACCTGCAACTTTTCCCCTGGGTAGACTGTAATGAAAGACATCTTTAATTAGAAACCTGAAGTGTTCAATATTTGCACAGAAGGTCCGTCCCATCCATTTCACCTCTTATTTTTAGACTCCAGGTTCTAATTTGTAATTATTTGCTGTTCAAGGACCTTAGCTGAACTGACTCAGCTAGGAAAGACTGTTTCATGCAATCCTCTTAGATAAGTCACTGAAGCAACTCAAAAACAATAAAAAATTAGTATATTCATAATTTTGTAAGCCTTGTCATGGGTCTTTTTCTCTGATGTTAATTCTATAGAATAAAATTTCCCCCCAAATCCACAGCTCTTAGGCTTAAGATAAAGGATGGTCGAGACGTTGAGGTGACTAGTTTTAATTCCTGGGGGATCCTTTGAGATTTTGGTTATCTCCTGCCTACTCCATTATGAGAGCAATATTCTAATACTGTCAATATTTTACATTTTAATCCATGTTGGTAGGTTTGGAGTAGAATCACATTTTGATTTTAAATAATGTTTGTTTGTTCAATCTTTGTTTTTATGTCAAAGGTAATGCATGATTCAAACCAAATCCCCCTTAATCACCCATCTCATTCCCCCAAGGCAAATGGTTAATATTTCCTTCAATACTTTTCCTATGCTGATACAAGTGTCTGTGTGTGTGTGTGTGTGTGTGTGTGTGCATGCGTGTGTGATGTGTGTTTGAAAGATAGGATCATGTAACTTCTATAACTTCCTTTTCCCATTTAATATAAAAAATGGATGTCTTTTTATGCCTATTTATATCTATTAGGTATGGGCCTCTTAAAAGCTACATATTATGCTTATACCATAATTGATGTAATTATTCCTTTTTGTTAGCACTCAAGTTGTTTCCAATCCTTTGCTATCACTCAAGAGGCCATCATGAACATTTCTTCATTTATTTATTCCATCAACATTAATTTAGTACTTATGTCAATCACTGAACTTCATGCTGGGGACAGAGCAATGAACCAAACCCAAAAGTGCTTGTGTTCATGGACCTTATATTCTATATAAGGAGACAGACAATAAGCATGATAAATAAAACATTATTTATGTATTTATATGTAGTTAAACATGTATGTTAGCAATAAGTGCTAAGGGGAAAATAAAGGAAATAGGGGTAGGAAACATTGGTAATGGAGGGACAGGTTTACAGTTTTAGATAATTTGGCCAGAAAGGGACTTATTTAAAAAGTGACATTGTGAGCAAAGGCCTAAAGGAACCAAGGTCCTTTGCCACATGGACATCTGGAGACAGTGCATTCCAGGCAGAGGAAATAAAAAGGAAAAATGCCTCTGAGATAGAAACATGCCTGGCCAGTGTGTTTGGAACAATGATGAGGCAAGAGATGGTTGAAGTGACAGGGCAGTCTTGTACATGCATCTTTACACAGATTGTGATTGTGGCTGTATTTAGCTCACTCTCTTCTTCCCTCCCCCCCAAAGCCCCCGTTCTGCACATGAGGGTTTCATAGTGCTCCCCTGGCTTCAAACTTTTTTTTGCTTCCCAATAGGCTAAAAATTCAAACAAGACTGTAAATTACCTGGCCACTGCTTCCATGTCCAGCCTCATCTAATGTAACTATTTATCTGTCACTAGGCTCCAACCGTCTAGTGGTTCCTAGAGTCCTTCAACCTTCTCCCCACTTCAGGGCCTTTGTTCTATGCCTGGAACGCTCTTCCAGAGTTCTTGGCATAGCTGGCTTGTCATTCCTCAGGACGCATGCAAGTGTTACCTCTCTAGAGTGGCCTCCCTCAATCACCTTCTCCTCAGTGGCCCCCTCCTTCTTCCCCATTATTCTTTATCATAGCACCCTGTTTATTCCTTTTACTGAAGTTACAAAAAATCTTCAGTTAAATCTTTTTTTTAGACCTCAAACCTCTTCTCACCATGTATTTAAAGATGATTTCCCTCTCTTAGGTAAACTGTGAAAATGACAAATTGTGACTCTTAACTATTTCCTGTGGTTTAAATGCTTGTGTCTCCCCAAAATTCATTTGTTGACATTTCAACTCCAAGGTGGTGGTTTTAGAAGGTGTGGCCTTTGGGAGGTTAGCTCATGAAAGGAGAGCTGTCGTGAATGGGATTAGTGCCTTCATAAAAGAGGCCCAAGAGAGCTCCCATGCCCCTTCAGGCACATGAGGACACAGAGAAGGGACGTCTGTCTATTAACCAGGAAGCAGACCCTCGCCAGACACCAAATCTTCTGGAACCTTAATCTTGGACTTCCCAGCCTCTAGAACTGTGATGAATAAATTTCTGTTATTATTAAGTTACCCAATTTACGGCATTTGTTATAGCAGCCTGAACTAAGACCCTTGTTCTCATAAAAATACTATTATAAGAGTAAATTTCATATTACTGTAACAAATGGAACGTGCATACAGTGCTTCAATGTTTCTTTGTAAAATTTCTCCAATGAGAAATTGTTTAAAAATTGCACTGGCTTGTGATTTAATGTTATCACTAAGGAACAGAAAGGAATCAGCCTATTAAATCTTACGAGCTATAGAATGGAGGCCCATGGCAATCACATCTGCCCCAAGAGAAGTTATATGAAAAGCACAGAAAACTTAACCCTTGTAGTATATCCCCAATCAGGGGTAAAACCCTTAAAAAATGGAGAATTCTAGATCTGCCCGGATATACGAAACCTACAATGGTTGGAAAAAGAAAAGTAGAAGATAAAGACATTTTCAATCACAGAAAAATAAGATCATAACTAGCAAATTTATTTAAAAAATTCTCTAAATTCCGTATCACCTAAATTCCACATCACCACTTACTGTGTAGTGCCCCCAAAGTATGATAAGGGAATGGTTGCTTCCTTTTCTCCTAAATTATGGAAGTCTTAGTTGCCTTTAAAAATACAGCACACCAAAGTATTATTTTTAGCATCTAAGTCACAAGGCACCTTTTCTGCTTACTGTGATTGAGAAGCTCAAGGGTGCCTCATTATAAAAATGTTCTCAACCATTGTTCCATTTGTTGGCCTTAAATACTGTTTTGGTGACACCTAGTGTGGAACATTATTTCAACATCTGGACATATTGAAAGTCCTCTTAATACTTGCTTACAGACAGAAATGATATCTAAAATAATTTTTCACCAAGGGAGATGCGACTTTAGTTAATTTCTACTTAAAGTTCATGTCTTTCTTAGGTCATAATAAAATTTGAATATAATTTCTGGTAATCCATGACATTTGAAAAATCACTGAGAAGCACTATGGCTAGAAATTCATGATTGCATTAAGTGTGTGCACAACAGTAGTTTCATTGTCTTAAATAACGCTCTAATTCCACTACTAGGAATTCACCCTACGAATATACTTGTACATGTGCAATATAACATATGTACAGTATTAGTCATTGCAGCAAGGTTATTCATTGCAGCAGTGGAAAAAACATAAACGGTAATCAATAAAAGGGTGGTTACTTGGAGTATGATACACCCATACAATGGAATATTATGTGGCAATAATACAAGGAAAAAAAGAATGAGGAAACTTTTTATGTACTAATATGTGATGATCTCTGTGATATATCAAAGAACATAGAACAGAATTAAACAACCAACACAAAAAACCAAGGTAGAGAATTATGGTGAGTATTTTGCTACCATATGAATTTTAAAAGGGGGTAAAATACTATATATATTTGTATTTGCTTATATATCCATGAATGTAATCTCCCAAAGGATACACAAGAAACTAATACAGTGTGGTTACTCATTAAAGATGGGGGTGAGAAATGGTATAAGTTAGATACTGCGTTCCTTGTTATAGTTCTCTATGTGTGGATTATGCCTTTACTAGTCAAAATGTTAAATGGCTTTTTAAAAAATTTAAAGCCTGCAGCACAAGACCAAGAAGGACAAGGAAGACTTTGCTTGAAAAACAGATTCGACAAAATATAATTTTCTGTCTTAAAACATATGTAATTTTTTCTTTACACATTTTAAATTCTATACACTTTTCCAGTGGAATCTTTTATTGCATATTTTTCCTTACTCAAATGCTGAACTGTAAGACAGCATTTGTAAAATTTTATTTTTAAGATTTCTGTTTACTTTTTTTTCTTCCCCAAAGTCACATAGTAAAGACAACATTTGATAGTTACATAAAGTAACCTAAGAGGTGGGATTGACTTGAGGTAATATCTTGGGTTAGGAAATGCTCACAGCTCTCCTGGCATGTCTTGCCAATAAGATCGCTGTTTCCAGACCAAAATTCTTTATTGTCAACAAGTGTAAGAAATTGTAATATTCCTTATTAGGTCATAATTTAAAATTCATGTGTAATATAAGTATACATGGCAGATACCCAGGAATAAACTTAACAGAATATGGGAAAGATATGAATGGAGAAAATCATACCAACTTTATTTTACATTAAGAAAAGTAGACTTAGGCAGGTTGCAGTGGCTCATGCCTGTAATCCCTGCACTTTGGGAGGCCGAGGTGGCCTTGAGGCCAGGAGTTCAAGACCAGCCTGGCCAATATGGTGACTCCTGTCTCTACTAAAAATACAAAAAAATTAGCCAGGCATGGGGGCACATGCCTGTAATCCCAGCCACTCGGGAGGCTGAGGCATGAGAAATTGCTTGAATCTGGGAGGTGGAGGTTGCAGCGAGCCAAGATCACACCACTACACTCCAGCCTGAGCAACAGAGCAAGACTCTGTTGAAGGAAAGGAAAGGAAAGGAAAGGGAAGGAAAGGAAAGGAAAAGAAAGGAAAGGAAAGGAGAGGAAGAGAGGAAGACAAAGAAAGAAAGAAAGAAGTAAATATAAGAAAAAATACACTATGTGCATCAATGAGAAAATTCAACATAGTTAAGATGACAACTCTCTCCAAGTTAAAAATTAAATATAATTACAATTAAAATTGCAGCAAGGTTTTCATGCTATTTGAAAGCTGACTGCATTAAATGTGAGGCTTTGTAGTGCCTTTAAGGATCATCTGGGGGAGTGTAGAAAGTACTATTCAGGCATTTATTTAGGTTTTAAAAGCTGATGCTCAATCTACTAAACTTATAAACTGAAAAACTACCTGTTCCCCTAAGCTTTTAACTTCAGCTAAAAATCCTAATCTATTTCTAAGTTTAGCAAATTTTAGTGGTCCTTTTAAAGGGGACTTTGAATAAAATTTAGTTCTACTCCAAAGTTTAACTATTTTAAACACTTTAAATCATAGTTAATTTTTTTCCTTTCTTTTTGAGACAGGGTCTCACTGTCACCCAGGCCGGAGGGCAGTGGTGAGATCTCAGCTCACCGCAGCCTCAACCTCCCAGTCTCAAGCAATCCTCCCATCTCAGCCTCCCGAGTAGCTGGGACTACAGGCACGTGCCACCAACCTCGGCTAATTTTTGTATTTGTAGTAGAGACAGGGTTTCACCATGTTGCCCAGGCTTGTCTCCAACTCCTGGACTCAAGAGATTCTCCTGCCTTGGCCTCCCAAAGTGCTGGGATTACAGGCGTGAGCTGTCACGCCAGGTCTAAACCATAGTTATTAATATATTTTATGTTCCTTGTAAGTATTGCAATTATCTGATTTAATAAATAAAACCTTTTCAAGTATTTCAATTATTTTCCTAAATCTAATCAAATTCACAAATATGTAAAAAGCAAGTTATTTTATGTATTCCATGTCACTGTATATAACTATTATGGCTGAATTGTGTCCCTCTAAAATTCATATGTTAAAATCCTACAGCCTGGCCAACATTGTGAAACCCCAAGTCTACTAAAAATACAAAAATTAGCTGGGCATGGTGGTGCATGCCTGTAATCCAGCTACTTGGGAGGCTGAGGCAGGAAAATTGCTTGAACCTGGGAAGTGGAGGTTGCAGTGAGCTGAGATCACGCCACTGCACTCCTGCCTGGGTGACAGAACAAGACTCCGTCTCAAAAAAAAAAAAAAAAAAAAAAAAATCCTAACCCCCGGTACCTTGGAATGGGACTGTATTTGGAGACAGTGCCTTTAAGAGGTAATTAAGTTAAAATAAGGCTATATGAGTAAGCCCTAATCCAATATGACTGGTGTCTTTATAAGATATTAGGACACAAACAGGCACAGAAGGAAAGCTTTGTGAAGACACAGAGAGCCAAGGAGAGATACCTCAGAATGAAACCAGCCATGCCAACACCTTGCTCTTGGATGTCTAGCTCTAGAACTGTGAGAAAATAAATTTCTATTGTTTAAACGACCAGTGGTACTTCTGTTACAGCAGCATTAGCAAACTAATATACCTTGACTCTTAATTAATACACATAAGGGCATTTTCCATTTACCTCTAAAGGCTTTTGAATTTGAGGAATTCTCTCATATCTTAGAATCATTCTTAATGATATAGAAATAGTATTAGATTAATTTTCATGGCTTTGTTTGACTTTATCACAATTGCCATAAGGATTCTGACAATTCTAAATTCATGTGGAAAAGCAAAAGATCAAGAATAGTCAATAAATTTATGAAAGAAAAAAATTGTACAGGCTTTCGTCCAATCAGATATGAAGACCTATTATAAGGGTTCAGTAATTAAGACCCTGTGCTACTGTTAAAGGTATAGACAGATAGACTAATGGAATAGAATGCCCAGCTCTATAAATAAGTAATAGAAGCACTAAATGAGGAGAAAAAAGATGCACTATTTAATAAATGATTGGTTATCACTGGTAACTAGAAAGCCAAATAGGAAAATACTAAAAATTAGATCCATAAATCAAAACAAAGCAAAACAAAAACTTCCAGGTGGATTAAAGTCGTAAATATGAAAAACAAAAATTCTAAAACTTTTAGAAGACAATAAAGGAAACTCTTTTTGTGGCTCCTTGGCAGGAAAGGGCTTTGATTGATTTCATTTTCTAAACCAAATACAAAAAGCACAAACCGTAAAGAAGGGCTGATAAATCTGACTACTTTAAATTTAACTTCTCTACAACAAAAGATATCCTAAAGAAAGGGTAAAGAAAAGCCATAGACTGGGAAAAGATACTTTCATTGCTTATAACCGCAAGCCTAGTATCCTGAATATGTAAAGAGCTTCTAGGCCAGGCACAGTGGCTCACACCTGTAATCCCAACACTTTGGGAGGCCGAGGTGTGTGTATCACTTGAGGCCAGGAGTTTGAGACCAGCCTGGTCAACATGGCAAAACCCCGTCTCTACTAAAAATACAAAAATTAGCCAAGCGTGGTGGTGGGTGCCTGTAATCCCAGTTACTTGGGAGGCCGAGGCAGGAGAATTGCTTGAGAAATAGAGGTTGCAGTGAGCTGAGATCAAGTCACGGCACTCCAGCCTGGATGACAGAGCCAGACCGTCTCAAGAAAGAGCTACTGAAGTTTAGTAAGAAAAATACAAACATCCAGTAGGAAATGGGCAAAGTATATGAATACGCAATTCACAGAAGCAGAAATAAAATAGATCAATAAACAAAAAGATCTCCAGCCTCCCTAGTTAATCAGGGATATGCAAATTAAAGCCAAATTGAAATTCCATTCCATCCAACAGATTTGAAAAATTAAAAAATATCTGACAGCACCAAGTACTGAAAAGCATGTGGAGCAAAAGGAATTCTCATTCTGCTGGTGGAAGAACCAATTGGTACAATCACTTTGGAAAGCAATTTGGCAACACTTAGCAAAGCTTGAAGACACTCATCCCTAAGTCTCAACAATTTTATTCCTATGTATATGCCCTAGAGCAGGGGTCCACAACCCCTGGAACTGGGCCACACAGCAGGAGGTGAGCAGTGAGCAAGCAAGCAAAGCTTCATCTGTATTTACAGACACTCCCCATCACTGGCATTACCGCCTGAGATTCGCCTCCAGTCAGATCACCAGCGGCATTAGATTCTCATAGGAGCTTCAACCCTATTGTGAACTAAGCATGTGAGGGATCTAGGCGGTGCACTCCTTATAAGAATCTGATGCCTGATGATCTGAGGTGGAGCTGAGGTGGGGATGCTTGCACTGGGGAGCAGTTGCAAATATAGTTTAATGTTAGCAGAGGTTTTACTGCACGGAGACCATAATAAATCAATTGCTTGCAGACTCATATCAAAACCCTGTCAGTGAGTGGTAAGTGGCAATTAAGCTGCATCTGGTGGCAGGCTTTATAGTGGCAAGTGAATTGATGTACTTCAATTATACAGCTGCATCTGGTGGCAGGCTATAAGGCACAATTCAACACTTACTTTAGTCTGTGGATGGCCCACCCATTATTTACCGCTTCCATCCACGCTTCTTTCCAGCACTTGTCTCAGTCACAGTTTTGGTAAGCACACAAGCTAACCCCAGCCAAAATGAGTAAAAAACAAACATCACTAGAGAGCTTCTTTGAAAAAGGAGAAAGACTCAATGATGAGATAGAAGACTCTAAGAATGCCAGCGAAAAGAAAGCTGCATTTAAAAGAAAACACCAAGGGTCCTACTTAAATTACTCTTTGCAACAGGTAATTCACATTCTCCAAGCTCATTTTGTATAATACTTGGTAACTCTCTATCCACTGAAACTATGAAAGCTTCAAAACCGCTTTACCACATGGAGACCAACCAACTTGCATTAAAAGACCAGGTTTTGGAGTTTTTCAAAAGAAAAAAACATGAACACAAACAGAAGCAATTATTGAAGGCCACTACCCCATCAAGTGTGTCTGTACCGAGACCATCAGTCAATGGCTAACCACATTGCTAAAGCTAAGAAGCCCTTTACTATTGGTTAAGAGTTGATCCTTCCTGCTGCTAAGGACATCTGTTGTGAACTTTTAGGAGAGGCTGCAGTTCAAAAGGAGGCATGCGTTCCTCTTTGGCTAGCACCACAACTAGACAAATTGATGCAATAGCAGAGGATATTGAGGCATAATTGTTAGAGAGGATTAATAAGTCACCATGGTATACAATCCAGTTTGACGAGTCTACCAATCTTGACAACAAGGCAACAATGCTTGTTTTTGTGAATATATTTTCAGGAGGATGTGCAAGAGGCTATGTTACGTGTACTTTTGTTGCCAGCCAACACCACAGCTGCAGAACTATTCAAGTCTTTAAATGATTACACATCAAGAAAACCGAATTGGCCATTTTGTGTTGGTATAAGCATAGATAGAGCAACTGCCATGACTGGACAGCTTTCTGGCTTCACTACTTGGGTCAAAGAGGTTGCTTCTGAATGTGTCTATGCACTGTGTCGTCCATGGAGAAATGCTGGCTAGCTGAAAAATGTCACCTGAACTTCACAACGTTTTGCAGGATGTGATTAAAATTATCAGCTATATTGAAGTACCTGCCCTTAACTCACCTCTGTTTGCACAGCTCTGTGAGGAGATGGACGCAGAGCACACTCATCTTCCTTATACACAGAGGTGAGATGGCTTTCTAAAGGTAGATCACTGGCCAGAGTTTTTGAGTTAGGAGAGCTGCTACAGAGATTTCTTTTAGAAAAACAGTCACCACTGGCAGCACATTTCAGTGACACAGGATGGGTGGCAAAACTTGCTTACTTGTGTGACATATTCAACCTGCTCAGCGAATTCAATCTGTCACTTCAGAGGAGAACAACTGTGTTCAAGTTGGCAGATAAAGTGGCTGCATTCAAATCCAACTGGAATTTTGGGGGTGACAAGTCACCACCGGGATTTTTGACGTTTCAAACATTAGTAGAGATTTTGAAAGAGACTGAGCCAGGGCCTTTTTTCTCCTAGCCGGTGCATGATCACCTATCTCACATTCAAAAGAGTAATTGGCATTACTTCCCAATTACAAAAGACCTCCGAACTGGGAAGGAATGGATCCGTGACGCATTTGTGAAAAACCAGGTGAATTAACTTTGCCCGTGCTAGAAGATCAACTGCTTGAGACTGCAAATAATGGTGGCTTTAAAAGTATGTTTGAGACAACTTCAAATCTCCATATGTTCTGGATTAGAGTCAAGGCGGAATATCCTCAGATTGGCACCAAAGCACAGAAAAGCCTGCTTCCATTTCCAACATGCTATCTTTGTGAAGGAGGGTTTTCTGCAGTGATAGCAACCAAAATGAGATTACAGAGTAGACTGGACATAAGCAACACACTTTGGGTGTCAGTATCCCCCATCACCCCCAGATGGGACTGTCTAGTTGCAAGAAAATAAGCTCAGGGCTCCCAGTGATCCTACATTATGGTGAGTTGTACAATTATTTCATTATATGTTACAATGTAATAATAATAGAAATAAAGTGCACAATAAATGTAATGCACTTGAATCATCCCGAAACCATTGCCACCCCTAACCCCTGTCCGTGGAAAAATTGTCTTCCACGAAACCAGTCCCTGGTGCCAAAAAGGTTGAGGACCACTGCCCTGGAGAAACACCTTCACATGCACAAGAATATTTATTGCGGCATTGTTTCTAATAACAAAAATACGAAAATAAATGCCCATCATTGAGAAAGTGGACATGTTATGGTATACTAATTAAGTGACACACTATATAGCAGTAAACAATGAACTAAAGTTACATAACATGTAACATGAATACTGACAAGGGCAAAAAGCAACTTTTATAACAATATAGACAGAGTGTTATTTATATATAGCTTTAAAACATGCATAACAAAAACAACTATTGTGCATGGATACACACTTTCAGCAATCAAAAAAACAGGCTCCAGAGAAAAATGGCAAAATGTTAAGGTTTGATACATCTCCCACAAGTATGCCTGACAAATTTTTCCTCTTTACATTTTAGGAGTGAAACATTTGTTATAACAAAGTTTAAACAGCAGAATAAAATTATTTTCAAGTTATCTCCTTCCCAGTAAAGTTTTCCTTCTCTTCGGTTGTAATAATTTATCCATTTATCAAATTTTTGTTTTGGATTTTTTTTTTAAAAGGATCTTTTTTTCAAGTAGCTTCTACCCATGTAAGGACGTTATTAAACCAAACAGTAGGACATAAAGCAATAATAAGGAAGAGACGTATAACTTGCAAAGAGGAAGGAGAGTTTACATCTGTCTGGAGCAGCCAGAGAAAACTCTAAGGAGATGCATTTCAGCTGCCTTTAAAGGGAGATGCGTTCACCAAGGGAACAGACATTCCACGTAGAGGGAATAGCTTGTACAAGGAAATGGGGATGGACACAACAGGTAACATGGAGCAATACAGTTGTCCCTCAGTATTCGTGAGTGATTTGTTCCAGGACCCCCATGGATACCAAAACTAGAGGATGCTCAAGTCCCTGATATAAAACGGCTTGTATTTGCATATACGCACATCCTCCTGTATAGTTTGTCTCTAGATTATTTAACAATACCTAATACAATGTAAATGCTATGTAAATAGTTGTTATACTGTATTGTTTAGGGAATAATAACCTAAAAACTCTACATTTCAGTACAGACTGATATTTTTCCCCCAATATTTTCAATCGGGTTGGTTGAATCCACAAAACCCACTGAATGGAAGAGCCAAGTAGGGTGAGGTGAGGCCTTGGAGGGAGGATATCAAAATAAGTGGCTAGAAAGGAAGGAGGAGCATGAGGTGGAAGCCGGAATGTGTGGGAACTGGTGCTGTACTTGCTCACCAAGCACCCTGGTTAGAGCTGAAATAACTCTCTTATGCCACAAACTCCTAAGAGACATAGTTGGGACCAGAACTGGCGCCTGCTGACTTCTGGGTAATCCATCCCTGGTTGTGAAGGGACGGCCGTGCCGCCACAAAGGCTCCGAAATACACCAAGAGTTTATTTTCGGGGCTGCTCGTAGTCCAGTCCTACTTGGGTTTCCCATTTCCTATCAGCCCCAAGCCACCCACGGATGCTCCCCGCCTCCAGACATCGCCCTCCACTAGGTCCCCAGATCGCTTCTAAAACGCGACCAGGGGCCGGGAGCGGTGGCTCACGCCTGTAATCCCAGCACTTTGGGAGTCCGAGGCGGGCGGATCACGAGGTCAGGAGTTCGAGACAAGCCGGGCCAAGATAGTGAAACCCCGTCTTTACTAAAAATACAAAAAAACTAGCCGGGCGTGGTGGTGTGCACCTGTCATCCCAGCTACTCGGGAGGCTGAGGCAGGAGAATCGCGTGAACCCGGGAGGCGGAGGTTGCACTGAGCCGAGATCGCGCCATTGCACTGCAGCCCGGGCAACAGCGCAAGACTCCGTCTTAAACAAACAAACAAACAAACACAACGCGACCAGGAGTCCCGGAAGCCTGCGTGCACGAACTCTCAACACCACAAGTCCCAGCATGCAACGCTCCCTGTCGGAAAAGGGCCTCCCTTAGCCACTAAGTGGACCATCATGCAACGTTCTCTGATGGGGCGGGGCTGTCCACGGGGGAGGGGGGGCACACTTGTGGCGTCGCCTCAGCAACTCCAATTGTGTGACAGAATGTGCTTCCGCTTCCGCCTCTGAGCCCTATGAGCGAGAGTTACGCTACTTAGTCGTCGTGACGCCATTCTTCTGCGACGGCGGGGGCCTGGAGCTTCCGCGCGGTGGCTTCACTCTCCTGTAAAACGCTGGAGCGGCGAGTTGTTGCCTGCGGCTTCTGACCTGAGAGCGAAGGGGAAAGCGGCGAGATGACTGACCGCTACACCATCCATAGCCAGCTGGAGCACCTGCAGTCCAAGTACATCGGCACGGGCCACGCCGACACCACCAAGTGGGAGTGGCTGGTGAACCAACACCGCGACTCGTACTGCTCCTACATGGGCCACTTCGACCTTCTCAACTACTTCGCCATTGCGGAGAATGAGAGCAAAGCGCGAGTCCGCTTCAACTTGATGGAGAAGATGCTTCAGCCTTGTGGACCGCCAGCCGACAAGCCCGAGGAGAACTGAGACTGCCTTACCACCGCTGTGCAGGGCACCTCTCCCAGCGTTCCTCCGGTTTGCCAATCCTCTTGAGTATTCCTGTCTCCAAAGGACCGGCTCTCCATTCTCCTGCGCCTCGTGCTCTCTGCGTACAGAAGTGCTTGCCCCGGGAGTCCCGCCTGACCTGCCTTCATGTGAGAACAGCATTGGGAGACCAGCAGGACCCCTGAGAACTGTGCTGGTGGAGAGGTCCTAGAGCCGGCAAGCGTTTGAGAGCATGGCGCTGGAGTGAGATGGGATTTGGCGTCTGGTTTTTGGCTAATTGGTTGTCATTGGCTTTTTCCATAAAGTTTACAAATCGTTCAGTCTCTTGGTGTGAACTTCCTGTGTTGGGGTGGAAGGCTCCGGAAAGAGCCGAGCGGGAAGTGGGTTTGGGTGAGGGAGCGCATGCCAGTGTCCATGGCCAGGCACTTAGATCCTCCCTGTCTACCTTTATAATTAATTCCCCGACTGCCACTTCTCCCAAGAGCGTTATTTTCAGGCCCACAATGCCTTCAGTATTGAAATTAGTGGTTATTGTATCCCATCTTCTTTTTCTCCCGTTTTAAAAGTCTTTGCAGCTTTGCTGTCATTGTCCTCCCTAGCCTCTTTAAAATGCAGCTTTCTTTTTCTTGGGAATTTGTGGCCGTGTCTCCAGAAATGACAAGCTGGCAAGCGAGTTCGTCCATTCTACATTCAACAAATATTTGTTGAGCTCTATGTGACAGGCATTTTCCCATGTTCTTGGGGCTTACATTATGCTGGTGGTGGAGAAAGGAGGTCAAACACTGTAGACGTAATAAGCAAATGTTAGAAGATGCTGCGGGGAGGGGAGAAGAATGTATGTGGTGCGGGTGGGAGTAGCTGGTAGGGCTGTAATCTTAAATATGATGCACAAGTTATTGAGATGGTGACATTTGAGCAAAGACTTTAGGAAAATGAGGGAAATGGCCATGCGGAAAACTGGAGAAATTGCTTTCCATGAAGAGGGAACTGCCAGTGCAATGGTACTAACGCTGGGAGTATGTCTGGCTTATTGGAGGAACTTCAAAGAGGCAAGCATGGCTGGAGGGAGTGAGCAAAGGGAAAAGTAGAGGGACAGGTAATGGAGGGGGAAACAGTAGAGTCTTGTAGGACAATATATGAACCTCTGAGGAGCCATTGGAAGGTTGTGTTTTTTTTAATTTTAGTTTTTAAAAATACGAGATGGATCTTGCTATGTTGGCCAGGTTGGTCTTGAACTCTTGGCCTCGAGCAATCCTCCCACCTCAGCTTCCCAAAGTGCTGGGATTACAGGTGTGAGCCACCACTCCAGACCATTGGAAGGTTTTTACACAGAGAAGTCACGTGACCTGGCATAGCTTAAATCAGTGGTGGCTTTGGAACTCCAGGCTGGAGTGCAGTGGCATGATCATGGCCCACTGCAGCCTCAACTTCCAGGGCTCAAGCAATCCTCCCACCTCAGCCTCCCAAGTAGTTGGTACTACAGGTACGTGCCACCATGTCCGGCTAATTTTTGTGTTTCTTAGTTTTTTTGTAGAGATGGGGGTCTCATGTTTCCCGGGCTGCTGTTGAACTCCTGGCTCAAGCAATACACCCATCTCAGCCTCCCAAAGTGCTGGGATTACAGGGGTGAGTCATTGCACCTAACTTTTCATTACACTAGAAAATTGTTGAAGACACCAAAGAGCCTCTGTTTATGTGGATTGTGGCTGTTGGTATTCACCACCATAGAAATGAAAACAAAAGTTTTAATTCATTGAAAAATAATGAAAATTCTCAGGTCAATGGTAAAAATAATGATAATAAAACCATTTCATGTTAACAAAAACTTTTTTTGTTTTATGAAAAATGGCAATTTACCAAGACATAATTTAGTGAGAAGAATGGCTTCTAAGAAAAACCGGTTTTTCAAAGGTCTTCTGTGTTTGGCTTAATAGAGGACAGCTTGATTCTCATATCTGCTTTTGCATTCAAACTGTTGGGATATGAAATTTTTGTCGAAGTATGAAAAAATCCACTTCTCATAAATATTTAGTATGGGAGGAATATTTAACTTTTTCAAATAGATGTACATATACTTCTTTGATATTCTACTAAAACCCAACAAGTGGTAGTTTCTTAAAGGTTAGTTACAACATGGAATCTGAAACTGGTTTAATGAACTTTTTATTCTGTTCCATTAAAATTCATTCATGTATCTTGAGCTTTGAATGGATCTTTTACCCATACCTGATTTGGAACATCATGCATCAGTCATCTGAAAAGTAATGGGTTACTGAGTTATACAGACCTTCCAAATGTTGTTACATTCATTATACATATCAAAAATCACATTGATTAATATCATCCCTGTCTCAGGAAGGTTTTATAGTATTGGGAAACTGAAAAACCTACCGTGAAGGGTATAAGTTTTCCACAAGTTTAAGTTTTTACTTGATAGCTTGAACTTGATCAAGCTATCAAGCATGAAGTTGATAGCAAATATTATTGTTTTCCTTTAAGTGAAAGGCCCACTTGGTTCATTTTCAAGAAAATGTCTGCCAAATACATACCCAATACATACCTAAGTCTGAGTAACAAGATACAGTTTGTCATTTTTTCATGTAAAAATGTGCCTTGAAAAAAAAAAAAGGTAGCCAATTCAGTTTGCAACTCAAATAATAAAATGTTTTTCCTTGAGAAAACTGTTGTCCTTTGGTAGGCAGCAGAAATGCTTTATGCATATTACCAATTTCATCACACAGAATATTAAAAGACATCTTAAGGGCTAAGATTTCATAAAGTTAGTAATTTTTACTGCTTCATCAAGCACATTCTTAAGTGAAACTGAGTTTTTTTGTTTTTGTTTTTACTGAGGGTGCATGGCAATGAAGTATACAATGACTAGCAATACATTTTTGTGCCCCTCCATTGATTCATGCTAAGTGCTGGTAGTTTTATCACTATTGCTTTTGCACCATCTGTGCAAATGCTAACAGTAAGAAAGGCAAATAAAATCTTACTTTTATGAAAATAGTTTTGGCTTCAGTTTCCCTGGGATTTCTTTCTTACCATTTTTACTGGAAAGAATGACTGATAGGAGATTAAACTATGTTTGTTTACACTTGGGTATTTGGCCGATATTTTATCAAAAATGGATGAGATCGCCGGGCGTGGTAGCTTACGCCTGTAATCCCAGCACTTTGGGAGGCCGTGGCGGGTGGATCACAAGGTCAGGATATCGAGACCATCCTGGCTAACACAGTGAAACCCCGTCTCTACTAAAAATACAAAAGTTAGCTGGGCATAGCGGCGTGCACCTGTAGCCCCAGCTGCTGGGGAAGCTGAGGCAGGAGAATGGTGTCAACCCGGGAGGCAGAGCTTGCAGTGAGCCGAGATCGTGACACTGCATTCCAGCCTGGGCGACAGAGCAAGACTCCGTCTCAAAAAAAAAAAAAAAGAAAGGATGAAATGGGCCATCACTTCAAGAAAAGCAGTTGAACTGTGGTTTTAGGTGATCCCTGTGGCTGCTGTGTTGAGAATAGACTTGGGTAATGTAAAAGAAAATAGATTGTAATAATTGGCAATTAAATAAAAATGTCAACACTAATTTTTTTTCCTCTTTAAAGAGTAGCAGAGTCAAACTAAGTCACCATCCTTACAAAACTTGATAAAGATATACGAAGTGTCATTAGAGTGAGCTCCTGTCCCCAATTCAAGGCTGTAGCAGTAGACCAAGAGAGATTGCAGACTGCATTGGAGATAGAGAGGAAAGGACTGGATATATGGTATGGGATAGCATATGTAAAGAAATGAGTAACATGTACAGTAAGAATTTAGGAGGAAGTCAGTAACTTAAAGACCTCCATGAAGAGTGAGGTTTCACAAAGGCAAGGATTTTGGTCTTTTTTACAAACCAATATATCCTAAGTATCTAGAATGATGTCTAACACATCCCAGGTGTCCAATAAATCTTGAGTGTTGAATATCAAAGGACAGCTTAATCCAGGTGATATACTGGGCCCATGCTAATTCATGTTCTTAGGCAGTCTTTAACTTTACCATAATAGGTAATACTAAAGAAGAGCCATTTGAAAACATGTTTCCTATAGTATTAATAACAGCTAACATATTGAGCATTTTTATGGTGTGCTAAGTGTTTTGTGTGATCTTTGGGTGGTACTGTCTTCATTTTACAGATGAAACAGGTTCAGAAAAGTAATTTGCACAAGATCGCACAACTAGTAACCAGGTTTTTCTAGTTTCAAAGTACAAAGTCTTGTACTGTTGCCCAAGTAGGTCTAGTATACAAAAATAATATTAGAATAATTTGAAATAAGTTGTCTCAGATTTTTTAAATGGAAATACTAAAAGTTTAGTAGATTATATTGAAAGAATATCAGAGCAATATGAAAGATCTCATATAACCCTAAGTAAAAAATGTAATTTGAAATATATTGAATAAGGATTGAATAAAAATAATCTTAGTAGGAAGCACAATTGTTTTGTGTGGAAACACATTTCAAGTATCTGAAAGTAAAAGTGCAGTCCAAATAAATTTAATCGAGCCATTCTGTTTTTGTTGTTCTCATATAAGAGAATATTTGTGTCAAACACAGGAGGGCAGCAGATGATACTCAGATGGAAATTACTTTCAGAAAAAGATCTAAACTTGTAGATTCCTGATAACTTCGGAGAAAAATAAGCGGTTTCTATATTTATTTAGAGTGATGTAATTAGAAAGCCACTTGGTAAACTATAAAGAATTGGGCACGTTTTTCATTTGACAAATTTTAGTGATCGTTTTACAGGTGACTATATTATGCTTAAAAGTATGGGACAAGATATGGGCCCTTTGAAAGCATGCTAGTTGGAGAAATAAATATAGCGGCACATAAATAACTTTAATATGTAGTAGCAAGTGATAAATGCTAAAAAAAAGAAAAATTTAGAAAAAAAAGGCTACAGGAGTGTACAGGAAGAGATTATTGCAAACCGCCAGTTAGGTACTAGGTGAGGGCATTAAGAAAGGCATTTGGGCAGGGCCTTGACTAATAAAACTTACACTTTTTTTGTTTTGTTTTAGATTGAGTCTTGCACTGTTGCCCAGGCTGGAGTGCAGTGGTGCAATCTTGGCCCACTGCAATCTCCGCCTCCCAGGTTCAAGTGATTCTCCTTGCCTCAGCCTCCCAAGTAGCTGGGATTACAGGCACCTGCCACTTGGCCTGGCTAATTTTTTTGTATTTTTAGTAGAGACGGGGTTTCACTATGTTGGCCAAGCTGGTCTTGAATTCCTGACCTCATGATCCGCCTACCTCGGCCTCCCCAAGAGCTGGGATTACAGGTGTGAGCCACCACACCTGGCCAAAACTTACACATTTAAGACTAGGGCAAGGTTGCTTAGCTGCCCTAGCAAGGGCAGGATAATTCAAATCCTTTTTCTCTATTAAAACCTTTTCCAGGCTGGGCACGGTGGCTCACGCCTGTAATCCCAGCACTTTGGGAGGCCGAGGCAGGTGGATCATGAGGTCAGGAGTTCGAGACCAGCCTGACCAACATGGTGAAACCCTGTCTCTACTAAAAATACAAAAATTAGCTGGGCGTGGTGGTGTGTGCCTGTAATCCCAGCTACTCATGAGGCTGAGGCAGGGGAATTGCTTGAACTGGGGAGGCGGAGGTTGCAGTGAGCCGGGATTACACCACTGTACTGAAGCCCGGGCAACAGAGCGAGACTCTGTCTCAAAAAAAACACAAAAAACAAAACCATCTCCATTACTTCCATTAACTTCTTATGGCTTACAAGACCTCCCACCCTTTGGCCCCTGCTTCCCTGCTTTCATAAAGCTAGAAAACCAGGATCTATGTCCTAGGTTGATAACAATAACATAAAAATTACTGTTTACTATGGGCGCACTATGTGCCAAAGACTAACATCAACATCTCAGTTTTCATGACAAACTTGAGAAAGTTATTATCCCATTATACTAATAAGCAAAAATATTAGGAAAATTTAAGGGTTTTGCCCAATATCACTCAGCAAGTAAGAGCTAGAGCAGGGACTTAAACTAGCATCCAGTCTCTTCATGGGGTCGATGAGGGTTTCCAGAAATGTATTTTACAGAATTCTGATTTTCCTTGAAAAATTATCAATAGTTTTTTGGGGTTTTTTGGTTTTGTTTTGGTTTTGGTTTTTAGGGATAAGGTGGGGGGGGACTGTCTTGGTAAAATAAGTTTCAGAAATGCCATATACCTTGGAGATTCATGCTTCAGATTATTTAAAGTTTTATAGTAAGAAATTTTGCTTGACCATCATTTCCTACATTTATTTAATCCTGGAATTTATTTTCTCAAGAAATACAAAGATAATTCTGAGAAAAATATTTCAGGGATACTGCTTTTGGTAATGAAAACAGTTTAGAATAGAGAAATGATGTATTCAACCCTGAACTCAAGGAAGATAAATTTGGCAGCAGTGTGTAGGTTGGAACTCATAGCCACAATAACTTTCCTTTCCTTGGGTTGTAATTCCATCGCTGAAAGCGAATACCTTTGTGAATGGAAATTCTTTGTTCTCAGCTCTGATTCCTTCCACCTCTCTTAGACTAGCAAATTAAAGATATTACAAAGAAAGGAGACATTAATTATATTGCACAAATTAGTTACGAAGCTATGTGTAGCTCATTCTTTTTCAGGACAAGAGCAAGAAGAAAACCAATACATTTTGTTCGTTAATTTTATTAATGTCTGGAAGATGTGTACTGATGAGGCATCAGTACTGAATGATCTGGCAGCCAACAGTTGATCTGCTTTGGAGAGATGACAATTTGTTCTTAACTGGCTTTTCATTTCACATCGCACATTTCTTCCAGCTCTCTCTGTCCTGCATCTTTTTTATGTGTGATACACACATGTGCTCCACCACGCCTGCCCACTCAACCCTGAAATACCAAAACCTGGAGCGGAGGGAGTGCTGGGAGGAAACCAAGACATTGAAGAGTCCGTCTCATCTCTCACACTACACAAAGGGTCTGGTACAAATGGCTCTTTCAAGCGCTATCTGTGATCTGCGTTAGCTCAGAATCCTTCCTCGTCTCTACTTCCTTCATTTCCTAGCCACTGTTCTCAGTTGTTATCTTGTCCTTTAGGCGTCCCTCTTATCACTCTGTCCTCCTACTTCAGTGAACCTTATCCTTGCTTCCTCCATGTCTCCTCTAAAAACAGTGGCCTTTAAAGCAGAAGTGTCTTCATAACATTACAAACGAAGGGAAAATACAGTAGGTGATTTGAGGCCCTGTGGTACAGCATCAAAGCGTTTAGGGTGTTCATCATCTCAGCCTCCCTCTCCTCACCTCCAAGCCCCGGACCAGCAGACTAGGGCACTCATCTCTGGTTCTGGCCCACTGCTGTCTGTTTCAGAATTCTGCCTTTAAAACGATATCATTGGTATTAATACTATCTCATTCATCAGTTTTGATATGAGAATCGAATGATGTGTACCTTGTAGAAAAGTTTGTCTCTTTCTAATTAAACAAAAAAAAGGTACACAGAATAATATAACATGGAGATACTTCTACCTCACATTTTGTCCAATTTCCTTCCCTTTTTTCTATTTTTAAAACAATTTGCAAATTATGTATCTATGCCCCTTTTTAAAACTGAAAGGAAGCATTGCAGGTAAAACTATTGTCTCCTTTGACCATTTGTAGCCCAGTCTCTCCTGTGTCCTCATGTCCAACCCTACCCCCACCACCAAAGTAATCACTTCTATGAGTAAGTTCTTCCCGTATAGCCATTACATTTTATAAACATATATTCGTATCCAGGAACCATATGTAGAAGTGTTATTGTGTTTTTAAAAATATATGTGTATATGCATACATATGCATATGTATATACACATATGCATACATATGCATATGTATGTATCTATACATATGCATATGTATGCATATGTACATATGTATATACGTATGTATATATGCGTATATGTATGCATATGCGTATATATACATCTATATACATGCACACAAATGAAACTATCTGGCAGTTTCTCAAAAAGCTACACATAGAATTATCATATAATTCAACAATTCCATTTTTAGGTATATAACCAAAGGGATTGAAAGCAAGGACTGGAATAGATATTTGTATGCCAGTGTTCAATGCGGCATTATCTACAATAGCCGAAAGGTGGAAGAAATCCACAGGTCCACTAACAGATGAATGGATAAACAAAATGTGGCATATACCCACGATGCAATATTATTCTGCCATAAAAAAGGAATGAAGTTCTGGTACATGCTATATAGATGAACTTGAAGACATCATGCTAAATGAAATAAGCAAAACACAAAAAGACAAATGTGGTATAATTTCATTTATATGATGTACCTAGAATAGCCAAATTCATCAGGACTGAAAGTAATAGAGGTTGTTAGAAGTTTGGGGTAGAAGCAATGACATATTATTGCTTAATGGTTACAGAATTTTTGTTTAGGGGTAATGGAAAATTATTTCCAAAATAATCACAACATAGTAGTGATGGTTGTACAAAACTGTGAATTAATGCAAGTGAATTAATTGTACACTTAAATAATTAAAATGGCAAATTACATGTTATGTATTTTTACTGCAATTTTAAAAATTAATAATACATTTACCAAAACCCATTGAATTGTTCATTTTATTTTTAAATTTATTTCATTTTATTTTCCTAGAGACAGAGTTTTGCTATGTTGCCTAGGCCAGAATGCAGTGACTATTCACGGGCACAGTCATGGCGCACTGCAGCCTTGAACTTCTGGGCTCAAGCAATCCTCCTGCTTCAGCCTCTGGAGTAGCTGGGACTACAGGTGTGTGCCACTGTGCCCTGCTGAATTGTTCACTTTAAATGGATGAATTGTGCAGTATGTAAATTATATCTCAATAAAGCTGTTTAAAGTAGATATATATGGTATTATATACATATGGGTTATATACATATTATACATATACATATACGGTATTATGCATATAATTGATATTATAATCTACCAACATATTATACCTATAATTGTATTACAGTATATTCAGATATGGTATTATACATATAATTGAATTATATATGGTATTATATGTTATGGTATTATAGAGTATCGTATTGCACACATAATTTAATTTAATATATTATAGTTTTTTGTTTTTTGTTTTGAGACAGGGTCTCACTCTGTCGCCCAGGCTGGAGTGCAGTGGTGCGATCACAGCTCACTGCAGTGTCAGCCTCCTGGGTTCAAGCAATCCTCCTGACTCAGCCTCTCACTTAGCTGGGACCACAGATGCATGCGACCACACCTGGCTAGTTCTTTTTATTACTGGTAGAGCCAGGATCTCCATATGTCACGCAGGCTGATTCCAAACTCCTGGGCTCAGGCGATTCTCCCACCTTAGCCTCCCGAAGTGCTGGGATTACAAGCGTGAGCCACTGTGCCTGGCCCACACGTTATATTTTTGAGATCTATCCAAGTTGAAAGCTATAGTTACGTAGTTCATTCCTTTTTAACACTATGTCATAGGAATATACTACACAATTTATACATGCATTCTCTAATTAAGGGTACTTAGAATGCTTCCAGCATTTTATTATTTCAGACAGTGCTGCAACAAACATTCTCATATACGTCTCCTCAGATGCGGGCAAAATGTCCTCAGTATATAGGTGTGTGTCATGTGTTTTCAAATATTTAATGTATTATATGAATGTAGGCTTCTTATTTTTAGAACCTTTACTCTTAGCCATTTATTTAACACACATTTATTGAACCTGCACTGGGGCAGATGGCGTCACGGTCTCTGTGGATCTCACAGTCTGCAGCGAAGGAGGCATGTAATCAATTGGTTAGAATAAGAGGTGATGGACTCTTGAACACTTCAATCTCTACAAAGCAGCTCCTTCCACTCTGTTTTTCATCTGGACCTTCCTCAGCTTCTCCCTCTTCCTTTCCTCTGCTTGACCCCTTTTCCTCCCACCATTTCCAGTTATTATCTAAATTCCTCAACCAGTCTTCTAATTTTCTCAGCCTCTCTTTCAAGAGAGGTTCTTTAATCTTACTTCGTCCATCTCACCTTGCAAAAAAGTGTATCAGCCTTAGAATACATTTTTCTAAAAATCAGTTTAAAAGAAAGAGCAAAATGTGTATTTTCCTATGAAATTTAGGAGCTGAACATCTCTTATTTCTTGTGTTTTTCTGCTAGGTTAACTTGGACTTTGTATCAACAGTCCCCAACCTTTTTGGCCCCAGGGACCAGTTTCATGGAAGACAATTTTTCCATGAACCAGGGCTGGGGAATTGGGGGATTGGAGAGTTGAGGGGGTGGATGTGGGAGGTTTGGGATGAAACTATTCCGCCTCAGAGTCTCATAAGGAGCATGCAACCTAGATCCCTCACATGCGCAGTTCACAATAGGGTTCAAGCTCCTATGAGAATCTAATGCTGTCACTGACCTGACAGGAGGCAGAGCTGAGGCGGTAATGCTCACCCACCGCTCACCTCCTGCTGTGCTGCCCAGTTACTAACAGGCCACAGACCAGTACGGGTCTGCAGCAAGGGTTAGGGACCCCTGCTTTAAATGATAAAATCTCTTGAAGCAAGAACAACAATTTTAGCTGATGCTATTCATCATGTAGCTTAGCATTTAATGCACTATAGACACTTTAAAAATATTTGAAAAATATTTGTTGACTGACAATACTAGTCAGACCATGTAATGCACAGTCCTAAGCACTAAAGAGTGATACAAAGATTATGAAAACAAGGTCCTGCACTCACAATTAATAAAGAAAATGAGGCTGGGCATGGTGGCTCCCACTTGTAATGCCAGCACTATGGGAGGCCGAGGCAAGCAAATTGCTTCAGCTCTGGAGCTCAAGACCAGCCTGGGCAACATGTCAAAATGCCATTTCTACAAAAAAACAAAAACAAAAACAAAAAAATTAGCTGGGTGTGGTGGTACGCACCTGTGGTCTCAGCTACTGAGGAGGCTGAGGTGGGAGGATCACTTGAGTCCAGGAAGTCAAGGCTGCAGTGAGACATGATTGTGCCACCACTGCACTTTAGCCTCAGTGACAGAATGAGACCCTTCCTCAAAAAAAAAAAAAAAGTAGTAGGCCAGGCAGGGTGGCTCATGCCTGTAATCCCAGTACTTTGGGAGGCTGAGGTGGGCAGATCACTTCAGGTCAGGGGTTCAAGACCAGCCTGGCCAACATGGTGAAACCCTATCTCTACTAAAAATAAAAAATTAGCCAGGCGTGGTGGTGCGCACCTGTATTCCCAGCTACTTGGGAGGCTGAGGTAGGAGGACCACTTGAATTTGGGAGGTGGAGGTTGCACCCAGCTGAGATCATGCCACTGCACTCCAGCCTGGGCAACAGAGCGAGACTCCGTCTCAACAACAACAAAAAAATGTAGTGCACCAATGCATCTCCAGATTCTAGAGTAGTGCATGACACAGAGTGGACACAATAACTATTTGTTGAATGATGAGTAAGTGAATAAATAAACAAATGAACAAACAAATTCATGAGGAACAATGACGACTGGAAACAGTTCAGATGGGACACAGAAAAATGCTAAACATAGATTGATTATGAATCTTTCTACCCTTTACGTTCAACGTGGAACTCTGATGTTTTCTGATGTGTTAACAACCTTACCTCAGTGATTTTAGTTTTATCAAGTCTGACAAGCAGCATAGGTTTTGGGGTTTTTTCCTAACCTCAACATCTTTCAAAGAAATACACACTTGTTTCTATCATCAGCATACAAATAAGCATGTGTGAAAAATATGAAATGTTCAAATAACTTGATAATTTCACATAATAAAATGAAAGTCTCAAGCCAAGTAAATCTCAAAATACATATTTGATTGAATAAAAAGTGACACAATACCCATTTTTATAGGATCACATGAAAATTCTTTTAGTTTCTTGAAGAAAAAATATATTGCTAAAACCAAAATGTTTCCCATATGCAGAGGAAAACAATTATTGATTTATGGAAGGTGAAATCTGAGGTAAATACATGTCAGTAAGGACTTTGGAGGTGATGACTATAACATGGGAGCACAGGACTACATATGCACCTTGTCTTTCAGTTCATTTAAATAGACTTAAAATTTGTAGAAGGCAAATTGTGGAAAGCCAGCATATTCACACTCATGAGGATGAAAGCTGATTAGACATTCATTTTTTTTCCTGTAGCCCTTCAGCATGTTCTCTGGCTTTTGTTCTATCTCCCTTCCCACTTATCTCTTTCTTGCTTTTCTATGATAAGAAACAACAGATGATTAGTACAGTGAAGCCAATACATCTTTAACCCTTTTCTCTCAGCCCTAGAACTTCTTTAAAATTCATATATTAAGACATGCAGTACTAATTACATTTTCCACACTCCAAAGATTGTATCCTGCAGATAGGAATTTTTAAGATGGTAAATAAGGCATATGTGCATGAAGGAGTTCTTCGTTTGATAACACAAGTTTATTTTGATAAAATACACATCACTAATGGGAAACTGAATGCTAAATAATATGTATATACTGTTATGGCTACAGTAGAAAAAGATTGTAGAGGTTATTCATTTGTCGTAGGAGCACCTGAGAATGCTTAATGTATGAACTGCATTTGAGGTGGTTATTCAGGCTTCTGTATCAAAAATCTGAAAAAAAAGTTTAAAGGTGGTGAATTTATTTAATGAAAGTATTTTTAAGGCCGGGAGCGGTGGCTCATGCCTATAATCCCAGCACTTTGGGAGGCTGAGGAGGGTGGATCACCTAATGTCAGGAGTTCGAGAGCAGCCTGACTAACATGGTGAAATCCTGTCGCTACTAAAACCACAAAAATTAGCTGGGCGTGGTGGCGCATGCCTGTAATCCCAGTTACTCAGGAGGCTGAGGCAGGAGAATCACTTGAACCTGGGAGGGAGACCTTGTGGTGAGCCGAGATCGCACCACTGCACTCCAGCATGGGCAACAAGAGCAGAAACTCTGTCAAAAAAAAAACAACCCAAAACCGAGACCATATTTGTGGATTTATTCACTCTTTAAGCCAGCAACTTTGATCACTCCAAATTCTTTTTTTTTTTTCTTTTTTTTTTTTAAGAGAGTCTTGTTCTGTTACCCAGGCTGGAGTAGAGTGGCATGATCTTGGCTCACTGCAACTCCACCTTCCAGGTTCAGGTGATTCTTCTGTCTCAGCCTCCTGAGTAGCTGGAATTACAGGCACATGCCACCACACCTGGCAATTTTTTGGTATTTTTAGTAGAAATGGGGTTTTGCCATGTTGGCTACACTGGCCTTGAGCTCCTGACCTCAAGTGATCTGCCCACCTCAGCCTCCTAAAGTGCTGGGATTACCTGTGTGAGCCACTGTGCCCGGCCTGCTTACTGCAAATTCTATAATAAGATTCAAACAACATCCCTATCCAGGACAGGACTCTGGGAATGTTTCTAGTGGGAAGTCAGATGGAACTCTCAGGATGCTATTCACAGAGTGCCAGTCAAAGGGCATGTTTTTTGGAGATGGAGTCTTGCTCTGCCTCCAAAAGAGTATAATATAATGGCACAATCTCCACTCACTGCAACCTCCGCCTCCAGGGTTCAAGCGATTCACTTGCTTCAGCTTCCTGAGTAGCTGATTACAGGCACGCGCCACCACACCTAAGTTTTATATTTCTAGTAGAGACGGGGTTTCACCATGTTGGCCAGGCTGGTCTTGAACTCCTGGCCTTGAGCGATCTGTCTGCCTTGGCCTTCCAAAGTGTTGGGATTACAGGCATGAGCCACTGCACCCGGCTGGGCACATCTTTCTGATAGCATTATGGGCACTGTAAGGCCAAAGTGACCTCCTAACAGTTATTCTGTACATAGTCAAAATTTGAGTGGTGATGCGTGTCACTGTTGTATTTCTGGAAAAGCTCTTTCCATTTTTCAAAAAAGAGCCAATAATATATGCATAGTTGTCACTATACAGAAAGTTTCTTTGATAGTCAAAGCCTGTAAAATTGCCTCACATTTGTTCTTTGTGAGATTATGGCTACCTCCCGCCTTCATGAAAGTTATATTCGGATCTATTCAATTTAGCCCTCCTCTACAAATGAAGAGTTTTCCCTGCACCCACGTGGTCTTTAAGTCTCTCTCAATTCTAGTATATCATTTCTAATTTGTGTAAGAGCTGTTTTTTGCCTCAGACACAAGGTCCTAGACAATTCGCATAATATAAATTGGCTTTCATATGCACATATTTATTAGGTTTCAAATATTCAAATATATTACACATATATAAGACTCCTACTAAAATCCTGTGTTCCCACTTAGCATTTGATTTTTTAAATTCCCATTCATATTGATATTAACTAACTCATTTTTTCAAATATGCACTTGAGGATACTAATTTTTATGAGTTTTAAGTAGTATAATTTCTACCAATCAGCTCTAAATTACTGAAATCTTTCAATGTCAGGCTCTTTATAGGAATGCTAAAATGCAATTTCAAATGCCCAGCACGTTAATAAGCAACATCATTTGGCTTATCTCTGCCATGTTAAGCAATGCAAGGAATACAGCATTTATTTGTACAGCAGGCATTATTTCCCAAGTGACACATCGTTTCTTATTCTTCAGCCTGAACTGCTGAATATTTTCTATTCTACCAAGTAACTGAACCTTGAATATCGGTAGTGCATGGTACATAGACCTAAAAAAAGATTTAATTCAAACTACACTCTACTGTCTCTGTGGATATCTTCAGTAACAACTTTCTTGGAACAGTGGTGCTTATTTTAAAAGATAATGTTAGGCCGGGTGAGGTGGCTCACGCCTGTAATCCCAGCACTTTGGGAGTTTGTGCATACCTTCAGTAACAGTTTCCTTGAAACAGCACTGCTTATTTTAAAAGATAGTATTAGGCCGGACGAGCTGGCTCACACCTGTAATCCCAGCATTTTGGGAGGCTGAGGCGGGCAGGTTGATTGTGTCCAGAAGTTCAAGACCAGCCTGGGCAACATGGCAAAACCCTCGTCTCTACAAAAAATACAAAAATCGTGCTGGGCGCGGTGGCTCATGCCTGTAATCCCAGCAGCACTTTGGGAGGCCAAGGTGGGTGGGTCACAAGGTCAGGAGATGGAGACCATCCTGGCTAACACGGTGAAACCCCGTCTCTACTAAAAATACAAAAAATTAGCCGTGCGTGCTGGCGGGTGCCTGTAGTCCCAGCTACTCGGGAGGCTGAGGCAGGAGAATGGCGTGAACCTGGGAGGCGGAGCTTGCAGTGAGCCAAGATCGCGTCACTGCACTCCAGCCTGGGTGACAGAGCAAGATTCTGTCTCAAAAAAAAAAAAAAAAAAAAAAAATTAGCTGGATGTGGTGATGTGTGCCTATAGTCCCAGCTACATTAGAGGCTGAGGTGGGAGGATCACTTGAGCCCAGGAGGTTGAGGCTGCAGTGAGCCATGATCACACCACTGCACGTGATAAATTGGTATCATGTCTTAATTTTGTTGTTAAAAAAATATTACGCCTATGGAAAAGATGGAGTTTCTCACAAATATGTGGTTAAGAAAAGTCTAAATTTTATCTGTTATATTGCAGACTTGTGGAAATTCCTCCTAATGAAGCCACTAATACAAAATTAATATTTATCATTTTCAGGGTGTGCAAAAGATTTCAAGGAAAATGCCAAACTAACCTGGTCAAGGCTGGTGGAAAGATTTTTCTCTTCCAACCTAGGAAGCGCTTCAAGGGAGAGACTATTTTATTCATTTTTATAGCCCAGGATGTCACACAGTGCCAGTATGCAGTAGACAGGCAATAAATATTTCTTGAATGTGTTTCTCTGCCTAGGGATTCATCTTCCCTCTTCTCATTCAAGATAATTTAAGTTGCAAAAGAAGGACATTGAAATCCACAGGCTGAGGCAAAAAGAGCTTAGGGCTCATGTCACCACCGAGTCCAGGAGCTTCAGTCTTGGTGCTTTAAGATCCACGATTTGAATATGTGACTGGAACTTTGTTGTTCTCTGTTAATTTCTCATTTCTGATTCCTCAGTATTGTTGCCATTTCCTGAAGCTGACAGTAGCTCCAAGAGCTATGTACTTCAGGTTCAAATCCCAGATGACCCCTGGACCAATCATTCTGACGGGGGACATCAACATGTTGATTAATTTAGCCATGGGCATATGTTCCACCCCTGGATCACAGGCAAAGTCAATGCCTCCAGAAGTACTCAAGCCCACAGTAGTAAGGGGTTGGACCCATTGATAGAAAGAGGGGGACAGTTATCAGGAGAAGACTGAATGGATGCTGAACAAAACTAAGCCAGAGTTGTCCCCTAAAAATACTTACAGTATTTGTTAAGCATTCAGTCAGTCAGGCTACATGCTACATACTGCATTTCCTGTATTTTAAGATGTACATGTTTTTTCTTCACATCTTTATATCTCCAAAATCAGGCAGCATCATATAATCACTGTTGGCCCAATGGCAGTCATGACACGGCTTGACTGTGCGTACCCAAATATCAAAAACTCCAAAATCAAGACCTGTCCAAAGGGGTGTCAGCAGCTTGAGAAAAAATCCAGAGACAAATATGGGATCATTTTCTTAGCTCTCAGAACCCAAATTGTAATGGGAAGAGGGGTAGGGACAAGTAGTGAATCTGATATGTTTAGCAACATTTCTGAAGCAAGGGTCAAAAAGCTCTTGCTCTATACTTGCACAGTCAGCTCAACAGCTCAGCACCAATGGCTTTTAGTTCTTTTATGAAGTATTTTAAGAAACGCTGTGTCATCAACACTCTTGATACCACAAAGAATATAAGAAAGCATTGTGCCCTCAGTTAAGCAGTCACATTTTTTCCTCCTACTGGTATATAAAATAATGGTGCATCCTACATCTGATAGCATTTTAGACTTCATGAAATAAAGTACCGGTTTTTGTCAGGATGGTAAGGATACAAAAATAAAAAAGAACATAGAAGTAAATGACATAAACCTTGCCTTTAAGGAATTTATACTCTAATTGAAAAGTGAAGGCATCTGTATTAGTCTGTTTTCACACTGCTGATAAAGACATACCTGAGACTGGATAATTTATAAAGAAAAAGAGGTTTAATGAACTCACAGTTCCATGTGGCTGGAGAGACCTCACAATCATGGTGGAAGGTGGAAGGTAAAAGGCACATCTTACATGGCAGCAAGCAAGAGAGAAAGAGAGCCAAGCAAAAGGGGAAACCCCTTATAAAATCAACAGATCTCATGAGACTTATTCACTACCATGAAAACAGTATCGGGGAAACCGCTCACGTGATTCAGTTATTTCCCACTGGATCCCTTCCACAAGATGTGAGAATTATGGGAGCTACAATTTAGGATGAGATTTGGGTGGGAGACACAGCCAAACCATATCAGCATCTATTTGCTGTGTCTTATATACAGCATTTACTACAAGAGAGTAGATAAAAGAAGACAAGTGAATGGTTCAAGGGTTCTGAAGAGGTAGTGATAACTGGCAGAAAGCAGACCCCTAGAAATGAATAGGGTCTTTCTTCTGAAAGAAGTAGTTCTTGAACTTGGCATTTAAGTAAGGATATGGCTCAGGTCAACAAAGATAAATGAGAGAAGGCATTCTAGAAAAAAGAGAATAGAAGGTAAGAAAAAGTGCAAGTATAAATATGTATCTTAGAAGAAAGCCAGTCAAGAGCAGAGCATTCTTAAGGGAAGCTCTGTTGGAGGCCAGATTGTAAAAGAGCCCAAAATGCCAACCCAAGAAGCCGAGGCTCAATTCTGGGGGCAATGGGAATTTTTGTGCAGAGATTTACTTGTTCAAAGTTGTGCCGCTACAAGTTTAACCCAGAATCAATGTGCAGGAAGAATTGGACAGACAGGAAAGGGCAAGGGCGGTGGAGGGGACAGGGGACAGAATGGAGGAGAAAATTCTGTCATTGAAAAATAAAAACACAGCCAATAATCTAAGAAATAAATAGAAATAAAAATAATAGAAAAAATCGAAAAACAAAACATTAATTTCAACAACAAAAAATAGTGTTATGGGTTGAATTGTGCCCACCCCCCCAAAATAGTGTGAAGTCCTAACCCGGTGTACCTCACTTGGAATGTGACCTTATTTGGAAATAGGGTCTTTGCATTAATCCATTTTCTGTTGCTAATAAGAGAATACCTCAAACTGGGTAACTTACAAAGAAAGAAATATTTCTTATAGTTATGGAGGCTGAGAAATTCAGAGCCAAGGGGCTGCATTTGGTAAGAACCTTCTTGCTTGTGGGGACTTTCTGCAGAGTCCTGAGGCGGTACAGGGCATCACATGATGAGGGGGCTGACTGTGCCCCCTCTTCTTCAGGTCTCTCTTCTTCTTCTTATAAAGCCATCAGTTCTACTCTCATGATAACCTATTCATCCATTAATCTATGAATGGGTTAATCTGCTAACCTATGAATTGATTAATCCAATCATGAGAGCATGGCCCTTATGACACAATCACCTCTTATAGGCCCCACTTCTCAATACTGTCACATTGGGGATTAAGTTTCAACATGAGTTTTGGAGGGGACAAATATTCTAAATATAACAGTCTTTAAGAGGCAATCAAGTTAAAACTGAGGTCATTAAGATGAATCTTAATACGATATGACTGGTGCCTTTATAAAGAGGAAATATTTGGCCACAGAAACAGACATGCACATAGGAAGAACACTACGTGAGCATGAAGACAGAGAACACGTGATGCATCTACCAGCCAAGGGACACCGAAGATTGCCAGGAAACCATCAGAAGCTAACAGGCAGCTGTGGAACAGTCTTCTTCCCAGGCCTCAGACAGAACCAACCGTGGCAACACCTTGATCTCAGGCTTCTAGCCTCCAGAGCTATAAGACAATAAGTGTTGGTTAATGTAAGCCACCAGGACTCTGTTCCGGCAGCCCTAGCAAACTAATACAAATAATCTCAGCAACAGTTTTCCGGGTGGTGTTGAGAGGTTTCAGATACAGAGAGGTGTTTTTGCAACAAAACAAAACCCAGCCAATCCAATTGCAACTTTAATACAATGTCTTCTTAATCTAGAAGAGCTTTCTTTACAGAAGTCTTTGAAGATCTAAAATGAAATATTCAGCATGAAGGACAAAAAGGCCAAGTGTAACAAGCAACTTTTCACCTAAGTCATTTCACTCTAAGCTGATCTTCAAAATGCAAACTCCACTCTCCTTAGTGTTTTTGAAAGGCATGGTGAACCAAGGTAATGTGGCTAAGCTTACACAGAGCTGGTCTAGATTCCTCCAAGGGCACTTATACCCATTATTTTGTGAACTGCTGCAGTTGCTATAAACTAATGGACTAGTTCCATCTGAAGAGACAAAAGAGGAAAATGCTAGACTCTTTCAAATCTCTCGATGGTAGGGGATTTCCACTGTTCTTCAACAGTTTTCTCAGGTCTATCTCACACTGCCCTATTTGGACGGGGATTCCCTAAAGCCCCTCTGTAACTGGAGAAGTTTCCTGGGGTCACTCTGGAAGTGGGCACTGGCCTACACAGGCTGAGACCTAATGAGTTGCTTCCGCCCACCTCCCCACTTAGCCTACTTTAATGCAAGCTTTGCACAGCATGGAAATTAAGGGCAAAGACCAAGAGGGCTAAGCTATCTAGATTCAAATCCTGGACCTGAAAGCCCTTGGAAAAGGGACCTAACTGATTTTTGCCTCTGCTTCCTTATTAAACGAGAACAATTCTAAAGCCTATTTCATAGGATTTTTGTAAAGCCTAAAAGGCTTATTACATATAAAGAGTGTAAACACATAAATGGCATATTGTAGATAATAAATGTAATTATAATATCCTTTATGAAATTTTCATATTATTGAGTGTAGAGAAAATATTTAGAAACTGTATCTTTATAAAAAAGTTATATATATTTATGATAAAAATATGACTGTAATATCTATATATACTTGGGAAATAAATCACCTTGTTGAGCTTCAGTTTAAAACACAAGATTGTCCACATACACTATTAAGTATAACACGTCTGCACAGACATAAGTTAAATCCCTCCAGTCACTCAAAAATAAGTGCTTCTTCATTTTTTTTTTTTTTTTTTTTTGAGACAGAGCCTCGGTCTGTCGCCCAGGCTGGAGTGCAGTGGCATGATCTTGGCTCACTGCAACCTCCACCTCCCAGGTTCAAGTGATTCTCTTGCCTCAGCCTCCTGAGTAGCTGGGATTATAGGCGCCCGCTACCACGCCCAGCTAATGTTTGTATTTTTAGTAGGGACAGGGGTTTCACCATGTTGCCCAGGCTGGTCTCGAACTCCTGACCTCAGGTGATCCACCCGCCTCAGCCTCCCAAAGTGCTGGGATTACAGGCATGAGCCACTGTGCCCGGCCTAGTGCTTCTTTACTTCTAAAAACTTCAAAACCCAGCTCTCATTATCAAAAATAATAATTAAAATGTGAAGATATTTTATTATTTTAAATGAGTAAATTTTGAAAAAGAGAATGTAGTAAAGAAAACTCTCTCAAACCACATTTTTCCTCTACTCTTACACAACAGTCAACACAGAAGACTCTGTGATCAAATGTGTGGGGTTTTTTTTTTTTTCCCACACACCAAGTAATAGACACAAGCTGGGTGTCCTCCAATCCAGTTCTGACACCATTTACCCTAAGACAGTGTCTGATCCCACAGGCTGAGGGCTCAGTCCCAAGATTGCCTCCCCTTACACACACATCAGTCCCAAGTTCCATGACCCTTTCTTTGGATTCAGTTAATTTGCTGGAGCCACTCACGGAACTCAGGAAAACACTTATTTACACTTACCAGTTTATTATAAAGGATACTGCAAAGAATATAGATGAAGGTGTGTGTAGGGTGACTATGGGGAAGGGACATGGAGTTTCCATGCCTTCCCTGGAGGCCACCCTGCAGGCACCTCAATGTGTTCAGCTACCTGGAAGCTCTCTGAACCCGTCCTCTTGGGTTTTTTATGAAAGCTTCAAAACATCAGCTTTCCTTCCCCCAGGGTATAGGGTGGAACCCTCTCCTGGGAGGGTCTTAAGACCCACCCACTATCAAAGAGGCGGGGAAACAGGAGAGTGAAAGGAAGGCAGGAGAAAGGCAGAGGCCTATCCCTGAGGCCAAATACACCCAACATTATAACAAAGACTGTAGCAAGGGCTTATGGGAGGTATGAACCAGGAACAGTGGACAAAAACCAATATATATATTTTTATATATATATATATCATGATACCACAGAGAATGTTCTTACAGTACCACATACTGAATCAAAGAACTTAGCTGTATAAAACAATTACAATCATTTCCTGAATTCTTCAAAGACAACTTTCTTTTATTCAACTCATGTTTATGTGTTGTCAGAACCCTCATTAATATATCAGTCTAGTCTTAGGGAAATCATTAGAATATGACTAATTCATCATAATTGGTATCTATTGAAAGATTAAAACCCAACTGAGATGAATCCAGGAAAAAAGGCATCACTGAAAGATGTATTTCTTTGAGTGACTCACAGGCAGTGGGAAAAATATACAAAATGCAGAAAACAAAACAGTGGCATCGGTTTACAGAAACTATGAGAATAGAGGAACAAGTTGTTAAACTATACCACAAGGAAGTAAGCAGACAAATGCAGAATGTGGGATGTTTGAATATTATGGATCTGGTTTCTTCCACAAGTTAATGGCATGGAAAATAAAAAGACTGAAAAGGAGTTATGAGCAATAACAACAAAATGCCTTGGGTAGAACTTGTGTGACCCCTGATTAAAATAAAACAATACCCCACCCCCCAAAAAACAGTTGTAAGAACACATTTTTGAGACAATAGAGAAAATTTGAATACAGTATGGGTTTTATACAACACCAAGTTATGACCATGAATTTTGCTAGTGTTATAATCACATTATAACACTATTATGTGCTCTATGTGCTAGTATGGACATGCTTATATGCTTCTATTATATAACACTGTTGTAATAGCATAAGAAAGTAAACAGGAATGAAATAAGCTGATGTCTGCGTTTTGCTTTAAATACTTTAACAAATAAAAGAAAAGAAAAAATATATTATGCACACATGGCAAAATATTGGTATTTATTGAATTAAGCAATGGTCATATGAGAGTTCATTTTACTACTTTCTCTTCTTTGTATGCTTAAACTTTTCATATGAAAATAAAATTACTTTGACAAATGACAGATATATAGTTTAAAAATGTTACTATTTTCTTCTAGTAGGCAAAAATATCATAACTGCATGTAATTTTAGCCTGTAAAAATTAAATTATTAGAGGTAGAAGTTGAATTTTACATCTCGTACTTGTCGAGGTTATACAAAAGTACTTTTTTGTAGAATGAATAGTATCATTGATATTAACTTAAGTGT